>NC_083873.1:56286986-56911986 GCF_032452875.1 Bos javanicus | reverse complement strand
ACAGTTTATTTCAGCAAGAATGCAAGAATTTATTGAGCACCAATTAACCTTTTTGTACTGTGAAGTGCATACATGTCACCAAAGATACTTGAAGAGGAAGACTGAAGGAGAACCTTGAGGAAAGACAGAAAGGAAAAATGACATTAAAATTTAGTCCTAAGAAAAAGAAGGAGCAGCAACTGATATTTACTTTATGCATCATTATTTTCTAATTCCCTTACTCCATCTGGCTCTAGACGTAAGAATTATAGTACATGAAGAAAGCTCTCCATCTGTTAAAAATGTAGAATAAAGCATTAATCTTGTGGGCAGCCACACAGAGCACCAACAGATTTCTCACAATTGAAATGATAAAAGCAGGATCCCGTCTTTAGTTAAGTATAGCTGATACAGATTTCAGAAAGATCTATTTCCAAGAGTCTACTGCTCCTCTTTGTTCTCAAGTGAAATGAAATACATTCTGCAGCTGGTATGACACTCACACATTAGGAAGACAATTTGCCATGCATTGTAAGTAAATTATATGGTAGATATTTGTTGTTTGTGCCACTTATCCTTGGTCCCTTGCTCTTCCATACTGTGACTGCGTTTCACATGGATGAAGTGCTGTCTCGGGCTGCCGTGTTCATGTAACATTAACTCAGTAGGCTTGTCAAGTCCTTTCCCTGGGGATTTGGGTGGCTGGACCCGTAACAGGTAAATCCAGGAAGCATCCATGCTATGTTTCTTCCACATGCACCAGAGAAGCAGTAGAAGCTAGCTAAGACAGAGTCAGAGTAGGTTGACGACTACAGTAAGCACCAGGAGAGAAAGAGCTAGAAAGCAAGAGAGAAGAGGGAACGGGTGAGAGAGGGAAAGACATGCAACAGACACAGAGACAAAAGGCAAGACGTAGAAAATGGGTTCAGGGAGAGCTTGAACCTCTACGTCATGGTTACTCTTGAGGTCGGCCAGCATCCCAGCCTTTCCCTGCCATAGAAAGAGGAAAGAAACCTTTCCTCCTGTAATGAACTGACCTTTGTTTATCTAAATACCTCATGTGGTTTCCATTGTTTGCAACCTTGTCAATGTTGTATCTCCAAATAATAATGTGGTTGTTTCTGGAATTTATTTCCCGTTCTTGTTCTTGATCCAGGAGGGATTTTCTCCTTCTACCACCTCACATCAAAGTAGAAACAGTGATTCAAACAAGTCGTCCACCTAAGTGACAGGTGAGAAGCTTGCCTGAAGGTTCTTTTCTTCCCAGGTAGGAAATGACTAGACATTACTGTCCCTGGGGGGAGGAGAGAGAAAGCAGAAACATATCTAACAATCAATGGGAGAGGAAAGATGGTTTGGAGGGACAAGAGTGTAAACCTTCAGTCAGGAGGACCAAGAGTAGAGAGGAAGAACTAAGAGCTTGAACTCTTCCCTGCCCACTCACTCATCACTTGGCATTCAATACTCCTGGGCCTTGGTAAGTTTTTTGATTAGAGAGTAGGAGATTTGGACTTCTTTATGGGGTTAGGGTAACACAACTGCAAACCACAAACCGCATTTTATAACATCATGTCTAATTCTCCATTAGCAGAATGAAATGAAAGTAATTATTTAGATATTTCAAATAATTAAAGAGAAAGTAGTTAAGACTGAAAACTATTACCTCACTCATTCATCACAACATTCAAGGTCTAAGATGTAGGGATCTCAGTGGATGCCTGTCTGAGGACACACTTCTGTTTGAGGACGTGCTTGTTTGCTGGTTTACTTAAGGTGGAGTCAGTTCAGCTAAATATTAAAAGGAGACAATTAAAATAGAACTTTACTTGAAGGTAAAAGATGTCATCTGTCTTTTGAAGCTAAGGAAGTTCATATAGTCCAGATATCACTGGGATAATCCAAATAGGCTCCTCTTCCATTTGGATTACCCTGACTTTTGGGACTTGGTATTATTAATAACAAGAAGTTTTACCAAGCATATGGATGTTGTAGCTAATCCTGCTGTCTTTGTGTCTCTAAGAAATAGATCTTTGATGAGACACATAGTTTACACACCTAGTCCTGTTTACTCCTCTCTGCTGTGCTCATCTAAGAAAATGTCATTAAGAAATGACAGCTGGGGTCAGGCTCTTGCTAGACAGCAAGTCAAGCAACTCTTGACTCTTGTTATCAACCCCGTATCCATAGCCACCTTTGTCACATCTTTGCCCATATGACTTCCAGCCTGCCTGACATCGCCAATCTAACTTTCTTCATTCCCCCACTCAATTTTTCCCCAGCTTCACAGCCGTATAGACTTAGGTCATGTGCTCAATAGCCAGATTACTGATACCCTGATACACTAGCCACAAAAGACACCATCTGCTACATGGGAAGTAGGAGGTCCCATCTGCTCAAACACATGACAGGGAATTCAGTTAGGGTGCAAGGACGTGGGGCAGAGGGAAGTCTGGAATGAGAAGAGTGTGGAAGGAATTGAGCCAGAAGCTCAGGAATCTGGCACAGTTCTAAACACTGGAGATACCAAGATAAACCTCATTTTTCAGTAGTGCAAACAGAAAATAGATAGTTTGATAAATAGATAAATAAGATAATCTAGGTATTGATAACAACTATGATTTTAAAACAAGAGTATGGTATAAGAAGTTGGAAGAGGTGTCCAATTTAAATAGGGTGGTCAGGAAAATCTCTCTGAGGAAGTGGCATTTGAGCTGAGACCTGAATGATGAGAAGGGTTCACCCAGGTGATGACTTGGAGTTAGAACATTACCTGTATGGGAAGCCACAGGACAAAGGCTCTGAGTCACACTTGCCTGTATTAGAGAATCAGTGGGGCTGAGGAACAATTAATGAAGGGAAGGATGGTCCTAGATGCCTTGAAGGGAATCTAGGCAGAGACCACTTCCTGTAGGGTCTTGCAGGCTGTCATACGGTGTGTTTAGGCAGTTTTTGGAATGTCTTAAGCATAGAAATATCATCATCAGTCTTATGTTGTTAAAGCTCAACTAGGCATGGAAATGCGCTGTTGGAGGGTGTGAGTGCAATTGCAGGGACTCCAGTCAGGCGGATGGCTTGGACTACAAATATTGAGTAATTGGCTCAAAGACATTCAGTTAATAAGTCAAGAAAAAGTGGTAAGGGTTCCGTGGGAATGGAGGAGTTGAACAGAAACACACCATACCCTCCTGACCCTCTTGTTTCTCCCTGACCTAGAATGTTGGCTGATACTCCGGCTCTGCTGAGAAACCAAGGAAGACTGGACTTCTGTCATTCTTCTTGGCAGTCTGGCACCTTTGAACATGCCTACTCTGGGGAGTTTTCTACTATAAGAGTCCCTAGGGAGGGTATCAGAAATTATTTTTTCCAGTTTTTTTTTTTTTTTAAGTGGTTATGGCCTCAGCAGGGAATCTAGGTGCTGTCAACCAAGACATTTACTTATAAGTCATAGATCTGGAAGGTAGAGAAGAGGAAAAGCAAGCATTGAGAAGAACCGACTGTGACAAAGGCAGCCCCAGAGACACATGGCTTCCAGAGCCAGCAGAGAAGGAGACTCTGAAGGTGTATCCAGGGCTCATATCTGTGTTGCCAGATGTACTGGGTCTCTCTTGGGACCATGCTCCTGAGTAAAGTGGATGTTACATTTGGCCACAAAGCCTCCAACCCTGGTTCTCCATCCTCCAAGCAATGTCAAAAGCTATCTAGAGTCCTTAATACATTCCTTTCCAGCTTAAATCAGTTGGTTCTTTGGCTAACTACTTAAGAATCATGGTTGATCCCTCCATTTACTAATGGAATATAATTGTGAGGTTGAAGAAGTCAGAGAGAGACTCCTCATCAAAGTTACAGGCTATGGTCTCAAAAGACTCTCTCTCATCACAGGTTGCCTGCAGATCCTGCAGAATTTCCTGCTTCCTATTATAGAATAGAACCTGAAAGCTGCTTAGCATGCCTAATGCATTAATTGTAAGAAGAGGCAAAGTGAAGTTCATCGGTAGGTGAAAAATTGGGCAGACAACCTGCCTGTTACTAAAAGCAATTTCTTATCAAATAGGGCAAAGTGAAAAACAGTTAACCATAGTTTTGGGCTCTTTCACATAAATCATTTTGGAAATAGTAGTGTTCACTCAGTACTTGGCTTCTCACCAGTGTTACCAGAGAATGTGCAGTTTCTCACCCATTAGCAATATTTGTAGGCACTTTTCCCACTACAGTTGGAGAGTACACTAAAAAAACAAGTAAAGAAAACCCTACCAACTATCCCTTGTGAAGAATTCTGGTGAAAAATAAGAGCTTGAAATTTGCTATGGGCTCCCAATTCTGATTATAAATTACAAGGAAATAAAAAACAAAAAAATGAGACTTTCAATAGACATTTAAAATATATTTTTAATATTAATTTTAATTATTCATTATTTCTAAATAGATTTCTCCCAAGAGAAAATTGAAAAGGTGTGATAAATCTGAATCTCAAATGCCTGTTATATCCTTTTAATGGGTTGTTCTGTCCTTGGAGTCCAAGTTCACTCTGATGATTAGCTAGGGCTTAAGGACATGATTTCCTCAGGCCACAAAAGGGAAAAAGGAAACACATTTACCTCCCCATCATCACTGACCAAAGCCTTCCTCATGGTGCCCTTTTTAAGAAGTAATATGGCTATACTAAAATTGCCACATGCAAAGTCTTTTAGGAGTTGATGTCCATTTATCAATGAGAGCTATTTCTCTTACATATCTGACTTCCACAACTAGATGGGGAAACAGTGGAAACAGTGTCAGACTTTATTTTTCTGGGCTCCAAAATCACTACTGATGGTGATTACAGCCATAAAATTAAAAGACACTTACTCCTTGGAAGGAAAGTTATGACCAACCTAGACAGCATATTCAAAAGCAGAGACATTACTTTGCCAACAAAGGTCTGTCTAGTCAAGGCTATGGTTTTTCCAGTGGTCATGTATAGATGTGAAAGTTGGACTGTGAAGAAAGCTGAGCACAGAACAATTGATGCTTTTGAATGTGGTGTTGGAGAAGACTCTTCAGAGTCCCTTGGACTGCAAGGAGATCCAGCCAGTCCATCCTAAAGGAGATCAGTCCTGGGTGTTCACTGGAAGGACTGATGCTGAAGCTGAAACTCCAATACTTTGGCCACCTGATGTGAAGAGCTGACTCATTGGAAAAGACCCTGATGCTGGGAAAGATTGAAGGCAGGAGGAGAAGGGGACAACAGAGGATGAGATGGTTGGATGGCATCACCGACTCAATGGACATGGGTTTGAGTGGACTCCGGGAGTTGGTGATGGACAGGGAGGCCCGTTGTGCTGCAATTCATGGGGTCAAAAAGAGTCGGACACAACTGAGTGACTGAACTGGACTGGACTGAACTGAACTTCCCAACTAGATTCTGAACAGAACTGCAATCTCATTATTTTGTCTTCATATTTGTTATTCTTCTACTTCAAAATTGTCAGCAGTGCTTGGGGGCTGGCCTTACTGACTCAACTGCCACTAAGAGCAAACCTGTGATATCATCTCCTTGGGAAGATCAGGGCAGGGAGAGAGATAATCCTTGATGTGTGTGGGAACAGCTTATTGTTGAATCCTCTAATGAACCATGTTACCAGCATATACTTTCCTTCCATTTATGACATGCTTCCCAATGAATGAATTTTTATTAACTGAATATTAATTAATCAATTAATTACTCAATTATTAATAATAGGGGTTTCTACAGATTGAATATTTCTGTTTCCTCCAAGTTCAGATGTTGAAACCTCACCCCCAGTGCAATGGCATTAGGAGTGGGGCCTCAAGGATGTGTTCGGTTATGAGGGTAGAACCCTCAAGATTGGGATTAGTGACTTCATAAAAAAGGCTCCAGAGAGGCTCCCCTTCTGCTACCTGTGGACACAGTAAGAAGAGGGCCACCTTTGAACCAAGAAGTGGACTTTCACCAGACATTGAATCTGTTGGTGCTTTGATCTTGAACTTCTCAGCCTCTGGAACTGTGAGAAATAAATTTCTATTGATTATAAGCCACCCAGTCTATCATATGTTGTTGTAGCAGTAACTACAGAGTTACAGTCAAGGGCTTTGGAAATTGGCTCCAAAAGGTTTATTAGCCAAAGTTTATGAAGGCAGTGCCTTGAGCTAAGCCTTGAAAGATGAGAAGGATTTCAAAGGAAATAGAAGGTCATTCTTTGAAGAGCAAAGGCAAGTAAGCAGAAAAACAAGGAAACTGTTGGGGAACTTTATAGGTGTATGCAGTTCCTCTCTAGAGCAAGATGTGGGTGAGGTGTAAAAGAGCAGTCCCAGAAGCTCTGTGTTTGGTACGGGCTCCCCACTACCTGGCCCAGGGCACTATTCCATAACTACTTGTCCAGTGAATTATGCTTTGAGTAGAGGTTTGAGCTTCATTGTCAGGGCAAAGAGGATCCTTGAACGTTATAAGAAACAATTTGGGAACTTTATTTGTTGTGAACAATATTATTATTTTCTTCAAAAACTTATCTTCACTTTCACCACCTCCCTTAACCCACCTTTTAAAATAGTGCTATTACTTCTGAATTTGTGACCTGCATTTCAGTGACGTTTGACTCTGCACCTCGTGTGACTTTAGAAGTGTGTGTTTTGCCGTTTACTTTGGTTGATATGCTGCTCTTCCAAAGTAGTTTTTTCTTTTATCAGAAGATTGTAAACTTTCTGAAGATGAGCTCTGGAAAAACTCTTGTGGAAACCTCTCCACAATAAAGGACACTCGAATGTTTTTGAGAAATGTCTGGGCTCACTTATGGTGACAACCTGGGGCCAGACACTTTTAGCTCAGAAACACAGGACAGCAGGAAGTAGAACATAATTTCTTTTTCTGCTCCAGTCAATCAGATAAGACACAGAAAGATAAGAATATCCAATGCAGCTTGAAGCTCTGATGAGAGGGTGTAACCAAGAGTACTATAAATTTTAGTTGAAATTTAGATAGGTTTGATGGCAGATAAACTTTATAAATGCAGTTTACACTTGGGCCTCTTCAGGCCTAAGCAGATATTCTGCAAGCAGATATTCTTTTCAGACTGTCAGTGATTCTGTGTCAAACCAATCAGCCAAGATGTGAATTGAGTTACATGCTACAGTGATTTATTTCATTAACATTTGGTTTAGGTATCAAGTGCTGAAGTAAATTTTCAAGTTACTATTGGCAAAAGTTTGAACATATAATAAATGTTATAGTGCAATCTATAGCAATGCGTACATGTACACTCAGTTGCTCAGTTGTGTCTGACTCTTTGTGACCCTATAGGCTGTAGCCCACCAGGCTCCTATGTCCATGGAGTTTTCCAGGCAAGAATACTGGAGTGGCTTGCCACTTCCTACTCGAGAAGATCTTCCCGACCCAGCGATTGAACCCGTGTCTCCTGCATTGGCAGTCAGATTCTTTACCACTGAAGCTACTTGGGAAGCCCATATCTGTAGAATAGTCACTAATTTTACTTTGTCATATGAAACAAGATTAAAAACTAATTAAAATCTGGTAATGTTAAAAAAAATAACATTTATGTAGAACTTAATTTACTAAGCACTGTTGTATATAGTTTCTTCTTTGTGTCTTGCAATTACTCCAGTTGATTATTATCAATTTTACAAGTGAAGAAATAGGCTCAGAGAAGTTAAATAACTTACCCAAGGGAACCCAGCTTTTTCTTATTTGGAGCAGAATTAGGACACAAACCCAGATCCATATATCCTATATCCCCATGCTTGTCAACCTGAGGTTCATTTTATCAATGGGGAATTATTTATCAGGGCAATTTAACAAGCTAATTTACTGAACAAATAGGTTTTGGTTTCTCTGTTTTGTGAAAGGTAATACTGTGTAGAGAAAAGAAAAGTCATAAAAGATGAAATATGAAAGGAAGGGTTGGTGAGGGAAAGACAAAAGGAAGAAAACAACTTGCAAAACAAATGGTGAGTTTTAAATAATGGGTGATTGTGTCTTTTTTCCCCACTTGACTTTGCTGTATGACATGGTGGGTGGTGGCTGACCTCCCTCAAGCCATTCTCACCATGTACATACCAACTAAAATGATTAGCTAACGCTTTTGATCCACAGGCCAGTATGTTGAAAACCATAAGTGTTTGCTTTTGGTATTTCATTTTATAGGAGTGAGAGATGGTGATGGATGAAACTAAAAGCTAATTGGAGTGATTTAAGAACCATCTTTCTAAGCATGCAGCCCTAGAATGACTCCCAGAGACCGCCAGGAAGACTCACTGGCAGAATAATCCAAGTGATGTTTTCAAACACATGAGTCACCAATGCCCTTTCAGTCCTTAACTTATACCTGTATAAAGACAAACATAGCCATTTTTACAGTTATGCCAAAAAATAAACACACACACACACACACACATATGGACCCCGTATAGTCCATGGAATTTTCTAGGCAAGAATACTGGAGTGGGTAGCCTATCCCTTCTCCAGCGGATCTTCCTGACCCAGGAATTGAACCGGTGTGTCCTGCATTGCAGGCGGATTCTTTACCAACTGAGCTATCAGGGAAGCCCATATATATGTATGTGTGTTTGTGTGTGTGTATATATATATATATATATATATATATATATATATACACACACATGTATATTGTTGCTGTTGTTCAGCTGCCAAGTTGTGTCTTACTCTTTGTAACTCCATGGACTGCAGCCTGCCAGGCTCCTCTGTCCATGGGATTCTCCAAACAAGAATGCTGGATGGGTTGCCATTTACTTCTCCATATATATGTTTTTTTCTGAATAAAAGAAGAGAAATGGAGCTGACTATCAGGCATCTAATCATAGTAATCCTGTTCACTTCTTGTTAGATGCCAGGAAGCCTGGATACCAACCGCTACTCTGCCTAACTCTGACTGACTAGTCTGCCTCTAACTAACTACTCAACTTAACTTTTCTAGCTCTGTTTTCTCAACTGAAAAATGGGCTGATGCTCTCTCACTAAACTCAAACTAGCATATATCAGGGTTTGAACAGATGATCCAGGAGCACTGAGTATCTTGCCTTCTTGCTTGAGACTTCACATTAAACCAGAATGGGCACATGGATACACAGGATTAGGAAAAAAAATCCATGCTGGGAGCCTGTGTCGGTAAGGATTTGTAGTCTCTTGAATAATAATTATCTGAGCTTCAACTTCCTCACTTATAAAATGAAGACATGTGACTAGATGGATTTTAGCAGTGATTCCTTCTCTTCAAAATGATAGCCTTTATGATGTTATTATTATATTGGGTTTGTGTGTAATGACAACCTTCTGGAAATCTTTGAAAGTTGTGATCCAGCATGATGGGTTTTACAAACAAATGTAAACAAATATAGGGAGATAAAAATGTTCCTGTATGCATAAACACACACACACACACACAAATGGGTCTTTTTCATGTATAATGAAAACTTAAATGTCAGCCTTCATGCATCAAACATTTATTGCTTAAAAAATTCAATGTTCTGTGACTCAGAAATTATTAGTATAGCTAAAGTTTATGTTCACAGTTATTTTTAAAAGCACTTATTTTAACGCAGTATCTATTTATGTCTTTAGTACTGTATGCCTATGATACGTAGATACATAGCACCAATATTATATGCTTCTTCTCAAGACAATTAAAGATGGAATTGCCCATGACAGGACAACATATTCATTACAGTTTTCTCCTATTTATCAGAGAGAGAAGGCATTCTATTTTTGGTAGTGAGCATCACTCCCTTCCCCCTGCCAGAAGACAATGACAAGAAAATGATTAATGAGTGTGTTCCACATTACTGTCAGCAGGAATCCAGTCCCAGCTTGGAAGAAGCCTGAATAATTGAAGGAAGAGGTAATGGTGGTAACATTAGTTATAACAGGTCAGAGAATTTTCATTCCTGGGCTCTGTGCCCAGTTTAAAGAATCGATTACACATTTCAGTGTGGTTTGTTTTGCTAATTGGTAAGCAAGCCTTGTGCTTCAGAATCACAGCACAGGGCTCCCAGTAAGTTTAGAAAGAGAGGCTGGACAGAATTGCACATTTTCCTAATTACCGAAAGCTTTTGTGATAGCAGTTGCGATAGAGGTTTTACCTAATGGGTGATAAATGACCACATTCCAGACAGCTGCCCTATCTCATTTGTCATTGGCTCGGAAGTGGAGCGCCACTGGAATCGGAATCAAAGCTGTTGAATATGTCTATACTTTGAATTTGCTTGGGATTTCTTCACTTTGTTTTATTTGTTACTTCATAACAGATAAGGAAATATTGTGTGGCTAATGAATTGGCTCCGTGGTGAAAGGGGATGTGAGGAAAATGCTTCATGATAACTGACTAAAGCACTTTAACAGAACCTATCTATGCAATTTAGAAAACCAAAAACAAATTGACTGCTGGCTCAAACGAGTAGAGGCAGATGAACCTGTTCTAAAGAAGCCTGAGAGGAAGAGACAGAGTTGTAACGACTGAGACTGACAATGAATGGGAAGTGGGCATTGGACAGCAGGGATGAAGATCCTGTTTACAACAACCTGCGTGCATGCCTGCCTGCACATTTTGGGCTTAATTAGCTACTTGGACCTGTGGATAATGACCTTGTCTTCAACAGTAACTTGAATATGAAAGAGATGGCTCATGCCCATTCATATACACACACTCTCACACACACGAACACTCTAAGGAGCTGTCATGGGGATTTAAAAGTTGTTGACGTTGGATTAAAATGAGATGAAACCAAATGATGCCACTTAAAGCAAAACAAACCACCTTGGACCAAATAATATGTTACTGGCTGAATATCAATGAAATATGATACCATAAAGGTCAGCAAAATTACCAATGCTTCTTTTGAAACAGATTTTTAAATGATAGCCTTCAGTCTGATTTTACCCTTTAAAGAGGAATTATTAAGCAAGTTTTGTTATTTTTGAAATCTAAAAATTATATTAAGTGCATAATAGTTTTAGGGAAAAATAATTTTCCCTAATAATAATAATAATAATAATATTTTTGTTTATAATAAATAAAAATAGAAACTATGCAAGAAGTTAGAATTTGGATGTTTCATAAAAGTAAAATCTAATGTAAAGTTTAATTTCACCAAAGATAAAAAATGAAACCAAAAAAATTCAGTGAGATAACAGAACTTTTTAAAAAGTTGGTTTGGGTTGAGATTAAAAAAGAATTTGGCAATTTTATATCAAGACCTAGGACTCATTTTAAATTTGAGAATCAATTAATGTGTTTGAGAAGTGAATATGTCTTAGGACTATCTCTAATTCTTTAAGTTTTATATCATATGTTACAATATTGAAAAAAATCAAACTGACACAAAAGAAGCAACTTATAAAATGTTGTATGTTCTATGTGGCTTGGAAAAAGTTCACTTTTTTCCTTTCAGTGTCAAGAGATTTAAACATCTTGATTCAGCTTAAATGCATAGAGGCTGGTATTTATAACTATAGGGCATAAAAGGCAATTAATTTAGCCTATTATCTTCCCATTTTGTGTTATCAATATATGTCAAGTTAAAACATTTTTAGATGTTTTCACCTCACTTGCTTACTGCAGATATAGCTGAAAACCATTCCTAATACATTTTAAAACATATTGTTTATCATTGTAACAAAACCGAATGGTATACCCCCAAATGGAAGACAACTTTCTATCCATGGATCAAGAATGTCCTCCTAGAATAGGACTTTATCTTTCCCTCTGTGGACTGTTTTAACTTCAGCCTACCAAGAAAATACTGAAGCAAGCAAAGTTACTTTTAAAGGTTACTTAAAGTTAACCTTTAAGGTGGAAACTGGTAGTTAATGTGCAAAGTGCCAGATTTGTTCTCTGAAGCTGGACTCATTCAACTCTAACTGGACCACACTCAACACTATCTCTCAAATCCAGAATTCTCATTCTTTATGTGATAAGCTCAGACAGAAACCTCAATTTTGGTCAAAATTGTTCTATTCCCACTAGAATTTTCTTGGAGTTCTGTCATATGTTGATTTTTACCTCAAACCTCTTGAGCAAGCTTCTCTTCCTTGAGTCTTGTGAGCTCATCATATATCCCTAAGTAGTTAATGCAATGTAAACAGAATTCTCTGGAGATATATCTATATCCAAATCTGTCTCTGGCACTTACAGTTATGGAAATTTCTCCATATCTGAGAGTCCTCATTGCTAGCAGAAGTGTGAACTAGTAAAGTCACTCTGAAAAGCAATTTGGTATTATCTTGTAAAGTTGAATATTTGCATTCTCTACAACCTAGCTGTGGGGCTTCTCTGGTGGCTCAGGTGGTAAAGAATCTGCCTGCAATGCAGGAGACCCAGGTTTGATCCCTGGGTTGGGAAGATCTCCTGGAGACGGGAATGGTAACCCACTCTGGTATTCTTGACTGGAGAATATCATGGACAGAGGAGCCTGGTGGGTTACAGTCCATAGGGTTGCAAAGAGTTGGACATGACTGAGAGACTAACACATACAACCTAGTGGTAGCTCACTGATGTATGCACTGAGAGACATGCATAAGAATGTTCACACGTATCACTCACGTTCCACAAACATGCCTTGAGATTCAAGATGGACAAGTAGTTATAATGTTTTCTACCACCCCTCCCCAACCCTAAATATCCACGGTGGATACCACAATTGGTCCCAGCAGTCTTTCTTGTTGAGTCTTGGTTTAGCCTCACAATTTTTTTCAACCTGGCTCCACAGGCAACCACCACCAATCAATCAAATCTTCGAAAGATACTTTCTTCTTTCTTGGTCTTAAGGTAGGTTGGGGCATTGGGACTGAATATACTTATTAAAATATTTTGAATATAGGTAACGATAAACATTACTTTGGCCACCTCATGCGAAGAGTTGACTCATTGGAAAAGACTCTGATGCTGGGGGCAGGAGGAGAAGGGGACGACAGAGGGTGAGATGGCTGGATGGCATCACTGACTCGATGGACGTGAGTCTGAGTGAACTCCGGGAGCTGGTGATGGACAGGGAGGCCTGGCGTGCTGTGATTCATGGGGTCACAAAGAGTCGGACATGACTGAGCGGCTGAACGGAACTGAATGACAAACATTTCCCAAGGCTGGTTATCTGCCTCTGTGTGTGTGTTTGACACACTGACCGGCATGTGGGATATAGTTCTCTGATCAGGGACTGAACCCAGGCCCATTGGGAGCTCAGAGTTTTAACCACTGGACCGCCAGGGAAGTCCCTGAATCTTTGTGTAAGACAGGCTAATTTCACTAACACTTGCTATTGTATTTTTCCTTACAGTTTAAGAAGTAAGTTATGTAATAGCACTAGAGTAAAAAATTATGCTCCCATTTCTTACATGTTTTTAAATTCAAATGCTCAGATTCTTTTTGATTTTGTAACGCATATTTATCTATTGTACAATGCAGCAAATTTCCAGCTGCCATTTAATTGTTATGACATTTTCTTTTTCGATTATTGATACCACCTTTAATTGCTTTGGCCTCTTGTACATAGCAATCAATGGAAAACAAAAGTCTAATAGAACCCAGGGATAGTTTATAATAACATTCCATGGATCTACACATGGATTCCCAAAATGGGAGGAGAATTTGCCAAATATATAACTTCCTTCTCAAATGTTGATATATTATTCTGAGCTATAGCATATACTGAAGTTCTTTCCAACAAATATGTTTAGAAGGAGATGCACTGAGTCACTGAGCAATAGTTTCAAATTACTAAGGCAAGGAAATAAAAAATACGGCTTCATACAGAATATGAGAATTTTGAATGTTTCCTAGGCTGATAGTCTAGGCTTATTTTTTGTGTTTAGAAGACTCTGGTTAATAAAAGATTACTATAGAAACAGTGTAGGTGGCTAAGTGTCAGTTTAGTTAAAAGATTCCTGAAGAAGGAAAGAAAATCCTTAACACCTTTTGATTAACTTTGTCCCTGACACAAAGTTCTTCAACAAAATTTTCTTTCAATGGGATAAAACAAGATTAATGCCTTGTAGGCAAATTGAATTAAATTGATGTCAATGTTTCATCTGTAGAATAACTCGTGGGAAGCATTTTCATTTTCAGTAAGGTCCAGATCCAAGCCTTACAGTGGATGAGCTAAGGTGGCAGGCAGAGATGCCAATCAGAAAGATTGTTTCTTAAAGATGGCTGTTCCTGTTTTTAGGAACCTGTACTATACTCCCCAAAGCTGCTTCCTTTTTAAGATGGATAGAGTATTTGACAGTGAGGTTCACAAGCTTTGAGAAGTTCTCCAGTGAGTCTAAAAGCTGGAGGAAGAAGGAAAGCAGACTCCATACCTGAATGACACTGAATAAGATCTGCAAATAATTGTAGAGCTCAAGGCCTCTGGAAACCAAGCTTCCTCCTCCCATTTTGCAACAGAACAATATTTGAAATGTTTGTAAAGAGGACGAGTTTCTCTTATCCCTTGATCCCCATGCTACTAGTTCTGCTAACAATGCTAGTAATACTCTAAGGAATAACATTTTTGACTCGTGAGAAACTAGAAGAGGAAGTGCCAATAACCTAATTTTTCAAATGCTGAAATTGAGACACTTAAATATTAATCACTATTCCAAAGTTAACACAGTAGTGTAGGGTCATTACCCAGAATTCCTGACTGGGACTCATGGCTTACCTAACCAGGATACCTAAAGTCATATCTTTGTTAGTCTTCAACCTCTAACACTGTCTTTGTCTCCTTCCCCACCCCACAGCCCTTTCACTTGAAAAGGGACAGTTTTGCATAATGGCTAAGAACAAGGACCTGGGGATTAGAGTGCCTCACTCTTCTGTTCTCCAGCAATATGACTAAAGGCATAGTCTTTGCTATCCTTTTGCTGGGGTTCCTCATCTTTGAGATGAGGTTAGTAACTGTACCTACTTCAAATGGTTGTTATGAAGACCAATGAGTAATTATAGATAAAATGCCTGACTGAGTCAGGCCCTCAATACATGTTAGATACTAGAATCTATCTCCATAGGTTTCCTGGGAAGAAGTCCTTGTTTTCTTTCCGAGTTTTTATTCACAGTTACCATCAACTCTTTCACCTGTCTGACCTCCTCATCTCAGTCTCGTTAGGTACCCCTGTCTTTGGACCTCCCTGCATGACTTTATTATACTTCCTGTTCTGTGATTGTTAATTGATCTGCTGATAAATAGATAATTTTGGACAGGGAAGCTACAGCATGTTGATACCTTATCACCCAAAGCTGCTGGAAGGGATGAGAGCAGAGGCAAGAAAACTAGTAAGGAGGCAATTGCAGCTGTCCAGATGAAAGCCAGGGCTAGAAGGATGGCAAGGGGATGGAAAGGAGGGCAAAGGAAGAGGAGCTAAGTTGGGAGGCAGAATCCATTGAATCTGATTGTCAAGCTTGTGAAGGAGAAAGGCACTTAACAATGATGTCTGGGTTTCTGACACAGACAACTGGGTCTGGAGATAGGGATGTGGAAGTCAAAGCTGTGCTGGGAGTAACTGAAGTAATGGGTGTAGGTGAGACTGTCCAGGGGGGCAGTAAAATGCATAGGAAAAAGAGAAGAGGATCAGGGCAGATTTCTGAGAAGTACCAGCATTTGGCGATGGCAACCCACTCTAGTACTCTTGCCTGGAAAATCCCATGGATGGAGGAGCCTGGTAGGCTGCAGTCCATGGGGTCGCTAAGAGTCAGACACGACTGAGTGACTTCACTTTCACTTTTCACTTTCATGCATTGTAGGAGGAAATGGCAACCCACTCCAGTGTTCTTGCCTGGAGAATCCCAGGGACGGCAGGGCCTGGTGGGCTGCTGTCTATGGGGTCACACAGAGTCGGACATGACTGAAGCGACTTAGCAGCAGCAGCAGCAGCAGCAGAGCAAGAAGAGTATAAAGAAACTTGGGAGAAAAGGCAGATAAACTGGTTAGACCCAAGAGAGACTGGCATCACTGCACTACAAGTTGTACTTGATCAAGACAGTTGAATTTTAAAATTATACTTTACAAGATCTTGAAAAAAACAAGAACAGAATATTTATTAAACCTCTACTGAGGCCCTACATTTCTAAGTTTAGAAATCCACCCCCGCAAATAAAAAAGTCACATTGCAATAGAGAAATTTACATAAATGTAGAACTAAACCTTTCAAACATTAAAGCAATCAAAACCATAAGGCAAGCATGAAAAGGAGGAAAACTTTAGCAATTGTTTATGGTGAGGAAAATACCATCTTTAGAAAAAGAGCTTGTATAAACTGTTAAGGAAATATCACTGAGAATGGGACAGATCAATGGGTAAAGGACTTGATGGGAATATTCACAAAATATTCTCACTACAAAGGAGAAATGATAATTTTTAAATATGATTTGAAGTGTTAGTTAAGACCAATGTGATAGTCACATTGCACTATGTAAGTATATCAAATTAACACGTCGTACACTTTAAACTGACAGGCTTCCCTGGTGGCTCAGGGGTAAAGAATCTGCCTGCAATGCAAGAATCACAGAAGAGGCAAGTTAGATCCCTGGGTCAGGAAGATCCTTTGGAGAAGGAAATGGGAACCCACTCCAGTATTCTTGTTTGGAGAATCCCACCGACAGAGGAGCCTGGTAGGAGGCTGTCTATGGGGTTGCACAGAGTCGGACATAACTGAAGCGACTTAGCAGCAGCAGTAGCAGCAGGATATGAATATTAAGAAACCAGAAGGCACTTACACTAAAATGTTGGCTTAGTGTGGTTGGGTTAAGCATGACATTTCTTCCTCTGTTTCTCCCCATTCTTGCTTTCTTAATAGATTGCCTATGTGACTAAAGTGAATAATATCATTGCTAAATAGTTATTGGGTCTTTATTTTGCTCCTTTCGAGGCTAAATTAAATCCTATTGTTCAGTCTTTGATGAGATGTGCTTTTTTTTTATCATAAAAACTGTCTTGATGAAAATGATATGCAAGTCAAGTAAAATAATTTTGATGCTAATATTTGTTATCGAGTGACAGTTTTGCAAATAACTCTTTAAAAAAGAGATGAATTGTTGATGACAACTGCTGATGTTGATGATCATTGTAATTACAGTGATGACGATACAGTAAACTTATCATGAAAGTGTAAAATATTCAAAGTTCTCTTTCCCTGTTATTTCATATGATCCTTAATCTAATTTTATGAGATCAGTAAAACTGCTATCATCATGTTAAAAGGTCTTATAATTTACTGACCCTGTGTGGCTTTGGACTCTGGAGATATCATTTTCTTCATCTAAAAATGAAGATAACAGTATATCCTTCAGCATTTTGTGTATGTATAGCAAAGCACCTGGTACTGAGCCTATAGACAGCTGTCTCTCAGTATACATTGACTCCACTTCTCTAAAATGAAAGTGTGACCCTGAAGTGGTCACTGATCAACCAAGTTAAATATTAACTGTGTTGTCACAGCCACAGAAATGAATAAGCATCATTCATCTGTACGTTTATTTTGGGTCCGAATTCCTGGACCATCACCTTCCATGCTGTTAGGGCTCCTCTTGGGAATTCCATGAAATGAATCAAGATAGTTCATTAGTGAGAAAGATGCTTTTACATAGTTTGCAGAAATATCAACCACAAGTATTGGACGATCCATTCTCAATGTTGTCTCTCCACTGCCTCCCACACATTCTCCTTAAACCTTTGGCGCTGGTTATCACTCATTTATGCTAGCATAATGTGTCTAATATAGCACACCATTATATTTTTGGTATTTTGGATTTATGGGACAATATCTCATAGCCCTCCTCTGAGAGGTCTGTGGCCCCTGGGTGCTCTGTTTCCTGAACTTATGTGGGAACTGACAGTCCAGGCCAATGTGTTTCAGAATGTACCATATATTTTAGTAAAGATTACATTTTTACAAGTGTGAGGATTGCATCCAATTTCTTTCAAATACCAAATCCTAAGCAAAGACATGGGAATACTTCTTGCTTGAAATAATATGAGTCAGGAGCTTTTTGATGATTAAGAAAAGCAACATAAATGAATGCATCTTGAAAACTATAAAGCCTATATATGCACAAGGCATTATTGCACTTCTTTTCTGATGTTTCTATTATTTTGTTCTTTAGCTTCTGTGTCCATGTATTCGTTTCCTTAACAGCGATATAAATCCATCAAAGGTAGGAATTATAGGTGCCACTCACTGGGAACCCTCATGGTGGTGAGCAGTTTTATGCAGAGTGTGAGCGCCTGGAAAGCTAAGACTTGGAGTCATGTCTTGGTTTCACTACCTTTTTGAGGGTGTGGCCAAGGGCAAGTTACTCCAGTTACGTTACCTCTCTAAGTCTCAGTTTCCTTATCTACAAAATGGATGTAGGATTTCTGTACAGATTAAATGTGATAAGATAGCTGTCAGGTGGTTGTCATTTAATAAATGTTAGATTTCTTCTCCTTCTTTCTCCAAACTTGTTGGAAAAAAAATACCTAACAACTTCTATCTAGTTGGATTTACTGCACCTGAATTTACTGCACGGCATAGTCACTCGATTCAAATGCCATTAACTTTTCAGCCGATGTTGCACTACTGAATTGCTGTGTTACTTTGAGCCTGTGCTTAATGAATCACAGAAGACTTTACCCTTTGGTTTCACAGAAATTTAAGAGCTTTTTATTTTCCAGGTCTAAAATCAGGGAGAAGTGTCCCTTGTGATTAATAACACGTGGTCATTAGCAAACCATACCCCAACCTGAGGTCTTGCTCATAGGTGTTACAGCTGAGCACTCCTGGGCCTGGTTACAAATTTCGTGAGTCATTTAGTTAATTCCTTCACTGATAATGCTATTATAATAAATTATCCTGCATAATAAGGCATCTGTTCAGAATAAGAATAAGATTCTGACAGGGTCTGGACAATTGACCAGCTCTCCACTTCTAGACACAGGCTGCCAGGGAGCATTAACAGAGAGTGAGTCAAAACTTCCCTGAAATCTAATTTATCAAATGCTATTTTTACATGATGTAATTCAACAATCCTTTTTCCTTTCCATGGGATTGTTGACTTTATCTCGTTCTCTTCTACAGTACTTCAAGTCTGACTTGCTAACTCTGGACTATTTCAACCCAGTTCTTGAGGTGACATTGTATTAACTGAAAAGCCTACTCCTTCTCAATTTTCCCTTCACCTAAGTTTGGAATTTCTGACATCAAGGCACATCTTCACCTCATCATTTATGATGTACTGTTTCCATTCTCTTACGTGCTGGTGGGGTGAGTATGTGGGTGGGGAGAGTCCTATTCATGACATTTTGAGACTGAAGACTCATTGCTGACAATTTGAGTTTCACTTTAGAAAAAGTTTGATAAGGTATTTCAATTATTTTCTGTGCTCCAGCCTGTTTCCTTTGAATATTACTGAAACATAAAGTCCGCTAGAACATACGTTTCACAGGGTCAGAAACTGGCGTGTGTATTTTGTCCACTGCAGAACAGGCCCTGTCACATGTTGGGTGTGATGGAAAATTATTGAAGGAACAGGGTCTAAAAATAAAAGAGAGCAGTGAGGCATCTTTAACATACTGCTTACTCCATTTTCGTTTATCCTTTTCCTGCTATAGTTTTCTTTACTTAGAAATAGAATTCTAAAATGTATATAAAGAAGAGACTGGAAGTTAGTATATTTTAATCTCCTTTGCCTAACCTGCCCATTCTTCCACTGCCCCACCATTTGTTCTCTTTATCTGTGAATCTGTTTTCATTTTGTTTTGTTTGTCTATATACCACATATAAGTGAGATCATATGGTCTTTGTCTTTCTCTATCTGTACTTCATTTTGTATAATACACTCTAGACCCATCCATGTTATCACAAATGGCGAGATTTCAATTCTTTATGGCTGAGTAATATTTTACTATAGATATGTATGCCACATCTCTTATATTTATTCATCTATTGATGGGTGCTTGAATTGCTTCCATATCTTGGTTATTGTAAATAATGCTGCAGTGAACACTGGGCAGTATATATCTTTTTGAATTTGTGTTTTCTTTGGGTAAAAGCCTAGAACAACTTCTATAACTGCTGGATCATATATTAGTTCTATTTTAAATTTTTTGAGGACTCGCCATACTGTTTTCCATAGCAGTTGTACCAACTTAAACTTCTACTAGCGGTGTAAGGGGTTCCCTTTTCTCCACATCCTTGCCAACAGTTGTTATTTGTTGCCTTTTAAATAAGCCATAGGGAAGTAATATACAGCACAAGGAATATGTTGGGCAATATTGTAATAACTTTGTGTGGGGCAGATTATTACTAGACTTATCATGGTGATCATTTCATATTATATGTAAAAGTCAAATCACTGTTTAGTACACCTGAAACCATCATAACATCGTTATGTCAACTACATTTTGATTAAAAAACAAAAGAGGAGACAGAGGGCATAGGGCATCTTTTTTCTGCTCATGGCTTAAAGCTTGGACCCCCTCTGCAGATGGTATGGTAAATTAAAAGAATACATAGGCGTTCACAGGAAGGGTTCATTCTCATGGGCTGCTAAGAGCAAGTCTGTGAAGCTGCTTCATTTTGGAGTAGTCTTTGGGAAGTTCTTAGCCCCTAAGCTGAATGTAGCCTAATATATGAATTGATTATGAATCCCCAGGTGTGGCGGTCTTGTGTGTTAGTATCTTACACAAATACTAACCTCACATTTGCAAACATTATGTCCCACACATCTTTGAGCTGAAAGTGAATCACTTCAAAATACTACATGGAGAAAAGATGAGGCTTTCAGTAAATTGAAGAATGTCTTCTAAAAGCTTCTTCGTAAACTTAGTAAGTAAGGTATTTGAGCCATAGCTTCTGCATCCATGTAAAGAAAGAAATAATCTGCTCAGTAAATGTTAGTTTAATGAATGAAATATTTATTGTATGAATGAGAAAAAAACAATGAATGTATTGTGATTCATCATATATATTTTTGCTCTGGGAGGTGGATTGCAGGGCATAGTGAGGGCTCATTAGTCTGAAATAGGAGATGTGGGCTCAGTCTTGGCTATGCTACTCATTCTATGAGTGTGGTAGGCACTTTTTGGCTTCCACCCAATCATCTATTACTCAGAGCCCCAATTTCTCTTTGGAAAATTCAAAGTTCCCTTGTTCTCAGACATGTGATTTGGGTTGATTAACCCCAGTCAACATCAAGGCTACTCCCATGGAGGTGTTGGGAAGACTAAATGAGTCAGCATATGCAAAGCACTAATAAGAAACAGTGCCTGCTGGCACTTAATAAGTATTGTTGTTATGTAGAGCTCTTTTTCCTTTGTTTCTGAGTAATATCTATAAGACTTTGCAACAATACAAATCACCAGAATAATGATATTCTGCTGTTTTATCTTAAACTCCACAGCTTCTCTTCTCATTTATGAACTCATTCGACCAACCAGCCTATCCGTTTGTATGATGCAGCCGGGACATTCATTACACTAGTTACAGAAGAGTACAAAAGCAAAGAGAACATGGTTTGTATTTTCATGGAACTTTCTAGACATTTGCCTTATTGAGAACTTTCCCTTATCCAAGGGGTCTGAAGCCAAGACAATTGTACTTGGTGCAAATGAATAAAATGTACATAGTTGTAGTGATGAAAAGGCCTATTTTTACACACTCATGATGTAACTGATGTAACTGGAAGATTTGATAAGCCATGTTCTGCAGGTTTTTTCCCTTTATATTCCAGCGTCTAGTACACAGAGTGCTAAGAGGGAATACAAGCGAGGTCTGATACCAGAATTCAATTGCTTGAGGGATCTTTTTAAATGGAAGCACAAAAGGACCACCAGTTCCCACTGTTTTCAGTAATATCACAGGCTCTCACAAAAGCCTCCCTCAGTCCTGGTGGAAAAAATCTGTAACTTCAAATTCTATTTTATGGGATAAAATAAAAGAAAGAGCACACTTGGCTTTCCTAATCACAGCTGCAGGTTTGACAGGGCAGCCTTTTGAACTCAAGGTATCTTACAAGTGAAGCTTGAATCTCTTCTTATATTCTAGTTACCACTCCTTTCCCCCCATTTCTTTGCATAATTTATTGGGGGGAAATCTAGTGATAACAGACATACATAGTCCCGCCATGCTATTACTGTAGTATTTTTCAAAATATATGAAGTAAAGGTTGATGAAACAAAGCTTGGAGAATCTTCAAGTTCTGCAATTCTTGGAATAAATACTATGGATGTTTTTTTCCTCTCATTGTGGAAGCATCTCTTTCCCAACCCTTTTTCCTGGAAAGCTCCTATTCAAATGTTCAACACCTAGTTCAAAGATCACTTCCTCCCATCTTCTCCCATCCTCTCTGCACTCCCCAGTCTATTTCCCCCTTTAGAGGTATAACGATATAAGTATCGATGCCATTGCTCTCATTGCACTGTGGATACTTACTGATCAGTCTAGATTTTTCCAGATCATGAGTTCTTGGAAGGGGAGCTGGTGCCTCACTTAGATACAGTGTGTCACTGTTGTTCAGTCCCTAAGTGGTGTCCAACTCTTTGCCACCCCATGGGCTGCAGCACGCCAAGCTTCCCTGTCCTTCACTATCTCCTGGAGTTTGCTCAAACTCATGTCAAACTCAGTGATGCCATCCAACCACCTTATCCTCTGTCATCCCCATCTCCTCCTGCCCACAAACCTTCCCAGCATTAGAATCTTTTCCAGTGAGTCAGCTCTTTGCATCAGGTGGCCAAAGTATTGGAGCTTCAGCTTTGAGAATAGTCCTTCCAATGAATATTCAGGGTTGATTTCCTTTAGGATTGACTGGTTTAATCTCCTTGCAGTCAGAGATTCTCAAGAGTCTTCTCCAGCACCACGGTTTGAAAGAATCAACCCTTTGGTGCTCAGCCTTCTTTATGGTCCAACTCTCACATCCATACATGACTACTGGAAAACCAGAGCTTTGAATATATGGGCCTTTGGCAGCAAAGTGATGTCTCTGATTTTTAATACACTGTCTAGATCTGTCATAGCTTTTCTTCCAAGGAGCAAGTGTCTTAATTTCATGGCTGCAGTCACCATCTACAGTGATTTTGGAGCCCAAGAAAATGAAATCTGTCACTGTTTCCATTTTCCCCCCATCTATTTTCAATGAAGTGATGGGATGAGATGCCATGCTATTAGTTTTTTGAATGTTGAGTTTTAAGCCAATTGTTTCACTCTCCTGTTTCACCCTCACCAAACTCTTTAGTTCCTCTTTGCTTTCTGCCATTAGAGTGGTATCACCTGCATATCTGAGGTTGTTGATATTTGTAACTATGATATTGTGCATAGCAAGTTGCCTATTCCAGAGTAGAGTTTCAATAAATATCTGTGGGATAAATGAATAAGTATCCACATATTGTGACCTACCCAGGCTTTGCGCTTACATGGAAATTACATGATGTGTGTCTGAAGGCTCAAGAATATTAAAGAGTCAGCTCATGAAGATTAGAACTAGTGATTCAGTGGATGGGCTCAATCCTTCTGCTAATCTGTGGATATCTGTCATTCTGTGACACTTTCACTGATACAGGACAGAATGAGCCATACAAAACTAAAAGACACGTACATATTTAGCTATAATATAAAATGTATTATTATATAAATATTCTTTTTAATGCTGTATTTGAAATTTGGTTTTGTGAGCTAATAGTTGTTTAAAAGCAATTTGCATGGTTGTACTCCCATGTTTATTGCAACATTATTCACAATGGCCAAGATGTGGAAACAACCTAAGTGTCCATCAGCAGATGTCAAATGGAATTATTCAGCCATGAGAAAGAAGAACCCTTCCATTTGGGACAACATGGATGGACATTGAGTAAACTATGTTGAGTGACACAAGTCAGAGAGAGAAAGATGAATTCTGTATGATCTCACTTTTCTGTGGGTTCTAAAAAAGTTGAACTCATAGAAACAGCAGTATAGTGATTTCCAGGGGCAGGGGAGTTAGGGAACTGGGGAGATGTTGCTGAAGGATGAAAACTTGCAACTAGTCAGTAAATAGGTTCTGGAGATTCAATGCACAACATAGTGATTATAGTCAACAATACCATGCTCTAAACTTCAAAGCTGCTAAGATCTTAATCATTTTCCCTGCATACACATGCACACACACACACACACACACAATGAGAATTCGACCATTTTGTTATTTAATAGAGATTACCACCAAGGTTATGGTGGTAATCATATTGCAATATATAAATGTATTAAGCCAACACACTTCATACCTTAAAAGCACCCAATACTATATGTCAATTATTTTTCAATAGAAAAGAGAGAACAAGAGAATGGAGGTGGTAGTCACTCTATAAATGTATAAACAAAAAACAAAAAACTATTTAGGCATTACTTGAATGATCTTCATAATCATGTGGTAACAGAAACCATGGACTGGCTACCTCACAAACCTCTGTTCCCTTATCTTCCTCTACTTTAGAGAGTTCAAAGCTGAAACATCTTCCCCTATCTCCCTGTGGCTAGTGTTGGCCACAGCATGCATTTCTAGTCAGCAAGACAAAGGTAAAAATCTCCAAAGAGGACTTTCTTTCCTAAAGTAAAAGACAAAGCCCTGCCTCTTCTTCTTGCTCTCAGCATGAACATGATATCTGTAGGAGCAGGAACCACTTGATACCATGAGGACTAATGCCATGACCAGAGATGGAAGAGTAGGAAGCTGGAAGGAGACTGGGTCATGGAAGTTACCACTGAGCCATCCTACATTGCCTCTTTGGATCTCCTTATGATGCGAGCTAAATAAGACTTATTTGTTTAAGCCATTGTAATGGAGTTTTCTACTCCTCTCAGCCAAGGACAAACATGATGAATATACACTGCAATGGCAGTAATGAACAACTTGGAAATCTCGGTGGCCTTGCATGAAAGGGGTTTGTTTCTTGCTCATGTATGCCTGCAGTAGTTTAGATGACTCTCCACAGGCCTGTTTTCCATGTGTTAGTTCATCCTTCCAGCTCTTACGGCAACTTTATATCAACACATGCCCCCTGATCACTGCAGAAAGGCAAAGAGCCAGCATTGGAGATTGAATCAAGTACTGATAAGTACTCTGGCAGGAATTGTCACACCTTATATCTGTACACATTTCACTGGCCAAGCCAAATCACCTGGCCAGAATGTACCTCTAGAGTGCAGAGGAGAACAATATCCTTACAACCTAGAAAAAGGAGCCTGGAAATTGGTGAGCAGCACTAATGTCTACCACACATCAGAGATCTTCATTGTCAGTTGAAAAGTAAAGGATAGGGCAAATGCATTAAGGTGGGTGGATAAAATCAATGCTTAAAGCAAAACTTTCTGGTGCTAGAAAATAATCCAGCTCTCTTATATTTCCTACATGATATTGGTTCAGAGTGGAGTTTTGCTAGTAATTGGCATGGAGGCAGGTGGGATCCTCACAAGAGGTACACAGCACAGTAGAACTTGGAGACATTCTCACTCACTCATGGTGATTTTCCATGAGTTCTCTTATTTTCTCCTCCAAATGTTGAATCTGCTGTGATTCTGAAAATGAAATAGGAGAAATGCTGCTGATCTGTAATTGCTCAGAACATTTTCCAGCTGCCCTCTCAGCATGTCCTTCTGTATAACTTGTTTTCTCATCATTGTAACTCCAGTAAAGTGATTTTTTAAAAGTCTCTGGGAATTTGGTCAACAGAATTGTGTTGACCCGTGACTCAGTACACCAGGTTTTCATGAGAACTCAGTGCAGAAGTTGTCAGCATGCTAGAGGGTAGTTGGCTCAAACTGAGGGAGTATCACACAATAAAACATGCCTTTCTATTGCTCATAGCAAACACCCTCTTCCAACAACACAAGAGAAGACTCTACACATGGACATCACCAGATGGTCAACACTGAAATCAGATTGATTATATTCTTTGCAGCCAAAGATGGAGAAGCTCTAAACAGTCAGCAAAAACAAGCCCGGGAGCTGACTGTGGCTCAGATCATGAACTCCTTATTGCCAAATTCAGACTGAAATTGAAGAAAGTAGGGAAAACCACTAGACCATTCAGGTATGACCTACATCAAATCCCTTATGGATTATACAGTGGAAGTGAGAAATAGAATTAAGGGACTAGATCTGATAGATAGAGTGCCTGATGAACTGTGGATGGAGGTTCGTGCCATTGTACAGGAGACAGGGATTAAGACCATCCCCATGGAAAAGAAATGCAAAAAAGCAAAATGGCTGTCTGGGGAGGCCTTACAAATAGCTGTGAAAAGAAGAGAAGTGAAAAGCAAAGGAGAAAAGGAAAGATATAAGCATCTTAATACAGAGTTCCAAAGAATAGCAAGGAGAGATAAGAAAGACTTCCTCAGCGATCAATGCAAAGACATAGAGGAAAACAACAGAATGGGAAAGACTAGAGATCTCTTCAAGAAAATTAGAGACACCAAGGGAACATGTCATGCAAAGATGGGCTCGATAAAAGACAGAAATGGTATGGACCTAACAGAAGCAGAAGATATTAAGAAGAGGTGGCAAGAATACACAGAAGAACTATACAAAAAAGACCTTCACAACCCAGATAATCATGATGGTGTGATCATTCACCTAGAGCCAGACATCCAGGAATGTGAAGTCAAGTGGGCCCTAGAAAGCATCAGTACGAACAAAGCTAGTGGAGGTGATGGAATTTCAGTTGAGCTATTTCAAATCCTGAAAGATGATGCTGTGAAAGTGCTGCACTCAATATGCCAGCAAATTTGGAAAACTCAGCAGTGGCCAGAAGACTGGGAAAAGTCAGTGTTAATTCCAATCCCAAAGAAAAGCAATGCCAAAGAATGCTCAAACTATCGCACAATTGCACTCATCTCACATGCTAGTGAAGTAATGCTCACAATTCTCCAAGCCAGGCTTCAGCAATATGTGAACCGTGAACTTCCTGATGTTTAAGCTGGTTTTAGAAAGGCAGAGGAACCAGAGATCCAATTGCCAGCATCCACTAGATCATCGAAAAAGCAAGAGAGTTCCAGAAAAACATCTATTTCTGCTTTGTTAACTATGCCAAAGCCTTTGACTATGTGGATCACAATAAACTGTAGAAAATTCTGAAAGAGATGGGAATACCAGACCACCTAACCTGCCTCTTGAGAAACCTGTATGCAGGTCAGCAAGCAACAGTTAGAACTGGACATGAAACAACAGACTGGTTCCAAATAGGAAAAGGAGTATGTCAAGGCTATGTATTGTCACCCTGCTTAATTAACTTATATGCAGAGCACATCATGAGAAACGCTGGACTGGAAGAAACACAAGCTGGAATCAAGATTGCCAGGAGAAATACCAATAACCTCAGATATGCAGATGACAACACCCTTATGGCAGGAAGTGAAGAGGAACTAAAAAGCCTCTTGATGAAAGTGAAAGTGGAGAGTGAAAAAGTTGGCTTAAAGCTCAACATTCAGAAAACTAAGATTATGGCATCTGGTCCCATCACTTGATGGGAAATAGATGGGGAAACAGTGGAAACAGTGGGAGACTTTATTTTTCTGGGCTCCAAAATCACTGCAGATGGTGATTGCAGCCATGGAATTAAAAGACACTTACTCCTTGGAAGGAAAGTTATGACCAGACTAGATAGCATGTTCAAAAGCAGAGACGTTACTTTGCCAACAGAGGTCTGTCTAGTCAAGGCTATGGTTTTTTCAGCGGTCATGTATGGATGTGAAAGTTGAACTGTGAAGAAAGCTGAGCACCGAACAATTGATGCTTTTGAACTGTGGTGTTGGAGAAGACTCTTGAGAGTCCCCTGGACTCAAGGAGATCCAATAAGTCCATTCTAAAGGAGATCAGTCCTGGGTGTTCTTTGGAAAGACTGATGCTAAGGCTGCAACTCCAATACTTTGGCCACCTGATACGAAGAGTTGACTCATTGGAAAAGACTCTGATGCTGGGAGGGATTGGGGGCAGGAGGAGAAGGGGACAACAGAGGATGAGATGGCTGGATGACATCACCGACTCAATGGACATGAGTTTGAGTGAACTCCGGGAGTTGGTGTTGGACAGGGAGGCCTGGTGTCCTGCAATTCATGGGGTCGCAAAGAGTCGGACATGACTGACCGACTGAACTGAACTGAACTGTGTTATCACGGACATCTATGAGAGTAACAAGGAAGTGTGTGTGTGTGGGAAAAACCCTGTCACGGGGTTCGGTCTGCTGTTGAGTATAATGTTTAGTTCTGTAATAATCTTTGAAGTCAGACACTTGAGGCTTTTAGTTCAGCCTTGATGCTTTCTAATTAGGTTGTTTCAGTCTTTTCCTCATCTGTGCAATGGAGATGACACCACCTATCTCACAAGATTAACGGGAGGATAGACAATCATAAAATTTTAGATTTATTTGCTCCATTTTTAAATTGTTTTCTTCTGACCTCTATGAGTTTTTTCCCTCATTAGAGGAAAAATAATTGTGGGTAAGTTGGTTTAGATTTTTCAGGATCAGAATAATTCCTTTAAAGGTTTTTTCTAAAAGTTCTCCTTTCAAATTTGTATACTTAATTGAAATGTTTCAGATTTAAATGAAAAAAATCCAATTCCTTTCCTCACAGAAGTCCTTAGACAATTACCTGGTAAAAGTTAACATTTGAATAGTTCTTTTTTTTTTTTTTTTGATGGTGGGAGGTTCCGTAATCAAGGTTACAATACAGGGAAAATTGTTTTGATTAAACATTGGACTTGCTTTGTCTTTTGGAGGTTAGAATTAGTGGTGTCAGGCAAGAGCTGTGAGTTCAGGCCAGACTGAGGCACCAGGGAGATGCAGGGGAGAAATTGTTGGTTGGGCAAGATGGATATCAGCAGGGAGTCCAGGAAATTCTTTAACCTTGAGAACCTCAGATGGAGGTGGTGATGAATTCTGACCATGGTCTTGAAAGAAAGAAAGGGTACAGAGATAAAGAGGAGTTGGAGAGTGATATAGGATGGCAATAATAATGATAATTGCAGCTACTGAATACGGGGCCACAACATTATAAAAGTGTTAATAGTAATTAAAATGGCTAGCATTGTTTGGGACTTACTGTGGCTTGCGTGTCAAGCTACTGTCTGTTAGTCGCTCAGTCCTGCCTGACTCTGTGACCCCATGGACTGTAGCCTGTCAGGCTCTTCCTTCCATGGGATTTTCCAGGCAAGAATACTGGAGTGGATTGCCATTTCCTTCTTCAGGGGATCTTCCAGACCCAAGGACTGAACCCAAGTCTACCGCATTGCAGACAGACTCCTTTTTTTTTTTTTTTTTTTATTTTTTAACTTTACAATATTGTATTGGTTTTGCCATATATCAAAATGAATCCGCCACAGGTATACATGTGTTTCCCATCCTGAACCCTCCTCCCTCCTCCCTCCCCATACCATCCCTCTGAGTTGTCCCAGTGCACCAGCCCCAAGCATCCAGTATCGTGCATTGAATCTGGACTGGCGACTCGTTTCATACATGATATTATACATGTTTAAATGCCATTCTCCCAAATCATCCCACCCTCTCCCTCTCCCATAGAGTCCAAAAGACTGTTCCATACATCAGTGTCTCTTTTGCTGTCTTGTATACACGGTTATTGTTACCATCTTTCTAAATTCCATATATATGCGTTAGTATACTGTATTGGTGTTTTTCTTTCTGGCTTACTTCACTCTGTATAATAGTCTCCAGTTTCATCCACCTCATTAGAACTGATTCAAATGTATCCTTTTAATGGCTGAGTAATACTCCATTGTGTATATGTACCACTGCTTTCTTATCCATTCATCTGCTGATGGACATCTAGGTTGCTTCCATGTCCTGGCTATTATAAACAGTGCTGCGATGAACATTGGGGTACACGTGGCTCTTTCCCTTCTGGTTTCCTCAGTGTGTATGCCCACCAGTGGGACTGCTGGATCATAAGGCAGTTCTATTTCCAGTTTTTTAAGGAATCTCCACACTGTTCTCCATAGTGGCTGTACTAGTTTGCATTCCCACCAACAGTGTAAGAGGGTTCCCTTTTCTCCACACCCTCTCCAGCATTTATTGCTTGTAGACTTTTGGATCGCAGCCATTCTGACTGGCATGAAATGGTACCTCATAGTGGTTTTGATTTGCATTTCTCTGATAATGAGTGATGCTGAGCATCTTTTCGTGTGTTTGTTAGCCATCTGTATGTCTTCCTTGGAGAAATATCTATTTAGTTCTTTGGCCCATTTTTTGATTGGGTCATTTATTTTTCTGGAGTTGAGCTGTAGGAGTTGCTTGTATATTTTTGAGATTAGTTGTTTGTCAGTTGCTTCATTTGCTATTATTTTCTCCCATTCTGAAGGCTGTCTTTTCACCTTGCTTATAGTTTCCTTTGTTGTGCAGAAGCTTTTAAGTTTAATTAGATCCCATTTGTTTATTTTTGCAGGCAGACTCTTTACTATCTGAGCCACTAGGGAAGAGCCTGGGTGTCAGGCTAAGTACTTTATAATAGCTATCTCACTTAATCTTCAAAATAACCCCATGTGACAGTTTCTATCATTATCTCTACTTTATAGAGAAAGAAACTGCAGCTTCTTAATTCAAGTAACTTCCCCAAGGAAGTAAATGATGAACTCACAATTTGAACTCAGCTCTGCTTGATTTGGTGGCTCATACTGTAAAGAATCCACCTGCAATGCGGGAGACCTTTGTTCAATCCCTGGGCTGGGAAGATACCCTGGAGGAAGGCATAGCAACCTACTCCAATTTTCTTGCTTGGAGGGTCCCCATGGACAGAGGAACCTGGCGGGCTATATTTCATGGGGTTGCAAAGGGTCGGACATGGCCAAGTGACTAAGCTCAGTATAGCACTGCTTGATTATGAACTGTTTCTTCTCCCCTGCTTTGTTATACTATCTCCATATCATTGAGGTTTCCAGAACCCTTTGGCTTCTCAAAAGAGCTGCAGAGACCAGATATGAGATAGCAAAGGAATGAAGGTGGAACAGTTGAGAGAGAGCATAGGTATTAGAGAGTTTAACTAGATTACATGAGGAAGGGGAAATTGCCAGGTGGCTGTCTCTGGTTTACTCCATCACCATGGAAGCATTCCAATCTCTTTTCTGATCCTGTCTACACTCAATACAACCAACAGGGACTCTGTTCTCCTAGTTATCTATACATGTGATTTTAAAAAGTGATGAATGTTGAGGTCAGCATTGAGTTGCCAATATTTAAGAAATATAATGTCAAAGTTGGCCCCTTCCCTTCTTCCAGAAATAAAGAGTGCTGAGGGAAATATGATAGGTATAATGCCTGAAAGCTAGTATCCACTAGATTCAATGCCAGATCAACCTGATAATCAATGGACACAATTTCAGCAACCACAAACAATTTCAAAGCAATTCAAGTCTTTTAAATATATTCTTATATTTACTAAATATCATGATTCTTAAAATTCCCATTCAGTTCTAAGTATCTCCAATTTTCTGTATCACCCCCTGCCTTCATGTACAGTGGCTGCTTCCATTTCTCATTTCAAAACTTCCTCTGCAACATCTCTTCTAGCTTAAGTCTGCACATGCTTGTCTTTTTCACTTTGCACATGCTTGTCTTTTTCACTTTGCATCACAGAGCTTCTCCTCTCATGGCAGAGGATGCAAAGAGAGTACGAGGGTCAAAGTAGAATCCTCATTAGCTGATTGCAGAGGAAGAAGCCTAGAAAACCCTTATACTAATGACCTGTCCACTAACACAAGTATGGTTGAGCACCAGCTCTTGAAATAGGGAGTGAGGGTGTGAAGGGCAGCTGCTTTCATATGCGGCATGGAAAGCACTGTGGAGACATGCGTAGACCAGTTTGCCATCTTTGACATGCAGGCCTTCAGTTTCTGATTATCCAGAGAATCATGAAAGGCTATTAATTTAAATTTAATTTTGCACTGGAGAATGCTCTTAATGGAGGCAAGCTCAGTGAGGCAACTCTCAATCATGCTTGAATATTCACTTTGGGACATGTTTGGCCTCCAGAAGTAATTTATACACAGTGATGCAGAAAGAAGAACCCCCAGTAGGAAAAGTGAAAGTATCTCTCATAGAAAACAAAGTATGTTACTGCTTCAAGCCAAAACACTTACAGTTCATAATTGTATCTGATTAAGGTTCCTTAACCCTAGCATCACTGTAGTCTTGTTCAATGCAGAAGGCAAATGTTTATTAATTTGAGACCAGATGGAAAGCTTGATAGATTTTACTATGATGCCCAAGATAACACTTTTAAAAATATAATTGGTGCTTCAGTTCAGTCCAGTTCAGTCACTCAGTCATGTCCAACTCTTTGCAACCCTATGGACTGAGGACACCAGGCCTCCCTGTCCAACACCAACTCCTAGAGTTTACTCAAACTCATGTCCATGAGTTGGTGATACCATCCAACCATCTTGTCTTTTGTCATCCCCTTCTCTCCTGCCTTCAATCTTTCCCAGCATCAGAGTCTTTTCAAATGAGTCAGTTATTCGCATCAGGTGGCCAAAGTATTGGAGTTTCAGCTTCAACATCAGTTCTTCCAGTGAATATTCAGGACAGATTTCCTTTAGGATGGACTGGTTGGATCTCCTTGCAGTCCAAGGGACTCTCAAGAGTCTTCTCCAACACCACAGTTCAAAAGCATCAATTCTTTGGCGCTCAGCTTTCTTTATAGTCCAACTCTCACATCCATACATGACTACTGCAAAATGAAAGCTTTGACTAGACAAACCTTTGTTGCCAAAGTAATGTCTCTGCTTTTTAATATACTGTCTAGGTTGGTCATAACTTTTCTTCCAAGGAGCAAGCATCTTTTAATTTCATGGCTACAGTCACCATCTGCAGTGATTTTGGAGCCCAGGAAAATAAAGTCTGTCACTGTTTCTATTGTTTCCCCATCTATTTGCCATGAAGTGATGGGACCAGATGCCATGATCTTCGTTTTCTGAATGTTGAGCTTTAAGCCAACTTTTTCACTCTCCACTTTCACTTTCATCAAGAGGCTTTTGAGTTCCTCTTCACTTTCTGCCATAAGGGTGGTGTCATCTGCATATCTGAGGTTATTGATATTTTTCCTGGGAATCTTGATTCCAGCTTGTGCTTCATCCAGCCCAGCATTTCTCATGATGTACTCTGCATATAAGTTAAATAAGCAGGATGACAATGTACAGCCTTGATGTATTCCTTTCCCTATTTGGAACCAGACTATTGTTCCATGTCCAGTTATAACTGTTGCTTCCTGATCTGCACACAGATTTCTCAGAAGGCAGGTCAGGTAGTTCTGGTATTCCCATCTCTTGAAGAATTTTCCACAGTTTGTTGTGATCCATACAGTCAAAGTCTTTGGCATAGTCAATAAAGCAGAAGTAGAATTTGTCTGGAACTCTCTTCCTTTTTTGATGACCCAATGTGATGTCTGGTTCCTCTTTCTTTTCTAAATCCAACTTGAATATCTGGAATTCAACGGTTCATGTACTGTTCAAGCCTGGCTTGGAGAATTTTGAGCATTACTTTGCTAGCATGTGAGATGAGGGCAATTGTGCAGCAGTTTGAGCATTCTTTGGCATTGCCTTTCTTTGGGATTGGAATGAAAACCGAACTTTTCCAGTCCTGTGGCCACTCCTGAGTTTTCCAAATTTGCTGGCATATTGAGTGAAGCACTTTCAAAGTGAATACATACTTTGATTGCAATGCTTTCTTGCTCAGGTTTAGTGCATCATTTACTGAACTGAAGCCATGTGGCAAGAGTTATGAGTCAGCTAAACATTTTAAGGTACGAACTTGTAGATAACTCCAGAGCTATGCACACAATTTTAAAAAAGGATGTGATAACTGTATTTCTGGAAAATGGATTACTTGTAAGAAACAAGGTTTATACTATTGAAGTGGAAAATAAAAATAAGATTGACTTAATTTACTTTCCCATCTATATAAATAAAGTACACACACAAGCTGACCCAGAGTTTAGTGGTCCTATAAAATAACAGGATTTATATGTGAGCCGAGAGACTTGATGATATATATGCCTGGTTTTATAGAATAAGCTGCAGCAATACTAACAGTAATAAAAGAGACCACAAATGGCTAAAATACCGTAGTAACCAGAAACCTCACTGGGACCAACAATCCAATAGTTTCCCCATAAAACCTTTTATCTGCATGCCTACTATATAGATAAAATGGAAATTTGTGTTTCATGTTTGAGGCATCAACTGGTAATTTATGTTCACCATCCATTTTTCCCTTTTCCTTCTGTAATAGAACCTCTCAGATTTTCAACTGGGTGAGATTTCTGGGAGAAATATCAATAGCCTCAGATGTGCAGATGACCCCACCTTTATGGCAGAAAGTGAAGAAGAACTAAAGAGCCTCTTGATGAAAGTGAAAGAGGAGAGTGAAAAACTTGGCTTAAAGCTCAACATTCAGAAAACTAAGATCATGGTATCTGGTCCCATCACTTCATGGCAAATAGATGGGGTAACAGTGGAAACAGTGGCTGACTTTATTTTTCTGGGCTCCAAAATCACTGCAGATGGTGATTGCAGCCATGAAATCAAAAGACTCTTACTCCTTCGAGGGAAAGTTATGATCAATCTAGACAGCATATTAAAAAGCAGAGACATTACTTTGTCAACAAAGGTCCATCTAGTCAAGGCTATGGTTTTTCCAGTGGTCATATATGGATGTGAGAGTTGGGCTGTGAAGAAAGCTGAGCACTGAAGAATGGATGCTTTTGAACTGTGGTGTTGGAGAAGACTCTTGAGAGTCCCTTGGACTGCAAGGAGATCCAACCAGTCCATCCTAAAGGAGATCAGTCCTGTATGTTCATTGGAAGGACTGATGTTGAAGCTGAAACTCCAATACTTTGGCGACCTGATGCGAAAAGCTGACTCATTTGAAAAGACCCTGATGCTGGGATGGATTGGGGGCAGAAAGAGAAGGGGACAACAGAGGATGAGATGGTTGGATGGCATGACCAACTCAATGGACATGGGTTTGGGTGGACTCTGGGAGTTGGTTATGGACAGGGAGGCCTGGCGTGCTGTGGTTCATGGGATCACAAAGAGTCAGACAGAACTGAGCAACTGAATGAATTGACTTTGTTAAACCAGGTAATGACTAAATTCCCGAGGCTCTTTTGTGATCAGGTAGGTAGAGACATCTGACCAAGTTCTAGGCAGCAGGATTTGGTAAGATGTGATTTTTGCAACTTCCACCAAATCCCCTGTAGATGAAGTGCTCGTACTTTGCTTCTCTCCTACTTGCTGGACACTGATCTGAGAATAAGAGCAGAGCAGCCACTGTGGAAGCAGAGATGGACATTGCACTTTGAGAATGGTCCACCATTCTAGGCCCTTTCCCCTAGACCTGTCCCATCATTCCTCGACTATTGCATGCAAAAAAACAAGACACTTCTGTCTTGTTGAACCTATGCACTCTGTATTCTCTTTGTTACAAAAACTTAGAGTGCACCATAATTAATATAGAATTCTAATATTGTGTGACCATTCTCTGGGAGAGGTTGCCAGTGAGAAATCAAATCCTTTCAACAGATGGCAATGGAAGGAGGGGGATCTTCCTCCAGTCAGTACACTGTGCCTTCTAAATGGTGATGTAAACATAGAGCATCAGAGGCAAATGGAAGATGCTATTCATCCTATGTAAAATGTTGGGGGGAGCCTCCCAGAAAGAGTGACATTTGTATTGAGGTTTGAATGATAAGCTAGCATTTGCCAGCTGGGGAATATCTGATCCAAGACCATGAGGCTAAAAATGTAGAGGCTCTAGAGATTGTAAAAGTCGTTCTCTGAGGCCACATTTGTAAGACCACCGTATTCCTTTTCAGGGAGCTTGTGCTTTATTCCATAAGCAATGGATAGATGTCAAACAATTTCAGTTATGAAATTAAAAGATCAAATATGTGTTTAGAAAAAATACTCTGGCAGCACTGAAGGAGAAAAATCAGAATGGGGAGAAAGTGGAGGCTGGGCACCATGATTTCCTCAGTCCTGTCATTTACCTAATTTTTGCCCAGGGTATTTTCTATCTGTGTACCTATATATCTATCTAATTTATACTAAGTATATTTCCAAATTTGGCATATTATACTTTTAAGCATGCATTAATAATAGAAACACATATCTTATTTTAAACAGTATATATATAAAATATTTAAGTTATCGTGTGCACCTCCATAGTACACACAGCATACTCAGGACAAGTATTTAGCTGGTACACACTGGTGTATCTTTAATGTTGTTAATCTATTGAAATAACACCCTTGCAGCTTGTTAAATTGCTTTCTTAAGCTTCTGAATGCCATGCACTACTGCAGCTCTGGCTACCTGACTTACCCCTAGGAACCCAGGACTTTCTCTTGATCTATTAATAACAACCAGTATGTCTGCAGGACTCTGTCTTGTACTGCAGCTAACTTCTTCTCTGATTGGGCAAGCTTAGTTATAATTAGTTCTTAAATATTTTGAATAGCATCCCTGGAAGCCTGTGTACAGATCATAGGGTACTTTTGTTAAAAAGCAGCAGGAGAAAAGGGAACACATTTGAGACAAGTTTTGAACATAAAATGTAGAAGGCTTGGTGACTGGTTAAATGTGGGAGTAAAGAAGAGGAAGTGTTAAAAATTCTGGGGTTTTAGTTTATGTACTTAGACAGTTGGTGATGTCATTAGAAAACTGATACAGGGTGCACAAGCTTGAAGAGCAGAGATGATAAATTTGATTTAAGTTGTATAGATACTGAGATGCCTTTACAACATCCATGTGGAGATAGTTCAGAACTGGTTGGGTACATTGGTGTGCTGGTAAATGTTTAACAAAGGTAAAGTGAAAGTCGCTAGGTTGTCCGACTCTTTGAGACCCCATGAACTGTAACCCGCTAGTCTCCTCTGTCCATGGAATTATCCAGGCCAGAATACTGGAGTGGGTAGCTGTTCCCTCTCCAGGGGAATCTTCCCAACCCAGGGATCAGACCCAGGTCTCCTTCATTGCAGGCAGATTCTTTACTGTCTGAGCCACCAGGAAAACCCAAGAATACTGGATTGGGTAGCCTATCCCTTCTCCAGGGAATATTCCCAACCTGGGAATCGAACTGGAGTCTCTTGCATTGCAGTCAAATTTTCTACCAGCTGAGCTACCAGGGAAGCAATGTTCAACAACCAACTCTCAAGCAATAAAGAAGAAAGCTCTTTTTGGGGAGTAGCATTTGTCCATTTCCATGGTGTAAAACATCCCCACCATGATGTGTCCAATCATAAGCTACCACTGTAACATCACTAATGTCGAATTGAGAAAGATGGGCAAAATCTACTTTCACAAGCCTACTCCGATCATCATGGTTTGGATATAAAGCTTTGGATCTCAGCATGAGTGGTATGTAGATTTGGCACTCAACATATTGCGTGTGTTTTAAATCCTTTGAAATATTTTGAGTTATGCTTTTTGCCCCAGCATTTAGTAGGTTAACAAATATGTTCTGGCGTGCTCTTAAAAAAAAAGTATAATCTGCAGATGTTAGTTTGTCAGATCAGGTTTATCAATTCAGTATTCAAGTCTTTTATATTCTTATCAAATTCTTTCTCTGCTTGTTTTATTAGTTTCTGAGACAGGTTTATTAAAACTTCCTACTATTATTGTGTTTGTTTTAGTTTTATATATATTCGAAGCCATGTTATTAAGCAGATAGAAAGTGCAATATTTCAGCTGAATTGCAGTTCTGATTATTGTGAACTGTCCCTTTTAATCTCTGGAAATACTTTTTATCTTACTGTGTATTTTATCTAATATTGATATGAGTACTCCAGCTTCCTTTTACATGGGATATCTTTGTCTTTTCTGTGACCTTTCATCCTTTCTGTATCCAAGATCCTGGTTGATACAAAAACAAATGGGGAATTTTTAAATATATAGAACATTTTTTAAAAAAGCAAATGGGATGAATGTTCCAATTAAAAGACAAAGACTATCATGCTTAAATTTTAATGTGCTGTTTATAAAAGAAAGAAGGAATAAAGGGGAACTCTAAAGAATACCTCAGGGCTGAGGGACAGAACTCAAGGAAGGACATACCTGGAACCCTTCCTCTGCCCTACACAAGGCTAAGATTCAGATTTTTTTATTTTTTTTTATTTTTAAACTTTACATAATTGTATTAGTTTTGCCAAATATCAGATTCAGATATTGTTGAAGAGGGTATGTCTGCAGCCCACCATGGCTGGTGGTGAAAGTCTTTGGGCTACTTTGGACCAAAGTTGGTCTACATTTGATGGGCCAAGATTGGATGGCAGGAAAACACGGACTGAGATTTGCAAGAAGAAGATCATTCAGTTTAGTTGCTCATTTATGTCCGACTCCGGAGAAGGCAATGGCACCCCACTCCAGTACTCTTGCCTGGAAAATCCCATGGATGGAGAAGCCTGGTGGGCTGCAGTCCATGGAGTTGCTAAGAGTCGGACACGACTGAGCGACTTCACTTTCACTTTTTACTTTCATGCATTGGAGAAGGAAATGGCAACCCACTCCAGTATTCTTGCCTGGAGAATCCCAGGGATGGGGGAGGCTGGTGGGCTGCTGTCTATGGGGTCGCACAGAGTCAGACACGACTGAAGCGACTTAGCAGCAGCAGCAGCATGTCCGACTCTTTGTGACCCAGTTTTCTGTGGCACTTCAGGCTTCCCTGTCCATCACCAACTCCCAGAGCTTGCTCAAACTCATGTCCATCGAGTCGGTGATGCCATCCAACCATCTTATCCTCTGTCGTCCCCTTCTCCTCCTGCCTTCAATCTTTCCCACCATTAGGGTCTTTTCAAATGAGTCAGTTCTTCACATCAGGTGGCCAAAGTATTGGAGCTTCAGCATCAGCATCAGTCCTTCAAGTGAATATTCAGGACTGATTTCCTTTAGGATGGACTGGTTGGATTTCCTTGCAGTCCAAGGGACTCTCAAGAGTCTTTTTCAACACCGCAGTTCAAATGCATCAATTCTTCAGTGCTCAGCTTTCTTTATAGTCCAACTCTCACATCCATACATGACTATTGGAAAAACCACAGCTTTGACTAGATGGACCTTTGTGGGCAAAGTGGTGTTTCTGCTTTTTAATATGCTGTCCAGGTTTGTCATAGCTTTTCTTCCAAGGAGCAAGCATCTTTCCCTGGAGGAGTGACCCAAATCTTCATTTCTAAGGAATACAATTCACAATTGTCCTGCCTTTTCTGTTGCTGTGGTTTTCTGTTAATTTTTACTATTGTGCACTGAACCATTGTGAGGTGCCCTGGAAACCCCTGGCTTTTAGGCACAGGCTTCCCTGCCTTTGTTGTGTGGAAACAATTTGATCTCCACAATTTGATTTGATTTCCAAGTGTTGGAAATCAGAATCCGTGCCTCTAGGAGTAGAGTTCCTATCTTTTGTGCCTCCTAGGTCAGTGGCATAAAAAGCATCAAATGGCCAGGTGGCAGTCTCAACTTCCAATTAATTCTGTGACACTATGGATGGGAGTTATGGTGGTAGCATTCTAGATAGGGAAGGCAAATCCATACCCAGAATATATGTCTATTTCAATAAGAATGAGTCTCTGTCTCCACCATGATAAAAGGAGTGCAATGTAATCAACCTGTTAATAGTTTATCAGTTGGTCCCTCCATGGAATGCTGCCATGCTGGGGACTCCGTGTTGAACTCAGCAGTAGCTTTAGTAAGATCAGCTCTGGTAAGGGAAAGTCCGTTCTGTTGATCCCAGGCATAACCTCCATCCCTGCCCTATGGCCACTTTGTTCGTGGGCATAAAGAGGAAGCACTCTGTCTTGGGAGAGAAGCTGACTAACATCCACAGACTACATCATTTTGTCCACCTGGTTAAGAGCCTACTCTGCAGTAGAAACCCATGGGTGGGTATTCAGATAGGGCACAAATATCTTCACAGTCTGTACATTCTAAGGGGTCCATAACACAGCTCTTCCCCAGAATTCCTTGGCACCAATTTTCCAATCTTGTTCTTTCTAAGTCCCTGACCAGAAAAACCATCATTTCCCACAGCTCTCTCTAGGTTCTGCAACTACTTCCTTTCTCCACTCTATTATGGCTAGGGCTGAGAACGGTGCTCTAACAACATGTTGTTCATCCTATGGTGCCTCATTTCTCACTGGCTTCCCTTTACACTACCCAGGGTTTTACAAATTGTATCCTCACAGATCATGCCTCAATCATGCCACTTGAATGAACCATGTATTTCTTTCTGGTCCCTATTGACATAAACCCCAAGTGCTGAGCTCCTCTATCTGGATTTCTACCATCACATGGTAGTACTTATATAACTTGCTAGTGTGCCAATGTTTTCAAACGGAACTTTAATATATTGTGTCCCATTTCTCTAGTCATCCTTATCAGAGAGGGCAACCAACATGCCATTACTTAGTATACTATCAATAGAAGCAAAATTTCCCTTTCATTCTTGCTTTATATATTTTTCCTGTATCATTGAGCCATACTGCATATAGTTTACCGTGATGTGCTTTTCTCACTCGTTGCCATGTTTTGAGATTCCCCCATTTGATCTGCATAGCTCTAGTTTACTCACTGCACTGTTGGACTAATCCAAAACGCGATTCTGTCTTCCTGTTGTTTATCACTCTTCAACTTCATTTTTCTGTTTTCTTGGTCTCTATGCTTTATCTTCTACCCTTCCCTGAGCTCTCTTGTTTGACTCATGTGGTATCTGACTTGGAATAGTCTCCACAGCTGTTCCTTTGTTACTTCTTCAAGACTTGTTATCTTTGTCTCATGTATTACTTGGGTGAGACATTCCACCCTCATCTCCTCGTACCTTCTACCAGGACCTTACCTTCTGGATTCTTTTTATTTCATGTATTGAAACTTTATACCTCTCTTGATAGTCAAAAACTTAAGTAGCCAAGAGAAGACTTAAGGATGCAATGCAATTGTTTCTTCCTTTTGTTCAGGAGAACTACTATGCTTTTCTTTTATAAAACGTAACATATTGTAAAAGAGGAAGACATACTTGTTTGGAACTAAGATACCTGGCTATTGGAAAGTTTATTTATATATATATATATAATAGGTTACAAAGGGATTGATGATACTTTTGCAAAAAGATTCATCACGTGATAAGTTTAAAATAGCAAACTTCTTCAGTGCATTTAATATATAACTTGTTTTATAAAAAATAAATTTACACTACTGCTCAGAAGTAAATCTACTAATTAAAGCAAGTTACATCTGAAATCACATTTAGAAATATAATCACTCTTTCTGTAAGCCTGTCTTTTATTTAATGTATAAAACTGTCTGTCCTCTTGAGGGAACAATGAAATAAATTTTTTGACTTTTAGACTGCTAGCATCTTTTACTGAGAAGCAAAGATATACAGAACTAAGAGAATTCAGAAAAAGCACAGTGAAAACATAACTTTAAATTGTTTCTAAAAATGTCAGGTGTTTTAAGTCTTAGGAAAGGATTCTGTTGTGGGTGTTGAGAGTTTCAAACTCTTGAATGGAAAGACGTATAACATTCCTATAGTTCTGTGCTGGTCCTGAGCTTTTTCTCTTTGTATTTCACCTTCAGATGGCACAAGGCATGTACCCTAAACCATCAGCGGCATAGCATTCCTCTAAGTTTGGTTGTCAGCTGAGAATTTGCTGGTGAATCAATGAGATAAAACTGATTAAAAATTATATTTAGAAAGAAATGTGCATTCAATATGAAAAATAATGTATATAAAATACAGAATACCTAATCAATAAGTTCCTTCTCATCTATGTAACTTCTTGTCATAATTATTCACTGAATTCTATTATAGATAAGGTTGCAAAACTGATGGCACACATATTCTTGAAACAGAAGTTACTGGAAATGAGATGCAGTGGGGAGGGAAGTTAAAGTAAGCTAAAATCTCTCATTTATATAGTGGGTAGTAAAAAATGCTATTTCATTCTTGATGATATTAATCTTGGGATACTGGCTAAAGAAAGTTTGGAAATACCTTAATGGTAAAAATATGTAGGCAAAAAATTACAATTTGTAAATTTCAAATGATTAGAATAGGAAAAAATCCTATAGAACCAAAAGAATAGCAAGGAAGCATAGAAAATTTAAAAGTATAAACCAAGATATAATACAACCAAAAATTAAATTATGACAATAATGGAAATTATTAAAATTCTATGAAATGGGTAAGATTCTCAACCTCACTAGATCACAGAGTTAAATGTAAAAATGATTGTCGCCTATATTTTTTCCCCTATTTTTTCAGTCTGATTTCAAGACAGGGAAAGACTTTCTATTCATAAACACATTTTGGAAATTTAATTTAAAATTAAATATATTTGATTACTCATATAAAATTATCCTGTACTTCACATTTCATAATAACCAAAATTAAAGACAAATTACAAACTGAGATATCTTAACAAATATGAATGTTAAAATTCCTACTATATAAAATTCTTAAAAATCAACGTTTAAAGTACAAAAGCCCTAAAAAAATGGGGAAAAGACATGATTGAAAAAATAATGGTGAATAACTATAAGAAAGTGTTTCAGTTCAGTTCAGTCAGTCGTGTCTGACTCTTTGTGACCCAATGGACTGCAGCATGCCAGGCTTCCCTGCCCATCACCAACTCCTGGAGCTTACTCAAACTTATGTCCATCAAGTCGGTGATGCCGTCCAACCAAGTGTTTAATTCACTATAATCATTGCAAGGCATATGTGAACAAATTATGAATTTTCATTTACCAAATTGGCAAAGAATAGAAAAACAGTATTGTTCAGTGCTGATAAGGGTTTTCAGAGACTGACACTATTTTACGCTGGTTGAAGCATTCCCTAATACATGCTTTTTGAAAAGCAATTTGTACATATGTATCAGGAAGAGTAAAGTATTCTATTATTTTCTCAGTAATTTAATTTCCAGGAATCTATTGCAAACAAAGAAGCAGAGATACAGACAAAGATCTATCTATCTATCTCTGTTACATTTAAGACATTCATTTTGGCATCAATTATTGTAAGAAAAAATGAAAATAATCTTAATTTTTAAATTAGGAGAATATTATTATAGATTATAGGATATCACGTGACTATAATTAAGTCATAAAATATTTCCCTGCAATAGAATGGGAAAAAATAGGATGCCAATCTTTTTTTTCAGAGTTTCCTCTAGTGACTCTGGTTGTTTGTTTTTTCTTATTTCCTTTTGTATATTTTCCAAAATTCCTTCAGTGCTTATATATTGTGTGTGGGAAGTCGCTCAGTTGTGTCTGTCTCTTTGTGATCCCATGGACTGTAGCCTGCCAGGCTCCTCTGTCCATGGGATTTCCCAGGCAAGAATACTGGAGTGCATTGCCATTTCCTACTCCAGGGGATCTTCCTGACCCAGGGATCGAACCCGCATCTTTTATGACTCTTGTATTGGCAGGCAGATTCTTTACCACTGTGCCATATGGGAAACCCAATCATATATTATTTTTATAATATCAATATTTTATGTAAATAATTAATATGCAGTAGCCTCTGTGGGAGCTTTTTTTTTTTTCTATTTACCCAAGTGAAAGTCCCAGAAAGTTAGTGAAAATGTGGATGTCGCCATCATGCAACTGCTGCCCACCACCCTGCACCCCCCTGAGCCCCCACTTCCCGGTCACATTCAACTGTGTCTAGTTAGGGATACTAACTAGGCCACTGTATAACTGATTTTTCTATTCTTCTACTCACTGATGTCAGAAGTAACTGAGGCAGTGGTATAATCAGGGATGGTGAAGAGCTGGGCTAGTCCAAATTGAAAAGCCAAACTGGTTCCTTTTTTTTTTTTTTTTTTTACTTTTTGACATTCATCTTTCCAGCCATGTAGATATCAAAGTTTTGAGGTGCTGTGCTATGCTGGTCATTTAAGGTTCATTCTGATTGCCATAATTACCAGAACCATAAAGTAGTTATTAATCTTCAAGGTATTTTTGAGGTTATAAATAAGTAGCAAAGCTGAAATTATCTTGATGATATGAGTCAGAGGAATCATCAGAGGCAGAGCCTCTGGAGAGTACCTCCAGCCATCATCTTGTTTCACTAGGACCACTAATCCCGTGATATCATTGGAATACCTTGTCAGATCATTCTGAAAAGGAAGTTTTATCAAAGATACATAAAACCTCTGGGTGACTGTATTCAGTTGAAATAAAAAAGTTTTTGTTTAAAATATTTTTTTCTATAGCATCATTTTCTGTTGATTGAAAGTGAAAGTGAAGTCGCTCAGTTGTGTCCAACTCTTTGTGACCCCATGGACTGTAGCCTACCAGGCTCCTCCGCCCATGGGATTTTCCAGACAAGAATACTGGAGAGGGTTGCCATTTTCTTCTCCAGGGGATCTTCCCCACCCAGGGATTGAAACCGGGTCTCCTGCATTGTAGGCAGATGCTTTGCTGTCTGAGCCACCAGGGAAGTCATCATTTTCTGTTGATTCAGTTCAGTTCAGTTCAGTTCAGTCGCTCAGTCGTGTCTGACCTTTGCAACCCCATGAATTGCAGCATGCCAGGCCTCTCTGTCCATCACCAACTCCCGGAGTTCATTCAAACTCACGTCCATCAAGTTGGTGATGCCATCCAGCCTTCTCATCCTCTGTCGCCCCTTCTCCTCCTGCCGTCAATCCCTCCCAGCATCAGAGTCTTTTCAAATGAATCAACTCTTCGCATGAAGTGGCCAAAGTACTGAAGTTTCAGCTTTAGCATCAGTCCTTCCAAAGAACACCCAGGGCTGATCTCCTTTCGAATGGACTGGTTGGATCTCCTTGCAGTCCAAGGGACTCTCAAGAGTTGTCTCCAACACCACAGTTCAAAAGCATCAATTCTTCTGTGCTCAGCTTTCTTCACAGTCCAACTCTCACATCCATACATGGCCACTGGAAAAACCATAGCCTTGACTAGACGGACCTTTGTTGGCAAAGTAATGTCTCTGCTTTTGAACACGTTAACTAGGTTGGTCATAACTTTCCTTTCAAGGAGTAAGAGTCTTTTAATTTCATGGGTGCAATCACCATCTGCAGTGATTTTGGAGCCCCCCAAAATAAAGTCTGACAGTGTTTCCACTGTTTGCCCATCTATTTTCCATGAAGTGATGGGACCAGATGCCATGATCTTAGTTTTCTGAATGTTGAGCTTTAAGCCAACTTTTTCACTCTCCACTTTCATTTTCATCAAGAGGCTTTTAAGTTCCTCTTCACTTTCTGCCATAAGTGAGGTTATGGCAGATATATCTGCATATCTGAGGTTATTGATATTTCTCCCGGGAATCTTGATTCCAGCTTGTGCTGATTAGGTGATGCCAAATAACCAGTTTGATATAATATTTCCCAAGTTTCAATCATGTGATTTTATTATGGAAAAATTAGCCTTCAATGAGTAGTTAACTTCGATTAAAATAAAAAGTCTTTCCTTCTTTTCCCCCTTCCTACTTCTTTTCATCCATGACACCTTAATTTCTTTTCCTTTTGGATTTGGATTTGAGAAGGGCTGTCCTACTTCTTGGCAACATTATACTCATTTCCAAGGCAAAAATCTTCATTGCCTCCTTGCTTCTCAACCGTCTGAAAAGAATAAGAGCTTCTCCTTTTCTGAAACTTCAGGACTTCTCCTTCAGCTTCTCCTTCAGGACTGTGGAAACAACGCAGGCATATGCCTCACATTGTGTTATCAGAGCTGAGTTGTGTCTTTTTCACTAGTTATGAGCAGGGTGGTCATACTCAGTGTGTGTTTCCAGAACTCAACCCAGTGTCTGGCACAAAGCTGGTGCTTCAGGAATGGTGTAGGAGTTTTGCTTTTATAGTGATATCATGCTATTGAAGATACATAGTCCCTCCTTGTTATTTCTCTTGTAGGAAAACTTTGAGAAGTAGGAGAAAAAATTCCAAGACCTTTGGATTCTATTCCCTCTAGATATTTAAATATAAACTGGAAATAGCCAATGTCCCTTAGAAGAGAAAACCAGTAATGATCAAGTAGAACAAAACAAATATTAAGGTTTAAAAGTATGTGGGAATCTGTTAGATTATTCCCCACTTTTATCAAGAAGGTTCAGCTTTTTGTGAACTCTCTGATGCATCTTAAATTATAGCTGAATTTCTAAAACAGAATTTATCTTACAGAAATTTTTCTTGCTTACTTGAGCATCACATTTCCCTTAGAGGAGAGTAAAGGGCATCAGTATATGTTTTTTTCCTTCCCTCTAAGAATAGGAACAAATAAATACAAAAATATTCTGACAGGTATTTGTAACTGCCTGTAAAGGACATGCACTGTTGGGAAGTTAGATACATACAATTGGCTATGATTTTAAAAAGTTTTGTTCTTGTAAATTTCTATAAAGTTCTATAACATAAAAACAACTAAATTAGAAGGCTTTTGGAAAAATCTAGATATTTTTGTTTATCAGTTAAAAGGATTTTGAGGTAGGGCTAGATTATGAGGAAAAGAGATAGAGGCTAGCGACTAAAATTCATGAAATTCATCTTAACCAGGCAGCCTGCTGACAGCCTGGCAACTGGTTAGCACATACATTTAAGAAGGTAGAAGAGATCTAGAGCATACGAATCTGCAATAAATTTATGAAGAGAAAGCGCTGTGACTTTGTGGCTTCTCTCTCAGTAAGCTGCTCAGTGAAGAATGCTGTTTTGATGATGCTATGGAGCACTGTATAAAAGGCAATTTCGTGAAGGCTGAAGTTATTTCATACATCTGTCTCTTGTGTTGTGAAACAGATCCCCTATTTGATTAGTTGCATTGTAGTGCTGCATGAGAATCATATTCTATTATGGTAGGACTGAAAGAGCAGAAACAGTATAGACACAGACAATGCCAATATTCTGTGGCCACTGGGGAAGAAGTCAGATACCTGACATAGAAACAGTGAAAGAAGACCAACTGTAGAAGCTGCAGGAATAATGAAGTGACTTAAAGTCAAATAGCTATTATCACTTGCATGGGAGGGGGGTGAGACAGTGGAGGAAGGGACACCGAGAGGGAGCAGCAACCCAGCCTGGGCTCTTCTCTACATATAACAAAGGAATGATAAACTAATTAGGTCACTTCAGAAGATAATTAGAGGCCTTTTACCTAAGAAATCACTATATTTGGGGCAAATAACTTTTTATTCCCTTTGAATTTCCAGGTAATTATTTTCCGCTTTGTAATATGGTGGTAGTGGTTTAGTTGCTAAGTTGAGCCCAACTTTTTGTGACCCTGCGGACTGTAATTTGCCAGGCTCCTCTGTCCATGGAATTTTCCAGGCAAGAATATTGGAGTGGGTCTGCCATTTCCTTCTTCAGAGGATTTTCCCTACCCAGGGATCAACCCGGGGTATCCTGTACTGCAGGTGGATTCTTTATGCATTACAGTTGGGTTCTCTATCAACTGAGCTACCAGGGCAGCCCTTGTAATATATGTTCGCGTAATTTTCTTTCTTTGTATAAGGTTTATCAAAACTACATGCTTGGGGCTGGTGCATTGGGACGACTCAGAGGGATGGTATGGGGAGGGAGGAGGGAGGAGGGTTCAGGATGGGGAACACATGTATACCTGTGGCGGATTCATTTCGATATTTGGCAAAACCAATACAATATTGTAAAGTTTAAAAATAAAATAAAATAAAAAAATAAAATAAAAATTAAAATAAAAATACACACTCATACACATAAGGAATTAAAAAAAAAAAAACTACAGCAAGATGATGATTCTATGATTGAATGCTCACCTTCTCCCTAGAAAACTGAACTGAATTGCTTAAGGATCTGGAAGACTGTTTATTCCAAGTACCTATGTTGCTGTAATTTTGTGAGCTTTGAGAGTATATCTCTCTCCTTAAAAGATATAAAAACTGATGGCCAATTTATCCAGAATTGATATGATTGAATATATATTTACTAATATTATTTCCAATCAAATAATCATTTATTAAAATTATTGACAGAAGTTTGTAAAGGACACTGGTTTAGGTGGTGGGATATAGCAATGGACACCATAAACAAATTGTCTGTTTTTGTGGCTCTCATCTTTACTCACTCATTAATACACCGAGTATCTAAGGGAAACAAGATGATAAAGATGACTCAAGATCTTGAGTTAGAATACCTGCAAATTGATCTCAGTTTCTTATAAAATAGATTTTTTTGTTTTGTTTGTTTTTTGAATAGTGATCAGTAGAGGATATTAGTCAAGAGCTAAAACTCAGGATTCAGGTTGTCAACATTCACATCTCAATTCAGTTCTTACTAGCGTGCAATTTTGTGCATGTTACTTAATCTTTCTGTGTCCAAGTTGTAAAACAGGGATGATTTGAATTTATCTATGTTGTGGCATTCTGCGAGGGCTTAAAAAAATGTTAGCAGACACTATGACAACTGATCTGCCCCTGTATGGTGATATACGCAACAAAGGAGACTGAATGTGAGTTTCCAAGGAAAAAGCAAAGCACTCGACACATGTGATTCATTTCACTCATTCATTTTTAACGAGGGCCATGTTCTGTGTTATAAACTGCAGGGAGGGGTGGCAGAATGAGTGTAAGATGTTGCTTACCCTTAAGGAACTCACAGTCTAATGGAGGATAAAAGGCACATTGGTGAAAAAATTTTGTACAGTATTATGGTTCAAGAAATATTTCTTAGTGTTATTATTTAACGATTAGAAGGAGAAAATCTTGAATTATGTAAGTTAAATAGGAATGGAATCTGGAATCTATTTTCTTGTCCTATGATGTTTAGCTGATCCACCAGGTTTCAGTCCCATCCTTCACTCCATCTTCAGAGGCACTTAATATCTCCAATTCCCAAACCTTTCTGGGGTTCTGCAGCACAAACTGGCTTACTTGTAGTTGGCCTGCCCTCTGAAGACACCTACATTTTAGCCTTTCTTTTTTGTGAAAGCCAGTTGCCACTCACATTTGATTCCTTCCTTTTACATGTTGTTGTTAAGAGGTTAAGAGTTTGGAGTTGACTCATGGTACTGAAAGCCTTGGAAGTCTTTGAACAGAAGTAATCAGAAATTTGCCTTAGGATGAATAATTTACCAGCTACATATAAAAGGCTTAGGATGGTAAGGAATCAGAGAGGAAATAAGTAGGAGTAACATTACTGTCTTTAGAGCATAATGAATCTGAACATATACTGTCCAATATGGTAGCCACTCACCAGACATGGCTGTTGAGCACTTGAAATGTGGCTAGTTTGACTAAGGCACTGAATTTTCAATTTATTTAAATTCAAATTAAAAAATGCTTCTCAATTCAGCTATTAGAAAGTTTTCATGGATGTTTGGAACAACATAGGGATATGAATCTATTTTTCAACTAAAAATTTTATTTAATATGAATACAGATCAAGTATTTCCAATGAAAATTTAGTATCTGAACTCAAATGTTGTAAATATAAAATACACACCAGATTTCAAATACATACTTTAAAAAAATGCAAAACATCTCTATATTTGTTATTTTAATTAAATGTTGAAATTATAACATTTTAGACATATTAGATTAAATAAAATATATTCATAATAATTTCACTTAGTGTTTAAGCTTTTTATAATGTGGCTATTGGGAAATTTAGAATTACATATGTAATGTATATTTATGTGATATTTCTATTGAAAAACTCTATTCTGAACTAAGTTTATTTATGGTAGTGGACATGGAACGACAGACTGGTTCCAAATAGGAAAATGAGTACGTCAAGGCTGTATATTGTCACCCTGCTTATTTAATTTATATGCAGTGTACATCATGAGAAATGCTGGGCTGGAAGAAGCACAAGCTGGAATCAAGATTGCTGGGAAAAATATCAATAACCTCAGATATGCAGAGGACACCACCCTTATGGCAGAAAGTGAAGAAGAACTAAAAAGCCTCTTGATTAAAGTGAAAGAGGAGAGTGAAAAAGTTGGCTTAAAGCTCAACATTCAGAAAACTAAGATCATGGCATCTGGTCCCATCACTTCATGGCAAATAGATGGGCAAACAGTGGAAACAGTGTCAGACTTTAGTTTTTTGGGCTCTAAAAAAATGCAGATGGTGATTGCACCCATGAAATTAAAAGACTCTTACTCCTTGGAAGGACAGTTATGACCAACCTAGATAGCATGTTCAAAAGCAGAGACATTAGTTTGCCAACAAAGGTCCGTCTAGCCAAGGCTATGGTTTTTCCAGTGGTCATGTATGGATGTGAGAGTTGGACTGCGAAGAAAGCTGAACGCCAAAGAATTGATGTTTTTGAACTGTGGTGTCAGAGAAGACTCTTGAGAGTCCCTTGGACTGCAAGGAGATCCAACTAGTCCATTCTAAAGGAGATCAGCCCTGGGTGTTCTTTGGAAGGACTGATGCTAAAGCTGAAACTGCAGTACTTTGGCCACCTCATGCGAAGAGTTGACTCATTGGAAAAGACCCTGATGCTGGGAGGGATTGAGGGCAGGAGGAAAAGGGGATGACAGAGGATGAGATGGCTGGATGGCATCACTGACTCGATGGATGTGAGTTTGAGTCAACTCCAGGCGATGGTGATGGACAGGGAGGCCTGGTGTGCTGCGATTCATGGGGTCACAAAGAGTTGGACATGACTGAGCGACTGAACTGACTGACATCAAGTGATTATCTGCATTTGACAAATATTATGGAGGTAGAGTAGACTGGATTGTCAGAACTTGGGTAGATTCATGCATAAATAATGTGCCTCTGGCAGTGTAGAAGGTGAGGAAATGTGGATGGAGTAGACACTTACTCTGTCATGGGGGACATCAAGCTGGAGAAGAGAAACTCATGAAAGTGTCCTGGAGAGAATATCTGATGTTTAAGACATAAAATCTTAGGGGAAACAATAGTTTTAGAATGGACATTAGAAATGGTGGCTGTTATCAGAGCATCCAAGCATGTGGACTGAGCCTAACAATATGGAGTGCAGATATGGCAAGGACAATGGTGAGATACTGGCAGATCTAATCGTATACAATAGAGAAATGGAGAAAGAACTGGGACCCATGGAAAGAAACAGAGAAGATCCAAGCAATGTATCAGATTCCATTTCACTTAAATAAGATTGGGATGAACTCCAATTCCCATAGGTCAGGATCACTGGTAAGATTAGTAATGCACTGACTTAACCTATAGGTCACATGTATGCCCAGAGTTTGGTGTTGCATATTTGAGTTTAGGTCTAGTTGACAGGAAAGAAACCTAAACATTCATCAATTATGCTAGGTACCAGCCATGGTTATGTAAAGTGTGTCAATTTTAAGGCCCAATTATTAGAAAGATAGGTAGCTAAAGATTTTTTTTTTTCTTAAAAGCACTTTATTTTTTTTTCTAATTTTATTTTATTTTTAAACTTTACGTAATTAGTTTTGCCAAATATCAAAATGAATCCACCACAGGTATACATGTGTTCCCCATCCTGAACCCTCCTCCCTCCTCCCTCCCCATACCATCCCTCTGGGTCGTCCCAGTGCACTAGCCCCAAGCATCCAGTATCATGCATCGAACCTGGACTGGCAACTCGTTTCTTACATGATATTTTACATGTTTCAATGCCATTCTCCCAAATCTTCCCACCCTCTCCCTCTCCCACAGAGTCCATAAGACTGTTCTATACATCAGTGTCTCTTTTGCTGTCTCGTACACCGGGTTATTGTTACCATCTTTCTAAATTCCATATATATGTGTTAGTATACTGTATTTATGTTTTTCCTTCTGGCTTACTTCACTCTGTATAATAGGCTCCAGTTTCATCCACCTCATTAGAACTGATTCAAATGTATTCTTTTTAATGGCTGAGTAATACTCCATTGTGTATATGTACCACTGCTTTCTTATCCATTCATCTGCTGATGGACATCTAGGTTGCTTCCATGTCCTGGCTATTATAAAGAGTGCTGCAATGAACATTGGGGTACACGTGTCTCTTTCCCTTCTGGTTTCCTCAGTGTGTATGCCCAGCAGTGGGATTGCTGGATCATAAGGCAGTTCTATTTCCAGTTTTTTAAGGAATCTCCACACTGTTCTCCATAGTGGCTGTACTAGTTTGCATTCCCACCAACAGTGTAAGAGGGTTCCCTTTTCTCCACACCCTCTCCAGCATTTATTGCTTGTAGACTTTTGGATCGAAGCCATTCTGACTGGTGTGAAATGGTACCTCATAGTGGTTTTGACTTGCATTTCTCTGATAATGAGTGATGTTGAGCATCTTTTCATGTGTTTGTTAGCCATCTGTTTGTCTTCTTTGGAGAAATGTCTATTTAGTTCTTTGGCCCATTTTTTGATTGGGTCGTTTATTTTTTTGGAGTTGAGCTGTAGGAGTTGCTTGTATATTTTTGAGATTAGTTGTTTGTTGGTTGCTTCATTTGCTATTATTTTCTCCCATTCTGAAGGCTGTCTTTTCACCTTGCTAATAGTTTCCTTTGATGTGCAGAAGCTTTTCAGGTTAATTAGGTCCCATTTGTTTATTTTTGCTTTTGTTTCCAATATTCTGGGAGGTGGGTCATAGAGGATCCTGCTGTGATGTATGTCGGAGAGTGTTTTGCCTATATTCTCCTCTAGGAGTTTTATAGTTTCTGGTCTTACATTGAGATCTTTAATCCATTTTGAGTTTATTTTTGTGTATGGTGTTTAATGTACTTCTGAATTGTTTTTGGCTAAAAAATTAGTGAGAACATCTGTGGGTTCAGCAGTGAAAATTTAGAGAGGATGAAAGTGGGCAGTGGGGGTGGAAAAAGAGGTCACTACCATTTTGGATAAGAAGGAAAAAAGGAAAAGAGACAAGAGGAGGATAAACAGCTGGTTAGCGCCAATGATAGGAAAAGAAAGAAGACTAGAATTGGTTTGCAATGGGGAGATAAAGGATTCTATTTACCATATGCATCTGAAGTGTTGACAAGACATCAGCCAGGACTAGAGTAAAGAAAAGTCTGTTTCGGAGACATGAATTTGACTGATTTTATGTCAGTTTGACCTTACATGATAAGTTGTTTGCAATTAGATTGCCAAGGGTGAAGATAATCAAAGAACAGAAGTCAAATATGTAAAGCATTTTACTATTTTTCAAGAGGTTTTGTCTCCATTATGATCAGAATGCTAATCATTAAGTGGTAATGAGATGTGACCGTCAAGTGATCAGAATATTCTTATTGGCTCATCAATTTATTCTCTCTCTAAAATCAACAGGAAACATAGATATTAATTTGGATAGTAATACCAGAAATATAAAATGAGAGAAAACAGAATATGATGGTTTTAAGGATTGATTTCAACAAAGTATGGGATCCCAGTGAATCAGTTTCCCATAAAAATGGAAAACTTTTATAGTATTGGCATATGTTATTTGTCAACTATATAGAACAATTTCTTCCCAAACAATGTTTTTTGGGGGGGGGAAACTAATATCTCCACTCAACTTTCTTTTTATAGTTTCTAGGAGTGCTGCTCCTTTTTGCTTGTAATGATTTTGTAACATCATTTCAATAGACTTTCATGGCACGTCATAATCCATTTTGTATTAATCATCCCCGTAGTTGACATGTAGGGAAGTCCTTTTTTTTTACGAGAACTAATCACATTATATGATGATTACTGTTAGGAAAGTTTCCTGTAGGCATCTCATTTCATTCCTGTTAAGATCGGGGTTGGTCTTTGTCAACTTAATCACAGAAGAATGTTGGTTTGGCCAGGAGAAGCTAGGTTATGAGCATAACAGATGATACCAAAAATATCTCTGGCTTCTGATAATAATGTCTGTTGTGGACAAAGTGCATCATGACTCTGCTCCATAACATGTTCACTCTGGATCAGCCTCTCTCTGCAACAATGCCAATTGTAATGGCAGGAAAAAATGCACATCAGTTCAGTTCAGTTCAGTTTAGTCGCTCAGTCCTGTCCGACTCTTTGTGACCCCATGAATCGCAGCACGCCAGGCCTCTCTGTCCATCACCACTCCCGGAGTTCACTCAAACTCACATCCATTGAGTTAGTGATGCCATCCAGCCATCTCATTCTCTGTCATCCCCTTTTGCTCCCACCCCCAATCCATCCCAGCATCAGAGTCTTTTCCAATGAGTCAACTCTTTGCATGAGGTGGCCAAAGTACTGGAGTTTCAGCTTTAGCATCAGTCCTTCCAAAGAACACCCAGGGCTGATCTCCTTTAGAATGGACTGGTTGGATCTCTTTGCAGTCCAAGGGACTCTCAAATGTCTTCTCCAACACCACAGTTCAAAAGCATCAGTTCTTCTGTGCTCAGCTTTCTTCGCAGTCCAACTCTCACATCCATACATGACCACTGGAAAAATCATAGCCTTGACTAGATGGACCTTTGTTGGCAAAGTAATGTCTCTACTTTTCAATATCTATCTAGGTTGGTCATAACTTTCTTTCCAAGGAGTAAGTGTCTTTTAATTTCATGGCTGCAGTCACCATCTGCATTTTTTTGGAGCCCCAAAAACTAAAGTCTGACACTGTTTCCACTGTTTGCCCATCTATTTCCCATGAAGTGATGGGACCAGATGCCATGATCTTAGTTTTATAAATGTTGAGTTTTAAGCCCACTTTTTCACCCTCCTCTTTCACTTTCATCAAGAGGCTTTTTAGTTCTTCTTCACTTTCTGCCATAAGGGTGGTGCCCTCTGCATATCTGAGGTTATTGATATTTCTCCCAGCAATCTTGATTCCAGCTTGTGCTTCTTCCAGCCCAGCGTTTCTCATGATGTACTCTGCATATAAAGGAGCCAGAACTGGCTCTTGATATTTCCAGTAGAAAGCTTGTAGCTCAGGTGGTCTCATCTAAGTTCGCTAGAGTAAGAGTCCTTACAACAAGGAAGGTCAACCGTGATGAGTGAGTCTATCACAGATGTCTCTTTGGAATGGCCTCACCCATTTATATCTGTTCAGTCAGTTTGTTGTTGTGCAAGATTTTAGGCTCAAGTATGTCTTAATTATGTGTTTTAATCATCAAAAAGATAACTTGATACTTTATGGTAAAACAGTGTGATGTTTTTCCCAGAGTTGAGATGATGGAATTCTCTTAAGACTTATATTTCAAGAGCGAGGGAAGAATATAGCTGAGGCAAGAGGTTGAATGTGAACTGCTGTGGACCTGTGTTAATGAGAATCTTTTTTTGATCCTCCTTTCTGGTGGTATTGAAAATAATACATTTACCAGATCGACTGGCACAAACCAATGCCAAAGGCCATGTTGGTCTGTTATAGTGAAGACATCACATCTGGCTACCAATTGGTTAAGTTTACTGTAGTCTCCAATCATCTGCCATAATTTCTTGACTTTATTATGCACAGTTATACTGTGCATCCTTTAGATTATTGAGAGTGGTACTAATCTCTGATATTCCACATGGCATTTTTTTTTGATCAAATTTTTAATTATATTCACTGAGTTACCAAGTGTCCCGATGTATAAAACAAAGGCGACCTGGGAACTGACTTCCAAAGAAGATTGGCAGAAAATCCAGGAGGATGAGTACATATTCTTAATTTCCTTTCCACTATTTCTTTCAGTAACCTCCAAGAAAGCATCTATCACAAACTTCCAGATTATATCCAGAGAACACTACAGAACTGGGCCATGACCCATAGACCTGAGGTTTGCATGAGGACATGGTTGCATTTTATTGAACCATCAGCCAATTCTCAAATGATTCAGCAAATAATTAGGTACCTATGCACCACATAAAAACATTAACAAGCTTCTGCAGCACAGTGGAGAGTAGGGATTGTGTATTGTGCCTTTCTAAAACTTGTCTAAGTGTTTGTAAATTATGATTAAACATTTTTAAAAGACACGATTTGCTTGCATTGTTAAGAATTTTTCCATTCTATTTTTAGTTTTGTCAAGAGGATTTTTATGGGTGCTGAGGTTAGGGTAACACTGCTTTTGTAAGATGACTACAAAGCTGTTAGAATTGTCTTTTCATGCCAGCATAGGTAGATATGTGACCTCCTTTCTCATTTCTTCTAAAAAGGTTGGTTTATTCTGATGTTTCTACTCTCCTTGATTCAATTTTGGTAACTTTTGGTAACACTCTTTGGTGACTTATTTAAGAAAACCATATGTTTTATGATATTATGTCAAGTGAAATAGTGCATTTGTATGTATGCATGTATGCCACATGGCATTTTGTATTGCTTCCGATTTAGTGTCTTGGCTGAGGAAGGGGGGCTGTTATAAGGGTTTGGCCTTTGCTGTCATGATGAATCTTACTCTGCAGATGATCAGGGATCTACTGGGAGACTTGTACAGCAGCTTTGACTATCCAACCCCATTATGCTCTCATGGGCCTAGGGCAGTGATAACACATCGAATCTCTGGAACAATTATCCTACTGTGATCCGAACACAGGCTAAGACTCCATTTATAGCCTGCCTCTGCATGTCTCCATTTTAACAGATGGATCATGGTGGCATTTTAGTTTCCTTGGTGTCACCACTCACATCCTATATTCAGCAGTCCTCAAAAGAACTGGCTATTTTTCTCCCCTGTTTGGTTCATCTAAAAGGCTGTGTAGTGCTCTGGGGATAGCTTTTGGGATTGTCAACACATATATCTTCTGTGGTGCTTCAGGGTCCTTCTCTAAGGGGTTACAGGTTTCCCTTCAATTGATGGGCTCTGGAACAGAAGACTAGCTCATGTCTGGGAAGTAGAAGAAGGATCATCATTTTCCAATGCAGCAGCTGCTCATCAGCTGTTGATCATTTTTATTTATACAAGTCAAGCTATGTCCTCATTGACTGCTCAACTTATCTTGCCCTTAGGAATCTAACACTCTCTTAGCACCTTGTTGTCAGCCTAGCTTCTTTCTGTTATAGTAATTATATCCATCTTGCTTCTGATGAGTAAGTACAATATCTGGCCTCTCATGTTTCAGAATACCATCATCTACATTGCTCCATCGACAGTAAGAAGCTCAGTTCCATAGCAACATGTTGTACCATCCAACGCTGGCTGCTGAGAACAGATATTACTGAGTCTCAGCAATGCCAGTGTTCCCCTCATTAATATATTCCCTATTGATTTAGTGAAGAAACTGTTATTTTTTTCTTCCTCCAATGGGATCATTCAGCTTGTAGATTCTCTGGTCTCAAACAATAATACTTTCTTCTTTGCCCACTCCTCTGAGCCTACTGATCCCTTTTCAGTACTCTGCTAAGGCAGGTGTGGCTCCTTCATATAATTCATTGTCATCAGCATGTTCAACAATCTGTAGATAGTCATCCCAGCAACAAGTGAGGACTATTTTCCAGTGTAACCATCCCATAATGTATATGCGTGTTCTCAAAATTGAGTCTATATCCTGATTTCCAGGAGGGCTTGTAGAACGCAAATGGCTGGATACTATACTAGAATTTCTAATTTTAGTAGGTTTTGGTTACAGTCTGAAAATTCTCATCTCTAAGAGGCGCTCAGGTGGTGCTGCGGAGAAGGCAATGGCACCCAACCCCAGTACTCTTGCCTGGAAAATCCCATGGATGGAGGAGCCTGGTGGGCTGCAGTCCATGGGGTCACGACAAAGCGACTTCACTTTCAGTTTTCACTTTCATGCATTGGAGAAGGAAATGGCAACCCACTCCAGTGTTCTTGCCTGGAGAATCCCAGGGATGGCGGAGCCTGATGGGCTGCCGTCTATGGGGTCGCACAGAGTCGGACACGACTGAAGCTGTTTAGCAGCAGCAGCAGCAGCAGGTGGTGCTGACAGCTGGTCTAGGACCATTCAGTTAACACATAGGGTAAAGTCACCACTCAATCCTGTAGTCTCTCTTGCCCAGACACATCTACTTAGTGTTAAACTTCACATTTGCCATTTTGGTGACACAGATGATCAGTGTCAAATGAGAACATGTGACAGACATGTTTTAGTATATGTTTTTTGTTTGTTTATTTACGGCAGCATGATGGTGATGAATAGTGTAACATTTGCTTTGGGGTTAGTTGTGATTCTTTTTGCTGCTCCAATGACTCCTCGGTTTTTATTCTCAGACAGCATTGATGAGTGACAGTGGTAAAGATTGTCCATTTCAGTGATGCCCAAGGTCTGTCATGATTGGATTTTGACTGGTTTCTACCTAACAGAGATGAGGCCCTCCATAGGCATTCCAGCAATTCATATTTTAAAAGTATAAGCTGAAAATACCATTTCCCCAATTAAGATGTTATATATTGAGTTTTAAATATGACATTTTAGTCACTGAATGAATTCCAAGATAATAAAATGAGAAAGCATAGCGTCTTTGAAGAAGGCTGACAACAAGAAATTTGCTGTCTGAAGAACTGACTCAGATTTGACTCCTCAGCCTAGTTTACCACTCCCCTCTCTTAAGTCAGCTTGTCTAGGTACAGGCTACCAAGATCAATTGTTGTGAATTGCAGATGTTCAGCAAGCTGTCAGATGCTGCTTAGACGTTTCCAAGGAAACAGCTTTGCTTATCAGCAGTTGTCCTCACAGAAGAACCGACTTTAAATACACTATTTCCTGGATGTAGAAGCAATCAGCTGGGGTACTTGAGCCACTGAAAAGCCCACAAACATTATTTAAACTGTATTGTAGACAAAAATAAAAGCCTTTCAGTCTTCTTAATTGAAAGATAGGTCCAAAGAAAAATATATAATATAGATTCCCACATTTTCATAAATGTGTATAAATCTCTTAAAATATTGAATACTGTAGGTTAGGCACAACATTTGGATTTTTAAAGTTCTTTTCATGATGACATTACTTTAAGCAAGATTATTTAAAAAGTTTATGTCTGAAACTTTATGGCATAGTATTTTAGTCTGTAGAGCTCATCCCACATGTAAATTAATTACAACTCTATGTTGACCTTTGGAGAAGGCAATGGCACCCCACTCCAGTACTCTTGCCTGGAAAATCCCATGGATGGAGGAGCCTGGTGGGCTGCAGTTCATGGGGTCGCAAAGAGTCAGATACGACTGAGCGACTTCCCTTTCACTTTTCACTTTCATGCATTGGAGAAGGAAATGGCAACCCACTCCCTTGCTCTTGAATCCCAGGGACGGGACAGCCTGGTGGGCTGCCGTCTATGAGGCCGCACAGAGTCGGACACGACTGAAGTGACTTAGCAGCAGCATGTTGACCTTAGGAGCACACTGTAAATTTGATCATGTTTCCTAGTATCTTGACTTTTAGTAAACTTTGAGAACCTGTGTTCCTGTATAATGTTTAAAATTACCCCTGTGGAAGAAAATGAAGTATATTAGAGAAGCACTAACTGAATTAAATGTACTCCTCTGACGGTGCAGGAACACTATTGTCAGAGTCCACAGTTCTGCAGTAAGCACATTCCCCTAGCCACATTCCCCTGGTCAATGACTGCCAGCAGCTCCGGTACAGGGATGCGTAGGTGATCTGGTTCTCTAAATTCACTGTGGGTGTGTATACAGATTTCTTCCAAAGAGCTGTGGATAAACTTGCAGAAAATGCACTTCAGCCTATTATTGATTGATCAACCTTTAAAATAACCTCTTGTCGTAGAGGTTTTAAAATTCTTTCCCTTTTCTTTGCTAGAAAATGCTAACTAAGCAAGGGAAAAGAGCAGCAAAGCAAATGGTACCAGTTTGGGAAAACGGCTCTAGACTTACTTGACTTCCTAATTAAGCTAATGTTGGTCTAATATCCTTAATGTATTTGGGTCACATCAAGGAAATTATTTATATATTTAATTTTATGAGTTTTAAAGTAGTTGGAAAGTTGAACCTGCTAATATATGAGAAACATAACAATAAAAGAGAGTTTATAACTAAAAATTGTACTACTTGATTCAGGGAAGGGCAGTGTGGATCTCACAGTCAAAGAAGGCTTCATGAAAAGAGAGAGACTCAAGGTGGGCCTTAAAAAATACAAGATGTTTTTAGCATTATGTGTAATAATGATGGGAGGTATCAAAAACATCAGACTGAAAAGACTGATTGTAATACCTCTTTAAAATTTTTTTCTAGACATTTAGTCAAAAGAAATACTTGGAAAGGTGAACAAAGATGTGTGTCCATGTTAGTTCATGACTTTTTGTTTATATCCACTTAAACAAGGATCCATAGAGGATTTATAATAATTACATTATCATAATATCATTCAATTGGAATAATAGGCAGCAGTTAAAAAGGATAATATAGACCTTTACCTTTATGTATTGAGTGAAAATAGCAGGTTGTGGAAAAGCATGATACCCTGCTAGTGCTTCTATGATCTTTGAAAGCTTTTCCTCTGATACACTGAATGCCTTTTCTTAATAGTAATATTAATTACTAGCAGTAGTACTACTATTGTTAATCCTCTGGTTTTCCCATATTGTGAGCATTGTGTGTCAGATATCATACATGCTATTTTTACAAGTCTCACAAATACTGAAAGATGAGTATTATTTTATAGATGAGTAATTTGAGAAGATAAGCAACTGGCCCAAGTTCACACAGTTATTTGCTTGTGGAGGCAGGACTCAGGGTTGCCTGAGTGTAAATAAGATCAATTTATCTCAACAAGTTAGTAGTGTTCTATCTTTTTGAAAGAACTTTTAGTTCTCACAGCAATCCTGTAAGATAAACTAAGCAAATATTATCATTTATCCATTTATGGGGGCTTTCCAGGCGGCACTCATGGTAAAGAACCTGCCTGCCAGTGCAAGAGATGTAAGAGACATGGGTTCAATCCTTGGATCGGGAAGATCCCCTGGAGGAGGGCATGGCAACCCACTCCAGTATTCTTGCCTGGAGGATCCCACAGACAGAGAAGCCTGGTAGGCTACAGTCCACAGGGTCACAAAGAGTCGGACACAGCTGAAGCAACTTAGCATAGAACAAGACAGCACAGCACACCCATTTATGGACACATCTTATTACATGTCTTCTCTGAGGGACATCAAATTTTATAAATTCTGTGCTTTCTATTTGTTTGGTCCTTGTTTCTCTCTGTGATGAGAGCTGAGTTTGGGAAGAATCTGGGTGGGAGGGGTCACAGCTCTTCCTCCCTCTTCGCCTAACAACTCAGATGCTTTATGATGGACACATTCAATTCTGTTCTCCTTGCTGGAAGCTTTAAGAGTAGATGCAGGAAGGCTCCTGGTTGTCTGTGGCTGCCTAGGCTAGGGTGGTAAACTCTGTTATTATGAGGTTCAGTAGTAGAATGCCACTGTTGCTTTATACTTAAGCCACATTCACCAGCTTTATCATCACTATTTCCATTTACCATGTGCATTGATTTTTGATATAATTCCTCTGCTGAATCAGTATTTAGGAAGAGTAAATAAGGGTGAATGTATTGGGTCCTCTTTAACACCAATGGTCATGAGGATTCAAAGTGAACTTGATAATTTGGCAGCAGGGTAAAAGCAATGCCATGGAAGTTGACTGTTGTAATCATAACAGTTACCTAACAGCTGTAATCATTTGACTGTTGTTCTCAGAGGTTAAATCTATAATTAGATAGGTACAGGAGTGTGAAACTTTGGCAATAATTTGTATGAAAAAGGCTTTATAATTTTATCACAAATGCAGGCTTAATTTTATCACAAATGCAATGATTAGAAACTTACTACAGAATTGTTAGGGTATGTAAACCAGGATGGTGAAGGGTTTGTAAGGAATAATACTTCATTCAGCCAACCAGAAAATACTTCTTTTGTGCCTTTTATAGGCTGTAACGATGGATGACTAGATAATGAAAAAGTACCAGGTTTATACAGTGGAATATCATTCAGACTTAGAAAAGGAGATTTTGCCATTTGCAACAACCTGATGAACCTGGAGGACACTATACTAAGTGAAATAAAACAGTCACAGAAAGACAAAGAAAGCATGAGTCCATTCCATGAGGAATATAAAGTAGTCAAACTCACAGAAACAGAAAATAGAACAGTATTGCCAAGGACTTGCGAAGAGGGGATGGAGAGCTGCTGTTCAAAAAGTTTCAGTCTTGCAAGATTAATAAATTCTAAAGATCTGCTGTACGATAATATCATCGATGGTATTAGGCTATTGCCATATCTCAGATATTGTGAAAAGTGCTGTGGTGAACATGGAGTACCACATGCCTCTTGAAGATTCTAATTTCAATTCTTTTGTATATCTACCCAGAAGTGGGACTGTTAGATTAAATGGAAGTTTTATTTTTAACTTTTTGAGGGATGGAGAGGGGCTGAATTCTAAAGATGCTGAAGAGGCCTAATAGAGAGGACTTCATCCCCAACTGGATCTGGAGAGTAAGGAGGATGAGCCATGGATTGGTTCTTGGTTTATATTTTGGACAACTAGATGGATAATGTTGGAATTTATGAAGACAGAAAATAACATATGAGAGGCAAATTTAGTGGTGGTGGTAAGATAGTGATTTGCATCTATATTGTTATGTATGAGGCGCTTGAGAACTATCAGTTGAGTGGCCTAATGATGCATACAGGGAACAGCTGATATCATAAGAGTGGATGCATTTATGTAAGGAGCAATGTGGAATTTCATTTCATGAAAACTTTAGAGTTCTCAGTAAATATTTTTAGTTCTAGAAATAACATGCAGATACAAAATTTTGGATATAATTTTTGGGGTTCATGACATTCTGAAGCCCATTTTTCTTTTTTTTCACTGAAAAAATAAGGAGAAAAATGGAAGAGATAAACCTGGGTAAGTATAAAGGACTGAACAAGAAAGATAAGTACAAAAAGGATACTGCAGTGGATTGGCTGGAGACATAGGTGGGAATAAATAAAGAACTGTGTCAGAGGAAATAAGAGAAGGACATTTTAGAAAGAAGTACAGAATCAGGAATATTTAGATGTTTTAGAAGTGTAGAGGGATAAGACTGAGAATCATGGTTTCAGGGATGCTGTGGGATAGATGCTGTGGTAACTTTGCCCCCAAAGTTACCAGGAAGTGAGGAAGTAAAACCAAGCATATGATAATCTTTTCCAGAATATTATGGAAGAAGAAAGCCAAGGCAGTAGCTGAGGTAGCATAGGTTCATGGCAAGGATTTATTTTTTATGTTTTTATTGCTGTATCATGTTTCTGTATTGAGGTTAAAGAAGCATTAAAACTTTAAGACATATTTAGTTTTTTTTTTTTTTAATTCAGAAGAGAAGACAAAAGGTTCTGAAAGTGGGGTTCAAGTATCCAATTTATAATTTTTATGTGAGTCAGCAACTTAGTGCTGTCTTTAATGCAGACAGGGCCAATGGGATCCTGCAAAGGCAGCAACTGTCATAAAAAGTGTGCAAGCAAAGACAGGTGACAGCTTGTTAGTGGCAGTGAAAAGGGAATTCCCAATTAAATGGGAAATTGAACTACACGAACACCAATCTCCTCTGGGATGCCAGGGTTCTTTTTTTCAGAAATTCCTAGGGAGAATAAGAAAACCTTTCATCCTTCTTATTTGAGAAAATTTGTGCCCTAAATTCAGAAAGGCAAGTTACACTGTGGTATTTGAATAGTTTTGGGTTGATATGCCATGGGAACTATCTGTCAGATCTAGTTACAAAAAACATGTGCTGCATTAGATTTACTCAAGGGCGATATGTCAGAGTTTCTGCCTGCGGAATTTGCTAATGCTGATGTGTCTTTTTTTTTCTCTCTTTGAGGCCACCTGACAAATTTTGGGATCATAGAGTGATATTTGTTAATTTTACCTTAATTTTTTAAAAGATAACTCATTATTTTCATACATGCCCTGCTCTATGTACAAAATAAGAAAACACTTAACATAAGAATGGGACTAAGAATGATTCTATATGTGCAAGGATTCAAGATATGTTCATAACAAAAGTCTTGAAGTATATGCTAGAAAACTCCAAGAATATAATTTTATCATGAACAATTTCAGAAAGTGAGATTGCTAATGCAATGCTATATATAAATTTAAAGCATTACTTCTCTTAGGATAAAATACCCCAAATGCCCCCTCCTGGACACATTTCAATGAATTTGACAAAGTAGAATTATTAAATAATCCAGAATCAGAGTTTAATAAATAAGTGATCCTAAATTGCAGACTTAATGGTAACAAAAACAGAGAATGTATTATTTTCCAATTTTATGTTATGTATTTGTGTGTCTGGGTATACACGGGTCTTGCAAAACAGCTCTTAATGCCTGACTTTGTCGGAGGAAGGACAACAAACAGAAAGAGGCCCTCTGCAGCTCTCGTTTTGCAATGGAGCTTACCTGGTCTGCTGAATTTGAGCACCACAATAATGATGCCAAGTATCAATTAAGCCTGCTCAGTGAAGTATCTCCAAGTGGTCTATCTAACTTTGATTTATAAGACCAGCAAACAGATAAAATAAAACTAAAATCACATGATGGTGCAAGTTTTTCCATATAACTCCTGAGTGCTTTTAATGATTGCTACCATTCTTTTCCCACTAACTCAGTAGATGAAACCCATATTTAGCAGTAGTTCAATTAGCATGTGGGTCCTTGCCTTTAAATGATTGGTTCTTTTCTATTTCTCATCTTATTTTTATCCATTCATGTAAGAAATATGTATTGGACACTCTTATGGTCTGAATCAGAGAAGGCAATGGCATCCCACTCCTGTACTCTTGCATGGAAAATCCCATGGATGGAGGAGCCTGGTGGGCTTCAGTCCATGGGGTCGCAAAGACTTGGACATGACTGAGCGACTTGACTTTCACTTTTCACTTTCATGCATTGGAGAAGGAGATGGCAACCCACTCCAGTGATCTTGCCTGGAGAATCCCAGGGACGGGGGAGCCTGGTGGGCTGCCGTCTATGGGGTCGCACAGAGTGGGACACGACTGAAGTGACTTAGCAATGGTCTGAATTGTATACCCAGATTCCTATGTTAAATTCCTAAGCCCCAGTACCTCTGACTGTGAGAAGTAATTAAAAGTTCAATGAGTTCACTGATGTGAACCTCCACCCAGTATGACTTTTGTCTTCATAAGAGGAGATTAGAATACAGACACAGAGAAAAGACCATGTGAAGACAAAGGGAGAAGATAATCATCTATAAGCCAAAGAAGATGTCAGAATGAAACCAAACTTGCTGATACCTTGATCATGGACTTCTAGGCACCAGAACTATGAGGAAGTTGTTATTAAATTTGTTAAAAAGTCCATGGTACTTTTTTATGGCAATCTTTGCAAACTAATAGCATGCTTCTCAAACATAAATATGCATAAGGATAACCTAAATATTCATTAAAATAGAAATTCCTGAGCCCCACTATCAGAGTTTCTGATTCAGGTTTTGAGTGGGGCCCAAGAATTTACATTTCCAACTATCTTCTAGGTGATGTGATGCTCCTAGGGGACCATACTTGGGAAGTAGCACTGCCTTAGTAAATACAAATGCCTTTCAGAATGGTGACAAGTAATCTTTCCCACTGACTATTAATTTTTCAGGAATTTCATAATCCCATTGTGGAAGACAGTCATCCTTGAAGTTGGCAATGATGGGAGTATTTAAATCATAGAAACTGGCAAAATCTACAAAACAGGGCTTTTATTGCTGGAGGGCCAGTGAATGAGTTTATTAGATTGCTTTTCAAGTTATGGAAGGTAGAAAAAAGCTGAGGGCGTGGAACTGAAGGGGACCTTCCTAAAGTGAAAAAGACGCGGAAAATAAGGGCACAATACTTACACAGATGACTTCAAAGAAGCTAAAATCAGCAATTTTGTTACTGTATTAACAATTCTAACAGACCGTTCAACCAGACGGGTTGAACAAAAGCAGGCAATTTGAGCTTCAATCACTGCCCTAGTGCTCACTGGCTCTTTGAATTATTATTTAACCTTTAGAGAAAAGTTTTTTTTTCATATAAGATGTAGGCAGACAAGATAATTGGAGCTGACTCTTTCATTGTTGAGATTTCTGAGTGTGGTAGCCTATTGAAGTGTCCAACTCCTATTCACCCTGAAATGATTTTTTTTTTTCTTCTGAGGTTCAAAACCTTGAGCTGATGAGTGTGTAAATCTCTGGGCTGACAGGAACATGGGCTTGTTCTAATTACTTCCCAAATAGTTGTGAAGTTAAATGAGATTATGGACTAACAGGGCTTTACAAACTCTACTGAATTATACAAAGTTGAATTAGTGGAGTTTTGACTGGATTGTGATTTGAGAGTGTTGGGAGTTTGGTAGGGAAAACTGAAGAACAATGATTTGTATAGTACTTATTGGTTGATGTGATTGTTCTTGACATACTTTCTGTGCCCACAAGAAATGGAGAAGTGAACTTTAGCCACTTAATTTAGCAGAATTCTAGAGAAATTTCTTCCTCGCAGACTGAAAACATGCTCATGCTCATATTTACATTACTTTACTCTGGATTATTTACATTTAATTTCTTCACTATTTATTCTTCTAACAAATATTTATTGTTGCATCTCTACTATGTGCTAGCCTTGAGTTATATACTCAGCATAGATGTACAACAGATATGATTCCTATTCACAGCGTGTCCACATGTCTATGGAAAGTGAAGATTAAAAGAACTTTAAAAAGTATGGCATTTTATTAGAAAAATATTTGCATTGTATCTTGGGATTTGCCCCACACCCACATACAGCTAAAACACAATATGGTTTCTAAAAGAAGATGCTGTTGTTTGAAGAAAGGTGGTGAGATGATCAGTATCTGGGTGTGTGTATGATAGAGTAATTATATATATTAGACTAATTGTAGTAACTGTGTTGGCACCACAATTAACCTTGTTTAAATGCAAACTGGAAAGTAATTCTTTACTCAAAGACTTAACTGACTAAGCCTGCCTCTTCACAAAGGGAAATTACAGCAACTACCTGGAAAAATAAAGACCCTGAAACAGTCTAATGAAAACAATCTGAACACTTGAATAATTTTGTTTTGAAAAAATACATTTTAAACAGCATATAATTTATCTGTAAGATAAAGATAAAGAACCAGCTATTTATGTAGCATAGAAGAAAAATTAAAAACACACAAAATGTATGAATCAACAAACACGAAACTGGAGCCCAAGCCTGTATCAAGCATGTTTTTATTTTCCAACACTTTGCTATCTTGAGGTTATTACTGACCAGGGAGAGACTGCCGCTCCTAGCGTCAGCTAATTTCTGGAGAAAATAAACTATGCAAACCAACCGATCCATAGCACATACTCTGAACCACCTTCTCTATTATCGGTCAATATTCCTGTGCCTTAACCATCCCAGGGCCAGATACCAGGCAACTAGCAACCACCCATTATAGACCAGAGTCCACAGAAATGATTCAAACTAGCTAATCCTGAACTGTTTACATGACTTCAACTATCCTACCTACAAAAACCACATGAAAGCTTTTGCCTAGGCTTTCTGCTCACTCCTGTCTCCTGACTGACCTTTGTGCTTCCCCAGGAGGTCGTGTGTGGCTCAGCCTGACCCTTTCCTCTGGGAATTGTGAATAACAATTTTTTTCAGTGACAATCATATCCTAATCTGTCGGCCTCACTGTACCCAAACAAAATCAAAATCCTGTGTGCATTTTAAAACAAAGTCACGGAACTCAGGTGCAGTCTTGGGTGGAATTCAGAAGCTAGATGGAGTGTGCTAGAAACACCTTAGCTCAAGTGGAGGAAATGACTGCATAGGAGGTGAATAACCTCAGAAGAACTGTCTGATAACAGAATGGAGGTGACAGAGAGGAGAGGTACGTGTGGATGATAAATAGTCACTAAAATGAAAACCAAGTTCTTATTTAAGCATCCATCTATGGCATATAACTGATAACTGCAAAATCTTCAAATAGCATATTGCTCAGTCAAATCCTGAGGAAAGGATATTTTTTTTTTTGATCATCCCTTCTTAATCTTGAGTGAATTAACTGATAATACAGATCCATCTAGAAGTATCTGGTAACAGTCAGCCAGTATGAACTGTGTACAACTGCCTTTGGGAATGTAGCTATTAGGACAGCAGCCCAATCCCCTGTACTCCCCATATGCACTTGCCATAGGGTATGCACAGCATTGTTTTAATATTGTCACCAGTGATAACTGTTTTATACCTACAACTATGTTATGAAGTAGATACAGAAGTTACCCATCTCCTACAGAAGAGGAAACTGAGGTATAGAGAGATTAAATACACACAAGAGTAGGTACATTGAATCTGAGAGATGAGGTGTTGAGGCAAAGAATATGACTTTACTCAAAGAGCTGGCTGACAGAGAAGATGGAAGACTAATGCCTCAAAATCACCATCTTACCTGGGTCTGGATGTCAGGTTCTTTAATGGATCAGAGATGGGGGGAAGTGAGGAAACAAAGTAAAAAGGCCATTAATTTTGCACGTATCTCCTAGAAAGGCAAGCCTCAATCAAGGGGTGTGTTAATTTCTTCCTTTCTGACATCTACAGGTAGACAGGATTCTATACAAAGGCACTTTAGTTTAACAGTCAGGCAGAGGGTTGAGATTCTCTGAGGCAGGCCATTATGTATGATTATAATAACAAGAGCAATGGAAAGCAAGTCAAAAACAGTTCTGACATGGAGTCAGAATTGACTTCTCCCTGCAACGGGCAGGTTCATGCTTCACTGGGAGTTAGGTTTGTGTAGACTTCACCTAAAAGAAACAATAATTAGATCTCTCACTACTCAGTCTGTAAGGGGAAATTTTATTTTCTTCTTCTGTTGATTTTTTTCATAAAAGGTAAATCACTTGAAGATGAAAATTTTAAATGTTGAAAAAGTATTGATAATATGTTGGCAGAAGTCTAGTTCTTAGCTAAGTACTTCTGGGAGTGGTGAAATGATAAAGTGGAATCCAAGCCTAAGTAGTGGTATTTCTAAGTGGATTTGGCATTCTTTGAGAAGAAGCATTTAGCTAGGTCAAAGTGACCTCTAATTTGAAAGAAAAGTCCATGTGTTTGAGGGTGTTGAGGGTGTCTCCCACTATGACCCCCATCATCTTTTCCAGGTCACCAAAGTTAACTCTTCACTGGATACCCTTTGCCTTGACACACATTGATATGTGTAATAGGAAGTGTTTCTTGTATCACTATTATATAATTTCCTTTGCATTGTAATAATGAGTTTAGCTCCATGACTGTTTCATGAATTTTATAGTCATGTATACAATACATATCTTAGATATGATGATGTTAAAAATTTATCAGGACTCTCACATGTATAACAATCACTAACACAATATTTTAAGTCACCTATATTTCAATAACATTTAAACTCTTATCAGGAATCTCAATCATCCTCTCATCTTAATCATCAAATCAAGTCAAATAAATTTAAATTAAAAGGCCCTGTCAATAAAGTCCTTCTTTGTGATTAATTTGATCACAGTTTGATTCACTGGAGTCTGCTGCTGCTGCTGCTAAGTCGCTTCAGTTGTGTCCGACTCTGTGCAACCCCATAGATGGCCTCCTACCAGACCCCTCTGTCCCTGGGATTCTCTAGGCAAGAACACTGGAGTGGGTTGCCATTTCCTTCTCCAATGCATGAAAGTGAAAAGTGAAAGTGGAGTCTAGAAACAGATAAATATTTTCCCTCAATGACTGGGTACTGAGGACAGGTCACTCCAATGTTATTTAGCCATTACAGTTTAAGTTTCCTCCTGTGGGTTGTATTCACGTGTGTTGGGGGCTGTGTTGGTATTCTTTGCTACTCCAGATGTAGCTTCTACCACTTTTCACACTTTGTCCTGGAAGACTGACTTCTCTGGACTGTGTCAACCATGTTATCCTTGGGGAGGGTGGGTGGCACTAGAAGGAGACCCCAAGGTAAGTAGACAAAGGGAGGTTGGGGCATTCATTCCCTTGGCTGCCTGGTTATGGTCTGGCTGATGCTTTGCTCCTCTCTCCTACAGCCATAGCTTTTGCCATCCATTCCACCCCGATCCCTCTATTAGAAGTATTCCATTAGATTCTTGTTATTACCCCAACTGATAAAAGGGGCACCATATTTTAGCAGCCTTACACTTCCATGAGGGTCCCTCAGTTACACTTCTCAAAAGGAGGTGTGGTAGATGAATATTTTGGAGCTTCCTCATGTTCTATCTTCCCACAGGAGGAAAAGTGGGAAAAACTTGGATACACGGATACTGTCTTCTTGCTCTTAGTCTGGTATCAGCCTGCCTACCAGTGTTTTGTGTGTTCTTCTGTCTTCCTTCTGTGGTTAAGCTTCCTAGAATAGGGTTTTTTGGTACCACACTGATGTTTGTGATTGAGTAGGGGTAAATTTTAGGAGGTGCGGTTTGAAGTCTTTTACCCAGAATGTCCTCTCTGGTCTAGCTTTACCAGTAATCAAATTGACATTTTGTTTTCTCCTGTGTATAATTATCAATTTGTTCATATTGCAAGAGGAAAAAATGGTAATTGATTCAACTCATTCAAAACCCCAATAATCGTCAAATTTTACATGGGAAAGTAAATAAAGAGACATTGTTGGTTTATTTCTTGCCACAAAAACTTGATGACTTCTACAAATCTATTTTGTAGACTGTTAAATAGCTGTACCTACTCATGATCACAATCCAAATTTACCATGTAAGACCTTATCATTTCACTTTTTAATGCTGAGTTTATTAAAAACATTAAGACAATGAAAGAGATGGCTTTAAGAAATACTGATATCTAGAAAGTTATCTAATGCTTTTATTCCAGCAGGAAAAGAAGTTTTGACTAATTAAGTCTGTCATCTTGGGGAAGCTAAATAATTTCTTTGGGCCAGGGTTTGCTTGTTTGTTAAGCAGGAGTTTTCAATTGGTAGAAGATTTTTTATTAAAATAAAATCTAATATAAAACAAGAGTATGCACAAGAAATTCAACCAGCATAGTATTAGTATCAGATCAGATCAGATCAGTCGCTTAGTCGTGTCCGACTCTTTGCGACCCCACGAATCGCAGCACGCCAGGCCTCCCTGTCCATCACCAACTCCTGGAGTTCATTCAGACTCACGTCCATCAAGTCAGTGATGCCATCCAGCCATCTCATCCTCTGTCGTCTCCTTTCCTCCTGCCCCCAATCCCTCCCAGCATCAGAGTCTTTTCCAATGAGTCAACTCTTCGCATGAGGTGGCCAAAGTACTACAGTTTCAGCTTTAGCATCATTCCTTCCAAAGAAATCCCAGGGCTGATCTCCTTCAGAATGGCCTGGTTGGGTCTCCTTGCAGTCCAAAGGACTCTCAAGAGTCTTCTCCAACACCACAGTTCAAAAGCATCAATTCTTTGGCGCTCAGCCTCCTTCACAGTCCAACTCTCACATCCATACATGACCACAGGAAAAACCATAACCTTGGCTAGACAAACCTTTGTTGGCAAAGTAATGTCTCTGCTTTTGAATATGCTATCTAGGTTGGTCATAACTTTCCTTCCAAGGAGTAAGCGTCTTTTAATTTCATCGCTGCAGTCACCATCTGTAGTGATTTTGGAGCCCAGAAAAACAAAATCTGACACTGTTTCCACTGTTTCCCCATCTATTTCCCATGAAGTGGTGGGACCGGATGCCATGATCTTCGTTTTCTGAATGTTGAGCTTTAAGCCAACTTTTTCCCTCTCCACTTTCACTTTCATCAAGAGGCTTTTGAGTTCCTCTTCACTTTCTGCCATAAGGGTGGTGTCATCTGCATATCTGAGCTTATTGATATTTCCCCCGGCAATCTTGATTCCAGCTTGTGTTTCTTCCAGTCCAGCGTTTCTCATGATGTACTCTGCATATAAGTTAAACAAGCAGGGTGACAATATACAGCCTTGACGAACTATACCTCATATGTATTGAGCTTAAGGACACTTATTTATATTAATACAATTAGAAAATAAACATTTAAAACTTTGCTCAGTTGTATCTGACTCTTTGTGACCCCATGGACTATACAGCCCATGGAATTCTCTAGGCCAGAATACTGCAGTGGGTAAGCCTTTCCCTTCTCCAGGGGATCTTCCCAGCCTAGGGATGGAACCCAGGTCTCCAGCATTGCAGGCGGATTCTTTACCAGCTAAGCCACAAGGGAAGCCCAATTAAAATAAAATTTAATATAAAACAAGAGTATGCAAAAGAAATCCAACCAGCATAGTATTAGAATAGATGCATCATATATATTGAGCTTTAGGACACTTATTTATATTAATATAATTAGAAAATAAACATTTAAAATTTCTATTAAGAATGACAACTATATTCTTGTACAAGGCTTAGCCTCCAATGAACTTCAAAATTTTTGTTTTGGTTGAGCAATATCTAGAAACATCTGACTTCTTATAGATAGTTGCAAGTGAAAGAAGCTTTTAAAGAAAGATTTTATCAATGTTTTCTTTATAAAAATCTGTCTTTAAGAAATCCTTCTTTAAGTTCTTGTGGGATATCAAGTTATTCTCTTTTACTTTCTTCTAAAAGTTATAAAGTTTTGACTTTTTAATATTTGTCTTTAATGCCCTTTAAATTTTGTTGACCTTTGGAATTCAATTTTATTTTAATACAGATACCATTTTCCTAATATGATTTTTGAGTAGTCTCTTCTTCCTCATCATCTTTAATTCACCTTTGTATGCAAGCATGGGTACTATACAGTCTTGTAAGTTTCTGGGCTTTCTTTTCTGTTCTAATAGTCTCTTCATCTTTACCTGTGCTGGTACACCCTGTTTTAATTGCTATAGTTATATAATTTGTCTTGTCAACTGGGATAGTGATTGTCAAGTTGGATGGGTATTAAAATTAGCTCAGAATCTTGGTAAAAGCCAGAGGGATGTGTCTCACTTCAACACACCCAAGCTTCTGTATTCTTTATTATCAAATACACAACATTGTTCAAAAACAACCCTTCCAGGGCAAATGTCCACCCTCACAGAACACACAAACATTCTTTCTTCTTTAAGAATGATTCACCTATTCTTGCCTGCTGCTTCTTTTAGTTCACTGTAAAAATTTGTTTGCCAGTTTTACATGATTTCTGTTGAGACTTAGATGGGGATAACACTAAATCTATAAATGATTTTTGTAAAAATTGCGTAAAATTTTCCTTTCTTCTTTCTTACATGATCCTATGTAACTTGGCTTCTGCTGCACAACTCCACTGAAAAAGACATAAATTTATAGTTCTTGTTAACCATGACTGTATACATTTTCATAGTAAAATATGTATCTGAGGAATGGTGCATCTTATATCAATACGTTGGTTATGAGAATTGCATTGCTTAAGTTAAAACTGATTAAGGGAGTTTTATTCCTCAAATTCATCTTTCACTCAAATGCCATGAAATACCAAAACTCTGTGTCAGAGAACCTATCACAATTCACATGAAAGTATCAGTAAGATTCCAGAGTGAATAAAGCATTTAAATTACATCAGGGCAAATGTTCTCACTGAACTGATAACTAGAAAATAGTTAAAAGGAGTATTGACAGTTCTTTTACATCTCAAGAAGCAGAAGAAATGGTGCTTAAAACCAGAATAATGAGAAACAATACCATCCTTACCTTTATGTCTTGCTGTCCAGAGATTAGCAAACATTAGAAGCTAGGAAGGTGAATTTTATTAAGCTGCATGCTCAGTTCCACAAATTCTCACAGGACATGGCTAGGTCACCATCTGCCATTAGTTACTGGCATCTTCACTGAGTTTGGGAAATCTTTTTAGGCCATACCTCGTTCCTAGAACTGAGAGTGAAGCTAGTGTAAGAGGCAAAAGAATATGAAAAGAGAAAATGCCTATATTTCTTCTCTTTTATCCCCCCTCTTCCCTTCTTTTAAAGTATTTTACATGCTCACCAGGAGGTTGAAACATGTACAAAATAATTTAGTGGTTTAATCTGTTTTAATTCCTACTTTGTCACTTATGAGTTATAGGTTGTTATAGGTTGTTAAACCTATAACTTATGAGTTATAGGTTGTTAAAACATGTACCTCATTAGAGAAAAAATGGGATAATAATAATAATAGTAATAAGTTCTTTGAAAGGTTGTTAGAAGAGCTAAATTAGTAAATAAATGTGAAGAGTCTTAGCATTGGGGAGTGATCCTCAAAGGGTTCTTCATGGTCACTTAACTGCACATTAGTACAGTGGGTGGCAACTAGCTTAAAATCATGCTAACAGAATATAAAAATCACTGCCATATTAATGAGGTATGTACTGGATAACAACATTTTTTGCTTTCTCTTATACATGTATATACATATGCATGTATACATTGGATCACTATGAAAAATGTATTTCTTACTATGGATTAAGGTAAAATAATTTTGAAAAACACTAGAACAAGACAAAGAAGATAGTAAGTATTAATATTTTTCTTCTTTTTTTTTTTTTAAATTTTACCTTTCACCAGTCTTGTATACTGGAATTTGGTCACAATTAAATAAATACAGTTGAGCCTTAGAATTTATGAGGGTACAGTAAAGCCCCATTGAGATGTGGTCACTGGATAGTCTCTAGGTATTGTCACTAGTAGTTTCAGAACATGTGTGATATAAATGGAAACTTAGCAATTACAGTTTAGTACCTGTCTGGGATCATCAGATACATTTGCAGATAATGAAAATCTTACTGGAATTCCAAATTTCTATAAGAGATCAATCCGAAGTACATATTTGTCCCAAATCTAATTCTCAAATCATCTTATTAGGCTTTATGTAAGTCATTTAACCTCTCTAAACCTAAAGGTTCTCATCTGACATACGGGGATATTATCTTTCAGTGAGCACTGAATGAGTTAACATGTGCAAAATAGCATATAGGGAGGCTTCCATAGCTATTATTACAGGTCAGGGACCAAGGGACCTAGAAAAACGGACTCTGAGATGAAGTTCAACATGTAGGAGGTATTTTGGGTCATGATCTCAGTAACATCACTTAGAAGTAAATGAGGAAGACACAAGAAAGCAAAGGAAGAGGTCAAATATGTGGTTACAACAGAGGACCATTTTGGACCTGAGATGGTTATTCAGATTGTCCTGAATTGAGGTAAGGGAATCAAGCCCCTTTTCAGTTCCGTTCACTTCAGTCGCTCAGTCGTGTCCGACTCTTCGCGACCCCATGAATCACAGCAGGCCAGGCCTCCCTGTCCATCACTAACTCCCGGAGTTCACGTCCATCGAGTCAGTGATGCCATCCAGCCATCTCATTCTCTGTCGTCCCCTTTCCTCCTGCCCCCAACCCTTCCCAGCATCAGAGTCTTTTCCAATGAGTTAACTCTTTGCATGAGGTGGCCAAAGTACTGCAGTTTCAGCTTCAGCATCATTCCTTCCAAAGAAATTCCAGGGCTGATCTCCTTCAGAATGGACTGGTTGGATCTCCTTGCAGTCCAAGGGACTCTTAAGAGTCTTCTCCAACACCACAGTTCAAAAGCATCAATTCTTCGGCGCTCAGCCTTCTTCACAGTCCAACTCTCACATCCATACATGACCACAGGAAAAACCATAGCCTTGACTAGACGAACCTTTGTTGGCAAAGTAATGTCTCTGCTTTTGAATAAGCTATCTAGGTTGGTCATAACTTTCCTTCCAAGGAGTAAGTGTCTTTTAAATTCATGGCTGCAGTCACCATCTGCAGTGATTTTGGAGCCCAGAAAAATAAAGTCTGACACTGTTTCCACTGTTTCCCCATCTATTTCCCATGAAGTGATGGGACCGGATGCCATGATCTTCATTTTCTGAATGTTGAGCTTTAAGCCAACTTTTTCACTTTCCACTTTCACTTTCATCAAGAGGCTTTTTAGTTCTTCTTCACTTTCTGCCATAAGGGTGGTATCATCTGCATATCTGAGGTTATTGATATTTCTCCCGGCAATCTTGATTCCAGCTTGTGTTTCTTCCAGTCCAGTGTTTCTCATGATGTACTCTGCATATAAGTTAAATAAGCGGGGTGACAATATACAGCCTTGATATGCTCCTTTCCCAATTTGGAACCAGTCTGTTGTTCCATGTCCAGTTCTAACTGTTGCTTCCTGACCTGCAGGCCAGGAAGCCCCTTTTACCATTGCATTAAGAGGGGTAATCCTTAAAGTAAGTCCTTTGTCAAAGGAAAACACCAGAAAATGATTCAGTGGCAAGAAATCAGCAGCTAACTCTCCCAGCGCTGGTGGGAGTGCACATGTTCAGTCCTGGGGCGCCTGGGTAGCACAGCACCCACTACAACTCATCTGTGTATCACTTGGATCCATTAACTTCACATAGAAAGTTCATCCCGTCTTAGGTCATTGCCTCCAGAATTCTGGGGGTGGGGGGGTGTGTGGTGAGAGGAAGGTTAGTGGAAAGAACTTTACACAGTTCTCCTGGCAGCAGTCATCTTAAGAGCAGAAATGATATCCTCATCTCTTTCCCTGACTACACATTCTGGAGGCCCCTCACCCTCAGCTCATACGTCTTCTGGTCTAGGTGACATACCTACGGGAGGAAGCCAGAATTTTGTCCTTGGTCTCCATGCCCATCTCATGCCAAGGCTATCTTTGTATTTTCAAACAGAGAAAGGAACTGTCAAGAAACACCCCTGTGGCCACCTAAGTGCTAAATGTATTTATTCTCTGCCTCCTTCTTATGGCAGCTTCCTCCTGATGATCAGTATTCCAGCCCTGCCTTTCCTTTCCCACTGGTCTCTTGGTGTGAACAGTTTGGACTGACTTGGCAGAAGCTGTAGCTTAAAGTTCAATGGGACCATTACTTTGTCTTTTGGTGGAAGCATTCTCTTATAGAATCCAGGACATTTTGACCTATACAGCATATAGTTGTGGAAATGGTAAGCACAGATACTTTCTTGGAACCAGTGCTTCATTAACAATATCAGAAAGGAAGCATAAATTCCTCAAATGGGTCCTTGGGAGTGATGGTGAGTGAAGCCATTTTTATTTCTACTCCTTGGTTCCCAGACGCATATATTCTAACAGTGAACACTGGCACCCACAATGGTCATCAAGTTAGTGTAATAAGTGAGTGAATATAGGTTGGCCTCCCATCCGTTCAAGGCATGACACCAAACCAGTGTCCATCAGATGGTCATATCCAGGCTTCCTAGGTCAACTGCTGCTCAGTTTAGTTCAGTCGCTCAGTCGTGTCCGACTCTTTGCGATCCCATGAACCACAGCATGCCAGGCATCCCTGTCCATCACCAACTCCCAAAGTCTACCCAAAGCCATGTCCATTGTGTCGGTGATGCCATCCAACCATCTCATCCTCTGTCATCCCCTTCTCCTCCTGCCCTCATCTTTCCCAGCATCAGGGTCTTTTCAAATGAGTCAGCTCTTGGCATCAAGTGGCCAAAGGAGTTTCAGCTTCAACATCAGTCCTTCCAATGAACATCTAGGACTGATCTCCTTTAGGATGGACTGGTTGGATCTCCTTGCAGTCCAAGGGACTCTCAAGAGTCTTTTCCAAAACCACAGTTCAAAAGCATCAATTCTTTGGTGCTCAGCTTTCTTTATAGTCCAATTCTCACATCCATACATGACTACTGGAAAAACCATGGCCTTGACTAGATGGACCTTTGTTGGCAAAGTAATGTCTCTGCTTTTTAATATGCTGTCTAGGTTGGTCATAACTTTCCTTCCAAGGAGTAAGTGTCTATTAATTTCATGGCTGCAATCACCATCTGCAGTGATTTTGGAGCCCAGAAAAATCAAGTCAGCCACTGTTTCCACTGTTTCCCCATCTATTTCCCATGAAGTGATGGGACCGGATGCCATGATCTTCATTTTCTGAATGTTGAGCTTTAAGCCAACTTTTTCACTCTCCTCTTTCACTTTCATCAAGAGGCTCTTTAGTTCTTCTTCACTTTCTGCCATAAGGGTGGTGTCATCTGCATATCTGAGGTTATTGATATTTCTTCTGGCAATCTTGATTCCAGTTTGTACTTCCTCCAGCCCAGCATTTCTCATGATGTACTCTGCATATAAGTTAAACAAGCAGGGTGACAATATACAGCCTTGATGTACTCCTTTTCCTATTTGGAACCAGTCTGTTGTTCCATGTCCAGTTCTAACTGTTGCTTCCTGACCTGCATGCAGGTTTCTCAAGAGGCAGGTCAGGTGGTCTGGTATTCCCATCCCTTTCAGAATTTTCCACAGTTGATTGTGAATCACACAGTCAAAGGCTAGTTAGCATCTATTCCATTATTATGTGTCTATAGCATTGCCTAGTTTATTGTAAGATGAATTCCTTGGGGATATTATATGGGATTCCATGTCAGTGGATCAACGATTTTATAAGCACTTTAATAAATGGTGCTAGTCAGGGTCATGTGAGCTACAGGAGTCACCAGTTATCTTAGGTGAGAGTTCACTTAAGAAGGAATCCAAGGGACTTCCCTGGTGGTCTAGTGGCTAAGACTCTGTGCTCCCAATGCCAGGGGCCTGGGTTTGATCCCTGGTCAGGGAACGGTATCCCACATGCTGCAACTAAGAGTTTGCATGCATGCCACAACTAAGACCAAATAAATACATGTTTTTTAAAAAGAGAATTAATTCGATACAGAGGAAAACAAAACAGAGACATGGAGAGAGGAACAATTCTGATTAAATTGTTTCAGCATTTGATATGTTTAGTAGATGAAATTAGATCTCCATTGGATTTTTAGCTAAGTGATCTGATTAATAATGATAATACAAGATATTATTACTATTGAGTTTGGTTTCTGTTGCCTGCTTTCAAATGAGTTCTAATGAAGCTGTTGGTTTGCTTCCATGGTTGCCTAAGCATTCATGCTTTTGCAAAGTTAATTCAATAATCAGGGCTTATTATGCCTAAAGGGTAATTTTATATCTTCAGATTAACTTTGAATATCTGTGGTTTGATTCATGTTATGATGATTTTATAGTAGAATTCTCAGAAACGTATTTCTAAGTTATTGTGGGTCTTAAAATATTTCCCAATGAGCATATCCAATACTATAGTCTATGAGAAACAGGAAGTGGGAATGCAGAGAGGCTAGGAACCACTGCAGTAAATGCCAGGCCCTGTTGTAAGTCCTTCTGCAATTGCTAAAGTTCTCATTGCAACTCTATGAGATTTCTCATTTTGATACTGAGGAAACAGGATGAGAGAAGTTAGGTAACTTGCTTTAGATCACTCAGTTAACAAGTAAAAGGACCACAGATTCAAAACATGTAGCACTGACTGTATTGGCAACAGGAATCCAGAGATGTGAGTGATCAATGCAGGCAGCAGGAATCAGAAAAGCTTCCCAAAGAAGTGTGAGCAAAACCTCTTTTTACCTTTTCACTACTTCACAGCCTAAAGTGAAGCAGTGATCTTTAGAATTACCACTAGAATTTAGTGAAGCATCTTTAGAATTACTTGAACTACTGTAGAGATATGTGGAAATTTATTTTTGATATGTTTCTCAAGCATGCTCACACAGAAACATGATAAGATTTTCTTTCATACTTGGTTTTAAAATATTTTCCTGTCTTATGTTTCTTAATCATCATTAATATCATAGTAACACAGCTACACCTGTCCCAGACTCTTCCAGCCTGGTCTCTCTCTCTCTGTCCTGCTAAAAGAGGAGGATGTCTTGCTGAGTCTCTGCCCTTGAGCTCATGTCAGCTTTGCTGTCAACAAGTCATGTCAGACCCCCTTGTGTGGGTTTTGAGAGTCTGAGGTATTTTCTTCAAAGAACCTCCCTTCAAGTAGTCCCTGATAATCACAGAAAATTTCACCTCTTCTATTTAATTCCCCACATGCCAGTTTCTAATTATATGTGCAAGGTTATTTTTAAAAATTTTTCTGAGCCCTTGATTGAAAGTATTTAAAGAACTTTCTAGGGACCATGTAAGCTCAGGGCAAAATAAAACCATGGAGCTTTCATTCTAAGTTCTGTATTCGCATCTAGTCTAGGTCAAGAATGAGTGACAGCTACAACTTTAGCACCTCTGGGGAGAGGGACTAATTCCATTTCTGGACCTAGTCAATTTGATCTTGTCTTTTGAGACTTTCTAGAAAAAGCCTCAGAGAGCCATAAAGCTTTGCTTGGAAGGTGCCATGATCATGTCGAATGAGACTAGAGTCAGGACCTAGAGTCAGGACCATCTAGGGTTTTGTATGCCCTAAGAGAGAATATTTCACCTCTATTTGACTTAGTTTTCTTATAAAATTGGGATAATAGTATAGGCTCAGGAGGAATTGCTGTCAAGAGTTGGACTCACACACACAAACCACTTACCAAGCATGGTTTAAAACTCTTTACAAATGTTAAATCCCTTAATTCATGTTAAGTTTTGAAAAGGGAATTACTACTATTATTACTATTCCTATTTTACACACGAGTAAGCTGAGGCTCAGAGCAGTTAAGTAACTTATCCAGCATCACACAGCTGATAAGGGGTACAATACGTTTAAGCAGTCTGATTTCAGAATCCATGCTTGCTATATAGACTGTGTCCCCCCAACCCCAAATTATATGTTGAAACCTAATCCCCAATGTGATGATACTTAGAACTGAGGCTCTTTGGAGATGACTAGGTCATGAGGTGGAGCCCTTGGAAATGGGATTAGTGCCCTTATAGAGATCCCAGAAAGCTTCTTTTCCCTTCAACCATGCAAGGATACAATGAGAAGATGGCCATCATGACACAAACCTGCTGGTGGGTGCTTTGATCTTGAACTTCTCAGCCTCCAGAGCTTTGAGAAACAAATCTGTGTTGTTTATAAGCCATCCAGTCTATGGTACAGCATTGTAGCAACCCAAATAGACTAAGACAGTTTTAAGTTCAGACAGTCTAGTCTCTTAGTTCATGCTATTATCTGTTATGTTGCCTCAAATGTTATGTAATCTAGTTTTAAAATGTTTAATACAATGACTGTATGTTATAAGATATGAGTATGTGTGTATTGATTCTGTAGGAGGTTTAAGTAGTCATTCTGAAACAGGAAATCCAATGAGCTTTACTTATTATTAAGCCATTATTAGGCCATTAAATGAAAATAAAATAGAGCGCCAACACTTAAAATAGGCTACTTAAGGATGATTTGAGAAATTCTAGATTTTTCTGGATTGTGATATCTTTCCTTGAAATTTGCGCTGTGCTTAGTTGCTCAGTTGTGTCCAACTCTTTGGGACCCCATAGACAGCAGCAGCCCACCAGGCTTCTTTGTCATGGAGATTTTCCAGGTGTGAATACTGGATTGCGTGGGTTGCCATGCCCTCCTCCAGGGAATCTTTACAACCCAGGAATCAAACCCAGATCTCCTGTACTTTTTCAGGCAGATTCTTTACCATCTGATCCACCAGGGAAGCCCTTGAAATTTCAAACAATTGGATATATTGATGAGTAAATTGAAGAAAGTCTTCACTACTTGGTAACCACAGTTTGCATTGACTTTCTAAAGAAACACAGCATCTCATTACAGAGTTTTTTAAAAAAGATTTATTCATAGAAATACACCAAAAAGCAAATGCACACCAATAAACAATCACTGAGTCCAAAACAGTTTCATAATCATAATCTCCAAAATCAGCTATTCTGATAAGTATAAGAATTCTTTGATCACGGATGAACAGTTTGTTTTTAAACAAGGGCTTTGCTGAACCTTTGATACACTAATGTTCTTATGAATCTCTCAGAGAGAGATATGGCATGCCGTGATTTTAACTTAGTGCTAGTAAGCTGCTTTGTGTCAACTTGGCTAGGCTGAACTACATTTCCCAGAAGTCCCTTCTTGCATGTTTTTGATACAGTGGGCCACAAGAGACATTCTTATGCAATACTGGAAAGGTGGAAATGGAGCAGCAACCATTTTATAGTTCTCATTCTTTGTTGCTTATCTGCTGGCTCACCTCACTGACGTGGAATGGCATCTGGGCCTGCAAGTCCTCCTCCTTCAGCTTCTCCAGCTCTTGGGTGAGGTGTATGTTTGGCTCCAAGGTGACAGGCACCAGCTTGGTGCTCATGCCATAAAGGTCAGATGCACTAAGAACTAGCATAGGTTCCAGCTGTAATCATGGAATTTAGCTTATCCTTGATCTTTTCCACTTTACATCCATCTTTCTTCCTGATTTCCTGTTCTGTGGACTTAAAGATTCTACAACAAGAAGACAACTTTACAGACTTTCCTTAAATAGTTTGCATAATTACAAAAGATAAAATCCCTGTATATATACAATATATATGTAATATGTGATATACAATATAGAATGAAGGTAATATATCAGCTACTAGTTCTTCTCTGATTGTGACTATAATAGGTGCATAATCCTTATGAGAATGTTGAGAGATGAGACTAGAGAGGAGGATCTTTGAAAGGACTTGAATGATATACTAAAGCACTTGGAATTTATTATTATGTACCAAATCTGCAACATCTGCTTCTACTTCTGTTTTACTGAGTATGCCAAAGCCTTTGACTGTATGGATCACAACAAACTGTGGAAAATTCTTAAAGAGATGGGAATACCAGACCACCTGATCTGCCTCCTGAGAAATCTGTATGCAGATTAAGAAGCAACAGTTAGAACTGGACAGGGAACAACAGGCTGGTTCCAAATAGGAAAAGGAGTATGTCAAGCCTGTATATTGTTACCCTGCTTATTTAACTTATATGCAGAGTACATCATGAGAAATGCTGGGCTGGATGAAGCACAAGCTGGAATCAAGATTGCCAGGAGAAATATCAATAACCTCAGATATGCAGATGACACCACCCTTATAGCAGAAAGTGAAGAAGAACTAAAGAGCCTCTTGATGAAAGTGAAAGAGGAGAGTAAAAATGTTGGCTTAAAGCTCAACATTCAGAAAACTAAGATCATGGCATCTGGTCCCATCACTTCATGGCAAATAGTTGGGGAAACAATGGAAACAGGGACAAACTTTATTTTGGGGGGCTCCAAAATCACTACAGATGGTGACTGCAGCCATGAAGTTAAAAGACACTTGCTCCTTGGAAGGAAAGTTATGACAAACCTAGATAGCATATTAAAAAGCAGAGACATTACTTTGCCAACAAAGGTCTATCTAGTCAAAGCTTAGGTTTTTCAGTAGTCACGTATGGATGTGAGAGTTGGATTATAAAGAAAACTGAGCACCGAAGAATTGATGCTTTTGAATTGTGGTGTTGGAGAAGACTCTTGAGAGTCCCTTGGACTGCAAGGAGATCCAACCAGTCTATCCTAAAGGAGATCAGTCCTGAATATTCATTGGAAGGACTGATGCTGAAACTGAAACTCCAAAACAGGTGAACTGGAGGCCACCTCATGAGAACAGTTGACTCATTGGAAAAGACTCTGATGCTGGGAGGGATTGGGGGTAGGAGGAGAAGGGGACGACATAGGATGAGATGGTTGGATGGCATCACTGACTCAATGGACATGGGTTTGAGTAAACTCCGGGAGTTGGTGATAGACAGGGAAGCCTGGCATGCTGCAGTCCATGGTGTCTCAAAGAGTCAGTTATGACTGAGTGACTGAACTGAACTGAACTGAAAATGGTGCCATAGAAGGTTACAAAATTCCTGGTTCAGGAAATGATCATTATATTCTAGATCTACCTTTCAAAGGACCCTGCACAAAACATGCACTCCAGTTGGACTATAATGCCACAAAGACAGGGACTGTGCCCATCTGATTCTTGTATTTCTTAGGGCTGGCATAGTGTGTGTTGCAGACACACACCCCTGGCTTAGAGAAGTAATTAGATGTGGCCAAAGCCTGGATTTGAATCATGATTTTGAATCATGATTCCAGGAGATTTATAAAGGATAGCAGAAAATAAACCAGAAAAACCTTCAGCTCTGTTCTCGCCATCATCTTTTTTATATTTATTCTAAATCCCTCGTGCTGTGATCAGGTCCAGAGCCTCCTGTTCTTTGTGGAAGTGGAGGGTAACTGAGTAACAATTTCCTTGTAGCATAAACATAGGTATGCTTGATGATCATTACTGAGTTGGCTTCCCTATCTCCAAAAGAAACAGTTTCTCTTTTTTAAAATTATTTTTCCCATAAATCTCTCTTGCAAACTATTTTATTATCTTCACAGCTGACCTGGATTTTCTGTCACTTCACGTCTTTTGGCTGCCAATATCTTGCCTGGAAAAGAAGCAGTTTGAGCTACAGAGTCTCTAAGGGAGCAAATTCTGGTCAAATTACCTTTGGACTGACAAGAAAGGACAAGAAGTCAGTGTAAGGAAGGACTAGGAAATGCTTCCTAACTAATATTTAGATAATATTTTGGTTCTAGTCAATAAGTTAATAACAAACTACTAGATTACTGTATTAGATTTCAAAGGAATTAAAATTCAATAAAATACACAATGCTACAATTACAACAAACTGCTTTCTGAGATTTGTTGAGAAATCAAGATAATTTGGTTTTAAAATGAGACAGAAAACAACAGATGTTGAGTGTCTACCATGTACTAGAAACTTTACATATTTTAATTCTTTTAACTCTTACAAAATTATAAGAAGTAGGTTATTTGTTCCTGTGTCATAAATGAGAAGATAAAAGTTAGAAAGCCCAGGTAAATTGCTCAAATCTCATAGTTAGTGATTGGCAGAGTCAGGACCTGAACCCACATTTGTTCAACTAAAAAGGCAAGGTTCTTTGCCTGTTATCACCAAATTCGACAATATAGAAGAGATATTTAAAAAACCACCCTCACCATTTATTGAGTATGTCTTAGGCATCAGGATTTAGGCCAGATGGATTTCACATACATAAGATAAAGTTCAATCTACTCTTTTCCTTAAAGCTGTTTTCCTGTGTCTTATTATCCCCATTTCACAAATAGCAAAACTGAGACCCAGAGAATTTAAATGATCCATCTATTTTTATGTGCTTAGTAAGGGACACAGGAGGGACTCCAGGGCTCCCTACACTATATCACTGTGCTGTCAATCATGTCAACCAGGAAAGGATGTTTCAAGTGCAAGATTAGGGGTGCCATGGGGGTTCCAACTGTGGGGAGCAGCCAGCTTTAATTAGAGTTGTAGCACTGAGACAAGGAGAAACTAGACTCCACCTCTACCAATTCGACAATTTTGCTGCTCTGAAGAAGCATAATTGATCAAAGGTAACGAAAACTAATGTTCCTACCTTGATCTTTTTTCCCCTAGAGGCCTGGAACAATTTCTTTAATCTATTAGAGTTATTTTGAATAGCAGAGGGAGTGGCGTGTTTCTCCAATTTTAATTTCAAAAGAATCACCTTGGGTACCTGACTGAAATGTGATTTCTGGGTCCTACTCCTAGAAATTCTGACTCCCCAGGTCTGGAATGGGCCTGAAGAATCTGCATCCCAAACAAAACATCCTAAACAAATATCCCAATCTTCCTGGGACTGGGAGGATGGTATTGCTGATCCAGGTTGTGTAAGTTCTGCCTCTTGAAATCTTTGTGTAGTAGTTGAGATTCTGAGCCTTCTGAAGCCCTGGCTCCAACACTACTAGCTCTGTACTGGCAAGTGAGTTACTCAACCTCACTTAGCCTCAGTTTACCTGTCTATAAGATGAGAATAATGATGATACTTACCTACTTCTCAGTGATGTGAGGACTAAATGTGAGGAATAAAGCAATGTATATAAAACATGGAATGTGTTTCTGGAACATAGTAAATCCTCAATTAATGTTCACTATTATTATGCTAATAGGAAGTTAGTTATTTAGAGAAAAAAGATTGAGTCATTCAACTAGAAATTTGTTTATGTCTTTGTGACTATGCAGTTGGGGGTTGGGGTTGGGGAGGGAATTAACTGGTTTCTGGAAAGTAATAATAATACAGGCCTTTTTGTGTCTGGGGTATATTTCTTGAATGTCCTTTTTTTTTCTTTTGCTAGTGCTGAAAATTTATCTTCAAGGTGCCCACAGTTTCTCCGGAAAGGAATTCTTTTTTCATTGATAATCACTAAGCATATCTCTGATTGGTGGGGCACTCATTTCTCTATGGCTTTGCAAGGGCTGATTGGAAAACTTCCTTTCTTTTTGGTTTTTAAGGGAAATGATAATAGGAGAAGCAAAAGTCAGAAATTTCAGAACAAGCTTCTCTTTCCCTTCATGCATATTGGTCAGAAAGGGCAACAGCCCTTTGCCTACTCCCCTGGACTGGAGATGTAAAGACAGGAGCCAAGTAGGCTTCCATTCAGCTCCTCAGAGTTCAGGGCTGGGGCTAGACTCCCAAACACAGAATCGATGAAAACCACCAGTGGATCCTGACTTCACATTTAATGGTCATGTGCATATGGCTCTTCAAATTTCCTTGTCTGGATTCCCGTTTATCTTTCTATGTTTCTCTCCTGACATACTTCATCTTCTTTTTATGAGTTTTTTTTTTTTTTTTGGTTGTTGTTGTTGTAGCCTTATTTTTTCTTTACTCTAGACTTTTCTTATGTGTTTCACTGTCTAAACAGATTTTTTCCTACCTTTTAACCTTCACTTTGTCTTTAGATCTCTCTTGGATATTCTTTTCTTTGTGTGTGTGCTCAGTCATGTCTGACTCTTTGTAATCTCTTGGACTGTAGCCTGTCAAGCTCTTCTGTTCACGGGATTTCCCAGGCAAGAATACTAGAGTGGTTTACCATTTCCTTCTCCAGGCTTCCAGACCTAGGGGTCGAACCCAAGTCTCCTGTATTAGCAGGCAGATTCTTAACCACTGTGCCACCTGGGAAGCCCATTCTTTTCTGTGGGTTGTCTTTCACTAGGTATTGGTGATATACCATTATTAACTTTTGTATTTATTTCTTCTACAAGATCAGAAGCATCTTGAGTGAGGACTCTTGTCTATCATATTGACTTTGTACTTCTTGTTACCCCATCACAGACACAAAGTGGAGACTTATTAAATATTTCTCAGTAAATAAACAAGTTGTCTTCTAGCATATGTTGGAGTGCCTCCAATGATGAGAAACTTATTACCTCTTGAGGCTGATGGATCCATTTTTGAAATGCTATACTTATCTGAACATTCTCCCTGATCAATGAACTGAAATCAATGGTCCTGTAATTTTCCAGGAGAGAAAAATACCACTGTTTTGGAGGCTGAGACAAACACAATGGAGTATTACTCAGCCATTAAAAAGAATACATTTGAATCAGTTCTAATGAGGTGGATGAAACTGGAGCCTATTATACAGAGTGAAGTAAGCCAGAAGGAAAAACACCAATACAGTATACTAACGCATATATATGGAATTTAGAAAGATGATAACAATAACCCTGTGTACGAGACAGCAAAAGTGATGCTGATGTATGGAACAGTCTTTTGGACTCTGTGGGAGAGGGAGAGGGTAGGAAGATTTGGGAGAATGGCATTGAAACATGTAAAATATCATGTATGAAACAAGATGCCAGTCCAGGTTCAATGCACGATACTGGATGCTTGAAGCTAGTGCACTGGGACGACCCAGAGGGATGGTATGGGGAGGGAGGAGGGAGGAGGGTTCAGGATGGGGAGCACATGTATACCTGTGATGGATTCATTTTGATATTTGGCAAAACTAATACAATTATGTAAAGTTTAAAAATAAAATAAAATTAAAAAACAAACAAACAAACAAAAAAATCTCTGGTTCTGCCATCATATCATCATCTCAGAAAAGTGCTCTAGTTAATGACTCAAGTGCAAAATGAAGACTACTTTCTTGAGGAGGGGCTTCTAGATAGAGATAGAGACACAAATGCTGGAAGAGAAAAGGCGATACCTCATCAAGGATAGAAAATATTCCTGTTTTCTTATTTTACTAGTAACAGAGGCAGAAAGAATGCACATGAGGAACAAGGATGGAATGGTCTTTCAAACAGGGTGTTTCAAAGAAGAATGCTCTGTGGATGGAACAATGAAATTGGAAGTTTACCAAGAAGACTGTATTGTTCTAGCAAGTTCTGATTCATGAATGAAGATATGAGTGAAGGAGGTAACGCTCTTTCTTTCTGCAGGAGCTACAGAGTAGCTAGTTAAGGCAGTAAGAAGATAAGAAGAAAACTAGGGCCGTGTGATGCTATAGAATTCAAAGAAAAAGATAGCAGTGTCAAAAGCAGAGAAGAGATTGAGTAAAGTGACCAACAAATTTAGGAATACAGAAATATTTTGTAACCTTACCTAGAGGATTTTGGGTGGGGGCCAGTTAGTGATAGGTTGATATCACAGACTGTATCTGCCCCAAATTCATATATTAATACCTCAATTCCAATGTGATGGTATTAGGAAGTAAGGTCTTTTGGAGGTAATTAGGTTTAGATGAGGTCATGAGGATGCAGACAGATTTGTTGTTATAGGTTGGGTAGTTAAGGGACTTTCTATCTGTCAGCTTCTATTTTTCCTGTGAAAAATAATTAGGATAATGTGTACTGTGCTTAGTCACTCAGTTGTGTCCAACTCTTTGTGACCCCAGGGACTGTAGCCCTCTGGGCTCCTTTGTCCTTTGGATAGTAAACTTCTATTGATGATTTATTGACAACAGGCATTATTTTTAAAAGTTTATATAGATTGACTCATGTTCTATTTACAATAACCTTATGAGGCAGGAAATATTATGTCTTTATTTTACCAATAAGGAACTGAGGCACAGAATTGTTAAAAAAATGTATCCCTGAGGTTGCATTTAGATAAATTGCTGGAACCTGAGTAGGAAGCCAGACAGGTTACTGTTAGAGCCCACAATCTTAACTACGAGCCACATTTAACCAAGGTTCAACCACTAAGTGTGAAGGAGACATGGGAGGGGCCAGTCATTGAATGAGTATGAAGGGAGGAGAGTTTCTCCAGAAACCGATTGGAATAATGTGATAAGATTCTAAGGGGTGTCAACTGAGACTTGGAATTACAAACTGAAGGTGCTATCAATCAACCTGTTGATGAGGATTTCAGCTATATGCAAGCACTGAGAAGAAACACTGTTGGGTTTATCTAAGGTTAGCACTTACTGGGTGTAGCAAAATGACAAAAAGACAATGGACAGTGAGGGTGGCTGTAATAATCCACAGGTAAAGAGGCTTTGGGGAATACATCTCTCTTATTAAAAAGCTCTTTCTACTATGCCAGTATTTTTTCGCTTATTGGTCTTTTCTGGCAAAGACTTTTGGTGAACAGAGCAGAGCCTTGCAATTCAGTCAAGTTCAACACGCTGGAATAGAGAATTTAGAGTACACTAGCCTCTCTGCTACATGGTAGGTATTTTGAGCTAGGATTTTGCTCTTTGTTTACTATTAATGCCATTGGTACCAGAGATTTTGTCTAAAAACAGTGTATCAGATACTTAAGTACCTTCCCACTGGCCTATCTATATATACTATCTTGGTTACAATGTCACATTATTGATTACTTTCAGATTTTTTTCATATCACTTACATTACTCCATAGTCAAAAAATAATAATTTCCTAGTAACATAAAAGACCCTAAATTAACACTTAAAATTTTACTTTACAATTTAAAAAGTTAAAATTTGCATCTGAGACAAGTTAAAAGGAAAGTCAATATAAAATTGTATAGATATCATAATGACTCATCCCAGCAAAATTTTATTAATTAAGACAGGTAATAGGACAGCTCTGAATAATCTTCAGAGTTGATTGGACTTATTATCAATACTCCATGAAAAACTTTCTTTTATGATGATTTGGTTGGACTTAAATTGTGTACAAAATTCTGAATCACAAAATTTTGACATAGCTTAAGCAATAATGAGATGGATCATTAGAAGTAATTTTACCTCGAATGTATTAATGCAATGTGTGGACCTTAATTCCAAAGGCAATAGAATTAGTTGTTAAAAATATAGAATCTTGGGCCCCATTCCAAATCTACTGAATCAGAATCTGCATTTTAATAAGATCCTCAGGGAATCTGAATGCACATTACAATTTGAGATGCTCTGGTCTGGGTTATCATTTAGTAATTAGTATTGTGATGGATTGAAATGTGAACTTGTATGAAACACCCACTGGTTTTTATGTTTTTGGTGTAGAGATGGTCTGACCACATGTGAATCCTGACATGTTTTAGGTAAAAAGGTAGTTTGAGAGAAAAATGGTGAGAATAAGAACTGGGGTCTCATTTTATTTTAGATTTGATGTGATGGTCTCATTAGCAAAAGCATGCATTTACAATTCTTATATCCATTTTCTCTGCTCTTCTTTGTAGTCTTTGGCTTTTCTCTTTCCTTCTACAATTTTCCATATTCCTCAATTTAAAAATCCCTGATTTGCAAAGGTAATAGTTTCTAGGTTCTCAGCAGTCAAGTATTTATTGGGCATAAATGAGTTAATCCAAGAAACATATGAAGTTGACATGATTCTGATGGTTCAGGAAATTTTAAAAATCATCATGAAAAAGTGAAAATGAAAGTGTTAGTCACTTAGTATGTCTGACTCTTTGCGACCCCATGGACTGTAGCCTGCCAAGCTCTTCTGTCCATGGAATTCTCCAGGCAAGAATACTGGAGTATGGTGCCATTCCCTTCTCTAGGGATCTTCTCAATCTAGAGATGAAACCCTGTTCTCCTGCATTGCAGGCAGATTCTTTACTGTCTGAGCCACCTATGGGGCTCTACATATTAGAATGGTTGATAGGAGTTTTTTAGGACATGGCAGATGTTGACTCACAGTAATTAATGTGATTAACCTTCAGCCAAGGTATGTTCAAAACATAGAGGTGAATCTGAGTCATTAGCTTTTGGTTCTGAAGCCATGAAGAATTATGGCATTTGCTCTGTCCATGCTCTTCCAAACAAAGATCACCTCATTTATGGCATTTATTGCTTCTAAGTATTTTCTTCTTCATGTTTATTTTTCAAAAGTATAAAATGCCAAGGTAAGTGACCAAAAGAGAGCAGCTATTCAGTATGTGGCAATGACAACAGAGCTAAGGTTTTCTTCTTGTCAAATATTTCTATTGAGAACTCTTTTGTTTCTTCCTTTCTCTGCTTTCTTCTCAGAGTGAAGATAATAAATGAGAGGTCAGAGCACCAGGGCAGACAATGGAAGGTCTCCAAACAGGCAAGGCTGTTTCTGTCTCTTCCTGTGTGATTTCCCTCTCATCTTTAGGATGCAAGTAGATGCTTTTAGATAGACAACTCCCCGTGGAGTAAAAGGGAGACTGCTTTATCATCCAGTTGTGCCAGATATTAAAGTCAACTGCCATGACTTGAATTAATGTTAAATGTTTGAGAGAATGAATTAAAGCTAGGTGCATTTGTGAATATAAACAGAATGTTAAATTTTAACATTACTTATTATATATATTTACTTATATATATGTATATATGTTTATTTTATGTATTACTAACCTGGCAAGGACAAATCATTCACTCTAATGATAGTAATAATTTTTGAGGACTATAACATGCATTATCTCATTTAATCTTCAGGATAGCCCATATGAAAGTGCTAATATTATAATTCTCCTTATTCAGATGAGGGAACGAAGAAAAAAGAGATGTTAGGAAGCTTGCTCAAGTTCATGTAGCTGATCGGTGGCATAACTGGGATTCATCTCCCTCTCCTACTGCAAATCTGTTGATTACAATGGAATATGAAGACATTAACTTATGATTTTTCCATTCTTTTCAATTATACCTTCTCATACACCTCATGGCTTAGTTTCACTGAGTTAGGCTGTGGTCCGTGTGATTAGATTGACTAGTTTTCTGTGATTATGGTTTGCGTGTCTGCCTTTTGATGCCTCTCACAACACCTACCGTCTTACTTGGGTTTCTCTTACCCTGGACATGGGGTATCTCTTCACAGCTGCTCCAGCAAAGTGCACCCGCTGCTCCTTACCTTGGATGAGGGGTATCTCCTCACAGCCGCCCCTCCCGACCGGGAACGTGGAGTAGCTCCTCTCGGCCCTCCTGCACCCGCACAGCCACCGCTCCTTGTGGGGTAGCTTCTCCCGGCTGCTGCCCCTGGCCTCGGGCGTGGGGTAGCTCCTCTTGGCCGCCACCCCTGACCTCGGGCGAGGGGTAGCTCCTCTCAGCCACACTTCCATAATCACAGAAAACTAGTCAATCTAATCACACGGACTACAGCCTTCTGTACTCAATGAAACTAAGCCATGTCGTGTGGGGCCACCCAAGATGGGCAGGCCATGGTGGAGAGGTCTGACAGAATGTGGTCCACTGGAGAAGGGAATGGCAAACCACTTCAGTATTCTTTCCTTGAGAACCCCATGAACAGTATGAAAAGGCAAAATGATAGGATACTGAAAGAGGAACTCCCCAGCTCAGTAGGTGCCCAATATGCTACTGGAGATCAGTGGAGAAATAACTCCAGAAAGAATGAAGGGATTGAGCCAAAGCAAAAACAATACCCAGTTCTGGATGTGACTGGTGATAGAGGAACGGTCCGTTGCTGTAAAGAGTAATATTGTATAAGAACCTGGAATGTTAGGTCCATGAATCAAGGCAAATTGGAAGTAGTCAAACAGGATGTGGCAAGAGTGAATGTCAACATTCTAGGAATCAGTGAACTAAAATGGACTGGAATGGGTGAATTCCATTATGGAATGGAGAATGGAACCATTATATCTACTACTGTGGGTAGGAATTCCTTAGAAGAAATGGAGTAGCCATCATGGTCAACAAAAGAGTCCAAAATGCAGTACTTGGATGCAATCTCAAAAACAACAGAATGATCTAGTTCGTTTCCAAAGCAAACCATTCAATATCACAGTAATCCAAGTCTATGCCCCAACCAGTAACGCTGAAGAAGCTGAAGTTGAATGGTTCTATGAAGACATACAAGACCTTTTAGAACTAACACCCCCAAAAGATGTCCTTTTCATTATAGGGAACTGGAATGCAAAAGTAGGAAGTCAAGAAACACCTGGGATAACAGGCAAATTTGGCTTTGGAATATGGAATGAAGCAGGGCAAAGGCTAATAGAGTTTTGCCAAGAGAATGCACTGGTCATAGCAAACACCCTTTTCCAACAACACAAGAGAAGACTCTATACATGGACCTCACCAGATGGTCAACACTGAAATCAGATTGATTATATTCTTTGCAGCCAAAGATGGAGAATTCTGCTCTATACAGTCAAAAAAAAAAAAACAAGACTGGGAGCTGACTGTGGCTCAGATCATGAAGTCCTTATTGCCAAATTCAGACTTAAATTGAAGAAAGTAGGGAAAACCACTAGACCATTCAGGTATGACCTAAATCAAATCCCTTATGGTTATACAGTGGAGTGAGAAAAAGATTTAAGGGACTATATATGATAGAGGGCCTGATGAACTATGGACAGAGAGGTTCATGACATTATACAGGAGACAGGGATCAAGACCATTCCAAAGAAAAAGAAACGCAAAAAAGCAAAATGGGTTCAGGAGGCCTTACAAATAGCTGTGAAAAGAAGAGAAGTGAAAAGCAAAGGAGAAAAGGAAAGATATAAGCATCTGAATGCAGAGTTCCAAAGAATAGCAAGGAGAGATAAAAAAGCCTTCTTCAGTGATCAATGCAAAGAAATAGAGGAAAACAACAGAATGGGAAAGACTAGAGATCTCTTCAAGAAAATTGGAGATACAAAGGGAATATTTCATGCAAAGATGGGCTCGATAAAGGACAGAAATGGTATGGACCTAACAGAAGCAGAAGATATTAAGAAAAGGTGGCAAGAATACACAGAAGAACTGTACAAAAAAGATCTTCACGATCAAGATAATCATGATGGTGTGATCACTGACCTAGAGCCAGACATCCTGGAATGTGAAGTCAAGTGGGCCTTAGAAAGCATCACTACGAACAAAGCTAGTGGAGGTGATAGAATTCCAGTTGAGCTATTTCAAATCCTGGAAGATGATGTTGTGAAAGTGCTGCACTCAATATGCCAGAAAATCTGGAAAACTCAGCAGTGGCCACAGGACTGGAAAAGGTCAGTTTTCATTCCAATCACAAAGAAAAGCAATGCCAAAGAATGCTTAAACTACTGCACAATTGGACTCATCTCACAGGCTAGTAAAGTAGTGCTCAAAATTCTCCAAGCCAGGCTTCAGCAATCCGTGAACCATGAACTTCCAGATGTTCAAGCTTGTTTTAGAAAAGGCAGAGGAACCAGAGATCAAATTGCCAACATCCACTGGCTCATGGAAAAAGCAAGAGAGTTCCAGAAAAACATCTATTTCTGCTTTATTGACTATGCCAAAACCTTTGACTATGTGGATCACAATAAACTGTAGAAAATTCTGAAAGAGATGGGAATACCAGACCACCTGACCTGCCTCCTGAGAAATCTGTATGCAGATCAAGAAGCAACAGTTAGAACTGGACATGGAACAACAGACTGGTTCCAAATAGGAAAAGGAGTACGTCAAGGCTGTATATTGTCACCCTGCTTATTTAACTTATATGCAGAGTACATCATGAGAAATGCTGGGCTGGATGAAGCACAAGCTGGAATCACGATTGCTGGGAGAAATATCAATAACCTCAGATATGCAGGTGACACCACCCTTATGGCAGAAAGTAAAGAGGAACTAAAAAGCCTCTTGATGAAAGTGAAAGAGGAGAGTGAAAAGTTGGCTTAAAGCTCAACATTCAGAAAACTAAGATCATGGCATCTGGTCCCATCACTTCATGGGAAATAGATGGGGAAAGAGTGGGAACAGTGTCAGACTTTATTTTGGGGGCTCCAAAATCACTGCAGATGGTGATTGCAGCCATGAAATAAAAAGACACTTACTCCTTGGAAGGAAAGTTATGACCAACCTAGATAGCATAGTGAAAAGCAGAGACATTACTTTGCCAACAAAGTTCCGTCTAGTCAAGGCTATGGTTTTTCCAGTGGTCATGTATGATTGTGAGAGTTGGACTGTCAAGAAAACTGAGCACTGAAGAATTGATGATTTTGAACTGTTGTGTTGGAGAAGACTCTTGAGAGTCCCTTGGACTGCAAGGAGATCCAACCAGTCCATTTTAAAGGAGATCAGTCCTGGGTGTTCTTTGGAAGGACTGATGCTAAAGCTGAAACTCCAATACTCTGGCCACCTCATGTGAAGAGTTGACTCATTGAAAAAGACTCTGATGCTGGGCGGGATTGGGGGCAGGAGGAGAAGGGGACAACAGAGGATGAGATGGCTGGATGGCATCACCGACTCAATGGACATGAGTTTGAGTGAGCTCCAGGAGTTGGTGATGGACTGTGAGGTCTGGTGTGCTGCAATTCATGGGGTCACAAAGAGTCTGAACTGACTGAGCGACTTAACTGAACTGATACACCTTATAAAGCCCTTTACTATGTTATAAAAAGCTTCCAAGTCATGCTCCTCTTAATCTATAAATAAATTTGAGAATACGTTAGTAATTATAAGCTGGAGTCACATCTCTTTCTGATGGCCACAGACAAGATATTGATTTAGAATACATTTTTATCCCCTCAGCTCGTAAAGTGTGCAATTAAAATCAAAATTGGTTGTGAAGAGAATCCCTGAAAGACACTTCTAATGTCTCTTAATATTCAAATATCATTAAACTGAGAAAAGCAAACAAGCAAAGACTCCCTTTGGCAATGTTATTACTTCTAACTCCTCAGAGGCTTCACTCTTTGGTCCACATCAACTGTCTCCAGCCACATGGAAGGAAATGGCTAAATAAATCAGTAGGCTGTTATGTGAGCTACATCAGTAATTTAATTTTGGAGATCTTGCCCCAATAATTATTTTCTTTCTATTCTGTATCTTCAGCCTTCTTCTATTGGTATTTAAGTGTTGCACATTAGCATTTAAATATGCCACATATCTTCTATCTTAAATAATAATGATAATAATAAGCCATCCATATATTTCTCTGCTGCTGCTGCTGCTGCTAAGTCGCTTCAGTCGAGTCTGACTCTGTGCGACCCCATAGACGGCAGCCCATGAGGCTCCCCCGTCCCTGGGATTCTCCAGGCAAGAACATATTTCTCTACTATGTCTATTCTCTTCCCTTTGCAACCAGGCTTTTCCAAAGAGTTGCTGAAAAGTTACAATTTCTTTTCCTCTCTTCACGCCCCAACCCACTCCAATCTCTCCCCAGTGCTTTAACAAACCAACATTTTCCAAGAACACTAATGACCTATCTTTCAGATTTATTCAGAAAAAGATTAATTCTCAATCTACTTGAACTCAGAGAAGCATTTGGTATGGCTGATCACAAACTCCTCTGGAAACCATGTCCTCCCTTTGTTTCACAGAAACACAGGATCCTGGTTTTTCTCCCACATCTCATCTCTGCACAATCAGCTTCTAGATTCTCCTCTGCCTGCTCCTTTTTTTGGAGTATTTCTCAGGGCTCCATCCTTTTCTCTTTCACTTTACTTTCTCTTTTGAGGTAATCTTATTCACTCTTTTTAGCTTCAATTTAATCACTCAAATACTGTCAATAATAATAACATTTTTTGGATGGTTACAATGTGCCATGAACTGTACTAAGTTCTTCATGTAATGTACCTGATTTATTCCTCATAACAACTATTACACTCTTACATGTTTAACACCATCCTGTGCCAGCTATATCATAACTCTCAGAGATGCTCATACACACATGTGCCAGAAAGGTCCTTTGACTCTCTTGAAGGTACAACAGAGGTAAAATGTTCAATATGGTATTCTTCATCTTTCCCACTCTACTCCATCTAAAATATATTCTCCCAAAATTGTTCCCTAAATCAGTTCATGGTATTGCCAACCACCAATTAATTGCTTAAAACAGAAACCTGAGTCAAGCTTTCTTGCCACTTATGCTTGATCACTCTGTTTAGCCACTAAATCCTATTTATTTTATTTCCTAAATATCTTTCTAATATGCCACTTCTCTTGGTTTCCATTATTTACTCCATGGGTTCTTAACCTCCACAACACTGACATTTTGGGTCAGATAATTCTTTGTTATGATTGCCTTGTGCATTGTAGGATGTTGAGTAGCATCCCTGTTCTCTACCATGCAGATGTCAATGAAGCCCTTCCACCCTCCCTCCAGAGTTGTGACAATTAGAAATGCTTCTAGATATTAACAAATGTCCCCAATTGAGAACCATGGCTTTAGTCCCAGTTAATATTATCTACCTCTGTATTTAATGCAACAGACTTAATTTGTTCTTCTCTGGTGGACTTCCCTGGTGGCTCAGATGGTAAAGTGTCTGTCTGCAATGCTGGAGACCTGGGTTTGATCCCTGAGTTGGAAAGATTCCCCTGGAGAAGGAAATGGCAACCCGCTCCAGTACTCTTGGCTGGAAAACCCCATGGACAGAGGAGCCTGGTAGGCTACAGTCCATGGGGTCACAAGGAGTCGGACATGACTGAGAGATTTCACTTTCACTTTCTCTTTAATTTGTTCTAAATGGTGAAAGATGCAAATGTCACAACAATTTTTAAAAACTTTATTTAGTTTCTCCATGCTTTTAGAATAAAAGTTTAGAGTTCTTTAAAAGCATTCCCAAGTTTTTTAAAAACAGATATATTGAGATATAATTTATATATAAAGATTGTACATATATAATGTCTATAATTTGATGAGTTTGTGCATGTATATACCCATGAACCAACAACACAATCAAAAGTAATAAATATATCCATCACCTCTGAAAGTTTCTCATATGCCCCACTTTCTTTCTTTGTGGTAATAACGCCTAACAAGATCTATTTTCTAAATTTTTAAAAAATGCATAACACAGTATTGTTAACCACAGGTACTATTTTGTACGGTAGAATTCTATAACTTATCCATCTTGAATAACTGAAAATTTGTGCCCAATGAACAACAACTCCCCACTGACACCCTCCACTCCCCCTTCCCCAGAACTTGACAACCACCATTCTAGTGCCTACTTCTATCAGTTTGACTATTTTAGATGTCTTGTATAAGTGGAATCATGAATATTTGTCCTTCAGTGACTGAATCATTTCACTGAGCATAATGTCCTGCAGGTTTATCCATGTTGTGCCTATGACAGGATTTCCTTCTTTATGTATTTGTTCGTCAATAGACACTTAGACTGTTTCCTTGGCTACTGTGAAAAATGCTGGAATAAACTTGTAGTTTATTTTTAATTTTCTAATTTATTATAATAGTTCTATTTTTAGTTTTTTTTTTTAAAGAAACTCCATCCTGTTTTTCATAGTGCTGCAACATTTACATTCCCACCAACAGTGTACAAGAATTCTAAGTTTTCTACATCTGCACTGACATTTATTAATTTGTTTTTTGAGAATTGCTTTCTTTCATAGCTCAGTCAGTAAAGAATATGCTTGCAATGCAAGAGACTAGGGTTTGATTCTGGCGTCAGGAAGATCCCCTGGAGAAGGAAATGGCAACCCATTTCAGTATTCTTGCCTGGGAAATCCCATGGACAGAGGAGCCTGGCAGGCTACAGTCCATGGGGTCGCAAGAGTCAGACAGGACTGAGTGACTTTCACTTCACTTCACTTCCTTTTAAAAATAATTGAAATATATTTGACACATAACACTGTGAAAACTTAAGGTGTACAACATGCCAATTTGTTACATTTGTATGAGGTGATATCTCATTGTGGTTTTGATTTCTTTGATGATAGTGATGTTGAGCACGTTTTCATATATCTGTTGGCCACTTGTATGTCTTTGAAGAAATGTCTATTCAAGTCCTTTCCCCATTTAAAAAACTGGGTTACATATATTTTTTTGCTGTTGATCTATAAGACTCCCTTATATATTTTGAACATTAACCACTTATCATATATATGATCTGCAAGTATTTTGCCCCATTCCACAGGTTGTACTTTAATTCTGTTGACAGTTTTCTTTGCTGTGCAGAGCTTTTTAGTTTGATGCAGTACTGTTTGTTTATTTTAACTTTTATTGTTTGTGTTTTTGGTTTAATAAGCAAGAAACCATGGCAAGACCTTGTTTCCTTTTAGAAATTTTACAGTTTCAAGGCTTACATTTATGCTTTTAATACATTTTGAGTTTATTTTTATGTATAGTGTAAGATAAGGGTCTAATTTCATTCTGTTGTGTGTGGATATTCAGTTTGCCCCATGCTACTGTTGCACAGACTATCTTTTTCCCATTGTGTGTTCTTGGAACCTTCGCTAAAGAACAGCTGACTGCTTATACATGGGTTTATTACTGGACTTTCTATTCTATTCCATTGATCTATATGTCTGCCTTTATGCCAGTAAAACACTGTTTTAATTACTTCAAGTGATCTACAGATTCAATATTAAACCCATCAAAATCCCAATGATATTTTTTATAGAAATATTAAAAAAGTCCTAAAATTCAAATGGAACCATAAACGGCCTCCAAGAGCCAAAACAATCTTAAGAAAGAAGAACAAAGCTGGAGGCAGTACGTTTTTTAATTTCAAAATATAAATCTACAGTAATTAAAAAAAACATTCCCAAGTTTTGACTCTTACTTACTCTTCAGTTTCCTTTTGGGCTGTATTGGATTTCCTCATAAAGCATTTCCTCAAAATACCAATTCTCTGTACTTGGGCTTTTCACAACTTTTTTTTTTTTTTTTAGTGGAATGCTTTCATTTTCTCTTCTCCCTTTGACCAGTCAATTGCCCATCATCCTTCAAGTCTCAGCTGAAATGTTACTTCCTTAAAGAGATCCTGTTTAACCAGTACTGATATTCCTCTCTACCAGACTAGATTCATAACTCATGCTGCTGCTGCTGCTGCTGCTAAGTCGCTTCAGTCGTGTCTGACTCTGTGCGACCCCACAGACGGCAGCGCACCAGGCTCCCCCCGTCTCTGGGATTCTCCAGCCTTCTCCGATAAGTCATGCTACCCAAACTATATGCTTCTGTAACATATTGTACTTACTCTTTTACAATTTTTTTGGGGGGGGGATATAATCATCTATTCAATGTTTTTTTTGTTTTTTTCTTGTAAAGTTGAACTATCTATGATGGATGATTTCCATATCCATCTCACCCTTCATTGTCTACTTAGTACATGCTACAATGCAGGGCACTAGTACAAACTCAGTATTTGTTGACTGAATGCTTTGGAAACTCTGTTGGAAGGAAACATAGTATCTTGTAGCCTATCAGGAAATTCAGAGATGTCTCATTAGCTACAAGAAGTAGAAACTATAAACTCAGGGACCAAAGTCACATTTTCTATTAATATCTGCTGATATCAAATCAGACTCCGTATGGATTCCATTACTGGCTTATCTAATAGAAAGAAATAAGTTCTACTAAACCCTAAGTTTTCTGTAGTGAGAAGGAAACATTAGTGAACAATTCAGTGGCCCCATATCCTGAAACTAATGAGGAAGAAGAACAGTGAGACGTAGGCCCTTGTTTCTATGGCTACTTCTTTGGTTTTCTCTTTCTCATATTGAAAGAGATATGAGGACTTGGAGAACTTTTAAAATTCTGAGCACCTCATAGGCGCTCTTCCACTGAGCGTCAGTGTTTGGTTCCAAGGAAGCAAGGCCAAGAACTCTTATAATCTCCAAATGCTGACAGGGCCACCACTGAAAGTCAGCCAACACAGACTGACATTTTTTCTTATTGAAGAGACACCATAGGAAATGCTCATCAGTGAAAGAACTAAAACCAACTTGATTTGTTTGATGGCCCTACAGAGACAAAGTTTTACTTATTTTTTAAACAGAACTAGAAATGGTTTCTTAAATTTTCAGTTTTACTGTAAGCCTTGCTGCCAGGCATAGGAAATTGTATGCATTGAGCATGTACGGTGGAGCAGCTGCATGTGTGCTGAGACACATTCAGAGAGGAAAAAGTGGGCAAATTATACAGGGGCATATGGGCTTTGGTAACAGACTAAGCCAACTGTCCCCACATCTCAAGAGTGAGACACAGCTTATATTTTGGAATGGCTGAAATCATACTTACTTTTTGTGGATGTAGATGAACTCTCAAGTGTGATACATCAGGCAGCAAAGGCTGTCACTTGGAGCAACACTGCTTTATTTTAGGAAAGCTAAGCCAAGGGAAACCCATAATTTTCTAAGGAAGAGATTTTGTAATCATCTTTAAACTTTCAGATGCTAATTCCTATCTTATTTCTATAACCACCCGCTCTAGAGCATGTTTAATGAAAATAAGAGATGATGGCTGTCATATTGTAAGTGAGTTAAATTTTATCTGCACTGAAAATCACTGAGAAATAATCTCTAATTATAAAGCTGGGAAACAGAACATTTCAGCACATGTGCTTTGAAGGAGCAGGCTCCCAGTTCTCACCACTAGAGTTGTCTTGAAAATTACTCACATCTGCTAAAGGGGAAAAGACTGAACTTCTTCATCCTTCATCAGTGTTTTTTAAAAAATCTAAATATTTTGCAATTTTGATGCGATTTGGCCTGAAGACCTATTTTTTTTCTATGTTGGTGATTAAAGACATTTTATTTTTCATGAAAAAGTCTTTGATTTGTGTAATATTGAATGTAGAAATTATATAGCATGCCATACATAATTTTGCCAGTGCTAAATGAATGCTATATGCCAGGTGTCGTGCTAAATGCCTCACATGCTAGCAGCCTTATGTTTATTTCCCAGTGAAGATAATGATAAAGTGGCAAAAACTCCACATGGGTTTAACTCTTATAAAAGATTTACAAAAGATTCAAAAGTCTACTTCAAATCTTTAGATACCAGCAACATAACAGCAAAAGGATAAAGAAAAGAACTTAACAAATGCTTTTATCTGTTATATAGCTTATTTTAATATTTTAAAGTATTGGGTTTTTATAACTTGGAAAATGTGATGATATTTATCATTTATCTTTGTACTTAAATAACAAGTCATGTTTAATCTAAATCAAATCATTAAGCTATGTATGTTATATATTGCTATGCACTGAGATATGTAAGGGAGGTTTCCATACAGAACTAAACTCATAATTCATTTAGCTTTTCTTCCCTTTTAACTCAGTAGTCCACTTTTAAAACTGTGATTAAAAAGGAGACAACATATAGCAAAAAAAAAAAAAAAGGTGGGGGGGATTCCTGAAAACGTCATAAAGAACTGGGACATATTAGACAGTTAATGGTCTTTTTTGGATTGCTGCTCACATTTTGAAACTGCATTTTCTCCCTCAGCTTTCAAAGCCATAGTTTAAAAAAAAAAAAAGTTCCTATAAACATTAAAAGCCCCCTTAGGAACTAAATGGACAACTGATCATCTACACCATGTGGGTAAATCTTTTGAGACTGGGCATTTTTATCCTCCAATTGCACATAACTTTGTGCTGGAATTTATGGTAAACTTACAAGAAGATCATGGCATCTGGTCCCATCACTTCATGGGAAATAGATGGGGAAACAGTGGAAACAGTGTCAGACTTTATTTTTGGGGACTCCAAAATCACTGCAGATGATGACTGCAGCCATGAAATTAAAAGATGGTTGAAGGAAAGTTATGACCAACCTAGATAGCATATTCAAAAGCAGAGACATTACTTTGCCAACAAAGGTCCGTCTAGTCAAGGCTATGGTTTTTCCAGTGGTCATGTATGGATGTGAGAGTTGGACTGTGAAGAAAGCTGAGTGCCAAAGAATTGATGCTTTTGAACTGTGGTGTTGGAGAAGACTCTTGAGAGTCCCCTGGACTGCAAGGAGATCCAACCAGTCCATTCTGAAGGAGATCAGCCCTGGGATTTCTTTGGAAGGACTGATGCTAAAGCTGAAACTCCAGTACTTTGGCCACCTCATGCGAAGAGTTAACTGATTGGAAAAGACTCTGATGCTGGGAGGGATTGGGGGCAGGAGGAGAAGGGGAAAACAGAGGATGAGATGGCTGGATGGCATCACTGACTAGATGGACGTGAGTCTGGGTGAACTCCGGGAGTTGGTGATGAACAGGGAGGCCTAGTGTGCTGTGATTCATGGGGTTGCAAAGAGTCAGACACAACTGAATGACTGAACTGAACTGAACTGAACAAGGTGTTCTGATCTTAATGGAAATGTTTAAAATTCTCACTCAATTTCATAAAAGATCTGCCCATAAACTTCAAAAATCCTAAACCACCTCAGGTCTCACTAAATGAAAATACATTTATAACATATACCTCTGTGAAGGGGAGAATTAACCAAATCAACTCTTATGAAACCCTATTAAGTCTTTTTGAATTGTTGTAAAAGGTGTTAGTGGAACATTGATTAGTAACTAAAAGCCAAAATAGACTTAGTTGATCTAGGGACCAAAAAATCCTGAAAAATGTTGATCTTATTATTTCTTTTTCAGCCATATCCTTAAAGTGAAGTCGCTCAGTCGTGTCCGACTTTTAGCGACCTCATGGAGTATAGCCCACCAGGCCCTCCGTCCATGGGATTTTCCAGGCAAGAGTACTGGAGTGGGGTGCCATTGCCTTCTCCATTAACAGCGGCTAGGCATATTATATTTACTTGGAGCTGGTATACTTGGTGACAGCCTTAGTGCCCTTGGACATGGCGTGCTTGGCCAGTTCCCCAGGTAGCAGCAAGCGCAAGGCGGTCTGGATCTCCCTGGATGTGATAGTTGAGCACGTGTAATGCGCCAGGTGCGATGCCTCGCCAGCAATGCGCTCGAAAATGTCGTTGACGAAGGAGTTCATGATTTCCATGGCCTTGGATGAGATGCCGGTGTCGGGATGGACTTGCTTCAGCACCTTGTACATGTACACGGAGTAGCTCTCCTTGCGGCTGCGCTTGCACTTCTTGCTGTCCTTCTTCTGGGCCTTGGTCACAGCTTTTTTAGAGCCCTTTTTAGGGGCAGGAGCAGACTTAGCTGGTTCAGGCATGTCTATAAAGACAACACTGGGTCAGACCAATTCATCAACAACTCAACTGAGCAGCTGACATTCTACCTTAGAGCAAGAAAACCCCATCCATTGATCACTCCAACATTATTGAAATACACTAAATTACTCTCATTTTTTTAAGCACAGAACATCAAATCTTTTATACTAAGAAAGAATACCTCTTAGCTGAAATTTCATGGCTGAATGTTAATTAATTTTGTGCGTTTTTTAGTGAAATAACATTGCCTCTTAATATAATTCAATGTCTTCTGGCTTTTATAAGGTCGCCTGTATCCTACAACTTTTGAACTGGGATGTCTATTTCATATTGAAATGATATGTTTACTATTCTGCTGGGGCCCTGCAAGGGATGGAAAGGAAATCTACACACCATTCTAATGCAGGCCGCCTGTAAGAAGCCATTGTAACTGACAATCACATTCCATTGTATGTTTTCATGAAGTCACTTGATCAGAAATATGTCTCATCATTCACTGACCATTTCAGCCTGTCTTTTCCGGATGAACTCTGGGCCACTCAACTGTGAACAACATTTAATTAAAGCCTCAATTTTCTATCGAAATGACAGGATCTTATACATATATCTGTCAAATTGATTAGTATGTGAAAATGAAGATTGACTATAAGTCTGGAATCTCTATTACAGTTATCTAATTTAAAAAAATGCCCATTCCTTCCACTTAGAATACTAGGTCCTTAAAAATCCTACAACAGGAATTTCTATGATATTTTTCAATGTCAGTCAATAATCTATTAAGTACCCTTGGTGTGACTATGTTTATTGTATAATAAATTTCAGTATTTTTATCTTAAATGAGAAAATAAAGTCAAGAATTTTTTTAATCACACAGTTTTCTTTTTAATTAGAAAACTGAAACTATTCTATCTGAACTCTTTCAACTCCCAACTCATTTGACTTCTGATTTTGCTGTTTTCAGGGTTTTGTTTTTGTTCTTTGATGCTCAAAGCTGGTCTGAAGACCAGATGCCTCTTTTACCTGAAGCTTGTGAGGAATACAATCTATCTATCTGATAATGAGTTGATAAACACAATATACAAGAAACCTATAATCTCAAAAGCAAAACAAGCAAGCAATATGAATAAAAATGGGCAAAGGTCCTGAATAGACATTTTTCCAAAGAAGGCATGTGAATTGCCAACAGATACATGAAAAATGTTCAACATTACTAAACATCAGGGAAATGCAAACCAAAACTACAATGACAAATCATCTCACAAGTAAATAAAACCTTGTACACTACTAGGGGAAATGTAGAAATGTAAATTGCTACAGCTACTATGGAAAACATCATGGAGCTTCTCAAAAAGTTAAAAATAAAGCTATCATATGATTCCACAATTCCATTTCTGAGAATATATCCATAGGAAAAGAAATATCTGAAAGGATACCTGCACCCCTATGTTCACTGCAGCATTAGTCACAGTAGCCAGGACATGGAAACAACCTAAGTATCTACCAATGGATGTATGGATAATGAAGTTGTGTTATATATTTGCATACCATGGAATATTTTTCAGCATTTAAAAAGAAGATCCTGCCATTTAAGAGAACACAGATGGACCTTAAGGGCATTATGCTAAAGGAAATAAGTCACACAGAGAAAGACAAATACTGTGTGATCTAACTGGTATGTGGAACATAAAAAAATGCCAAATTTATAAAAACAGGGAGTGGAATGGTGATTGTCAGGGGCTGGGTGGAGGGTGGAGGAAATGGGGAGATGTTGCTCAGAGTGTACAAACTTCCAGTAAGAAAATGACTAAGTTCTGGGGATCTAATGTACACATGGTAACCATAGATAATAGTACTATATTATATACCTGAAAGAGAGTAAACCTTAAATGTTCTCAATACACACATGCATACGGAGGTAATTATATGAGGTGATGAAGGTATGAACTAATTGAATCATAGTAATCATTTCACAATAAACAGGTGTGTCAGATCAGCACATTATATGCCTTAAACTTTTATACAATGTTATACATGAATTATGTCTCAATAAAGCTGAAAAAATTAAAGAAAAAAAGAAATATCATATCTCAGGTCTCACCTCAGATCTATTGAATCAGAATCTGCGTTTTAACATGATTTCTAGATGGCTGGTAAATTTGAAGGGCACTGATTCGTACTGTAGCATGTAATTAGAGATTTAAAACACAACTTCCTTAAATAAGGGTTATTAAGATATAACTATTACATTATTGGGCTTCCTTGGTGGCTCAGATGGTAAAGCATCTGCCTGCAATGTGGGAGACCAGGGTTCGATCCTTGGGTTGGGAAGATCCCCTGGAGAAGGAAATGGCAGTATTCTTGCCATTTGGCAGAAGGAAATTCCAGTACTCTTGCCTGGAAAATTCCATGGACAGAGGAGCCTGGCAGGCTACATTATTAAACTATTAAGTAAATAGTTATTTATTGCTATTAATTATTGATCTATAAATAGACTGAAGCTTCTGTTTTACTGGTAAGTATCATTCATGTGACAACAAGATGGTTCATTAAGGATTAAGAAATATAAGACATTTTTACATACTACTAAATAACTGGCTTGAATTATAGCTATTGTTGTGATTAAATATTTTAGAGAAATGCATAAATTTATCATTTGGATAACTATTATAAGATAATAAATGCTTTGCATATTAAATGTTAGATCTCATCATCTTTTCTCTGGTATACGGGCATGGTGGTTGTCATTATCCAATCTTAGTGAAGATAAGAGGTCAAAGAATTTAAGCCACTTACCCAATACTGTATTGTGTGGTGTGTTGGTTGTGTCTCTTCATTCACTAGTGATAGATGCATAAACATAACTGAAAATTCTTGAATGTCTGGATCTAGCAGGTATGAAGGATACTGGGCTCAAGATATATCTTACCAGCTTAACACCCTCTGTGGAAAAAGTAAAACTTGCCCTCTCCTTAGCAGTTGTGGCAGACCATCTTGGGAAGCACTTTCATAGGCTCGTCTTGAGTCACCATGGCCAAAGGGAGAGGATAAGCTGATTGAACAGCACATATGACCACTTGCATTACCAAGAAGAGAGGATTAAAGAAGTAACAGGATAACTATCAGTCCCAAAGTTGCCTCTGGAAAGAGAGCTTCTGACTTAAGAAAAGCAAAAATAAATCCATACAATGGTAAGTGTTTAAACTGGGTCAAGATCATAAACTGAGAATTTAGATTTCTCTTTTTAATTATGATTTACAGAAGCATTGAAACAGTAGTTTTCATTATACTCTTACAGAAATTTCCTGGAGGAGTATTTAAGCATACACTCAGCTTCATGGAGCCTGAGACTGATGTAGTAAGAGTCTCACATGAGAGTGGGTGAGACAACGTGTGGGCAGAATCCAAGGTTTCACCAGATATCTCTCTGTATTTTAACTTATTCAAAATATTCTCTGAATTGGGCCTCAGTTGAACAGTGATTAGCTAGTTGCTTGGCTTTCCTGGTGGCTGAGATGGTAAAAAAAGTCTGCCTGCAATGTAGGAGACCCAGGTTTGATCCCTGGGTCAGGAAGATCCCTTGGAGAAGGGAATGGCTACCCATTCCAGTATTCTTGCCTGGGATAACTCCATGGAAAGAGGAGCCTGGTGGGCTATGGGTCTCAAATGGATAGTTCTAAATGATTGGTAAATGCAAGGCATCTTAGTTTTAACAATATGCTGCCTTTTTATTAAAAAAAAAAAAAGTATGTCAGATTTCCCTTCCCCCTTTTCTGGTAATCATACCTATGCAAAGCCCATCTGTTTAGATGAAGAATTCATGTTAGCATGGCAAGTAGCAGGTGGGGCCTTAGCTGGGAAGAAATAAATAACCCCTTAGCATTTTCCTTGAAAAACTTTGCAAGCAACACATCATTAAAACTCAAATCAATTGTTTGTCACATTTCTTTAATGCTTCTGGGATGTATGACAATCAACATCAATGATTAAAATGAAAATTACCAATCTTGAGTTTATCAATTACTAAGGTCTTTCCAGCCACATTTATAGGTTTGAATGAGAGAAAAATATCAATCAATGCTGTCCTGCTTAAATAATTTATTCACCCCATGCATCTGAGGGTTAGGGCATCATAAGTTAGTTCTAGCCCTTAGGAAAAGATGCAAGTTTCCTGAATACTTCATTGAACGTGTATCAATTCATTCTTTCTCTCTTCTTTGTGTGTGTGTGTGTGTGTGTGTGTGTATGTATGTGTGTATGTGCATGCATATACTCAGTCATGTCCAACTCTTTGTGACTCCCTGGATAGTAGTCAGCCAGGTTCCTCTGTCCATGCAATGTTCCAGGCAAGAATACTGGAGTGGATTTCCATTTCCTCCTCCAGCAGATCTTCCTGACCCAGGGATAGAAACTCATCTCTTGCATCTCCTGCGTTGGCAGGTGGATTCTTTACAACTGTGCCACCTGGGAAGCCCCTTTATCTCTTCTTTAACGGTCTCTAAATTCTAAAGGATTTTTCACTTTTGGATCTTTTTGTATAAAATGTATTATTTAAATCTCTCTGATCTCTACAGGTAATAGCTAATGATCACTGTTAACTTCTTTCAATGTAACATGATTAATTATAACTCCAGTGTTTGTAACTATATCTATAATAATACAATGTTGCTTATCCTTATCACTAAATCCCTTGTCCTTTTTAATATCTGTATAACCTTTCCCTTTTTCAACAGAGTGCTTGACAAGATATCAATCTCTGATCATTTAGTTCATAGAAAAATCCCCTAAAGTCTTTTCAACTGGAGTTTCTTTTTAACCTGAACACTGAAATCCTCTCTTATGTAGTACAAATCTTTCTCATCCTCTGAAAGTCACTTCAAACAGTGTTTCATTTTTCTAGAAGATGGATAAACCTCATTATACTCAGATGCCATCTTGTTGAAAGCTTTTAATGCTTTGTTTAAGGCATGTTACTACAGTGATAGGATAAGGCTTACCACGTGTAAAGATATTTGCAGCATATGAGTAGGCTGTGAAATACAATCACCTTGCACAGCAGAGCTGGCATGTGAAAAGAGGAGTACTAAAATTAAGATGCTGGGTTTCTATTCCTTGACTGTAACTCCTTTCAGCTTCACACCTTTTGAAAATCAAAGCCTACTATTAAAATAAAGCCATAGAGAAATAAGTCCTCTTTTTAAAAAACAATTGTATTGAATTTAATTGATGCCCCTCAGATTAAGTTCTCCATTCTCAACATTAGCAACAAAAAGACTGTTAGAAAAGAAATCAAAATCCAAAATTCTGCACTTAATCTTCCACTGCTAAATTTAAGAAGCTTTGTGTGGCACGGATATGAAATATGCCTATGTATTTATAAGACATTTTAAGCACAAACCAGGCCATCTGTCCACCTTCATGTCTCCCCACTTTTCATGCTATTCTCCTTCCTACCCTTAATAGGGCTTCCCTTTAGCTTTAAAGCAATACACAGGTTTGAAAAAAAAATAGACACATAAGCTTATTTATTGCCAAAAAACTATATATATATCATTTATGTTTGTAAAATATCTACTTCTACATACATACCAGTGTAATACTATGGATACACTGGAAGAATACTCACCAGGTTATTTGACTAAGTGAAGAGGAGTGGGATGTGTTGGTACAGAGTGCAGGGAAGAAAGATAGATTCCTAGGCATACTTTTTTTTTATTTATTTACATTACACAAAATACTACATGCATTTAACTTCAGTTTAATTTAATTTAAAAAAATTAAATGTACTTTCAAACTATTGCCTCCCACTAATGGAGAATTTTGGGAAAAGAGTTAAATCCTACTCCTTGGTCAGCAACATCCTACACTTCCAAGAATCTACATGAAAAGAGGTAAATTTCAATAAGATAGAGGAGCAAGCAACATTAAGCATAAAGAAATGGAGGCTGTTGGAACTGGAAAGGAGACATTGCTTTGTTAACAAAAATTGATGGGAGACATTAAGAAAGTGTTTTCAGTAGTGTAGCAAGTATAGAAATCGTAAGTTGGGATAAACCGGCAACCATAAACAAAATGAAAAGACAACCTACCACCCAGGAGAAAATATTGCAAATGATGCGACTGACAATGGGTTAATATCTAAAATATACAAACAGCTCATACAACTCACAACAAAAAACAAATAGCCAAATCAAAACAATGGGCAGAAGACCTAACTTCTCCAAAGAAGCCATACAGATGGCCAACACGCACATGAAAAGATGTTCGACATCACTAATTATTAGGGAAAAGCAAATGAAACTACAATCAAGTATCACCTCAGAATGACCATCACTAAAAGCTCTACAAATAACAAATGCTGGAGATGGTGCAGAGAAACCATCTCCTATACCGTTGGTGAGAATATAAATTGGTGTTGCCACTATGGAAAACAGAATGGAAACTACTAAAAAAACTAAAAATAGAATTTCCATATGAGCTAGCAATCTCACTCCTGGGCATACACCCAGAAAAAACTATAATTTTAAAAGATAAATGCACCCCTATGTTCATAGCAGCACTATTTACAATAGTCAAGACATGGAAACAACCTAAATGTCGATTTCAACAGATGAACAGATAAAGAAAATGTAGTTTATATATACAATGGACTATTACTCAGCCATAAAAAGACAGAAATAATGCCATTTGCAGCAACATGGATGAACCTAGAGATTATCACAGTAAGTGGAGTAAGAAAAAGACAAATACCATGTGATATCACAAATGTGGAATTTAAAATACAACACAAATGAACATATCTATGAAACAAAAACAGACTCCAGATAGAGACAACAGATTGCAGTTGCCAAGGGGTTGGGAAGGGTTGGGAGTTTGGGATTAGCAGAGACAAACTATGATACATAGGATGGATAAATAACAAGATCCTACTTTATAGCACAGGGAGCTATATTTAATATCCTGTGACAAACTATAATGGAAAAAGAATTTCATATTCTTTTCCATATATATATTATATATGAGGGCTTTCCAGGTGGTGCAGTGGTAAAAATCCACCTGCCTATGTAGGAGATGTGGGTTCAATCCCTGGGTTGGGAAGATCCCCTGGAGAAAGAAATGGCAACCCACTCCAGTGTTCTTGCCTGGAAAACTCCATGTACAGAGGAGCCTGGCAAACACAGTCCACAGGGCCACAAAGAGTTGGACATGACTGAGCAACTGACAATACACGGAATACACACACACACATACACACGTATAACTGAGTCACTTTGTCGTATAGCAGAAATTAACACAACATTGTTAAGTCAACTATGCTTCAATAAAATTAGAAATAAAAGAAGCTGGGGTAAGCAGGAGGTTAAAAATGTTAAATTTATTCAACTAAGTGTGATCTACCTTTTGAAGACATAAATACTTCAGAGAATGAGGGAAACAAAATCAGAGCTGAAAAGAATAATAGAGAAGGAAAGATGTTTATTTTGGGAACAGAGACTTAATTATATAGTGGTCTGAGGGGAGAAAGAATATCGTGGGAATCTCATAGAAATAGAGAAACAAACTTGATGTAACAAACTCTAAGAGGAAGCCTTGAAGTGACAGGGACAAATGCTAAAACATGCTTATTTAAAGATGCAATAATGATTAATGATTAATTCTATTGAAAGAATGAAATCTTTACTCAGTAAAAATAAATTTTGTCAAGTAAACACTGGCGTTTTACATAAAAAGCATTATAACAATTTTTCTATCTAAAGAAACTCCATTAATAAGTAGAGTGGTAATAATTTTTACTTAAGCACTTCATTTCTGTCTGCTTCAGCAGTGATACAGCAATGATCAGACACCCCAACAAATCCTTGTAACCTAGTTTTTTCAGCTCCTCCTAGCATGTGATGATGAAATCTCTCAGGGAGAACTGTGCTACTTTTTAATGAAAACTATCTGGACAACAGTTAACTGGAGCATTAACCTGTTTTGGAGAAAAATAACTCTGCTGACACTTGCATGTCTTTGGAACTTAAATGACCAGAAGAAAAATGCAAGTGACATGTCTAAATTTATAGAATGAAGAAAGATAAATTAAGGACCCAAGTGGATACAGTCATGTAAAATCATACATGTATAATTTATAGGGTACCTGCAACATGCAGGATGCTACATTGGGCACTGAGTAAATAAAGGAAACATATATTTAAGGAACATGGGCATGTTTTAAATATGTTTAGTAGTATATATTTAAGCTTTCAAGAATCTCTCTTATAACTAAAGAAATATTACATAATCCTGCTGTAAAGTTTTAAACGATCATTAAATACATTTTGGAAAATACAGAAAAGTATAAAATGGAAAATTAAAGTCAGCTTTACATCTTCTACTCAGAAATGGTTGCTATTAATATTGTGATTTATTTACTTACCGGTTTCCCCCACCCTCAGACATTATTCTCTTTACATGTAAAATAGCTTATTATCTCTATTGGATGGAGACCTAGGAGTGGAATTACTGGACTGAAGGGTACAGAGGTTTTAAGTCTCTGGAAACATTGCTAATTTGATTTCAAGGGAGGTTGTTTCAGTTCAGGTTCATTTGCCTGCATGAGTGAATTTTTAAATACCTTCACCAATCTACTAGATGAAAAACGCAATTTCATAGTTTTAATTTTTATTTATTTAGTAGTTTAAAAAAATCAAAATTCACTAGAAAACACTCATAGACTGGGCACTATTCTAGGCCCTATTGGACATAGTTTCTGTCCTTATGAAAATCAAAATAGGGAAAAATACTCACATAGGAGGCTGGTGGGTACATGCTGTAATGATACACTATGTAGATCCTAAGTGATGGAAGCAAAAAGGAAGGAGTGTTTAATGTTTCTTGGAGAAACAGGATAATGGATTTATCCTCCCTGGGGGATGAAGAGTGAACTAGAAGTTGTAAATACCCTTCAGTTTGAACACAACTATGAAGAAAGGTTAGCATTTTCATTTTACAGATGAAGAAACAGATTTAAAGAGGTAACGATCTACTCTGGGTAACAGTAGAGAACAAATGAGGATGTCTATCTTACATCAAAGTTCACACATCTTATCATCTTCCTGCATAGTTTCCCTGCAGCTCCCAAGAAGACTGTATCTGTCACATATTTCTTTTTTATTATTATTTTTATACTTTACAATATTGTATTGGTTTTGCCATACATCAACATGCATCCTCCATGGGTGTACATGTGTTCCCAATCCTGAACCACCCCCTCCCACCTCCCTCCCCAGACCATCCCTCTGAGTCATCCCAATGCACCAGCCCCAAGCATCCTGTAACCTGCATTGAACCTGGACTGGTCATTCTTTTCTTATATGATATTATACATGTTTTAATGCCATTCTCCCAAATCACCCCCCCACCCAGCTCCCACAGAGTCCAAAAGACTGTTCTATACATCTGTGTCTCTTTTGCTGTCTTGCATACAGGGTTGTCGTTACCATCTTTCTAAATTCCATATATATGCGTTAGTATACTGTATTGGTGTTTTTCTTTCTGGCTTACTTCACTCTGTATAATAGGCTCCAGTTTCATCCACCTCATTAGAACTGATTCAAATGTATTCTTTTTAATAGCTGACTAATACTCCATTGTGTATATGTATCACAGCTTTCTTATCCATTTATCTAGGTTGCTTCCATGTCCTGGCTATTATAAAGAGTGCTGCGATGAACATTGGGGTACACGTGTCTCTTTCAAATCTGGTTTCCTCGGTGTGTATGCCCAGCAGTGGGATTGCTGTGTTGTATGGCAGTTCTATTTCCAGTTTCTTAAGGAATCTCCACATTGTTCTCCATAGTGGCTGTACTAGTTTGCATTATGTTGTTTTAAAAAATTTAAATAAACTATATCTATATGACAATCAATCAATCTATCTATTTAACCTGAGAATTCTAGCTTAATTCAGAGATCAATTTGGTTTTTCTAGTTCTGTCTGAAGCTTAGTCCAAGTGGTACACAGAGGCCATCAAATTCAACCTGATTTTATTTCAGATGAGGAAACTGAAGCTCAGAGAAGTTACACAGTTACTTGCAGTAGAGTAGACATTAGAACTCACATTTCCTGAAATCTAATCCATTGGCCTCCCTCTGTACTATACTGCCCTTGGTATTTAATATTTGATTTAATTAAATTTGAAGTTTGAAGCCCAAATCTAGTGCAATATTTTAAAATTTGGGGGCCACGATTATGCCAAAGCCTTTAACTGTGTGGATCACAATAAACTGTGGAAAATTCTGAAAGAGATGGGAGTACCAGACCACCTGACCTGCCTCTTGAGAAATCTGTATGCAGGTCAGGAAACAATAGCCTTCTCTCTCAGCCTAGGAGTCAGTCACTACTTTAGTATCTTTGTGTATTTGTTTCTTGAGTTGCTATGACAAATTACCAAAAGTGTGGTGGCTTAAACAATACACATTTATTATCTCATAGGCCCAAAGTCCAAGATGGGTCTCAATGAGCTAAAATATAGGGCTGCATATCTTTCTGGATGCTCTAGGGTACAATCCTTTTTTTTTGCCTTTTCCAGCTTCTATAGGCTGTCCATGTTGCTTGGCTGATAGCTTCCTTCTAGCATCCTCAAAGTCAGCAATGCCAGATGGAGTCCTTCTCATACTGCTGTATCTCTGGTTCTCTGCAGCATGGAAAATTTTGTTGCTTTTAAGGATGCATGTGGCTACACTGGACATACAGGTATACTCCAAGATAAGCACTCCACCTCAAGATCCTTAACTGTAACCACAACTTCACTGTTTCTTTGCCAAGTAAGATAACATGTTCATAAGTTTTGGGGGTTAGGGAATGGGCATCTTTGGGAGGCATCATTTTGTCACCTCAGGTAGTTAAACATAATTGAGACTGTCCCCAAATAAGTCACTAGAAATGTCCTGTACTTGGCACAGTTTTGTGGGTGCTGGGGTGCACTGTCCATATTCTCTCTCCATCACTCACACCTCCAAATCACATCTCCAATGTTGATGGGGATCTTGACTTCATACAGCTGGGTTTCTCTTTAGGAATTACCATCTGCTGAAGAGACCCACTACTGCACCCGAAGTCACAGCTCCTTCTGCCCGTACCTAGTGACTTGTCATGGGGAAGCTGTAAAAATCCAGCTCTTCTGCCTCAATGTCAGACAACTCTGAAGGCCATTCTCGCTCCAGCACTCCCCATCCCCACCCTTGTCCCTGGTGAGTCCTTGTGATTCATCTCAGTTAAGTGTCTCCTCCCTAACTCTGTGCCCTCATTTCATTTCCCTGCAGGGGTAGATCCCAGGAGCACTTCCCAGTAAACCTTGCACAGTGCAAATCCCTGCCTCAAGTCTGTTTCCTGGGAACCTTTTCTGTAATAATCTGTGATACACAATGTTTGGGTTGCTACAAGCATTTGGAGCATTCCTAAATCTGAAAGCAAATAGGAATAAAGAACACTTTTCAATAATTCACTCTCATTGATGAAGAGAAATCACCTTCTTGGTCTGCACCCACTAACATCTTAACATCCATGAGTCCTCATTATTCACATTCTCCACTTGCAAACTTGCCTTCTAAATAAAATTTATTTGTAACCCTCTGAATTTGAATTCCTTGATGTATGTGCTCTCAGTTGAGGTTGAATAAGGTGATACTCTGCTTTCTGGTTTCAGCTTTCATCCTAAAAACAGGTCTCCTTTTGTGGTCTTTTTGTGCCACATTTCTAGCCTCATTTTTTCCTTTCCTATTGGTGATTTTGCTGTTTCAAATGGCCCCCAAGTGTACTGCTGAAGTGCTGCCTAGTGTTCCTAAGTGCAGGAAGGTTGTGACAGTCCTTATGGAGAAAATACCCATATTAGATAAAGCTTTTGTTCATGTAGAAGTTATAGTGCGGTTGTAAGTTTAATGTTACTAAATTAACAATACAGTTGGCTCTTTAACAACATAGGTTTTATTTTTTATTTTTTAACTTTACAATATTGTATTGGTTTTGCCATATATCAAAATGAATCCGCCACAGGTATACATGTGTTCCCCATCCTGAACCCTCCTCCCTCCCCATACCATCCCTCTGGGTCGTCCCAGTGCACCAGCCCCAAGCATCCAGTATTGTGCATCGAACCTGGACTGGCGACTCGTTTCATATATGATACTATACATGTTTTAATGCCATTCTCCCAAATCATCTCACCCTCTCCCTTTCCCACAGAGTCCAAAAGACTCTTCTATACTTCAGTGTCTCTTTTGCTGTCTTGTATACAGGGTTATTGTTACCATCTTTCTAAATTCCATATATATGCGTTAGTATACTGTATTGGTGTTTTTCTTTCTGGCTTACTTCACTCTGTATAATAGGTTCCAGTTTCATCCACGTCATTAGAACTCATTCAAATGTGTTCTTTTTAATGGTTGAGTAATATTCCATTGTGTATATGTACTACCGCTTTCTTATCCATTCATCTGCTGATGGAAATCTAGGTTGCTTCCATGTCCTGGCTATTATAAACAGTGCTGCGATGAACATTGAGGTACACGTGTCTCTTTCAATTCTGGTTTCCTCAGTGTGTATGCCCAGCAGTGGGATTGTTGGATCATAAAGTAGTTCTGTTTCCAGTTTTTTAAGGAATCGCCACACTGTTCTCCATAGTGGCTGTACTAGTTTGCAACCCCACCAACAGTGTAAGAGGGTTCCCTTTTCTCCACACCCTCTCCAGCATTTATTGCTTGTAGACTTTTGGATCGCAGCCATTCTGACTGGCGTGAAATGGTACCTCATAGTGGTTTTGATTTGCATTTCTCTGATAATGAGTGATGTTGAGCATCTTTTCATGTGTTTGTTAGCCATCTGTATGTCTTCTTTGGAGAAATGTTTATTTAGTTCTTTGGCCCATTTTTTGATTGGGTCATTTATTTTTCTGGAATTGAGCTGCAGGAGTTGCTTGTATATTTTTGAGATTAGTTGTTTGTCAGTTGCTTCATTTGCTATTATTTTCTCCCATTCTGAAGGCTGTCTTTTCACCTTGCTTATAATTTCCTTTGTTGTGCAGAAGCTTTTAAGTTTAATTAGGTCCCATTTGTTTATTTTTGCTTTTGTTTCCAATATTCTGGGAGGTGGGTCATAGAGGATCCTGCTGTGATGTATGTCAGAGAGTGTTTTGCCTATGTTCTCCTCTAGCAGTTTTATAGTTTCTGGTCTTATGTTTAGATCTTTAATCCATTTTGAGTTTATTTTTGTGTATGGTGTTAGAAAGTGCTCTAGTTTCATTCTTTTACAAGTGGTTGACCAGTTTTCCCAGCACCACTTGTTAAAGAGATGGTCTTTAATCCATTGTATATTCTTGCCTCCTATGTCAAAGATAAACAACATAGGTTTTAATTGCATGGGTCCAATTACATGTGGATATTTTTCAATAGCAAATACTGTAGTGCTATACAATCCCTGGTTAGTTGAGCCTGTGAAAGCAGAACTGTGGATACAGAGGGCTGACTATACAAGGGCTCATCCAAGGTCATGAGCATCCTTGGATTTTGGTAACCCTAGTGAATCTGAAATCAAGGTAACAAGGGATGACTATATCCATTAAATAAGGTGTCTTTAAACAGAAAAACACATAAAGCAAAGCCATGCATTGATAGGTTGATGACAGGGTTGCAACCAGAGGCTTTGTTGCTGTTTTTCAGTCACAAAGTCATGCCTGACTCTTTCTGATCTAATGGACTGCAGCATGCCAGCCTCCCCTGTCCTTCACTATTTTCCGGAGCATGCTCAAACTCATGTCCATTGAGTTGGTGATGCCATCCAATCATCTCATCCTCTGTTGCCCCCTTCTCCTATTGCCCTCAATCTTTGTCAGCATCAGGGTCTTTTCCAATGAGTCGGCTCTTTGCATCATGTGGCCAAAGTACTGAAGCTTCTGCTTCAGCATCAGTCCTTCCAATGAATATTGGAAGAGGCTTGTAGTAACTTAATTCTTATTTCCTCTAGAAGCAGTTCTCTAATCCAGTATCCATAATGACTTTATAAAACACAGTTACCAGGAATATCAAGAATTGACTACATATATATATATGGATTTTTTTCATCGTACTTTGTTTTTGTTGTTGTTCAGTTGCTAAGTTGTATCTGACTCTCTGTGACCTCATGGACTGCAGTGCACAAGACTTCTATGTTCTTCACTATCTCCAAGAGCTTGCTCAAGCTCATGTCCATTTAGTTGATGATGCTATCCAACCATCTTATCCTCTGTAGCCCCCTTTTCCTCCTGTACTCAATCTTTCCCAGAATTAGCTATCAGGATCTTTTCCAGTGAGTCAGTTCTTCTCATCAGGTGACCTAAGTATTGGAGCTTCAGCATCAGTTCTTCCAATGCATCTTTAGGGTTGATTTCCTTTAGGATTTACTTGATCTTCTTGCTGACCAAGGGACTCTCAAGAGTTATCTTTAGCACCACAATTTGAAAGCATCAGTTCTTCAGTGCTCAGTCTTCTTTATGGTACAACTCACATTTGTATGAGACTACTGGAAAAATCATAGCTTTGACTATATGGACCCTTGTTGGCAGAGTGATGTCTCTGTTTTTTAATATGCAGTCTTGGTTTTTCATAGCTCGTCTTCCACAGGGCATGCATCTTTTAATTTCATTAATTTCATTTCATTAATTTCACCATCCACAGTGGTTTTCAAAGCCCCCCAAAACAAAATATGCCACTGCTTCCACTATTTCCCCTCCTATTTGCCATGAAGCAATAGGACCAGATGCCAGGTTTGCCATTCATTAGTTTTTGTATATTGAATTTTAAGCCAGTTTTTTCATCCTCCTCTTTCACCCTTATCAAGAGGCACTTTATTCTGCTTCACTTTCTGCCATTAGAGTGGTATTATCTGCATATCGGATATTTGCAGATTGTTGATATTTCTCCTGGCGATCTTGATTCCAACTTGTGCTTCATCCAGCCTAGAATTCCATATGATGTACTTTGCATAGAAGTTAAATAAGCAGGGTGACAATATACAACCTTGATGTATTCTTTTCCCAACTTTGAACCAGTTCATTGTTCCATGTCTGCTTCTAACTGTTGCTTCTTGACCTGCATACATGTCAAGAGACACATAAGGTGATCTGGTAATCCAGCTTGTACATGGGGAAGTTCTTGGTTCATGTACTGCTGAAGCCTAGATTAAAGGATTTTGAGCATTGCCTTGGTAGCATGTGAAATGAGTGCCACTGTATGGTAGTTTGAACATTCTTTGGCATTGACCTTCTTTAGGACTGGAATGAAAACTGACCTCATAAACCTAGTAAGTAATTTAAATGTGCTTGTTTTTTTGTCCTGCACTTTGTGAAGCATCTATGTTGTGCTGTGCTGTGCTAAGTCACTTCAGTCTTGTCCAACTCTTTGTGACCCTATGGACTGTAGCATGCCAGGCTCCTCTGTCCATGGGATTCTCCAGGCAAGAATACTGGAGTGGGTTGCCATGACCTTCTGCAGGGGATCTTCCCAACCCAGGGATCGAACCTGTGTCTTATGTCTCTTGCATTGGCAGGAGGGTTCTTTACCATTAGTACCACTTGGGAAGCCCTGTGAAGATCCTAGGTGTCCTCAGTAAGTGTTGTACGCTTACATGCTTGGAAGCAAGGGACAAGGAAACACTATTTTCACACCATACTTCACTCCATTTCCTACTCTTGCTCTAACCTCTCCTCTAAGAAGAACTAACTACCCATCAGCCTTCTGTGATGCCTCATCAGCCATGCTCCACCTCCTCCAGAATTTCCTTGCTTCTCTTTTTATCTTATTTCCATGGTTGTGGGCATGTGCTGGTACACATGTGGTTCTCCAGTGCTCATTCAAAAATGAATCCCTTCCTATCCTCAATTAAACATTTTTCAGATGCCACCAAAAGAAGGTTCAAACCTTACCATCAATTCTCAGCAGATGTTCCTTTTTTCCTCTCCATTCGCTCACTCATGTTATTGCTGACTGTTTCTGACTGGATTCTGGGACACAATTTCCATCGGCTCTACAGCAACGTGGATGCTTGTGAAAGTGAAAGTCATTCAGTCGTGTCTGATTCTTTGCGACCCCATGAACTATACAATTTGGAATTCTCCAGGCCAGAATACTGGAGTGAGTATCCTTTCCCTTCTCCGGGGGATCTTCCCAACCCAAGGATTGAATGATCGAACCCATGTCTCCCACAATGAGGGCAGATTCTGTACTAGCTGAGCCACAAGGGAAGCCCAAGAATACTGGAGTAGGTAGCCTATCCCTTCTCCAGGAGATCTTCCTGACCTAGGAATAGAACTGGGGCCTTCTGCATTGCAGGTGGATTCTTTACCATCTGAGCTATCAGGGAAGCCTGATACAGATGCCTGGATGCTTGAGTTTTGTTAAATGGGTTTTAGACAATTGATGATTTCCCCAAACATTTATATAATTTCAATAATATATGCACCTTAGAGTGAAGAATTTTAAAAGCATTCTTTTGCACATTATTTTAATTTTAACTTATTTAAAAATATTATTAGATATCCAGTTCAGTTTAGTTCAGTTCATTTGCTCAGTTGTGTCCGACTCTTTGCGACCCCATGAATCACAGCATGCCAGGCCTTCCTGTCCATCACCAACTCCCAGAGTTTACCAAAACTCATGTCCATCGAGTCAGTGATGCCATCCAACCATCTCATCCTCTGTCATCCCCTTCTCCTCCTGTCCCCAATCCCTGCCAGCATCAGGGTCTTTTCCAATGAGTCAATTCTTCGCATGAGGTGGCCAAAGTATTGGAGTTTCAGCTCTAGCATCAGTCCTTCCAAAGAACACCCAGGACTGATCTCCTTTAGAGTGGACTGGTTGGATCCCCTTGCAGTCCAAGGGAATCTCAAGAGTCTTCTCCAACACCACGGTTCAAAAGCATCAATTCTTTGGCACTCAGCTTTCTTCACAGTCCAACATGACCATACATGACCAACATATCCATACATGACCACTGGAAAAACCATAGCCTTGACTGCTGCTGCTGCTGCTGCTAAGTCGCTTCAGTCATGTCTGACTCTGTGCAACCCCATAGATGGCAACCCACCAGGCTCCCTGGTCCCTGGGATTCTCCAGGCAAGAACACTGGAGTGGGTTGCCATTTCCTTCTCCATAGCCTTGACTAGACAGACCTTTTTGGCAAAGTAATGTCTCTGCTTTTGAATATGCTATCTAGGTTGGTCATAACTTTCCTTCCAAGGAGTAAGTGTCTTTTAATTTCATGGCTTCAGTCACCATCTGTAGTGATTTTGGAGCCCCCCAAAATAAAGTCTCCCACTGTTTCCCCATCTATTTCCCATGAAGTGGTGGGACCAGATCATGATCTTCATTTTCTGAATGTTGAGCTTTAAATCAACTTTTTCACTCTCCTTTTTCACTTTCATCAAGACTCCTTTTAGTTCCTCTTCACTTTCTGCCATAAGGGTGGTGTCATCTGCATATCTGAGGTTATTGATATTTCTCCTGGCAATCTTGATTTCAGCTTGTGCTTCTTCCAGCCCAGGGTTTCTCATGATGTATTCTGCATATAAGTTAAATAAGCAGGGTGACAATATACAGCCTTGACGTACTCCTTTTCCTATTTGGAACCAGTCTGTTGCTCCATGTCCAGTTCTAACTGTTGCTTCCTGACCTGCATATAGTTTCTCAAGAGGCAGGTCAGGTGGTCTGGTATTCCCATCTCTTTCAGAATTTTCCACAGTTTATTGTGATCCACACAGTCAAAGGCTTTGGTATAGTCAATAAAGAAGAAATAGATGTTTTTCTGGAACTCTCTTTCTTTTTCAATGATCCAGTGGATGTTGGCAATTGGATCTCGGGTTCCTCTGCTTTTCTAAAATCAGCTTGAACATTTGGAAGTTCACGGTTCACGTACTGATATATATTATTCCTTATTTTTTTATTTTGGTATAATTGGCATATGGCATTATATTAGTTACAGATGTACCTCATAGTGATTCAATATTTGTATTCATTGTAATCTGCTACATTATTTTATAAAGTAAGGAATTTTATCATAAAAATGAATATCCATCCCATAATGCATTTCTGCTGTTGATCTGGATTTTGTGTCTTCTTCAAGATGCTGTTAGCTTCTCAAGTACACACTCCAGAGCAGAAAAGAAAAACTACTTTATTTCTTAATAAAGAAGATTTCAACTTTTATCTCACATCCTCCAATTCCTCTTGATCAAGTCAGTTCTGTGTTTTAATAGTCAACTCCTCATTGTCTCAGTTAATCATTAACTTCTTTCCCGTCATGCCAATATTTTGCCAGTTTCTTGAGGATCTGGTCTAGTGCCAAGGTATGAGAATTAAAATGAGACAGAGTGGAAGTAAGGAACATCTGACCCCAAGGCTGCTTCCCCCGGGACATTCTCAGCACCCTGCAGTCTCCCGTTTGACAGCACAGGTAGACAGCTTCAGTGCCCTCACCACCCCAGCCATCAGGCCTCCAGGGACCAGGGTCCTCGGCTCGCGGAGTCATGACTTCATCATTCTGTGGCCACATGAAGAAAGTCCTGTTAACTCCTGTGCCACACTGGGAAGCAGGGGGGCTCTGAAAGGATGCTGTACATGTGTCTGCCCAATGTAGGCATTTTCACTTTGTTCTCCAGTCATGGGGAGCAAAGGTATCTTTTCTTCTCCAGGAAGGAAAGGCACAGATTCTAAACCTCTGCTCTTAATTCTCCAAAACTATATCCTTATAAAAATAAGGATTAAAAAAAAATCCAACACTACTACACTACTAGCTCATATAACATGTAATTGGAATTACAGACCTGCAATTTACATAAAGTTTTGTGAAACTCGTCAACTGCTTCAGGACCTCAGGTGAGGAGTAAGACACCGAATCCTATCTGGGACTCACTGAGGTATGTTCTCTCTTCTTTCCCTTGGCAACTCTTCCCTCTTCCCTAGTTGATAGAATATTCAGGAGACAAGGTTGTTCTGGCCTTTATCTATTCTCCCATATGTATTTTTTATTACATAAACTTTATGTCTCAAATCCTTCAGGGCCTTGCTTTGATTCTCAAAACATCTTTTCTTTCAAACTAGTGTTTTATGTAGTAAATTTCTAGAGACTTTAGATGATTCAGACGTGACAGAGAAGACTCCTTGTGTTCAGCTGTTAAAATCTACCCTGGGGCAAGGGATAGATTAAACGTCAATCCAGTTTGAACAGGGAAGGGCCAGGTGGAAAAAGCCTTAGGAAGAGATGCAGAGTGTGTGGGACATATTTGTTCCTATTTTAAACCATTTTCAGATACCTGTGCTTTGATTACACATGCATCTTATACTTAAAAGTCTTTGTCATGAGAAATTTTAGAACTTGTTATGCTTCTTTCTGCATTTATTTTCTCCCTTTTCATATCAAAGGACACACAACTCAGAAGTCACATTTCCTTATAAGATTTAACTATCTGATGATGTGTTATTTAAGTAATGGACCAAAGATTTCCAGATATACAAATATCCATGGAAATCAACCTTCCTTCTGCTCTTTGGGTCATGCAAAGTAAATTGAGCTATCCATCATTATATGACTTAATTTGAAGCAGATTAGAGGAGAGAAACATTCATTTCTTTTTCTTTCTCTTTTTAGTAGCTCTTTCACCCATCATATCTTGATGAGCACTGAATTCGATCAGCACATTCTTGTCTCTTAAAGCACAAAGTGTTTTTAATTGTGAAAAGGCTTAATGAGAAGTGACAACCTGACTGCTCATCATGATTCAATTTTTAGACTGTCTAAAGTCTGCTAATTAATTTATTTCCAATAAGATTTTCACCCTTCTTAGCATTTTACTGATTTGTAGATTAATCAACTGCAACATTTCAATCAAAAGCAAATGTAGCATCAATTCAAATAATTTCTCCTTGTAAGAGCTTCCTTTGCAATGCTCCCACCCGAACCCTAATTTCCAGCACACAGAAAAAAGATACTTGAACACTGTTTAGATGTGCCATATAACCTACTCCTTTCCAGAGCATGTGATTCTCCAGTTTGTTCTGTCCATTAGTCTTCTTTTATCTTCACTTTCCCCTTTGCCAATGGAGACAATGTTTGTCACTATAAAGATGCTCTCACTCCCTTATTCCTTTGTCCTGTGTTACACTTGATAGCTAAAGCACAAGGTAGATAAACTTAACTATCTTCTTTCTCTGTACCTGCACCCAAACAGCTCTGAAACAAAGTGCAATAGCCATTAGGAAGAGAAACAAACAGCCAGTGTCGAAATGATGAACAACTGAGCCATGACCTGGTAGATGAAGCAGTGGGGTAGGATTTTAAAGCCCCATTCAACCTCGAGCAATCAAAAATAGAATTACTGAGAAGTCCCCTCTATTAACACATTGGTCCTGAAACAAGCAACCAACAGTGTAACTTGAATTAGGAAGCATATTCAGGTGGCTTAGGTTAGAGACATGAAATCAAGGTAATGAAACAGAAGGTGGATATAAAACTATATGGACACAAGAGTGAACTGTAAACTATGGACTTTGGGCGAATATGATGTGTCAGTGCAGCTTCACCAACTGTAACAAGTGTATCACTCTGCTGGGAGATGTTGATAATGGCAGAGCCTGTGCGTGTGTGGGGGTAGAGTGCACCTGGGAGTATCTGTATCTTCCCCTCAATTTTTCTGTGAACTTAAAACTGCTTTAAAAAAATAAAGTCAATTAAAAAAGCAACTAGATTTATTAATCAGTTCTATTCGGAAGGTTCCCCATATTGTAATGAATACAGACTGAAAGCTAATCTTAGAACCACACCATATCAATCTCTGGAGTTTGCCATATAGATATTTCATTTTATAGACATATAGTTGATCTACAATTTTGTCATTTGTTCTGTACAGCAACGTGCCTTAGTTATACACATATTTTATATGTATATACTTTTATATTCTTTTTCCTATTCTTTTCCATTATGGTTCATCACAGGATATTGCATACCTGTGCTATACAGTAGGACTTTCTTGTCTATCCATCCTACATAATGAAATAGTCTGTCTCTGCTAATCCCAAACTTCTGTTGTCTCCCTCCCTTCCCACCTGCTTCTTGGCAACCAAAGTTATTCTCTGTGTCTGTGAATCTGTATTTGTTTTGTAGTTCTATTGATTTGTGTTGTATTTCAGATTCCACATATAAGTGATATCATATGGTATCTGTTTAATGTTGCTTAGTATGGTAATCTCTAGGTCCCTATGTATGTAGTATATAAAAAATGAGTAAAGGATACTCAAGCCGCTTGAAGAAGAACTAAAGAGCCTCTGGATGAACGTGAAAGAGGAGAGTGAAAGGGCTGGCTTAAAACTTAACATTCAAAAAATGAAGATCACAGCATCTGGGCCCATCATTTCATGGCAAATAGATTGGGAAAAAGTGGAAACAGTGACAGATTTCATTTTCTTGGGCTCCAAAATCACTGCAGATGGTGATTACAACCACAAAATTAAAAGAAACTTGCTCCTTGGAAGAAAAGTTATGACAAACCTAGACAGTGTATTAAAAAGCAGAGACATCACTTTGCCAACAAAGGTCTATATAGTAAAAACTATGGTTTTTGTAGTAGTCATGTATGAATGTGAGACTTGAACCATGAAGAAGGCTAAGAACTGAAGAATTGATGCTTTTGAACTGTGGTGCTGGAGAAGACTCTTGAGAGTCCCTTGGACATCAAGGAGATCAAATCAGTCAATCCTAATGGAAATCAACCCTGAATATTCATTGGGAGGACTGATGCTGAAGCTGAAGCTCCAATACTTTGACCGCCTGATGCAGAGAGCCGACTCATTGGAAGAGACCCTGACGCTGGGAAAGATTGAGGGCAAGAGAAGAAGTGGGCAACAGAGGATAAGATGGTTGGATGGCATCACCGACTCAATGGATATGAGTTTGAGGCAAACTCCAGGAAATCACGAAGGACAGGGAAGCCTGGCACACTGCAGTTCATGGGGTTACAAAGAGTCTAACTCGACTTAGTGACTGAACAACAACAACTACTCAAGGTGCTTATATTTTGTTACTATTTCATTTAACTAAATGTGTAGTACTTCTTTGAGCTATTTTAATGATGTTAGCATGAATCAAGTACCCTATAATTTTGGTGAACCTTCCTCAGCAAACTGTAATAGCATTGTAGAGCTAGAAGGGAAAGGTGTTTTTTTTGTTGTTGTTCAGTCACCCAGTCGTGTGCGACTCTTTGTGACCTCATGGACTGTAGCATACCAGGCTTCCCTGTTTCTCACCATCTCCTAAAATTTGCCCAAGTTCATGTCCACTGCACAGGCGATGCTACCCACTGATGGATGGCAACACCAAAAGGGAAAGGTGGTCCCAACTTCAATGTCTTCTGGTGCCAGAAATGTAACACTATGAAAAGATGATACAAGGAAAAGCATGGGAGGGCCTTGGCAGATTGGACACCGCATGTCCCACTTAAAGGAATTCTAAAACAAAAAAAATAAAAAATACAATGTGTCCAAATAAAAGTCATTTGTAGACTTTATTGGGCCTATTTGACATCAGTTTTTGACCCCCAGGCCCCAACTAGACTATCTTTTTGATTTTACAGGTAAGGAAATACTTGTCCTGAGAAGTTAAGCTATTTGTCAGTACTACACAGTATTTAAGAACACAGACTCTGGATTCAGACAAGCGGGTTCCAATTCTGTTTGTACCACTTACCAGTCATGTGACTTGGACAACTCACTACTCCCTGTGCCTCAATCTGCCCTTGTGCACTGTGATAACAGCAGTAGTTTTCATCTCAGGGGGTCCTTTGAGGATTAAATGCATTTTTATGTGCAAAGCATGAGAATATTTCTTAAAATGGCTGGCACTTTCTTTTTGTCTCTTTATCCCTTCCTCAGTCCTGCTGCCTAGGTTGCAGATTCTACCATACTGGATTGTGAGTGTGAGGGTCTCAGCCTGGGAGTGATATTGCTATGAAGAGAAGGAAGCTGGGCGGCTGAGATTCCATGGAGTGAAGGTGTCTTGCCAGCCCTAGAGACTGGCCTCCAGACTCTAGGGAGACTGGAGAGTACAGGAGAGACTAACTTCAAGCTCAGTTAAGCACTATCCTTTTGGCTTATTTGTCACTTGTAACAGGACCTAATCCATATAATATACAGTGTATATCTTTTCTATCTTGTTATTTTCAGCCATCTGTGTGGTTGTTTTAAGTGTGTCTATTTCCTACAGCATATAACTAGATTTTATTTTATTTAAGGAGTCAGATAATCTGTCTTTTAATTGATATGTTAATTATTATAATTTAATTATGCTCCACAGAACATTTTTCTTAACAATGTTTTTTCCACACCAATTCCCTTAACTGGATATAAAGCAGTTGTTTGTTAACAACTATATTAATTGATGATCAGGAAGCAATGTTTTAAGCATTTCATATCCTATCATTAAAACTTGTTACTTATACAAATGGACATTTTAATATCTTAGTTTCATTTTGGAAAAATTGTAAGTTGGTGGAGAATTTTTTAATTGAACTGCAGTACTTCATGTTTTTTTTTTCCCCCATATATAAAGAAAGATAGGCTTGTGGTTAGTGGTTTATGTGGAGTATCTGATTTTCAGGACTAGACATTGACTTTAAAGATAAAACTATTTCTATAGGGCTTTTATCTATTATCTTAATTTTCTACTATCTTCTGCTTACCATTCTTTCTCTACTGTTTTTTATCTCCTCTAGGTTTTCTGTTGAATGCTATATCATTCTATGTTTCTTTTTCTTTCTTATTCTTTGTAAGTCATCGATTATATTTCTATACTTTGGTGATAACTTTACACTCTGAAAATGTTTCAGTCAGTTCAGTCATTCAGTCGTGTCCAACTCCTTGTGACTCCATGAATCACACCATGCCAGGCGTCCTTGTCCATCAGCAACTCCCAGAGTCTACCCAAACTCCTGTCCATCGAGTTGGTGATGCCATCCAGCCATCTCATCCTCTGTCATCCCCTTCTTCTCCTGCCCACAATCCTTCCCAGCATCAGAGTCTTTTCCAATGAGTCAATTCCTCGCATGAGGTGGCCAAAGTATAGAAGTTTCAGCCTTATCATCACTCCCTCCAAAGAACACCCAGGACTGATCTCCTTTAGAATGGACTGGTTGGATCTCCTTGCAGTCCAAGGGACTCTCAAGAGTCTTCTCCAACACCACATTTCAAAAGCATCAATTCTTCAGCTCCCAGCTTTCTTTATAGTCCAACCCTCACATCCATACATGACCACTGGAAAAACCATAGCCTTGACTAGAAGGACCTTTGTTGGCAAAGTAAAATCTCTGCTTTTTAATATGCTGTCTAGGTTGGTCATAAATTTTCCTCCAAGGAGTTCAGTTCAGTTCAGTTCAGTCACTCAGTCATGTCTGACTCTTTGCGACCCCATGAATTGCAGCACACCAGGCCTCCCTGTCCATCACCAACTCCCGGAGTTCACTCAAACTCATGTTCATCAAGTCGGTGATACCATCCAGCCATCTCATCCTCTCTCGTCCCCTTCTCCACCTGCCCCCAATCCCTCCCAGCATCAGAGTCTTTTCCAATGAGTCAACTCTTCACGTAAGGTGGCCAAAGTACTGGAGTTTCAGCTTTAGCATCATTCCTTCCAAAGAACACCCAGGACCGATCTCCTTTATAATGGACTGGTTGGATCTCTTTGCAGTCCAAGGGACTCTCAAGAGTCTTCTCCAACACCACAGTTCAAAAGCATCAATTCTTTGGCACTCAGCTTTCTTCACAGTCCAAATTTCACATCCATACGTGACTACTGGAAAAACCATAGCCTTGACTAGACGGACCTTTGTTGGCAAAGTAATGTCTCTGCTTTTCAATATGCTATCTAGGTTGGACATAACTTTCCTTCCAAGGAGTAACCGTCTTTTAATTTCATGGCTGCAGTCACCATCTGTAGTGATTTTGGAGCCCCCCAAAAAAATAAAGTCTGACACTGTTTCCACTGTTTCCCCATCTATTTCCCATGAAGTGATGAGACCAGATGCCATGATCTTAGTTTTCTGAATGTTGAGCTTTAAGCCAACTTTTTCACTCTCCTCTTTCATTTTCATCAAGAGGCTTTTTAGTTCCTCTTCACTTTCTGCCATAAGGGTGGTGTCATCTGCATATCTGAGGTTACTGATATTTCTCCCGGCAATCTTGATTCCAGCTTGTGCTTCTTCCAGCCCAGCGTTTCTCATGATGTACTCTGCATACAAGTTAAATAAGCAGGGTGACAATATACAGCCTTGTCATACTCCTTTTCCTATTTGGAACCAGTCTGTTGTTCCATGTCCAGTTCTAACTGTTGCTTCCTGACCTGCATATAGTTTCTCAAGAGGCAGGTCAGATGGTCTGGTATTCCCATCTCTTTCAGAATTTTCCACAGTTTATTGTGATCCACACAGTCAAAGGCTTTGGCACAGTCAATAAAGCAGAAATAGATGTATTTCTGGAACTCTCTTGCTTTTTTGATGATCCAGCGGATGTTGGCAATTTGATCTCTGGTTCCTCTGCCTTTTCTAAAACCAGCTTGAACATCAGGAAGTTCACGGTTCACATATTGCTGAAATCTGGCTTGGAGAATTTTGAGCATTACTTTACTAGCGTGTGAGATGAGTGCAATTGTGCAGTAGTTTGAGCATTCTTTGGCATTGCCTTTCTTTGGGATTGGAATGAAAACTGAGCTTTTCCAGTCCTGTGGCCACTGCTGAGTTTTCCAAATTTGCTGGCATATTGAATGCAGCACTTTTACAGCATCATCTTTCAGGATTTGAAAGAGCTCAAGTGGAATTCAATCCACTAGCTTTGTTTGTAGTGAAGGTCTCTAAGGCCCACTTAACTTCACATTCCAGGATGTCTGGCTCTGGGTGAGTGATAACACCATCATGATTATCTTTGTCATGAAGATCGTTTTTGTACTGTTCTTCTGTGTATTCTTGCCACCTCTTCTTAATATCTTCTGCTTCTGTTAGGTTGATACCATTTCTGTCCTTTATCGAGCCCATCTTTGCATGAAATTTTCCCTGGTATCTCTAATTTTCGTGAAGAGATCTCTAGTCTTTCCCATTCTGTTGTTTTCCTCTATTTCTTTGCATTGATTGCTGAGGAAGTCTTCTTATCTCTCCTTGCTATTCTTTGGAACTCTGCATTATGAAAATGTTTACTAAATCATAATTTCACATTTCTGTGCAACTACTGAAAAGTCAGTGACCCAGTACAAGTTAACTACTCATTCAACACTTGCTGAATGTTTAATTTTAATTTTCCTCTTTTTAATACAAAAAGTAAGATTTTAAAATTAAATTGGCCAATTTACTGACTTCAGCATTCCATGGTCCAATTTTGTTCCTAATTCTAGGTCCATTTTCTTCTAAACAGTCATTTTCCCTTCACTAATTCCTTTACTAAAGGTGCTTGGCAGACAAATTCCCTTTGCATATTTACAACCAATATTTCCTAATTTTCACTTGCTGTTGAATAATATTATGTTGCATATTAAATTCAAGGTTGAGAGCTAATTTTTTTCTCAGCATGTTGAAGTTGTGTCTTCTTTGTCTTTTGGCAGCAATTGTTGACATTGAAGAGTCGGTTGTCAATCTCATCTTTATTTTTTTCCCCCCAATAGTTAATCTCTCTTTTACCTCTGGTAGTTTTTCCAATTTCTGCTGTTTCCTTGATGTTCTGTAGTGCCAGTAAGAGAGATCAATGGGATAGAGCTATGTATACATTTATTTTTGTTTTTCTTTTATTTTTTCCTGCTCTATAATCATATTGTATTTTGGATTTGAGGACTCATGTCTTTGTGAAAATTTCTTTTTATTTTTTAAGTATTTTGTTTCTTCTACTCCCTCCATTTTCTTCTGGATCTGCCATGAGATATAAGTTAGAACTTCCTATAAATCCTCCCTGATTCCTAACTCCTTTTATATTTTTGATTTATTCATCTCTTTTGATGCATGATGAGTAAGATTCTCACCTAAACCTTCCAATTCCCTAATTCATTTTTGTTTCCATTTTAGAGTTTATCCTAATAAATATATAATAAGAAGCTTATAGAAGAGTTCTAGTTCATTTTCTTAAAGGCAAAATGAACCACAACAGCAAAGAAGAAAAAGGAGCTGAAAAGAGATGTATCATATACTTGACAACTACCCACAAAGGCAAAGTTGACCCAAGCTCTGGAATTCACAGCTGCCTTATAAACCTGGTTTATAAAGTTCATCCGGTTTATCCCTGGTGACTCAGATGGTAAAGAGCTGTTCACAATGCAGGAGACACAGGTTCAATCCCTGGGTTGTGAAGATCCCCTGGAAAAGGGAACGGTAACCCACTCCAGTATTCTTGCCTGGGAAATCCAATGAACAGAAGAGCCTGGTGGGCTACAGTCCATGAGGTTGCAAAGAGTCTGACACAACTGAGTAACTAACACAGACAAAGAAACAAAACCTGAATTCAGGCTTAGCATTTTTCTTCCAAAAAAGTAAATATTATATAGAACCATTGGAGAAGGAAATGGCAACCTACTCCAGTACTCTTGCCTGGAAAATCCCATGGATGGGGGAGCCCGGTGGGCTGCCATCTATGGGGTCGCACAGAGTCGGACACGACTGAAGCGACGCAGCAGCAGCAGCAGCAGCATATAGAACCATACAATACTAGAACTGAGAAAGATCTCAGCCTACCAAGAAAAATCCTCTCATCTTTAAAAAAGAAGATTGAGAAACAAAGGAGTTAGCATGCCATGATCCTCTGGCTAGAGAGTGTTCAGAGCCAGGGATGTGACCCCTATACCCCAACTCCTAATCCAGTAATCTTTCCCTGTTTCATGATTGCCTCAATTCCCAGAAGATTCCAGCCTTTCTAGCATTTTAAACAGGATTCTGACATATGCCAGCAAAACTATTCAAATATGTCAACTTCTGCTCATCCTTGCTTAGCCAGATTTTTCACTAAGTTTATCTCACTGAGGGAAATATGAGAAGTACTTACTTTTAGTACTCTAAATCAGCAAGATCAATTCCCCAAAACAGTTGTTTGGTTTCATATATTTTAATTAGTAAAGTGATTGTTGGTATTGTTTTTCACCACAGTGTTATTCTCAAAGTAGTTTTAAGCATAACGTGCTTGTTTTCTAAAAATATTGAGTACATGTGGAAAACATCTTTTAATTTAGTCTCAATACATTCTTGTCTCTTTAACAAAGCTTGGTTTTAACCATTTGGCACCTTAAAATGTAGGTGATAACTCTTTGTATAGTCTTTTATGCAAACTCTAAGATTTTAATACTTAAATAGCTAAAATGTAAAGAGTCTTACTGGATGTAGTCTATATATCTCATTCATTGTTTTAAAAACATATTTAAACATATAGTTTTTACTTTTTAAAAGCTAAGACAACTCAGAATTTGTATGGGGTCTCTTATGATAATTATTGTGAATAATTATTATGTATTAAGGGTCTATCAGTGTCAAATTCAGCATTTTACTGAATAAGGTGAAATACCCTACATATTTCTCACAGATATGTAGATGTTATTGCTTTCATACCTTATATAGGATGTGGGAAACTGAGGAACACAGAGTGAAGAAAATTTCCCGAGGAAATTGCTAGTTGATAGTGTGAGATATAACCTACATTTGTATAATTCTAGTGCTTAATATATTTTTTTTTACTATAAAGAATTAAAGAAAGCTGAGGACTGAAGAATTGATGCTTTTGAACTGTGGTGTTGCAGAGTCCCCAAGGAGATCAAATCAGTCAATCGTAAATGAAATCAGTCCTGAACATTCATTGGAAGGACTGATGCTAGAGCTGAAGCTTCAATACTTTGGCCACCTGATGCGAAGAACTGACTTACTAGAGAAGACCCTGATTCTGGGAAAGATTGAAGGCAGGAGGAGAATGGGATGACAGAGGATGAGACGGTTGGATGGCATCACCGACTCGATGGACATGAGTTTGAGAAAGCTCCAGGAGTTGGTGAGTGTCAGGGAAGCCTGGCGTGTTGCAGTCTGTGGGCTTGCAAAGAGTTGGACAAGACTGAGCGACTGAACTGAACTGAATTATTTTTACTAATGTATCAGTGCTTATCATCTTCTCTTTCTTTGCAGCTCTTTTTATTCTAATTATTCTTAAATTGTTTCATATTTCCACCTTCGTTTCTTCATGATTCAATAATTAAAATCTCCCCTTCCTAAGTCTCTTAAGATTCTATTTACTCTCATTATTTACACAAAATGTGACTATATTAAACTATGCCATGACAGTAACAAAGACTGAATGAGGACAGGAATATTAAATATTGAACATATAACTGTGGAATAAGTTCTACAGTTCACATTGCTTGGCATTCATTTTCCCTAGATATTGGGTAGATTGCTCCTTTCATTCCTTCAATTTTCTGTTCAAATGCTACTTTATCAAAGAGGGTTTCTCATTTTATTAAGCTATAATTCACCTAGCATAACCTTCATCACTTTAAAGTGTACAATTTGGTGATTTTAATATGTTCAAAAGCTTGTGTAATTCTCACTACTATCTAATTCCAGAACATTTTCATCACCCCAAAAAGAAACCAATTACACACAGAGCAGTCATTCCCTTTTTCCTCTCCCTGCTGCTGCTGCTGCTGCTAAGTCATTTCAGTCGTGTCCAACAGTGTGACCCCAGAGATGGCAGCCCACCAGGCTCCCCCATCCCTGGGATTCTCCAGGCAAGAACACTGGAGTGGGTTGCCATTTCCTTCTCCAACGCATGAAAGTGAAAAGTGAAAGTGAAGTCGCTCAGTCATGTCCGACTCTTAGCAACCCCATGGACTGCAGCCCACCAGGCTCCTCCATCCACGGGATTTGCCAGGCAAGAGTACTGGAGTGGGGTGCCATTGCAGCCCCTGCTCCTCTCTTTAAATTTGTCTACTTTGGACCTATCATGAAACAGAGTCATATAACATGTAGCCTTTTGTATCTGGCCTCTTTTACTTTTCATAATGTTTCAAGGTTCATCCATGTTGTAGCATGCTCTTCATTTCTTTGTATGCTCAAATAACATTCCATTGTATAGTTATACTGTATTTTGTATATCAGTTTATCAGTTGATGGGCATTTGGTTTGCTTCCCCTTTTAGCTGTTATGAATACTGCACCTATGAACATTCATGCTCAAGTTTTTGTGTAAACATATGTTTGCAATTCTCTTGTGTATATACCAGGAGTGGAATGCACTCCTGCACTATGTGGTAAACCTATGTGTAACTTTTTGAGGAACTTCCAGACTGTTCTCCAAAGTAAGTACTCTGTTTTGCATTTGCACCAGCAGTGTAGAAGAATTTCCATTTCTCCACATCCTTACCAACACTTGATATTTTTTGTCATTTTAATTATACCTATCTTAGTGGGTATTAAGTGGTATCTTATCATGGTTTTAATTTTAATTTCCCTAATGATTAAGCCCCTCCTAAAACAGAGATTTGGTTCTCCTTAAATCATCCCTTCATGATAGTTACAGCAAAACTGGAGACTGACTTTCCATTTCTGATACTGGATTTCCTTTCTTTTCCCTACTTGTAGGCTAGCATATGGATATGCCCAGAATCCAAATTTGACCCTAGGGGATGGTAAAGCAACAAGAATAAGGAGACATTTTTGCTCTTTAAATGATTTGCCTGGTGGTCCAGTGGTTGAGAGTGTGCCTGGCAATGCAGGGGACAGGGGTTCGATCCCTGGTCTGGGAGAATTCCACATCCTGCGGGGCAACTAAGCCCACAGGTCACAACCACTGAGCCTGCGCTGCAACTACTGAAACCCGCATGCCCTACAGCCTGCGCTCTGCAACAGGAGAAGCCACTGCAACTAGAAAGGAGCCCCTTGCTCACTGCATGTAGCAACCTAGCATAGTCCAAAATTAATAAATAAGCAAGTAATTTTTTAAAATGTCTACACCATTTAAATAACCATGTGACTTAGGACCTCCTCACACTAGTGAGAATCTGATCCTACTCAGGACTTTTCCATCAGTGCAGGGTACTAATGTTTTATAATAATTAAAGCTACAATCTGTGTTTCATGATCTAACTTTGGGAAAATACAGAGAGTATAGTGTTTAGAGTTAAGCCTAAGTTTCTATAAGCTCAGAACACAGAACTTAAAAAAGATTCAAGGTTGCTTCTTTCTGATGTGATAGTGCTTAGGGGAGCCACTGGGAGGGTGGCACTTTCAAATGGTAGTTCAGGGAAGTACAACTATACAGAAACCAAGGAATAAAGAATAAGAAACCGAAAGATGAGAAAACTCCATACAGTCAGTAAAAACAAGACATGGTGCTAACTGTGGCTCAGATCATGAGCTCCTTATTGCAAACTTCAGAATTAAAGAAAGTAGGGAAAAGCACTAGCCCATTCAGGTATGACCTAAATCAAATTCCTTATGATTAAATAGTAGAGGTGATGAATAGATTCAAGAGATTAGATCTGGTAGACAGAATGCCTGAAGAACTATGGATGGAGGTTCATAGCACTGTATAGGAGGTGGTGACTAAAACCATCCCACAGATAAAAAGGCAAAGGGGTTGTCTGAGAAGGCCTTGCAAATAGCTGAGAAAAGAAGAGAAGTGAAAGGCAAAGGAGAAAGGGAAAGATATACCCAACTGAATGCAGACAGATAAGAAAGCCTTCTTAAGTGAACAATACAAAGAAATAGAGGAAAACAATAGAATGGGTAAGACTAGAGATCTCTTCAAGAAAATTAGAGATACCAAGGGGATATTTGATGCAAAGATAGGCACAATAAAGGACAGAAATGGTATAGACCTAACAGAAGCAGAAGATATTAAGAAGGGGTGGCAAGAACACACAGAAGAACTGTACAAAAAAGATCCTAATGACCCAGATAACCACAATGGTGTGATCACTCACCTAGAGTCAGACATCCTGGAGTGTGAAGTCAAGTGGGCTTTAGGAAGCATTACTATGAACAAAGTTAGTGGAGGTGACTGAATTCCAGCTAAGCTATTTCAAATCCTAAAAGATGATGTTGTTTAAGTGTTGCACTCAATATGTCAGCAAATTTTGAAAACTCAACCATGGCCATAGGACTGGAAAAGGTCAGTTTTCATTCCAATCCCAAAGAAAGTATATGGCAAAGAATGTTCAAAATACTGTGCAAATTGCACTCACTTTACGTGCTAGCAAAGTAATGCCCCAAATCCTTCAAGCTAGGCTTCAGTAGTACGTGAACTGAGAACTTCCAGATGTACACACTAGATTTAGAAAAGGCAGAGAAATCAGAGATCAGATTGCCAACACCCACTGGAACACAGAAAAAGCAAGGAAATTACAGAAAGATATCTATTTCTGCTTTACTGACTATGCTACAGCCTTTGACTGTGTTGATTGTAACAATATGTGGAAAATTCTTCTTCAAGAGATGGGAATACCAGACCATCTTACCTGTCTCCTGAGAAACCTGTATGCAGGTCAAGAAGCAACAGTTAGAACCAGACATGGAACAATGGACTGGTTCAAAATTGGGAAAGGAGTATGTCAAGGCTGTATATTGTCACCCTGTACATTTAACTTACATGTAGAGTACATCATGTGAAATGCCAAGCTGGAATCAAAAGTGCCAGGAGAAATATCAATAACCTCAGATATGCAGATGATACCACTCTAATGGCAGAAAGTGAAGAGGAACTAAAGAGCCTATTGATAAGGGTGAAAGAGAAGAGTGAAAAAGCTGGCTTAAAACTCAACATTCAAAAAACTAAGATCATGGCATCTGGTCCCATGACTTCATGGCAAATAGATGGGGAAAAAGTGGAAACAGTGAGAAATTTTATTTTCTTGGGCTCCAAAATCACCACAGATGGTGACTGCAGCCATGAAATTAAAAGATGCTTGCACCTTGGAAGAAAAGCTATGACAAACTGAGACAGCATATTAAAAAGCAGAGATACCACTTTGCAGACAAAGGCCCATATATTTAAAGCTATGGTTTTACAGTAGTTATGTATGAATATATATATTGGACCGTAAAGAAGGCTGAATGCCAAAGAATTGATGCTTTTGAACTGTGGTGCTAGAGAAGACTTTTGAGAGTCCAGTCAATTCTAAAAGAAATCAACTCTGAAGGTTCATTGGAAGGACTGATATTGAAGCTGAAGCTCCAATACTTTGGTCACTTGATGTGAAGTGCCAACTCACTGTAAAAGACCCTGATGCTGGGAAAAATTGATGACAGGAGAAGAAAGGGGCAATAGAGAATAAGATGGTTGGATGGCATCACTGACTCAATGGACTTGAGTTTGAGCAAACTCTCGGAGATAGTGAAGGACCAGGAAACCTGGAGTGCTGCAGTCCAAGGGGTTGCAATGAATGAAAACATGACTTAGTGACTGAAAACAATGAACAACAAGGTTAGAAAACTGGTTAGATCTGAGTGTAGAGAAGGGATGTCCAGGTGCTATATTGGCACGGCAATGATCAATTTCCAGTTTGTCAACTTGTTTTGCTTCATACAAAATGTAAATTTTAATAAGTACTTTTTCTGCTCATTATTTAATGAACACAGTTTAAAGTAAAGAAAGAAGTTAATAAAAAGAGCTCTTACTAACAGATGAGGAGAAAGATGAAACATTCTTCTACCAACTATGGTAACTAAAGAGAAGGGAAGGGAAGTGAAGTAAAGTCGCTCAGTTGTGTCTGACTCTTTGCAACCCCATGGACAGTAGCCTACCGGGCTCTGCCGTCCATGGGATTTTCCAGGCAAGAATACTGGAGTGGGCTGTCATTTCCTTCTCCAGGGGATCTTCCCAACCCAGGGATGGAACCCGGGTCTCCTGCATTGCAGACAGCTGCTGGTGGTCTGAGCCACCAGGGAAGCAAAGAGAAGGGAGAGAGTAGAATAAACTAATATTTGTGGATTAACTTCCATATGCCAGGCATTGTCACAAAAATTATTTCATTTTCCTGTCACAATAATACCATTAAAGTGGATATTAAGAATTATTTTTGAGATGAGAAAACTGAGATTTAGAGACACTGAATGATTTTCTAAGAACTAGTAACCAGTTAGAACTAGTAACGAGTTAGCAACCAGCAATACTGGATGTAAACTCATTAAGTTCCTTGACATCAAAGCCCATGGAAGTGGCCAAGTGGTGCATGGTACTATTTTTTAATTCTTATCTGTTGGCTCAGTATCTCCCCAGTTTTTTCCATATCTAAGCACCTCTGACTACCATTCCCACAACTATCATATGGAATTCACTTCACTGTTATTTGCTTAATAGTTATTTCTTTAAATATTTCTTGATTTTCTTTAAAAAGGAAACTTTGCATGATAGATGGGAAATGGAGAACCAGTATCACTTACTATAAATAGATAATATTAGGATTAAATTGTGATTCAATTTTATTTGGAGTCTATTGTTTGTTGATGGCTTTGAGCCTGAAATCTGCTTTCTATTGATCAGAAGAAGATGAGCAAGTATATTTGTTAAAGGCACCAGATGGAATCACCATCAGAATGACTGAGAGAAAACTGAAAGGAGAATTATAGCTTCATTCCGTGATGTTTAATGCTATACTTGTGCATCAGCAAAACCTAAAATATTTTCTATCTATTAGTCTCAAAATAAGGAAATAACAGTCAGACCAACATCAATTCAAGTCTTTGCTCCATCAGTTTCAAGTTAACGAACTTCTCTCACTTAATGATTTCTCGTGTATAAAATGGAAACATACCTCATAGATTGTTGTGAACATTAAATGTGATCATACATTGAAAGGCCTTAACACATGTGTTAGTAAATGTTCTGGGAAAACATTATCATTATGCTCTCTGCACACCATTATGTTGTTTGTTGCTGTACTACTGGAGCTTGTAACTGTAGTTATAAAACTGTTACTCCCACTCAAGATTTCATTAAGATGCTTGCCACAAATTACAATCTACCTGCCACATAAGCAGTTGGGTAAAAGGATCAGGGAGGAGGTGCATCACAGCAAGAAATGTTTGCTGAGCACCAGGACTAATCTGTAGGATGATGCATTTTTCTGCTCTGCACAAAGGTACCTGAGACAGAGACAGCAAGTGAAAGTCGACATTCAACTTGTTACCCAAGCTAAGTCACAGTCTGGTGAGGCTGCATTGACTTAAGCAGGTGCTTTTTCCTGATTTGCACAAAAGCACCTTGTCAGTGGCACCAGCCTCCCTCCTCCCTGTTGTCATTTAGTTCCATGGGGCAATGATCTGTGCACTATGAGTGTTAATGGAGAAATGAGAAATAAAGAACTGTAAGTGAAAGAACTAAGGAAGGCCCCATGCTAGAGGCTTGGCCCAGGAAGACTAAGTCAGAGCTGGTCCCAGAACCCGGCCCAACTCTGCCTCCATGCAGGGCCAGCCTTCCATTAAGCATCTGTAGGTGCTCACAGCAGCCATGAATGTCTTTCCAAGCAATGTCAAAGCTCAATTCTAAAGTAAAAATTTTCATTCCCCATGGAATTTTGAAGGTGGAGCTGAAGGATGGCTAGGGACTGGATAAATAAGAGAAAGAGGTAGGATAGAGAAGGAAATCCAAATTTAGCTATGGCATAGCTGGGTTATTTTTATTTCAGCTAATAAGCAAAATTCAGAAAGAGATCTTTATCCTTTTGTTAACTTTTAAGTAAAGAGACCTCTGCCTGTGTCACTGCAGTCGTTTTAAGCACTGTATTTATTCATCTAAGGGGAGGGAAAGGAGACAATAGCTGTAGCCAGTTTTCTTTGCTCTGGTTTTACCTTCTTTTCCTCATCTATCTGCACCATTCCCACCTGCAAACTGGAGAGCAAAGGTGTCAGTCTGCACCTCAGGAGATAAGAAATTTTGCCACTCAGGTCCTCCCCTCCCTTTGCCCATCTAGGTACTTGTTGTGGGGTCTTGGGCAGGTCCCTTAGTCTCTCTTCATCAGCAGCATTGATTGAGTTCTCCCTATATGCTGGACACTGTGACCAGTGCTTTATACCATTATTTCATGTAATCTTCACAAAGGTTGTAAGAAAAATTGTGGCATTTAAAAGCACCCTTATTATTACTCCAATATTACAGAAGAAAAAAGTTAAAGAAATACAATTTCCCTCCCCTTAGATGAATAAATACAGTGCTCAAAACTACAAAACCAGCTATGCCATAACTATCTAGAAAGTAGAACCGGACCAGTTCCAAGGAGGCATGTGTTCTTAGGTCCCTTGGTATTTAGACCTTTACTTCTATAAGATCTAAGCTAACAAAGTGACTTACAATTAACTATTGTATACATGATTTATCCTTAGGGGATTTAAATACAGTGTGCAAATGTGGCATTTGTTTAGCCCTATGTTCTGTGAGACATTCTGTATACATGGCATAAGAAGAAAAAACAAGTCTGAGAGGTGAGGCAGAACTGGCAGTTTCAAGGCTGCTGTACAGACATACGCCACTGGGGGTGATGTGAGCACTATGAACGCCCAGTTGAGGTTCTTCGTGCCTTCATCCAGTGGAAAAGAAAAGAGAAGGACAGACAGGCACAGCATTTCTTGGGTTCCAAGAGAGTAGGGGGAAAAAAAGACACCATGATGAGTAAAAGAGAGAGCTCTTGTCTGTGAATACCTTAGCAGAAGTTTGGAAAAGAAGAAATAAACAGTAAACTTATTTGATAAAATCACCTGTGAATTAGGCCCTGCTGTATAATGTACTGTCTCCTGTAAATAAAGATTAAATTTTCAGATGGGATCTTGGCCTGGTAGCCTGGAAACTCTAATATAGTCCTGAGTAGGTATAAGTAAACTTCTCTAATTTGGAGTACAAATGAACCATTATTCATTATGATGGTCAATTTAAACAATCATGGATCCCCAGTTGCACAATGCAATTGCAAAATAGTTTTTCTTCCCTCAATGAAGTCTTTGCTCCTTTGATAACTCCATGATCTTTGGGGCTTTTCAATCCAAGAACCAGGCAGTGTTGGTTCTTTTCACCAGGAGGAGATAGCACTGGGAAACCTGACCAGCACTCTGTTTGCAGAAGTTTATTGGTGATATTGCAGTCTGATGTCATCACTGCTTCCAGGGGGTCCTTGAGACACAATTCTAGGGATGATTCTCAAAAACAAGAATTCCTGCTCTTCCACTATTAGGATTACTTTATCCTATTAGAATCCAGGGATACCGGTTGACTCAGCTCACTCAGAGCTTCTCATTAATGGGCTCCCTCCAACTTCATTTTTCCTCTTTCCTATCCATAAGATGCTTTCTTGTGTTAACCCCAACATTCCAGGATTTCTGGGGTAGTAGTTCTCTATGTATCTACAATGTTTACCAAAGACTTTGGGCATTGTCTTAGGTTTCTGGGTTGCTATCACAAAATCATAGTTCTGGTAGCTTAAACAGCAGAAATTTATGTCCCATAGTTCTGGAGGCTGAGAAGCCCAAGACCAAGGTGGGGCACATTTGGTGTCTTGTGAGAGCCATCTTCCTGTTTTGGAGACAACCTCCTTCTAGCTGTATTCTCAAGTGGGAGAGTTCTGGTCTTTTCCTCATGAGATACTAATCCCATCACGAAGGGTCCATCTTCATGACCTAATTTAAACCTAATTACTTCCCAAAGACCCCATCTCCAAATACCATCACATTGGAGATTAAGCCTTCTACACATGAATTTCTGAGGAGGAAACAAACTTTCAGTCCATGACAGGAATGAACTCTGTTTTTCTCTCTACCCACCTGGTAGAGTGGGTGTAAATATGGAATCTTTGTAAATCAGGTTACAGCATCCTGTATAGCTGCTCCTATGGTCTCTGTTCCCAGTGAAGAAGTGGGTGGGAAAGTAGAGAGCCGGACCATGAGTCCTTGCCTCCACAAAACCAGCATCATTTATTTCCACCACTCTAACTCTTAAAGTGAACTCCATGCATTTCATGTGGAGATCATTAGTCAGATGGTGCTCTTTTTACCTCTATTTCCAAGGCTCACCTATTTCTTATCCCTCTTGAATGGCAGTTGGACTAACCAGTGTTTATCTTCAGCTGTTTGGAGTGATTAATCATTCTTCCCATTGGTCACTTTGTTACATGTGTCTAATCTATCTACATATATTTTTTGCCCGGAGTTTTGTTTAAAATGAAGAAACTGAAGAGATAGGACTTTTGGGAGAAACTCTCGTCAGGCCCCAGACCCACCTTAGAGACTGATTTCACAGCTCCTTATCTCAGGCAGGGTACTTGATGATTACATCAATTTCTCACAGAGTAGATTATCTAAGGGGGCTAGATATTAGCATATTTAGTTGAGAAAGGAGGAAAGAAAAGAATATCCATGGGAATTAGGTGCCTGGTAACTCTGGGTTGTTAGAAGTAACAAAAATAATAGGAAAGTCATTGAAAGACGAGGAGAAGAAATCTCAAATGACTATTGTTTATATGGGTTAGTTCTAAGGAGTTCTGGCAGACAAGGGTTTGAATCTCAGCTCTGCCAACGAATATCTGACAAACAAACTAGTTTATCATTTTACACTCTAATTTTCTCATCTATAAATTGAGGATAGAAAATAACATCTCTCAACGCTGCTCTGTGGTCTAAATAAGATAATCCATATACAATACCCAGTGGCTGATCTGTTAAGGCCCTCTCAATGTTCTCAAGGCCACATTTTGAAGCTATTGGGTGCTTGCTCAGTCGTGCATAACTCTTTGCAACCCCTTAGACTGTAGCCGGCCAGGTTCTGCTGTCCATGGCATTCTTCAGGGAAGAACTGGAGTGGGGTACCATTTCCTCCTCCAGGGGATCTTCCCAACCTAGGGATCAAATTGTATTTCCTGTGTCTCCTGCATTGGCAGGTGTATTCTTTACCATTACACCACCTGGGAAGTCCTTTGAGGCTATTGGTGAGTTGCTAATGGGTCTTCTGTGATAATGCTGAATTCTGAAGAACAACATTTGACATAGGTTATATTTTATCACATAGCCAAAAATGTTAACTGAGCGACTTCACTTTCTTTTTCACTTTATTATCAATGAATTAGAAAGCTTTAGACTGAATTCTCATTAAACATCTCTGGAAAAAAAAAATGAAAGGCAATACTTAGAAAATATCAATAACCTCAGATATGCAGATGGCACCACCCTTATGGCAGAAAGTGAAGAAGAACTAAAGAGCCTCTTGATGAAACTAAAAGAGGAGAGTGAAAAAGTTGGCTTAAAGCTCAACATTCAGAAAACTAAGATCATGGCATCTGGTCCCATCACGTCATGGCAAATAGATGGAGAAACAGTGGAAACAGTGGCTGACTTTATTTTTTTGGGCTCCGAAATCACTGCAGATGGTGACTGCAGTCATGAAATTAAAGACGCTTACTCCTTGGAAGGAAAGTTATGACCAACCTAGACAGCATATTAAAAAGCAGAGATATTACTTTGTCAACAAAGGTCCGTCTAGTCAAGGCCATGGTTTTTCCAGTAGTCATGGATGGATATGAGAGTTCGACTATAAAGAAAGCTTAGTGCTGAAGAATTGATGCTTTTGAACTGTGGTTTTGGAGAAGACTCTTGAGAGTCGCTTGGACTGCAAGGAGATCCAACCAGTCCATCCTAAAGGAGATCAGTCCTGAGTGTTCATTGAAAGGACTGATGTTGAAGCTGAAACTCCAATACTTTGGCTAACTCATGCGGAGAGCTGACTCATTTGAAAAGACCCTGATGCTGGGAAAGTTTGAGGGCAGGAGGAGAAGGGGAAGACAGAGGATGAGATAGTTGGATAGCATCACCGACTCAATGGACATGGGTTTGGGTAGGCTCTGGGAGTTGGTTATGGACAGGGAGGCCTGGCATGCTGCAGTTCATGGGGTTGCAAAGATTTGGACATGACTGAGCGACTGAGCTGAACTGAACTGAACTTTAGAAAAGATATATAAATATTGAGGCTCAGCTTTACCCAAACCAGCTTAGTGATCCTGAACTCTGCTCAGCGTTTGAGGCAGAGCTGCCTCTGTAACATTTTGTGGGTTGAAGGAGGAAGAAGAAAGCAATGAGAGGAAGAGAAAAGAGAAGAAGATGGAGGCAAACCAGACACCAGAGAAGGAATTGCAGGAGGGAAGAGGAAGGGAAATGGAGATTCAGCCACTGAAGCAGTCCCAGTCCTATTCCCTCCTCTCTCTCCAGAGCACACAAGAAGCTCTAAGCTAACGTGTCCAATCGAGCATCTGTTAACGCTTTAATGTTTCTCTGTAGCCTCCATGCATTCTGGCACAGTCTTTGCCTCAGGCATGCAAATTTGCATATTCCCTTGACACTCTTTCAATATGCACTGGTACAAGTAGATTTCTAAATTTGCCTGAAATATAGCATTTGCAAGGTATTTTGGGAGACTTATGAAGAACTGGGGTGGAGTTAAACTTAATTATTATTTTATACACTTTCTTTTTTCTTCCTCCAATTTAATTTCTAAGGAAACTGTTAAACTGTCCATAATTTGAGAAATTTAAAGTTATAAAACAAAAAGAACTGTAGCATAGAGACCATCTTTTACTGGCAGAAAGATGGATGGGATGATTAAAGGTTGTTTCTAAATTAACTAAAAACATTTGTAATTACTGCAAGTACTGTGCTAGGATTCTAAAGTAGAGATGTACATTTTTAGATATATGTAATACTTCAAAGCACTCTACACTTTTATATGGATTGAGAGGGGCTCTCTGGGATGTGTGTAGTCCAATTATTTCTTCTGATTAGATTAACAGCCTCACAAATATTACTTTAGTACCTTTATTTGCTAATTTCTAGGTAGTTCTGTACTTTCAAAGGACCTGATTATGAGGTATAAATTGCTAGGCAGCCAGTGCAGGATTCTGAGAACTCAGTCTTGTTTTCAATAAACATCTCACTCCATTAACCTAAAGCTATCCTGTTATGACCAATCTAGATAGCATATTAAAAAGCAGAGACATTACCTTGCCAACAAAAGTCCGTCTAGTCAAGGCTATGGTTTTTCCAGTGGTCATGTATGGATGTGAGAGTTGGACTGTGAAGAAAGCTGAGCGCCGAAGAATTGATGCTTTTGAACTGTGGTGTTGGAGAAGACTCTTGAGAGTCCCTTGGACTGCAAGGAGATCCAACCAGTCCATTCTAAAGGAGATCAGTCCTGGGTGTTCTTTGGAAGGAATGATGCTAAAGCTGAAACTCCAGTACTTTGGCCACCTCATGCAAAGAGTTGACTCACTGGAAAAGACTCTGATGCTGGGAGGGATTGGGGGCAGGAGGAGAAGAGGACAACAGAGGATGAGATGGCTGGATGGCATCACCGACTCGATGGACGTGGGTTTGGGTGAACTCATGGTGATGGACAGGGAGGCCTGGCGTGCTGCAATTCATGGGGTCACAAAGAGTCGGACACAACTGAGCAATTGAACTGAACTGAACTGATACCCTTTGTCCTGAATTCCTGAAATGTGTCCTTGATCTGATAAATTATCAGCACTCAGAGCTGGGGAAAGGCAACAATTAACTTCTCTGTTCCATATGCCTGGGGGATGGCCAGGGGGCATGAAAAAGGGTGGCAACTTAATCTCAGGATCAAAAGAAGCCATAAAGATATTAAGTTAAACATTTTGACCTTTAAACTGATAGGTTAGAAATGATGTATTTCAAGGACAGAAGCCAACCAAAAATGTACAGATTAATACCGGTAAGGATATAAACTGTTGTAAGTCCTGCCTTTGGGGGACTCTTTACCCCATCTCAGTGTCTATGCTTAGAGCTTTATACTTTCCTGCTCTTTAATAAATCCTATTTGCTTGCTACAGTATTTATGTGTTTGTGAAGTTCATTCTTCAGCTCCATTCTTCAGTAAGAACTAGGATTCTCATTTCAATTACACAGTTTATAGAACCGAATTAATAACTTTTCAGTTCAGTTCAGTTCAGTTCAGTTGCTCAGTTGAGTTCAGCTCTTTGTGACCCTATGGATTGCAGCACTCCAGGCTCCCTGTCCATCACCACCTCCCGAAGCTTGCTCAAACTCATGTCCATTCAATCGGTGATGCCATCCAACCATCTCATCCTCTGTCATCCCATTCTCCTCCTGCCTTCAATCTTGCCCAGCATCAGGGCCTTTTCTAATGAGTCAGTTCTTTGCATCAGGTGGCCAAAGTATGGGAGTTTCAGCTTCAGCATCAATCCTTCCAATGAATATTCAGGAATAACATTTAGGAAATCATTTTGCCTTTATTCTTAGTTCCTCAACATAATGAAATGTAACAGCTTTTAGATAGGATGATAATGAGACCAGGTATTTTAAACAGGGAGAGGGCTGAATGAGGGTTAAGGTGGCAGGTCCCTTCTGAAGTACTGTAGGTAAAGGTCTGTCTCTTAACCTAATTAACTGATTGGTGAAAGGCTGGGATCAATGCTGAAATTGGAATTCACCTCATCCCAGGTGAAAAGACTATAGTTCAGCTATGTTCATTATGAATCTTGTTCATCTGGTTTCTTAGCTTTTCTCAGCCCTCTAAGAGTAAGCTTGCTTCCTTCTTTTTCTAGTACTATAATTCATGAAAAGAGTAATGTTATTCAGTATGTTTATTTTAACTAGATATGGTTTAGCCATTCACAGACCACACTTGAGATTAAAGAAAAATTCTGAGATTGAATCCCACTTTTATCTTTCATCACTTTCTAGTTTTTTTTTTTTTTTTTCAGTAACAATGTATTTTTGTATCTGTTTATTTTGTTTGTTATTTTGATCATATTTTATCCTAGACAGAGTCCATAAGGTTTTTCCTTCTGGCTTACTTCACTCTGTATAATAGGCTCCAGTTTCATCCACCTCATTAGAACTGATTCAAATGTATTCTTTTTAATGGCTGAGTAATACTCCATTGTGTATATGTACCACTGCTTTCTTATCCATTCATCTGCTGATGGGCATCTAGGTTGCTTCCATGTCCTGGCTATTATAAACAGTGCTGCGATGAACATTGGGGTACACGTGTCTCTTTCCCTTCTGGTTTCCTCAGTTGTATGCCAAGCAGTGGGATTGCTGGATCATAAGGCAGTTCTATTTCCAGTTTTTTAAGGAATCTCCACACTGTTCTCCATAGTGGCTGTACTAGTTTGCATTCCCACCAACAGTGTAAGAGGGTTCCCTTTTCTCCACACCCTCTCCAGCATTTATTATTTGTAGACTTTTGATCGCAGCCATTCTGACTGGTGTGAAATGGTACCTCATAGTGGTTTTGATTTGCATTTCTCTGATAAGGAGTGATGTTGAGCATCTTTTCATGTGTTTGTTAGCCATCTGTATGTCTTCTTTGGAGAAATGTCTATTTAGATCTTTGGCCCATTTTTTGATTGGGTCATTTATTTTTCTGAGTTGAGCTGTAGGAGTTGCTTGTATATTTTTGAGATTAGTTGTTTGTTGGTTGCTTCATTTGCTATTATTTTCTCCCATTCTGAAGGCTGTCTTTTCACCTTGCTAATAGTTTCCTTTGATGTGCAGAAGCTTTTAAGTTTAATTAGGTCCCATTTGTTTATTTTTGCTTTTATTTCCAATATTCTGGGAGGTGGGTCATAGAGGATCCTGCTGTGATGTAGGCCACCATCACCCTAATACCAAAACCTGACAAAGATGCCACAAAAAAGAAAACTACAGGCCAATATCACTGATGAACATAGATGCAAAAATCCTTAACAAAATTCTAGCAATCAGAATCCAACAACACATTAAAAAGATCATACACCATGACCAAGTGGGCTTTATCCCAGGGATGCAAGGATTCTTCAATATCCGCAAATCAATCAATGTAATACACCACATTAACAAATTGAAAAACAAAAACCATATGATTATCTCAATAGATGCAGAAAAGCCTTTGACAAAATTCAACACCCATTTATGATAAAAACTCTCCAGAAAGCAGGAATAGAAGGAACATACCTCAACATAATAAAAGCTATATATGACAAACCCACAGCAAACATTATCCTCAATGGTGAAAAATTGAAAGCATTTCCTCTAAAGTCAGGAACAAGACAAGGGTGCCCACTTTCACCATTACTATTCAACATAGTTTTGGAAGTTTTGGCTACAGCAATCAGAGCAGAAAAAGAAATAAAGGAATCCAAATTGGAAAAGAAGAAGTAAAACTCTCACTATTTGCAGATGACATGATCCTCTACATAGAAAACCCTAAAGACTCCACCAGAAAATTACTAGAACTAATCAATGATTATAGTAAAGTTGCAGGATATAAAATCAACACACAGAAATCCCTTGCATTCCTATACACTAATAATGAGAAAACAGAAAGAGAAATTAAGGAAACAATTCCATTCACCATTGCAACGAAAAGAATAAAATACTTAGGAATATATCTACCTAAAGAAACTAAAGACCTATATATAGAAAACTATAAAACATTGGTGAAAGAAATCAAAGAGGACACTAATAGATGGAGAAATATACCATGTTCATGGATTGGAAGAATCAATATAGTGAAAATGAGTATACTACCCAAAGCAATTTATAGATTCAATGCAATCCCTATCAAGCTACCAACAGTATTCTTCACAGAGCTAGAACAAATAATTTCACAATTTGTATGGAAATACAAAAAACCTCGAATAGCCAAAGCGATCTTGAGAAAGAATAATGGAACTGGAGGAATCAACCTACCTGACTTCAGGCTCTACTACAAAGCCACAGTTATCAAGACAGTATGGTACTGGCACAAAGACAGAAATATAGATCAATGGAACAAAATAGAAAGCCCAGAGATAAATCCACGCACATATGGACAGCACGTAAGACCAGAAACTATAAAACTCCTAGAGGAGAACATAGGCAAAACACTCTCTGACATACATCACTTTCTAGTTTTGAAACAGGAGGGAAGGCGGCAGGGCACAACTTTTGAAAGAATGAGATAGCCCAAGGACACAGCATAAACCCATTAGAATCAAATGGGTCCAAGATGGCAGACAAGTCAACTTTGACTAGACCTTCACCCTCAATCAGCAAGCTAAATGCACACCCAGAGGTACCATGACAGTTCCAAGGTACTATCAAAAGACCAAAAAGTGGCCCAATTTCTAGAAATCTCTACCCTTTCCCCAAAATAGTTGGAATAAACCTCCAACTCATTAGCCTATGAAATTACCCAGCCCATAAAAACTATGCCACATTTCTAAGCCCCCAGAGTCGCCCTCTGCAAGTGGGTTTCTCTCTAAATAAATCCATTTCTTACCTGTCACTTTGTCTCTCACTGAATTCTTTATGTGATGAGACATCAAGAACTTGAGCTTCATTATATCCTGAAACCAGGTACCATGGGTTTTGGCTGGGTATGAGTCCTAGTCATGTGGGTTAGAGTCCCAAACTGGGTTTTGGCTGAGTTCAAGCCCCAGCCACATGGGTTCAAGTCCCAATCTAAGATAAACAGTTTGAGTTCTGTTATTTTAAACAAGTCACTGTAACTAAATAAATGCTAATTTCTTCATTTGTAAGATAGAATAATAATGCCTACCTGACAGTGTTATTGTATGGTGTTAAGGCATATTAAAAGTATTGAAGGTAGAATTCAAAATTCACAATGGTGTTTGTGGAACTGGTGAGTTAGTGTCTCATGTAAATGAGATGAGGTTTAGCCAAAAGCAGAGAAAACAAAATTTCAGGGAAGCCTATTAAGCAGTAGCAGGAAAGATGACCTGAATGATGGAGAATGTATCAGGCCTTTTGTTACTTTCCTGATCCCTTGGTTTGAAATGGGTCTGTGCACACAGGCATTGGAGCCAGAAGTGGACAAAAATGACTACTTGGATTTCAGTTGGAGTGGATGTCATTTGAAAAAGAGTGTTCCCCTCCTCCTGTAGGGACCACTCTACCACTCTAGCATTTTTGAGGACTGACATTTCTGAGAAAAGCAAGGGGTAGTAATAAATAGGTGTTTCCATGGTGAACAACTTCTGATGTGGTAGATGGAGTTGTCCTCCCATGGCTTAGAGGAGAGTGGATGTTTATCAGATGGAGAAGAGGCACAAGGATGAAAACACCAGACACTGACACTTATGTCTCAGGATGATTTGATACTGGACTAGTTTGTGAGCAATAAGGAGCACCCCTATAAAAATGCCAGCTTCAGAAGGGGGAATCAGGATTTAAGTTATTATTGTTAGGATTGCCCCATTTCTATTCCCAAATTTGTAAGGACATTCATACTAAAAACAAAAAAAAACAAACAAAAAAACTTTACTACTCCTAGACACAGATGTAGAGAACAAATAAATGTATTGTTACCAAGGTTTGGGGGGGGGGAGAGTTAAGGGGTTAAGGGAACAGGAGATTGGGATTGTCATATATACCCTACTATGCATAAAATAGATAACTAATAAGAACCTTCTCAATGCTCTGTGGTAACCTAAATGGAGTGGAAAACCAAAAAAGAAAGGATATATGTATATATACCCCTTCAGGGATCACTGCCTTGTTGTGGCAATGGGGCTTGTGTAACTCAATGAACCTGTGAGACATGCTGTGTAGGGCCACCCAAGACAGACAGGTCATAGCAGGGAGTTCTGACAAAAGGTAATCTACTGGAGGAGGGAATGGCAAACCACTCCAGTATACTTGCTGTGAGAACCTCATGAGCTGTATAAAAGACAAAAAGATATGTCTCCTAGGACATATCAAAATGAGTCCCCTAGGTCTGAAGGCGTCCAATATACTACTGGGGAAGAGTGAAGGAGAACTACTAATAGCTCCAGAAAGAATGAAGTGGATGGGCCAAAGTGGAAGCGACATTCAGTTGTGGATGTGTCTGGTGATCAAAGTAAAATCCTATGCTGCAAAGAAAAGTATTGCATAGGAACCTGGAATGTTAGGTCCATGCATCAAGGTAAATTGTACATGGTCAAACAGGGGATGGTAAGGATAAGCATTGTTATCTTAGGAATCGGTGAACTAAAATGGACATGGGTGCCTGCTCCTAAAACATTAACTCTTTACTGGATTAATTATTAATAACTACACTAGTATTGACTATGCCAAAGCCTTTGACTGTGTGGATCACAATAAACTGGAAAATTCTTGAAGAGATAGGAATACCAGACCACCTGACCTGCCTCTTGAGAAACCTATATGCAGGTCAGGAAGCAACAGTTAGAACTGGACATGGAACAACAGACTGGTTCCAAATAGGAAAAGGAGTATGTCAAGGCTGTATATTGTAACCCTGCTTATTTAACTTATATGCAAAGTACATCATGAGAAATGCTGGGCTGGAAGAAACACAAGCTGGAATCAAGATTGCCGGGAGAAATATCAATAACCTCAGATATGCAGATGACACCACCCTTATGGCAGAAAGTGAAGAGGAACTCAAAAGCCTCTTGATGAAAGTGAAAGTGGAGAGTGAAAAAGTTGGCTTAAAGCTCAACATTCAGAAAACTAAGATCATGGCATCTGGTCCCATCACTTCATGGGAAATAGATGGGGAAACAGTGGGAACAGTGTCAGACTTTATTTTTTGGGCTCCAAAATCACTGCAGATGGTGACTGCAGCCATGAAATTAAAAGACGCTTACTCCTTGGAAGGAAAGTTATGACCAACCTGATAGCATATTCAAAAGCAGAGACATTACTTTGCCAACAAAGGTCCGTCTAGTCAAGGCTATGGTTTTTCCAGTGGTCACGTATGGATGTGAGAGTTGGACTGTGAAGAAAGCTGAGCACCGAAGAATTGATGCTTTTGAACTGTGGTGTTGGAGAAGACTCTTGAGAGTCCCTTGGACTGCAAGGAGATCCAACTAGTCCATTCTGAAGGAGATCAGCCCTGGGATTTCTTTGGAAGGACTGATGCTAAAGCTGAAACTGCAGTACTTTGGCCACCTCATGAGAAAAGTTGACTCATTGGAAAAGACTCTGATGCTGGGAGGGATTGGGGGCAGGAGGAGAAGGGGACGACAGAGGATGAGATGGCTGGATGGCATCACCGACTCGATGGACATGAGTTTGGGTGAACTCCGGGAGCTGGTGATGGACAGGGAGGCCTGGCGTGCTGCAATTCATGGGGTCGCAAAGAGTCGGACACGACTGAGTGACTGGACTGAACTGACACTAGTATTTTTTGGGAGTTTACTGTGTCCCAAACATTGTTCTAGGAAAAGGGGTATGCATCAATGAACAATAGCAACAGTAAAACAAAACCATATTTTCAAGAAGCTGATATCCTACCTGGGGGGCAGGGAAAGTAAACAAAAATACAATTTTGGTTAATGAGGTAAATTATGGAGAAATATAGAGACTATTAGAGAGATTGGAGAGACGTTAGGAGGAGTTGTAGTATTTGAGAAAAGGTTGTACACGTGTGTGTAGCAGAAGGGAGTGTGTGTGGGAGTTCCCTAGTCATGATGTTTGATTGGCAAAGATCAACTGGATGACCTTGCAAAAGGATACTTTACATTCTACAAATATTTCAACATGCATAGTTTATCATTTTCTCTTTGTCCCAAATCTGTACTTTTTCAAAAGAAGCCATTACAAGCATTTTCTCAACATTCTAATAGTTTAATTTCCATTCAAACCCCAGTGAGTGTCTTAGAAATATATCTACCACTATGAGATGACGTGGAGCCTCCAGATGGCCTAAAGAAATCATGGAGTGGCAGCCTCAATTACTGCAAGTGGTTTAATCTATCTGGTCCCCCCTCTCCTGATAGAACAACAGAGTCGGTCTCACAGTAAAGACAAAAATCACCTCAAGTGTTTGGTGTTGTCTCATTTGATAGTAGGCCACTGGTAATCTCTATTCTACTACAGCCTTCTCCTGGTACATTGTGTGTTTAACTTACCTCTTGAGCAGGACGCCACTGCTGGCACCCTGGTAGAGGCAGAATAGTTAGTTAGATTCAGGTTATACTGCTGAGTTGGTATAGAAACTCTACTAATTGGTAAATATTTTGAATTGTTCTTCAGCTTTTGAGCACATACCAATTAAACTAATTTAAAAGCCCAGCACAGCATATGTAAATACATACCAAATTATTCTTTGGCTTACCCATATTTTTTCTACAATATGAGAAAGCAATTACTCAGCACATCTCTCCTCACGTTCCCACCAGAGATTTTTTTTTTTAATCCCTGATTCTCCTTTCCTGAGACTCTCAACAGATGGTTTGTCTGTTGAGGTAGGGGCCACACCTAACTGATTTTGCCTCACAGAAGCCAGCTGAATGCTTTCCATGAAGAGACATCTAATGAACATGCCAATTAAGAAGCAGTGTAACAATCTGTTCTTTTTTTCCCCCTGTAGAAGAGATGAAGAGGAATTTTAAAGAAATTGTTGATAGGTCATTAGCACACTCATTTGATATGTGATTTGAGTTGGTGAGGCTGCCTTTAATTCTTACATTTGAAATATAATATTTCCTAGCTGGGGAGAGGCTGCTTTTAGTAACAGCTTCCCTAAGCTACTTAGCTTTTGCCAAGGCCATATCTCACTCTGATGTAGTTTTCTAATTGCACAGGTCTCCTTCAGTCATAAATTTATTAAGGACACCAGAACTATAAAATTGGGGTTGACAGGATGATATAGCATTTGCGAAGTCTCTTCCTGAGATGGGTTATAATAACAGTGGGTCAAAAATCATTCATATTTTTCCAGTAAGTAGTACATGCATGCTTGGTATTGTAATACCTACATGAAAACTGATTGAGCAGTATGAATACACAGAAAATTAAAATCTGCTTAAGGGATTGTCTGGATTGTACTTCCTGTGCAAATATGTGAAAATTGTTTTATTACTATGACAAATAATCTTGTGTACTTTTTCTTAAAACAATTTTAAGCATTAATTAAGATAGGAATTTATTTGCACTTCTGAACATCTGGCATTCTACCCAAGTAATTCCCTGCTTGGTGTTAGGGTCAGCTATAAAGGCATATGTGAACAGTCTCCAGTGAGTGCTCTGCTGATTTCTACTAGTTAAGTTCTAATGAAAATGAACAAGATTGTGTATTTTAAGAGCCAGTCTTTTTTATATTCTAACTTATACCTAACGGCACAGTGACAGAGCCAGTGCTTTTATATCCTAACTTATATCAAACAGCACACTGACATCCTTGACCCTGCCTGGATAAACAATCTCTAACAAGGTTATCCAGCTATTTATGAGTGTGATTTCAAGTTCAAGTGGGATCAGTGAAGAATTTTTAGATTGGCACTTTCAATATGAACTGTTTCTGAGAATTAAAACTACACATATATGTATGTGTATATATATGTAAAACACATTTATATTTTATATAATTTTAAAAAATCATAATGCTTCTCAAAGAGACAGTTAAAATTTTAATGTACAATTTTTATTAGAATTTTTTTTTTGAGATCTGTGGCTAACAATTGACAAATCTGCTTTTTCTTCTTCAGGGGCATACAACTAGACTACAGTTCCCATTTTCCTTTGCCTTTAGGTGTGGTCATGTGACTGAATTCTCGGCAATGGAATGTGAGTGGAAGTGACATATTCTATTTCTAGATCTGCTGTAAAAAATGTCCATGGGTGATCAATCTATTACATTGTTTCTCTTTCAGAACTGAGGCAGACAAACCTGGGGACTTTGGAAATCTGGACTTGTAGATAGTAGAGATACATGAGGCAAAGAGCCTGAGTCTCTGACTCACTGACTGAAGAAGAGCTACAGGCAGATTAAGAACACCTATTTGAAATTTTGGAGAAGGCAAAATTTCCAGTACTCTTGCCTGGAAAATCCCATGGAGGGAGGAGCCTGGAAGGCTGCAGTCCATGGGGTCACTGAGGGTCGGACACGACTGAGCAACTTCACTTTCACTTTTTACTTTCATGCATTGGAGAAGGAAATGGCAACCCACTCGTGTTCTTGCCTGGAGAATCCCAGGGATGGGGGAGCCTGGTGGGCTGCCATCTATGGGGTCGCACAGAGTTGGACACGACTGAAGCGACTTAGCAGCAGCATTTGAAATTTAAATATGTGAGAATCGACTTTTATCCTATTAAGCCAGTAAAAGTTTTGGAGTTTATTAGAATAGTTATTAATAGATGTGCTATCTCTTGATTTCCAAGCATATTGTGAATATGAATGACTGCTACCACCTGCTATCCCAGATTCTTTCACCATGGGACTACAAGGTGCTTCTGTGTCATGTTTAATCTCTCTAAGCAGCAAGGTGTTTGGTGATGGTGCCTTGTAAAGTGATTCTCTTTCACTCATTGTCTTCTCAGAACTTAAGAGATATAGAAAGTTCAGGCTTCAGTGAAGCTTAGGTCTTATAACACATGTATTTAATTTATGAGTTAAAGAAGTTATACTAAATCAGTCTTGCCTGGGTACCTGTGGAGGCTCTCCTGAATGATACATGTTACATGTGAGTATCAAATGAATAACGAATATATTTTCCTTCTTTTTGCCATGTTCCAAGCCAAAAAGATAAGTTCTGGGTCGTTATAATTATTTAAACATTATTTCAAAATAATTAACTTTTTTCCTTCCCTGGTTTATGATGCAGCAGGTACATGTTATTTGTAGGCTCTGTCCAAATGCCACCTCTTTTTTCTTCTTTCCATCCCTCCTATCATTGACTTTTCCTTCATGAGCTTGAGAACTGAGAGAGATTGTATGGGGGCAACAGTTTTCCAGAGTTGGGAGAAACTCTAGCACCCCAGAGTAAAGTATTTTCTAGTACTGTCAGCAGGGGTACACTCTCCTCTCTATAACATTTATGTCAGTGGTCTTTATGGTATGTTCTTAAGGAATTAGAGAAGTATGAAGCTTTTGTATCTCCCTCAAATATTCTGAAGAAGGGAGAATATTTATGTCATTTATTGCCTTGATGCTAGAGACATATATGTTTAAAAATCAAAATAATTATCTCTACAAGTTTCATAAATTGCAAACATCTTCTAAACTAGAAACTGACTTTTCAGAAATAATAAAAGGTAATAGAAAGATAGTGCTCTCTTAAAAAGTCTTTATATTATTCATCTTTACCTCTATCACAGAAACATAGCTAAAAACACTAGTTGTTAGCTAGGAGACAGTTTTATGTCACATAAGCTATTATTAGGACACAATCAATATCAGCAATAGCAGTAGTCTAATAGACAACATTTTCTGAGACGTCAGGATGTGCCAGGCATCACCTTCAACAATCCTATAACGTTACTATTAACAAATAATAAGAAAATAATTATTGATCTATCAAGTGAAGAAATGGATGTATAGATGGTTAAGTAACAGGAACAATGTAAAAAATAATCTATCAGATCTTAAGTAACTAAGGGGTATTAAATATCATATTAGTTCAGATTATCCTGCAAATTGGAGAAGATACCACAAACATGCTCATTGCAATATTTGATTACAACTATTACTTAATTAACCAAAGATCTCCTTATCCCCCAACAAACTATTGAATGCAGGCTGACCACTCAGAGAAGGAAGAGATGCACTGTGTTGTAGCGTAGCCTCTCTTGATTGGCTAAGTCTCTACTGTGGCAGATAGTGCCTGTGATTCTGTGTCAGCAAGGTAGGAGACTTCTGGATACGAGAACTCTGTTTCTTGCTGTGCCCAGGTCTTTTAACATCAGTACACACATAACCATTCAATGAGAACTTAGGGAAAAATCTCTATACTTTTAGCCATCTATATTTATACATATCTAAGTCCCTTTCTGAAAGAGATGGGAATACCAGACCACCTGATCTGCCTCTTGAGAAATTTGTATGCAGGTCAGGAAGCAACAGTTAGAACTGGACATGGAACAACAGACTGGTTCCAAATAGGAAAAGGAGTACGTTAAGGCTGTATATTGTCACCCTGCTTATTTAACTTATATGCAGAGTACATCATGAGAAACGCTGGACTGGAAGAAGCACAAGCTGGAATCAAGATTGCCGGGAGAAATATCAATAACCTCAGATATGCAGATGACACCACCCTTATGGCAGAAAGTGAAGAGGAACTCAAAAGCCTCTTGATGAAAGTGAAAGTGGAGAGTGAAAAAGTTGGCTTAAAGCTCAACATTCAGAAAACGAAGATCACAGCATCCGGTCCCATCACTTCATGGGAAATAGATAGGGAAACAGTGGAAACAGTGTCAGACTTTATTTTTCTGGGCTCCAAAATCACTGCAGATGGTGACTGCAGCCATGAAATTAAAAGACGCTTATTCCTTGGAAGGAAAGTTATGACCAACCTAGATAGCATATTCAAAAGCAGAGACATTACTTTGCCAACAAAAGTTCATCTAGTCAAGGCTATGGTTTTTCCTGTGGTCATGTATGGATGTGAGAGTTGGACTGTGAAGGAGGCTGAGCACCAAAGAATTGATGCTTTTGAACTGTGGTGTTGGAGAAGACTCTTGAGAGTCCCTTGGACTGCAAGGAGATCCAACTAGTCCATTCTGAAGGAGATCAGCCCTGGGATTTCTTTGGAAGGACTGATGCTAAAGCTGAAACTCCAGTACTTTGGCCACCTCATGTGAAGCGTTGACTCATTGGAAAAGACTCTGATGCTGGGAGGGATTGGGGGTAGGAGGAGAAGGGGACGACAGAGGATGAGATGGCTGGATGGCATCACTGACTCGATGGATGTGAGTCTGGGTGAACTCTGGGAGTTGGTGATGGACAGGAAGGCCTGGCATGCTGTGATTCATGGGGTCGCAAAGAGTCGGACACAACTGAGCAACTGAAGTGAACTGAAGTCCCTTTTGGTTCTTTCTTTCTATGCAGATCAACAAGCTTGTGACCTTACAGAGAGTCTATTTCCCCATAGCCAACCTCCAACTCTGATTTAGTACCCATTTATTGGGGATGTTTCTGATACTCAGACCATGCTCACAAAGCCATTTCATGGCAGTTCACACTCAGACTTTGATGGAGAGGTCATATGGTCATCTCTGCAGCCACTATTGGTCACATATTTATGCTGTTGGTAATTTTATGCTAATAAAGTTTACCCACACAGCATATGATTTTTTCAGGTATATTTCATATTGTTTATTCATTTTGAGTATCATCATGAATATATAATTGCTCTCCATCTCAACTGGTTCCAATAATTAACTCCTTACATTTTCTCACAGTACCTCCCCTGTGGCCTGGTTGTGACAGTATAGCAGTGGAAGACCACTGGATGGAGATTTTTTAGTTTGTTCATAGACAGCTTTGGAAATATCCTTGTTATTTTGCAGTAACAAAATGTATTGACTAATTTGGAGATTTTCTAACCTAAATAGAGTCAGCTATTCTCCACAGAGTACTAATTCCTTTCAGGGGGGATGACAAGAAAAGTACATTCACATCATGAATTCTAATCTACTTTTATCATTGCTAAGTTTAAGTTTCTCTCAACCTTCCTTTAACAGGAGGGTTCATTCAACTATGAGTCTTTTCTATTCTCTCTCTACATTTTTCTTTGAGTTAGAAATTCCCTTGCTCTCTCCTTTTCCCCAAAAGAAGCAACATGGCACAGTAGTTAAGAAAATGTGCTCTGGTGTAAGACTGTTTACATGTATTTTCCAGCACCACCAATTGGCATTGACTCAAACTCTGTGCTTCGGTTTCCCTCTCTATAAAACACCTGATAGGCTTGTCTCTGTGTACATGTAAACATCTTAGAACAATGTTAGGTTCAAAATGCTAAATAAACATTAGTTATCATTACTTTTAGAACTGTATGTTTTATATTAGCATAGCAATCTATGTATTCAAATTGAAATGCTGCCTCCAAATTTAAAATATTCATTTTATTTTCATACCTATACCCTTGTCATCAAATAATTGATGCAAAAATGTGCTGACCTAGATGATCCCCTTTGTAAGCACCACTTTAAAAGAGTAACTACAAATAAGGTAAAGGAATCCTAAACTCTTTATAAGGTGGTACCCCAACTGCACAGTTAAAAAAAAATACCTGGATTCTTGTAAAAACATTAAATAAAAGGGAGAACAATAACAAATGTACTTTTTAAGATTTTATTAAAAGTTTATTTTAATTGCTTATTTTCTTGGCCACTTAATTATCATTTTTCTTTTGCCACAAAAAACTTTACTGTTGATGTCCAAATATTTAACAACTTCTATAAATAATTAACTAATAAATAATTAATAATAATGAACTATGTATTTTTCAGAAAGTTATTTACAAATGTCAGGGACACCACAAAATTAATATCAATTATAATCAGAAATTTCAAAAATCTTCAGTTCAAAAGTTCACATGGACCAATTTTAGTAGGTTCTTAAAGTCACATCTTGCTACGTGGGTGCCACAATGCAACCAAAAAAAAAGTCAGATATACACAAACAAAATTTTCCTTCATCTTATAAAAATTACCTCTCTACAACCCCTTAACAAGTTGTAATGCACAAGAATCAGTGAGCGCCAACTATCTTTCTTAATTTTATTACCACATCCTCCGTGCAAATCACATGCCCTAGTCAAATTAGTCTTTGCATTTTTTAAACTATATTATTTCCTACCTATGTATGTTTGTTCACACAGGTCTCCTACCCAAAAGTCCTTTAATTCTTTCTCCCGTAATCTCATGCCCAGTTGAAGAGCTTACTCAGATACATGAACTGGAAATGATCTTTCATGGTGATTGTTTGTGCCCTGTGTTACTTAACACTATCTATTTTGTTACTTTTCCAACTACATTTTAAGTTCTTTGGCATCTGTTGGCCACAACAGGTAGTTTGGTATTTTACGCTGTCTTGACATTCTAAGTGTTGAATGGGGACGAATCTAGTTTTTGCTCCCAGGAGTAGTGGCATAAGTAGCGGAAGAGGTTGCATGGACTCAGAGGCTGACATCCGGTTCCAGTTCCTCTGTGTTACTTTGAAAAAATCACCTTCTCTGACATCAACGTTCTTAGCTCTAAGAGGAATGTGATGCACTAGGTAAACTTAAGGCTCTTTTTGCTCTAAGACTGCTTTCCTTGGTAATTACTTCCTTTTCCTCTTTACAAATGAAAATGCACAGTGATTGCTTATCCATAACTACTTTAAATTTGAAAAATATTTTACATGCAGCATTTTACATTTGACAGAAGATTATTGTTAGCTACTGAGAACAACTCTACTAAAGAGATATATTTAAAAATAGAAGTATCAGAAGAATTTCATTTTATCATCATCTGTTCCAAAGACCTCAAAGATGCTGGCTTAGAAAGGAGTCATTGAAACATTTAAAATATATATTTAAAATCTGTAGCTTAGTTTTATTGACTTTGAAATATGACTTGAGAGAGAAGTATTCATAAAGCCTATTAATTTAAAGAAATATAAAATATTCTTTTGATTTTCCTCAAAATTTGTCATAAGTGTCTTCAAAAGGAAAGGTTAAATTTAATTTCTGGTAGACTCTTACTCACTTTTATTTCTTTTCCAGTTGGAATATATTTAAATCCATGTGTTCAAAAATCAAGCAAGGAAATATAAAATTATGTTGATTTTTACATAACATCAAGATTTTTCCATATATGAACTGCTTTCAGTTCAGTCACTCAGCTGTGTCTGACGCTCAGTGACCCCATGGACTGCAGCACATCAGGCTTTCTTGTCTGTCACCAACTCCTGGAACTTACTCAAACTCATGTCCATCAAGTTGGTGATGCCATCCAACCATCTCATCCTCTGTCGTCCCCTTCTACTCCCACCTTCAATCTTTCCCAACAACAGGGTCTTTTCCAATGAGCCAGTTCTTCACATCAGGTGGCCAAAGTATTGGAGTTTCAGCTTAAGCACCAGTACTTTCAATGAATATTCAGGATTGATTTCCTTTAGGATGGACTGGTGCATCTCTTTGCAGTCCAAGGGACTCTCAAGAGTGTTCTCCAACACTACAGTTCAAAAGCATCAGTTCTTTGGCACTCAGCTTTCTTTATAGTCCAACTCTCACATCCATACCTGACTACTGGAAAAACCATAGCTTTGACGAGATGGACCTTTGTTGGCAAAGTAATATCTCTGCTTTTTAATATGCTGTCTAGGTTGGTCATAGCTTTTCTTCTATGAAAGGAGCAAGCATCTTTTAATCTCATGGCTGCAGTCACCATCTGCCATGATTTTGGAGCCCCCCAAAATAAAGTCTTCACTCTTTTCATTGTTTCCCCAGCTATTTGCCATGAAGTGATGAGACCAGATGCCATGATCTTAGTGCTTTGAATGTTGAGTTTTAAGCCAACTGTTTCATTCTCTTCTTTCACTTTCATCAAGAGGCTCTTTAGTTTTTCGTTTTCTGCCATAAGAGTGGTGTCATCTGCATATCTGAGGTTATTGATAGTTCTCTTGGCAATCTTGATTCTAGCTTGTGCTTCATCCAGCCCGGCATTTCACATGATGTACTCTGCATATAAGTTAAATAAGCAGGGTGACAATATACAGCCTTGATGTTCTCCTTTCCTGAATGGCTTACTTTCATCCAAATTTAATTCTAAACCAGAAAGGTCATCTAATTACAATTAAATAGACTCTTAGTTCTTAATGCATGTAACATTGAAGGTATGTTATCCAAATCATCTCAATTACACAGAAATTAACATTTCAATGCATTTTGCTCTGAAATGAAAATATCTTTGAAGAAACAATTATTCATGAAATAAAACATCTGGTAGAGTTGACTCAGAAACTGGAAACAGCTTTATAATCAACAGTTCTGGCAAGCAGTTTTGATGAAACACTAGATTAAAATAAAGGTTTTTAATATTCCAGAGAGATTTGGTCTTTTCTTTTCCATGTTCTCTCTAGATTTGAAATTGACAATATGGGTTTTCCTCTTTAATGGTATGAGATATTTTCAGGAGCAAAGTTTGTTTTTTTTTCATAGAATATTAATGTTAACCTCAGGAGGTTTTATTTTCTATTGAGCTGAAAGTTTGCTTCTTTAATTTATATGAAAAGATCCTTCTCAAAGACAATCCATTCCCCTCAAAAACTGATGAGTGTGTCCAGATACACCTCACCCTGCTACCAGTAATTGGAGAGGTTTTATAACTCCTTAGAGTTTAGTTTGCTGAGGAGAGACCCTCTCTAAATCATCTGGCCGAAGGAATTCTTAGTGACGTCAAACACTCCAATCTAGTTTGCTATTAAAACTAGTTTCAGGTTTTATGTTAAAAGTTTTCTCAACTCTGGAATGCATTACTGACATTTTGGTCTGGATGGTTCTTTGTTGTAGGAATTGGTCTATGTTTAGCAACATCCCTGGTCTCTACCCACTAGATAACAGTAGCACACACACCCTCTGCCACTCAGTGTGACAAACAAAAATGTCTCCAGACATTGTTAGTCCCCTGGAGTCGGGCGGGGGGGCGGGGGGGGGGGAAATCGACCTCCAGTTGAGAACCATCTTTAAGGATTACGCTAGTGCTAACTCTAAAGCTGTCTGCCCCCAGCCCCAATCCCTCTGCCCCACGATTTAAAGCCCTGCCTCTACACTTACTAGCAATGTGGCCTTCAGCACGTTAATTAACCTCTCTCAGCCTCAGAGTTAAATGAGACGATATATGTGAACCACTTAGAAGAGTGCCTGAGACAATAAGCCCTTAGCCAGCACTGGAAATTATTTTTATTATAATCCCCATAGCCTTTGAGTAAAACTTTAATTTTCACAGTAATGCAAGATTTAAAGGTTTTCTCACAAATTCTCTGAGAGTTATGTAATTGATACTAATTAATGGCTATTTTTCCTTTTTAATTTCAGTTAAAATAATTACAGACAATTTCCTCAGCTAATTTTCAAGAAGGGAGCATGTGCCACAAACCTCTCTAGGATTATGTATTGCCCCATTCTGGAGATAGAATCCAGAACATGTTCAAAGGAAAGCATTTGGTAACTTTTTTTTAAATCACAGGCTTACTTAAGAAGGCCTAGTTGAACCAAACTTTTACATTAATTGTAACTGATGCAAATGTTAGTAGCTCAACACCTCTAGATTTCAGAACACAGCAGTAACTGAGACTGCATTGAAAATCTCAGCAGGTACTGCTCTTATGCTCTCCATAAGCCTGAAGGCTCCCCTAGAAGAGAGTATGATTAAGACCAGTTCTCAATAACATCACAGGCACCCTCGTGTTTGGAAATGGCAACTGAATCTTTTCCCTAAATTTGAGCTTAAAACAGTCACTTGATACCTTATCACAATAAACACAGGTTGGGGGTTTTGAAAAAATATGGTGCTGAGATGTTAAGGAGATAGATTGTAAATCATCTCCCTTGGCAGCATTTTAAATTGCATTAAAATACAGATACTTAGCCCCCACTCCCTGACATTTCAATCCAGTCATATCTGAAGTATAACTCTGGAATTAAGATTTTTATGAAGCTCTCCAGGTGACTTTCAGATTTTCAAACAGATTTGGAAGATACTACCTAAAGAAACAGAGGAATACCTACAAAGCTTAAGTAAATTTCTGCAGCATCCCTGGTCTCTACCCACTAAATGCCAGTAGCACACACATCATCTCCACTCAGTGTGACAAACAGAAATGTGTCCAAACACTGTTAATCCCCCGGAGGGTGGGGACAACCATTTTAAAGGATTACATTAGTGCTAAACTCTAAAGCCATCTACCCCTTTCTCCCGATGACTGATCATAAAATGCATGATTAATTTATTCATTCTACATATATTTATTGAGACCCCACTACGTGGCAGAAACTGAATTAGCCACATTCAAGGTGAATAACAAGTGAACAAAGTAGAAGATTATTATTGACCCAAGATGGCCTTAATAGTCCTTTAGCTTTACTAAGCTCTAGACAGATTTCTTACAGATTTCTATAGACCCTTGACCTCACTTTTCTTAGTCTTTACTTTGGAAGATTTGCAATTGTAAATTATTTTTCTGCCCCTTTGAGATATAAATCTAAAATCCTGGAATGCCTTTTTCAAGGAACTGGGAGTCATCCCTTTGAAATGTAACCATCAAGAAAGTCAGGGCCCCTCTTTTCAGTTTCTGTGGGAGGATAGGAGCCTAATTTGCTGGATAAATGCCGATTAGCAAACACAGATGGCCTGATTACATTGACCAATCTCCTTCCTAATGTCCTCCAGTTCTTTTCCATGAGCTCACCACAGCACTTATAAATCCTTCCGCTTTTTATTTCAGTAGAACTGAGTTCCATCTCTGTCCATCATATCATTAGTTTGGTCTCTGGTGGCTCAGATGGTAAAGAATCTGCTTGTAATGCAGGAAACCCAGTTCCATCCCTGGGTTGGGAAGATCCTCTGGAGAAGGGAATGGTTACCCACTCCGGTGTTCTTGCCTAGAGAACTCCATGGACAGAGAAGCCTAGCGGGTTACAGTCCATGGGGGTCACAAAGAGTTGGACATGACTGAGCAAATAACACTTTCACTTTCTGTTTGCAATAGTCTTAAATAAAGTTTTTCTTGCCTGTTCTTTTTATATCTATGTCATCAATTTTGATATTTACTGTTTATAAAAATCATCTGAGTTTGTTAATCCAGTAAGTTTGGGTATGAGCAAGGAATCTTCACTCATAAGCCCCTGGGTGGTATAAGCAGGACACAGAAAAAAGAGACATTGAAAACCACTGGTGCCCATGGTCCCACTATACATGACATTAAGGATGGGATCATCACAGGCAAGTCACAAGACCTAAGAGCCAGCTTCAAGGATTCACAAAGGCCAAATCTTGGACATTTTGACCACTGAAATAATTAAGTATAATAATGATTTCAGAAACATTGTGCAAAATGGAAATCTATGAGTGCATACTGATTATAAACAAATGAGCAAATAATTGGGGAAAGGAGAGCTCTTGATTAAGGAGGAAGGCTGAGAGATGATTGATCGATATGTAGAGAGGGGTAGAGTTTAAAAATCAACATTTTGCAACTATAACAGTAAAGACTAGTTCACTCAAGAATCACCAATGATGATAAATCAAGGGAGAAAGTTTTGATGCAGAGCATGGTATATGCATGGTTGAAAAGTATCTCCTGACAGATTGCTTCTTAGCTGCAAGAGAAAAAAATAGTGACCACGTGACCATGTAACTGGACCATAACTTGGCCAGGAGATCAGAGTTGACATCAACAATGAAGGGCAGATGGACATCATGTGCCACTGTATATGATACCCTGGAAAGGACATAAAATTACTTGAATAATATTTATATTAAGAATTTTAATCCAATCATGAGGAAACAGTAGAGAAGCTCCAAATGATGATCTTTCTACTGAGAAGGAAAGGGAGGAAGGATGTATGTACTGTTTAAAAAATGTCAATGTCATAAAAGATAAAGAAAAGCCGAGAAATTATTTCAGATTAAAGGAAATTCAAGAAGTCTGAATATTAAGTGTATTGTGTGTGACCCTAGACTGGATCCTGTACTTAATGAAAAAATGCTACATAGGCCTTTGTTCCATCTGTTGATAAAACTGCAATATGGTTAATAGATATCTAAGAGTTAAACATTTCATATTGATTATGTAAGAGAGTATCCTAATTCTTAGGATATACACATTGAAACATTAATGGGTAAAGGGTGATATTATACATAACTTATACACATGTGTTCAGAAAAAATATAGGTAGATAGCAAAAAATAAAGGTAAAGCAAATGAGGCAAAATATTGACAATGGTAACACTGTGTGAAACAGATGCAAGCATTCTTTGTACTATTCTTGTAATGTTGTTGCATGTTCAAATAAAAATTACTTCCAAATAAAAAGTTTAAAATGTGCCATTAAAAAGGCATACTTTCACAAGGAGAAAACTAGCAATTTCATAAAGCAAGCCAATGCATGGGCTTCACACAGCTGCAACTAAATATTATGCCCTTAGCCTTTATAGAGGCTTGATTAAGAAGATGGTTTTATTTATTTTGTTGTTTAAAGTAAGAAGAAACCAATCCATTTATGCATTTTTCTGTGGCTGTAGAACAAGGGAAGAGCTAGGTTATGGAAAAGCTTTACTCAAGAAAAAACTAATAAAGTGATTAGATTTTCTTTATTTCAATATGGAGAGTCATAGTAGCTCTTTGGTTTTCTTCTTTGCCTTGACAATTTAGAGCCAATTTTGTTATACTACAGTAACTCTCTTTAGCCTAGGTTGGCTGGTGCAAGAGACAGAACCTTTGTTCAAAGTTCTGCCTCTTTCCTTATTATTTTCTTGTTTAAGGTCTATGTTGTTCACCTGAAACAAATAGCCTGCCAGGTATTTCACCAGCAAAGATAGATTTACGTGGATCACCAGAGAATTGCAATTCAGGGTCTGCAATCATGCTGAGCCACATGCAAGTCTCCATGTAGCAAGGGAAGGAGAACACTTTAATAGAGAGGAAAAGGAAGTTGGGAGACCTATAGTAGACAAAGAGTCCATGACCTTTTCATTGGCTGAGTGTCAAGAAAAAGGAGCATTTCTTCTCTATAATGAGCTCTATTATCATTGCAGGGGGTGGGAGCTCCCCCTTCTGGCCTCCCAACTCTATTTAATTGAAGTTTCTGTTTATTCACTTTGTAATATTAATGGGCTTCAATTTTGGGGATGGGATTTTGAGAGTTAAGTGTTAAAACTGCATCACAGTGTTGAAAATGTTGCATTATAATTAAATATGGAAATGCTATACTGAAGCAAAAAATGCACCAGGCCTGTTCTTCAGAAGTGAGAGGCAACTTTCAGATTTCGCTCAAATGCCACAATCTGGGGAACCTCCTGACAATATACCTCAAATAGCAATGCCCTTCCCGCTGCCTCCCCCAACTAAGGTTACTCTCTATCACTTCATCCTGCTTTATCTACTTGCTTCACATTTAGGCACCAACTTTTTAATGTATTTGTGTGTATTGTTTGTCTTCTGAAACAAAAATTCTGTGAGAGCTTTGCCTACTCTTCTGCTTACTTCTAATAAACAATGCTTAGCAAATGAATGAACGAGGGAGAGAGAGTTGCATGTCCCCATGAATTCATTCTCTGGGTTTTTTACTTAACAGCCAAAGTAGAGCTTTCCATTATAACACAATCTTTACCTCTATAACAAGTCGATACACACACACACACACACGTGTATCAGTTCAGTTCAGTTGCTCAGTCATGTCCGACTCTTTGCGACCCCAAGGACTGCAGCAAACGAGGCTTCCCTATTCATCACCAATTACTGAAGCCTGCTCAAACTCATGTCTATCCATGGTTGGTGATACCATGGATCACCAACCATCTCATCCTCTGCTGTCCCCTTGTCCTCCTGCCTTTAATCTTTCCCAGCATCAGAGTCCTTTCCAGTGAGTCAGTTTTTCGCATCAGGTGGCCAAAGTATTGGAGTTTCAGATTCAGCATCAGTCCTTCAAATGAATATTCAGGACTGATTTCCTTTAGGATGGACTGGTTGGATCTCCTTGCAGTCCAAGGGACTCTCAAGAGTCTTCTCCATCACCACAATTTAAAAGCATCAATTCTTGGGCACTCAGCTTTCTTTATGGTCCAATTCTCACATCCATACACGACTACTGCAAACAACATAACTTTGATTAGACGGACCTTTGTCGGCAAAGTAATGTATCTGCTTTTTAATATGCTGTCTAGGTTGGTTGTAGCTTTTCTTCCATGAAAGGAGTAGGTGTCTTTTAATTTCAGGGCTGCAGTCACCATCTGCTGTGATTTTGTGTCAGTTGCTTAGTCGTGTCCTACTCTTTGTGACCCTGTAGCCTGCCAGGCTCCTCTAGTCCATGGGATTCTCCAGGCAAGAATACAGGAGTGGGTTGCCATTTCCTTCTCCAGCAGTGATTTTGGAGCCCAAGTAAGTAAGATTTGTCACTGTTTCCATTGTTTCCTCGTCTATTTGCCATGAAGTGGTGGGACTGGATGCCATGATCTTAGTTTTTTGAATGTTGAGTTTTAAGCCAACTTTTTCACTCTCCTCTTTCACCTTCATCAACAGGCTCCTCAGTTCCTCTTCACTTTCTGCCTTAAGAGTGGTGTCATCTGCATATCTGAGGTTGTTGATATTTCTTTTGGCAATCTTGATTCCAGTTTGTGCTTCATTCACCCCGGGATTTCACACGACATACTGCATATAAGTTAAATAAGCAGGGTGACAGTATACAGCCTTGACATACTCCTTTCCCAATCTGGAACCAGTCTGTTGTCCCTGGACTTCCCTTGTGCAGGTGCACATCTACCTGCAATGTGAGAACCTGGCTTTGATCCCTGGGTTGGGAAGATCCCCTGGAGAAGAGAATAGCTACCCAATATAGTATTCTGGCCTAGAAAAGTCCATGGACTGTACAGTCCATGGAGTTGCAAAGAATCAGACACGACTGAGTGACTTTCATTTCACTTTGTTTTCCATGTCTGGTTCTAACTGTTGCTTCTTGACCTGTATACAGATTTCTCAGGAGGAAGGTCAGGTGGTCTGGTATTCCCATATCTTGAAGAATTTCCCACAGTTTGTTGTGATCCGCACAGTCAAAGTCTTTGGCGTAGTCAATAAAGCAGAAGTAGGTGTTTTCCTGGAACTCTTTTGCTTTTTTGATGATCCAACTGATGTTGGCAATTTGATCTCTGGTTCCTAATATCCACTTGAACATCTGGAAGTTCTTAGTTCATGTACTGTTGAAGCCTGTCTTGGAGAATTTTGAGCATTACTTTGCTAGCATGTGAGATGAGTGCAATTGTGCAGTAGTTTGAACATTCTTTGGCATTGCCTTTCTTTGGGATTGGAATGAAAACTGACCTTTTCCAGTCCTGTGGCTGCTGCTGAGTTTTCCAAATTTGCTGGCATATCGAGTGCAGCACTTTAACAGCATCATCTTTTAGGACTTGAAATAGCTGAACAAGAATTTCATCACCTCTGCTAGCTTTGTGCATAGTGATGCTTCCTAAGGCCCACTTGACTTAGGTATGGACCTAACTTCTAGGTATCGACCTAAAACAACTTAGGTATGGACCTAACAGAAACAGAAGATATTAAGAAAAGATGGCAATAATACACAGAAGAACTATACACATGTACATATATATATATCTGCATATGTATATGTGTATATTTAAGCCTTTGTTAATTTACAAAGCAAATATTGCCTAACTCTTCATCCTCATCAGCAGCAAAGGAATGGAAACTGCAGAACTATGTGTGTGCCCATGTGTCTATTACTAGTATACCTATTTATTTTATTTAAAAACTCCCCAAATCTTAAGAAAGGAGATAATATCTGATTCTAGAGATTTGTCTGTATGCATGTGTGACTGGTAAGACTGGACAGGGGCTGCTGGAAAGAATGGGATAAGAGGGAAGGAAGACGTCTCCAAGCTATAAGTGTGAACAGAGAGTGAGGCTGTTGTCTAGGAAGTCCTGGGCAGAAGCATCTAGAGAAGGAAGCCATCAAAGGCTACACTGGTCAGGTGTCCTCACCAGGTAAGGACCCAGTGTGTTTACTGTCAAAGGTGCCTGGGAGTGGAGCGAGGAGAACTTGGGAAGGGAGAGAGACAAAAGGCCCCATAGTTAGGGGATTGCTTCGTATGTAAAGGACTTTCGATTTTAACCTTTTAAGGAATCACTGAAGAGTTGCAAGCAAAGGACTGACAAAATGACGTCAATTTAAAGAGTCATCTGGTGGTGATGGGTATGTATGAAGGTATATGTTTATTAAAATATCAAGTTGTATATCTTAAACATGTGCAATCTTTATTTTTCAATTATACCTCAATAAGTTGGGGGAGAAAAGCTCTCTGGTAGCAAGATGGAAAATAGTTTGTGAGCAGAAAGGCCAGACAGAGGGAAATCAGAGCTACTGATAAAAAACCAGCAGTAGCAGCCCTTTCTATATACAATTGAATTTTGTGAATTAAAAAAATTATAGCAGAGATAACCAAATGTAGATTTTCCTCTAAATGAAATAACACTCATAGGTTTTAAAAAAATTAATAAATTTTTACATCTCTGCAAGTGTTTGGGCCTATTCAGAAATTTTTTTTAAGTTTCTATCCATAGATCATTAAAATAGTTGAACTTTATTTTAAATTTATTAATGTATGTGATATTAATCTCTTTTATTTTAAAATTATTAATGTATATGATATTAATCTCTTTGACTAAGCTAAGGATAAATTTATTTTTAGAACCTTTGCCACGTCAGTTGGTGGCACAATGAAATGATGAAATATCAGGCTGTGACTGTTATTTTCTTCTGAAGAGTCAATTCATTTTGCTATTTGCTCTTAAGGAGTGGATTCAGAGCTATAATATTTCATAGTTCTGTTGATGTTGACAGCCACATTCATTATAAGCAGCCTATTAATCCTACAAGGCTTCCTTTAGCTCAAGAATCAGTAAGTTCGTCAGACACACAACTTCTGAAAGTCTGCAGTTTGTAGAAAGGAGTCATGGTAAGTGAGAGCACAGATGCATCATTTGAAAATTTGACTACTTTTGTAATGGAATTCACTAGTAAGACCTTTGAGCAAGCAAACAGAACTGGCACACACTGCCTGATACATTACTGGGCAGTGACAAGATTTAAACCAACTACAATCCTAGGCATAATGTCAGGGGATGAGAGAGACTTTCTAGAAGTTATGAGCCAATTCCAAAGGTCATTCTGGATATCTGACTGGATAAGGCATGACAATAATCTCAGGAGGTCTATTCTCAACTGTATCTGAAGCATTTACTGCTTTCTCTCTGAAAAGTAAAATAAAAAGTCAATACAACTAAGCTATCATGTTTAACGGTAGCAAATGAGGAGCAACTGGAGGAGCAATCCAAATAACTCTTTTAAGACTTTTCTTCACCAATCATGAATATTAAGCATCTCTTGCTTTTTTTCTGCCCTTTCTATTTAACACTGACATTTCATGTCTTACATGTTTCTTACATTAACTTTTTTATCCATATGTACATACCTAACTCACCTTATGAATTTTTCCTGTCTTTATAGGTACTACGTTATTTATTAATTGTGCTCAGAGTATCTTATAAATTTCATCTATCCTATTTGTTTTTTCTATTCTCTATGTAGAAATGAAATTCTTAAATAATACAGCAAACTTGCACTGCAGTAGTTATGCAAAATGAGATTTATATCATGTTATTATAATTATTAACTGAGTCATATAAGCAGTGACTAATAAATTTAAGTAGTTAAAAAAGGAGAATTATAGGATTCCACCCCCCAATACTTTTTAAACAATATTTAAAAATTATTTGCTTCAATGTAATTTCTCTTACTAGCAAGAAGGTAGCTTTATTATTACTTTTTTCATCTAACTCTTTAATTTTGCTTTAGGTGGAACTAAGTTAGCTCAAGTAACAGTAAATATTCAAAAGAACATCTTAAAAAATAAGTTTATTTCTCTGTTATGTGTATGAAAAATAATTTCCAGTTAGCACGAATGAGCAAAGAAAAAAAGAAAGGCAAACCTTTTTCTCAAAAGTTAAATAAAATATGTTTATTTATTGGCTTTAGCTAGAAATTACTCATATGACCATACTCAAAGGATGCTGGAAATTGTTTTTGCTATTGGCCATGAGTCTAGTCAAATATCAGGGCTTAGGGAAAGAAAGAGATAACACATTATTGGAAGAGGAATATCAGGGCTCTGTCACAAAACTCTGGACAGAACCAAGTTTCCACCAAAATGTAAAAATGTGATTGACTCATAAATAGGACAAATGTCCGGGCACCTTGTAGGAACACGATCATTTTCCTTCTAACATAAAACTTGATGTATCCAAATCCATATTATTACAACTCTCCCTAAAATGTGCATAATTATGATCAAGTTAGCATATGATTAAACATTTTTCTCTAAGAATTTAGATACAAAATAACCAATAATTATCTTGTACAGCATACTTAGCAAATACATCTTATTACCATAATAATATCAGGACCATATCATTAAACCAAATATAAACCTTTGAAAACAATTAAAAATGAACCCAACTCTCCCTAAACAGGTGCCTACTTTTCTTCTGTAAATCTAAAGAACATCACACTTTTTTATTTGGTTGGGTTGTCTACCTTCTGAATTTCATATTTTCAGAAAAGTAAACTACTCATCTCTCCTTCAATATGGGTAACTTGTTAAAAACTGGAACTTTATACATTTTTTTTTTTTGATCCTTGGCTCAAGTCAATTTGAGGTGGCTGACCTCTAAAATTTCTTTGAGATCCCAGGAAATCTTTAGTTAAAGGATGTCTTACACTGGTCTTTTAACTGGCTTCCACATTATATTTTCATTCATTGAAGTTCTCCTACTGATAAACCTGGTACTTTCCAACCTCTCAGTTGCTGATATCTGCCCTACTTGCTTTGGGAGAAAAGACAAGGTAGCTGTGCAGAGGGGCTACAGTGCTTCTCCATGCACCATGTAATCCCTGAAGTCTTAAGGAAGGAGACTAATATTCACTGAAGCAATTATGCATTACTGAACATGAGATTAAAGTTTTATTTGATATACTTTAGCAGAATTATATTGTTTTTTTAAAATAATCATATACCTTGTTAGCCATATTCTTGAGTATTTTATGTTTAGTTTTCACTGAGGTCTTTTTTTTTTTTAATTTTATTTTCAAGTTAGTGTTCTTGGAATATAAAACAGCTATTGACCTTTATATATTAATTTTATAGCTAGCTACTACATACACTTTCTTTTTTTTTCCCCACATACACTTTCTTACTGTTTTAAATAATTTTTTCACTTAATTCTTTTGCATTTTCCAAATATACAATGGTATGATCTTCAAATATTTATCCTTCATATTTTATTCTCCTACTTAATTCTCTCTAGAGGTTTACTGCTTATCACCATGAGGAGTTCATAGTCGCTGGTTTATAATTTCTGACTCCATCTGAGATGCTAGAAACTATTCACTAAATTAAGCCCTACAGCTATTTATAAAGTGAGTATAACCAATAGTTCACAAAAGGAAATTGCTTAAGGTCACAAAGGTCCGTCTAGTCAAGGCTATGGTTTTTCCAGTGGTCATGTATGGATGTGAGAATTGGACTGTGAAGAAAGCTGAGCGCCGAAGAATTGATGCTTTTGAACTGTGGTGTTGGAGAAGACTCTTGAGAGTCCCTTGGACTGCAAGGAGATCCAGTCAGTCCATTCTGAAGGAGTCAGTCCTGAGTGTTCTTTGGAAGGAATGATGCTAAAGCTGAAACTCCAGTACTTTGGCCACCTCATGCAAAGAGTTAATTAATTGGAAAAGACTCTGATGCTGGGAGGGATTGGGGGCAGGAGGAGAAGGGGACGACAGAGGATGAGATGGCTGGATGGCATCACCGACTCGATGGACGTGAGTTTGAGTGAATTCCAGGAGTTGGTGATGGACAGGGAGGCGTGGTGTGCTTCAGTTCATGGGGTCGCAAAGAGTCGGACACGACTGAGCGACTGAACTGAACTGAACAAGTAAATAAGGGACATAAATATTTTTTGAACCCAGATTTGTTTTCACATTTCATGTATTTTCTAAGACTTTATGTAATAAACCCACAAGAAGAAAATGTAAGATTCAATAAAAAAGTAGAATCTATTCTCCAACTAATGCTGGAGATTTTAATCACAGGAAAAATCATGAATCAGAAAAGTACCTATTCCAGTTATATATTGCTGTGTAATACATAACCCAACGTCAAGAGTGTAAAACTATACACATTTTATTATACTCATGGATTCTACAGGACAAGGCACCACTAGCATAGTTTGACTGTCTATAGGACACCACACAGCCTGCCACGTTCTGCTCACAGAATTGTTATGTACAGGTAGTGTATCTTTGGCTACAGGGTTGGCAAGATGAGGCTAGGTAGAGAGGAAGACAACAGACTTGGGGAGGCTCTTGCCTGGCAGGGAAAGGACTTTATAGGCCTTTAGAGGCCTTTAGAGGGACAATGACCAAATTAGCATTGCAGATTATTCTAGTAGCATTTTGAAATCTATCAATATACTGGAGGTGACTGAGGCGGGTGGCAGGGGGTTACGTCAAGGAGAAATGATGAATGTTTTACTGGGGCAGTAGCAGTGAGAATTGTCTTGATTTGCTGGTGGATTACAGAAGGACGTTTGGGAGAGGGAGTGAGTCTAGGAGGATTCCAGGCAGAACTGGATGAAATCCTCACCATTCTCAGGTGGTGAGGATGTGCAGGAGGCCAGAATGACATGGAAAAGGAAATGGATGATGGATTTTATTTGGAAATATTATATCTGAATTGTCTGTGGGAAATTTCCCCATATTACCTCAAAGGAAACTGTCAGGTAGGTAGCTGTCAGTCTGCACTACAGTTTGAGGAATCAATGTATGGATGGAAATGGAAGCCAAGGGTGTCAATGAAATTGTACTGGGAGGTTTCCAGAAATAATAACTTAAAAAGGCATAAGGACAATCACTGAAAAATACCAATAATTCCATCCCAAGCTGTGTAGGAAGATCAGAGAGCTAGAGGAAAAACCAGGAGAAATGGAAAGAGAATGTCAAGAAATTTCTTGAACTCTGTGACTGAAACAAAGACACCGTCTCTCTTTCTAATGTTAAGGACTGGGCTCCTTAAATCATCAACAGAAGAAATTTTCAGTGAGAGCCAAGAAAGCTGTAGTGGCTTTGTCTGCTCGTAAGGCAGGAGGAGAAGGGGACGACAGAGGACAGGATGGTTGGGTGGCATCACCAACTCAATGGACATAAATTTGAGCAAACTCTGGGAGATGGTGAAGGACAGGGAAGCCTGGTGTGCTGCAATCCATGGGGTCACAAAGAGTCAGACACAACCGAGTAACTGAACAAAAATAAAACCCTTGTTCTCTCCTGCCAATCCCTCCATCTGCCTGGTTTCCTGGGAGGAGGGCCAGTCATACAAATCCATCTTGCTGGCCACAGTGATTGGCTCACAGTGAATACGTGAGAGGAACCACCTTTTTCCCTTTTTTCCCCCTCCTCCTCTTCCCTTTTTGGAGTTGTATCTTGTTGCTTGCATCAAGAGCCAGTATCTGTTGGTTTTAATGGCTGGCGTTTTTCATATGGTGTCTGTTCCAACTGGCCTGTGTATGACTCCTGTTGCCACCAACACATGTTAACTGATTCAGATGTTTAGACTAAGTGAAGAACAGTGTTTGATATGAAAGGAAGCTGTAAAGCATCTGAAACAGGCAATCTGTAAATTACGACCCTATTATTTTCTGTAAATACCAATCTAAAGTGAGGCTTTGTAAGTTGAAAAAAGCCTAAGATTTTCAGGGCTTTTGCATCAGAAGGACAAATGAGTGAGCAGGCTGAAGGTGTTGAATGATATACCAGTAAGTAAGTAGAGTCAGGAACAGGCTCATTGATTTGGAAACAAATGTGGAGTCAAGGGACGTGAGATCTTTATGGGGCCAGAGTGAACACAAGGGTGCTGGCACACCAAAGGATGAGAACTTAGGGATAAAGGACTGGAGTGCTGTTGTTGAACATGCATAGCCACCCTGGTTTTTAAGACACGTGCAAAAGTGTGAGTAAGGAATGAAGTAGTGAAATGGAGTGAGGTGTCAATTCAATGTCTAGCATGTTGAGAAACAGTGAGGACAGTACTTTGCATGAATTCTCTATATGGATGCCTGACATCTGTTAGAAGGAGGAGAAAACTTAAGCAAATGTGTGTGAGTTAAGATGTATACATCAGTACTGTTGCATTCTGTCTCATGATATCTGTGCAGATCAGATTTCAAGCTGTTTAAGAATATTTCATTGACTCCTAGCTTTCCTGATGATGGGTTCTAAATGCCTAGTTCTTTCCTTACTTTGTATCATTAAAGTTATATTGAAATATATGCTATGGGAAAAATATAATGTGAATCCTGACATATTTTATACATGAACATGCTTTTTCAAGGCTGAAATTTAGTGTCTTTGAATCTGCAATATGTTATAACAATATTCTCTCCAAAATAAGAACAAATGGAACATCTTGATGAATTATCTTCTTTTGAGAATATATTTTCCCTTTTTGTGGTGTCTCTTGAAATAATTTTCCATAGTTGTATGGAATAATAGTCTAAGTATTTATAAGTCATGGAAACAGTTGCTTTGAGGTACAGTTACAAATCAACATGTAGAAATGCTAAAACTGAGAAATTTTTCTAATTTAAATAAGACACCAGTATTTATTTCAGAAAATACTGTCTTAAAAAGAGGAGGCAATTACAGTTGCAGGTGAAAGACTAGGAGTATTTATACCAAATGGAAACGTGGTGATTCAGAGTAAACAGATAAATGCCCAGAGTAAACCAAGCATGCTAATCCAATGTTTGAGACTGACCAAATAAAACCTCAAAATGTTTGAGTACATATTTAATGCTACCTTTAATGAAGACAGTTTCATGTAAAGTCTATAGCTTCCTTTATGTATTAAGAAACTCTCAAGAGATCATATGCATTCATGCTACTGTTTTTAGACTCAATAACACTTTACAATTTTTCTTAGAATATTACTAGGAAGAAATTTCCAAATGTTTATCTTGTATTTTTTATTATTCCATAAGAAATCTTTTTCAGATTCTAATTCAAAGTATTTCAGTGAAATTAAAGTATATGATAGGAGTTATGTGAATTAAAGTGCTTAAAATGGGAATAGCTTCTTTAAAATCTGCATAATTCATGATACTGGTTCAACAAACCAAGTGGAAATGATCAGTTTGGATTTGGGGCCCTAAAAAGACATTAGGTGAAATCCCTTATCTGGGTCCCTGATGGGTTGAGTGAAGAAGATGGAAAAGATGTAAGGCAGATAAATAAGGGGCAAGCACTATCTGGCAGCCCACTCCAGTACTCTTGCCTGGCAAATCCCGTGGATGGAGGAGCCTGGTAGGCTGCAGTCCATGGGGTCGCTGGGAGTCAGACACGACTGAGCGACTTCACTTCACTTTTCATTTTTATGCACTGGAGAAGGAAATGGCAACCCACTCCAGTGTTCTTGCCTGGAGAATCCCAGGGACGGGGAAGCCTGGTGGGCTGCCGTTTCTGGGGTCGCACAGAGTTGGACATGACTGAAGTGACTTAGCAGCAGCAGCAACTATCAAAGTGTAGGGTCTGTCTAAATAATCTGTTCTCCTTCTTGGAATGGCCCTTGTTTCTCTTCTCTCTGATATTTTAGCATAAGTATCTTTTCTGTGAAGTGTTCACCATCCACTTCCCCAGACAGAGGTCACCCCTTTGCACATCTCTCTTTGTAGATATGCACATGTAGCTCATTCACTGCACTGTCATGTCTCAGGCCATCCAGATGGTGAGGTTTTTCAGGAATCGTTTGTCTTTATTCAGTGCCAGAAAAGTTAGATTCAAAATAAGACACTAATTATCATTAGAACAGTTACTTTTTCCAACACATTAAAACAGTCAAGGCATAATACTTTCCTCAAGTGGTAAAAGGATGTGAATAAAACTGGAGGTTAACAAAATTAGATATCTTTACCTTAATGTCTTTTAATCCACCTGTCAGAATTATAAGACAAGGGTGGGAGTGGTCAGCTGATCTTAAATCTCAGGGAGAGAGATACGTATAGGCTCAATATGTATAATACTGACTACTTTTCATGAAGAAATGATAATCTGGGAAGCATCTGACATTTTCCTGACGTCTGAGATCAATCCAGCATTATGAATTATGGTGTTTCCAACTCAAATCAGTATTGTCAACATTTTAAAAAATGCTTTTGTGTGTGAAAGATTCTCCTGGAATAATCCAAGAAATAAGAGCGAGGTTGGGGATGCAGGGAGAAGACAGTCTGCCGAAGTCAGGACAAGTCAAGGGTATTAGTTTTTTAGATTCCGTATCAGCTTGGGCACTTCCCAGATGTGTGGATTTGAATGCATGGTTTAGTTTTCTCTGATTTAATTTCAGCATCTTTAAAATGGCGAAAGTAAGTATTTCATTGTTCTGATAATTAAATGAGACTGGTGTGTAAAGCATATAAAAAACAGTAAGCACCAATAAAATTTAGTCTTCTTGTCTTATCTAAAATCTAACCAATATTTACTCCACAGTTGAGCAGTTCTTTAGTGTGCATGAGAATAGGCTTGAATTCTTTTTAAGATGCATATTCTTGAGCATCATTACAAGAAACTTTGATCCAGTTGGTCTATAAGGCCCAGAAATCTTTTTAACAAATCTTTCAGGTGATTCTGATGTAAGTGCACTTTAGAAGATCACACTCTAAGTTGGAATACCACTGAGAACCATTTAGGTAGACTGGCAGATGTGTAGGATATGGTGCCATGATGGTTCAGATGGTAAACAATCTGCTTGCATTGTAGGGAACCTGAGTTTGATCCCTAGGTTGGGTATATCCCCTGGAGAAGGGAATGGCAAAATATAAAGTATTCTTGCCTGGAGAATTCCATGGACAGAGGAGTCTCACGGGCTATAGTTCATGGGGTTGTAAAGAGGCAGACATGACTGAGTGACTAATAAGTTCACTTTAATGCGTTTATAATTTTATGTAAGTAGAGTTCAGAGAAGATAAGTCTATAAGAAAACAGGGAAGGTATGGGTTTAGTGAGTCCAAAACAAACATTTTTTCAAGACTCTAAAGCACACTGTCATTTTTACTGTGAGAAATGTCCCCCGCTGCTCGCATGTTATCTAAACACAGCAACATGAACCAACCAAGGAATGACTGTAAGTACACTGAAATTTGTGGTCATACTGACAAAGACAGTCTCCCTGGACAACTTCATTCAGGCTTCTTGGAGCTCTTTTTTGAAGGAGACCAGACCTTATGTATACCCCAACCCTCCCTGTCCCACTGCTGGACTTCGCTGCATAGCCTAGTTGTAGCAAGAATCCTGCCAAGTCAGTTTAGAGAGAATCTCACCACCCTTGGTATTTAATCACTCTGGCCTGCCTTCAGCAAGAATCCAATCCTATTAGGTCAGTTTAGCAAGAGTTTCTCCTACCCTTGATATCTCCTTTTAGTAGTTTTTCATCCCCTGATCCCTCAGTCTGTTTCTTGGCTATAAATCCCCACATGCTCTTATTGTGTTTGGAATTGAGCCCAGTTCTATACTGAGGTCTCTTTCCTCCTAATCTGTTTTTACTGCGTTAGCTACTGTCTAGCTGTGCTTCTCTTTAATAATATATAAATGTTAAATCTATTTTTGTACCCAGAGAGTGCTGCTCACCTCAGTACCTACTGTGCTTAACACATGTGCACATTTTTATGAGTTAGTAATCCAGAGAAGGTGCCCTCTCCAGGGTTCTGTGTGTAGGCATTCAAAACACCTTGCAACATTTTACTCTATATTCTGAAACTGCCTCCCCCACTTTGTACAACTTCACATCCTTCAAATGTAAGAATTAAGTTTTCCTATAAGTCTTTTTTCTTTTCATTTCTCCCTTTCCTTTCCCTATTTCCCCGCCTCCAAGGTCCTGGCAAACATTTTCCTACTCTGTATTTCTATGAGTTTGACTTCTTAAAAAAATTTCTTTAGCTTCAAAATATAAATGATACCATGTAGTATTTATCTCAGTTTGGCTTATTTCACTTGGCAGAATCTTGTCAAAACTCACAAATGGCAGGATATTTTTTTTCATGGCTAGATAATGTTCCATTCTGTGTGTGTGTGTGTGTGTGTGTGTATGTATATGTATATATATATATATATCTCACAACTTCATTCATCGATTGATGGGCACTCAGGTTGTTTACATATCTTAGCCATTGTGAATAATGCTGCAACAAACATGGGGGTGTATATCTCTTGATATACCCACAAGTGAAATTGTTATATCATATGGGAGTTCACGTGAGTTTGAGTGAACTCCGGGAGATGGTGATGGACAGGGAGGCCTGGCATGCTGCGATTCATGGGGTCGCAAAGAGTCGAACACGACTGAGTGACTGAACTGAACTGAACTGCATCATTTCAATATAATACCAAATGTTTTGTTTGTTCTGTGAGTTAGTTGTCTGGGGATACCAACAAAAGGTAAAGCACAGACCAGAATTATTCTTGAAACAAGACTGGGTGAGGTAGAAAGAGACTGAGCAATCTGTGGCTTTCATTAAAAAATCATGCTCAGTTGTAGAATATTATCCAAATATTTGGGCTTCCCTAAGACCCTGATGCTGGGAAAGATTGAGGGCAGGAGAAGGGGACAACAGAGGATGAGATGGTTGGATGGCATCACTGACTCGATGGACATGGGTTTGGGTAGACTCCAGCAGTTGGTGATGGACAGGGAGGCCTGGCATGCTGCGGTTCATGGGGTCACAAAGAGTCGGACATGACTGAGTGACTGAACTGAACTGAGTTCACTTTTTAATTTTTTGAGAAACCTCCATACTGTTTTCCATAGGGGTATCAATTTACATTTTGATCAGGCTTCTCTTTTCTCCACAGCCTTGCCAATACTTGTCTCTTGTCTTTTTGATGACAGCTGTTCTAATAGGTGTGAGGTAATATCTCATTATCATTTTGATTTTCATTTCCCCGATGATTAGGGATGTTAAGCATCTTTTAACATAACTTTTGGCCATTTTGATGTCCTTTTTTTGAAAAATGACTATTGAGTTCTTCTGCTGTTTTTCAATTACTTTGCTTTTTGCTACTGAATTTATGTATTCGGATAGTAACTCTTTGTCAGATATATGATTTGCAAATATTTTATCTTAATGTAGGTTGCCTTTTCACTTTGTTGGCGGTTCCTTTGCTGTACTGAAGCTTTTTAGTTTGATGTAGTCTCACTTATTTATTTTTGCTTTTGTTGTCTTTGCTGTTTTTGTCAAATCCAGTAAATCATTGCCAAGACTAATCTCAAGGATCTTACCCCATATGTTTTCTCGTAGGATTTTTATGGTTTGAGGGCTTGGGTTCAAATCTTTAATCCATTTTTAGTTGATTTCTATGTATGGCATAAGGTAGACATTCAGTTTCATTCTTTTGCATATGGTTATCCAGTTTTCCCAGCATCATTAATTGAAGAAACTATCCTTTATTTAGTATATCCTAGGCTTCTATGTTGTAAATTAATTGATCATATAAGCTTGGGTTTATTTCTGGACTCTATTTTGTTCAATTTATCTATGTCTTTATACCAATATCATAATATTTTGATTACTGTAGCTTTGTAATATAGTTTGATAGGAATCTTTGTGGGACAGTTGCCTAAGTACTATCATAATTTCTAAAATAACATCTGACAGTCCTTTCCTTGATCTATTCTTTACATCAAGACTCTGTGACTAGCAAATGATAGAGTACCAAGTTCCATGCCAAATAGAAATGTATTGATTCACAAAACTTAAAAATACCTGGCTAAGGTTAGCTTCAGCCAAGTATTTATCTAGCTTTATCAAGCAGTTCAGAAGTGAAGGTTAACCTTCAGTTTCTCATTATCTTTTGGCTCTGTTTTGTGCTGAGTTATTTTCATACTCTGGCTCTGCATGATGGCTTCTTCTAGGCTCATATTATTGTAACCATTGGAAATCCCAGTGCAGAAAGGAGACTATCTGTTTTTGGTAAACATATCAAAGAAGAAAAGATTGGACATATTGGACAATTCTGAATTATTTACTCATCAATTTAAGTGATATGATGCTTTAGTTTTTCAGATCTGGGATACACGTTTTACTCCAGATCCGAAACATACAGATGAAAAATGAGAAGTAGTTTTCTTAAGAAATTGCAAGGTACCATTATAAGAAGAGGAAATGGATGTTAGGTGGTAAAAAGCAACTTATTTCCCCAAACTCTTCTGGGTCTCTGAGGTTTTTAAGTCTTTGTTTTCTATACCTGGACATTCTTTCCCCAACTTCTTTCTGGTGACTTCCTATACATCCTTTCAGAACCAAGTCAAATGTCATCTCAGGGGTCAGATTCTGCTTAACTGTCACCTTATTAGGGGACCTTTACTTACCATCTTGTTTTGTCTACTTTCTTATTTCCTTACTCTAATTTTTTATTCTGCACAGCACTTTTTTTTTAACCATTTGTCACATTATGTATTTTCTACATCTCCTTAGAATGTCAGCTTAAAAGGGCATGAATTTTTGACTGCTTTTTCACTGTTCTATAACCAGTCCCTGGAAGAATACCTAGCACCAAAGAGGTGCTCAATAAATATCCGTTAAATAAATGGATGAATGAATGAAATCATCTCCTTCCTCCTGAGTTCATGTCAGTACCTACCTCCTGTCAGTATCTTGTATACATTTTTGTTCTGGTACTAACACATTGCACTTTATCTGCAGGAATATGTGTATCCCTGGTTGGACTCAGCAAACATTTACCTAATTGTACTAATCCTTCCCTCTACTTTTGGGGCTCTAAGTATTCATGAATTCTGCTCCCACTAAGTATTAGGGCATCTATTTTATATTCAGTTTTCTTAATTGGCTTCATTAGTCTGACTCTCAGCATCTGGGAAAGAAGATATTTCCAGTTATCCTTTGTCAATTTATTCATGTTTGGTTAGTAACTGCTTATTTATTTATTTTCCTAGTTTGTTGAGAAATAATTAACATACATGAGAAAGCATCATTACAGCCTTGTATATATGCGCATGTGCACTGGAAACAGTGTGGTGTGTACACAGAAATAAAAAAGCCAGCACAGCTCTTTACTTCTTCACTTTGTTGCCTTACATGAGTTTTTGAGGAGTTGCAAGATGGTTTCTAGTAACTCCTGGGTTATAACATTTCTCTTTTACATCTAGTTATTAAGAATTAATTCTTGGTGGTCTTTTGAGATAAGGAGGTTTTTCTTTCCCAGAAGTCCTGGCAAACTTGTCTCAAGTCAATTGATTTATATAGGACTATGGACCCTTAATGGGCTTCCCTGGTGGCTCAGCAGTAAAGCATACATGAGCAATGCAGGAGACCATCTACAATCCAGGAAATGTGGGTTTGACCTCTGGGTCAGGAAGATCCCCTGGAGAAGGAAATGACAACCCACTCCAGTATTCTTGCCTGGGAAGTCCCATGGACAGAGAAGCCTGGAAGGCTACAGTCAATGGAGTTGTAAGAGTTGGACATGATTTAGTGACTAAACCACCATCATGACTATGTACTCTTAACATTGGATAGACCAACTGGCTAAATTAGGGTATGTGGGCAACTTCACTTCAGTAAAATCTAAATAGGAGAAGAGACTTTCCCAATGGGAATTTAGGGTACTGTTAGTAGGGACAGAGGGGATAACTACTGATAGGGCACTAATAAATGTCCTCCATAGTCCTGCTGCTTGGTACTCTTCAGAGGAAACTTGAGCATTGGTGACCAGTTCCATATGGTATATTTTAAAAGAGTTGATTATTAAGTGAGTCATGTTAAGAGTCTCAAACAGGGTGACTGAAAAGCCAGAACTATCTGAGACAGACTTGAAGAAAACTGGCCTATGATTTAAAGGAGAGCAGCTACTAGTGGACATGGTATTAAGCTTCCAGTATTTAAGGCACTGCCGTGGACAGGAGGAAAAAGGTGCCTGCATGGCTATAAAACGCATAACAAAGGTCAATAGATAGTAATTTTAAGGAAGTAAATTTTGGCTCATTATAGTAAGAATTTTCTCATAATTGAAGCTGTCAACAGTGTAATGGGACCTTAGGATATTGTGAGGACTGTAAAGTTGAAAGTTTTCATGTATTAATACTAGATATTACTATATAGGAGCACTTGGAAAAGAGAGATTTTTTATGGCTTACACAGTAACTGTATAAAGTGATGCTTTATTCTCAACTCTGACCTCTTTTAAATAATCACCATGGTGGCTTTAATGTAATGCACTTTTAAAAAGTTCTTTTCTTCCATTATTCAACAATAAGCCACTTATCCTACCTACTTCTGATCTCTTTATCCCCTGCAGCTTTCATTTTATCTTCTAAATCTTGACCATCTTTGCCAGTGGTATTCGTCTTTCAGACCTTGTCTTTGAGAATGTAGCCACTTGAAAATTCATAAATATGTTAAGTAAAATTCATTGTCCATTTCAGAAAAGACACATGGCATAAAACCCATGGTTTAATTACAAATGGATTCTTGCTAGCTTAGAATACATAATAATCATTTTCAGTAGAGGGCCTACATGCTGCCATGATTTTATGATATAGTGTGCTTTATCTTGTTTACTAATTAACTTAGTAAGGATAGTGTCTTTCTAGATTTGCTGCATTAGAGCATGCTGCTCTAAACAGAACTTGCATTCATTTGTTACACAGGCTTTTGCTTTTGAAATGAATAGAAAAGCATACTGCCTTAGAGCTTATGTTGGCTTTAAGTCAGACATTTATTCTGTTATGTCTAAGAACTGATTAGCTCACAATTATTAACATTTGTTAACCTTTTGTTATAGGCAAGGGATTCTTTAGAAGATTCCATCATAAGTAAAAGCATTTAAGAAATTTATATTCCAGTTGTTGGGAAAACACAGACAAGTAGAAAAAAATTAAATTCATATATTTAGGCTCATTCAAAACCACCTTTTGCTTTTTTTCTGAATAATGTGGAAAAAGCTATCCAGCTTTTATCATCCATGTTTGAAAGTATTCTGAAGACCAGGACAGACTAAGCTATTTGTATTGGTGTTTGGCATCTGCTGCCACATGTCTGTGTTTGTCTTCATTAAAATAGAGAGTAACATGTATCTTGGAGAAGGCAATGGCACCCCACTCCAGTAATCTTGCCTGGAAAATCCCATGGACGGAGGAGCCTGGAAGGCTGCAGTCCATGGGGTCGCTGAGGGTTGGAAACGACTGAGCGACTTCACTTTCACTTTTCACTTTCATGCATTGGAGAAGGAAATGGCAACCCACTCCAGTGCTCTTGCCTGGAGAATCCCAGGGACGGGGAAGCCTGGTGGGCTGCCGTCTATGGGGTCACACAGAGTCAGACACGACTGAAGTGACTTAGTAATAGCAATAGCAACGTGTATCTAAGTTGGAGAGTGTGTGCATACTCAGTCGCTCAGTCATATCTAACTCTTTGTGACTCCATGGACTGTGGCCCACCAGGCTCCTCTGTCTATTGGATTTTCCAGGCAAGAATACTGGAGTGGGTTACCATTTCCTGCTCCAGGGAATCTTCCCAATCCATGGGTCAAATCCAAGTCTGCTGCATCTCCTGCATGGACAGGAGGATTCTTTACCACTGAGCCACCTGGCAAGCCCAAGTTGGAGAGTAATTTATTCAAAAACTTAATTTGGATAAATAAATAGTATCTCTGAAAACATACATGATGCTTAATCCAGAAACTTGTTGTTGTTGTTCAGTGGCTCAGTAGTGCCTGACTCTTTATGACCCCATGGACTGCAGCACACCAGACCTCCCTGTCCTTCACCATCTCCCAGAGCTTGCTCAAACTCATCTCCATTGAGTCAGTGATGCCATCCATAAATAATACTATCAATGAGCTTGGGGTCCTAGCTACATTTAAAATGTCCATGCTTCTGACATCTGTCAAATAGCAGAGGTAGGTGTCAACTTCTGACACATCTAGAAAAGAGACTGGTTCTCCTCTCTGTATTGACCTGTCATTCATCCATCTATCAGCTACTCATACTTGACAGAGAGAGGAGATGCCCATTTGTTGGAATGATGATTTGCTGTTTCCATTTCACAAAAAACTTTAAAAAGCTGAACTTTTGAGTGTCTGTGCTGTTACTAAACCAACATCAAATTTTCTTATCTGTTTGAAAGGAAAAACATCTCTAAGACATGTGTTCAACCAAACTGCTACATCTTATTCCAGGAAAAAAATAAATTCAAAAACACTAGCATGGATTAATTATGCCCTATTCTGAGGCTGGTAACTCACAAATCTTTTACATAGGGATCATTTGGTCTTACAAATATATGTGTACTAAGTCGTTTCAGTTGTGTTCGACTTCATGACTGCCAGGCTCTTCTGTCAATGGGATTCTCCAGGCAAGTATATATTAGAATGGGTTGCCATGCTCTCCTCCAGGGGACATTCCTGACCCAGGGGCAGAACTTGCATCTCCTACGTCTCCTGCATTGGCAGGTGAGTTCTTTTCTACTTGTGCTACCTGGGAAGCCCTATAAATGTATGCCAAACTACAAATTTCAGTTCTGGCATAAGCGAAACACTATAATAGTTAAGTATAAATTAAATAGGTCCCTCCACTTCAGAACTCTAACCAATTAGAACCCAGAACTCTGGCAACCTAAAGTGTGTTCTGGGACTACTTCTTTAAGTCAGTTTTAGAGCAACTGAGAATATGGTTCAGGTTTAAACATGAGAAAAACAAAAGATGATCCAATCTCTCAGATCAAGAGCATAATAATTGTAAGCTGAAGCCCATGGCACTGTAGATTCATTCATAAATACATATGGTTGGTCATCCATGCCTTTTATTCATTCAATTAAAATTCTGATCAATATTTAAAACAGGATTTTTAAAATATAAAAATCTGGATTTGGGGTTTTCTGGGAAATCAGTAACATGTAGCTGAACAGAATTGTTTGTTATAGAAACTCTCCTGTTGGCTTAATCAAGTCACACAGTGTACATACATGCTCCCACATCCGGCCTGTGGAGAGAGGGCATTTATAAACAGGATCACTGGCCTCAGAATGTAGGCTTGGAAGGATGGGTAGCATAAAGCATGTACTACAGGACGATTCGTCTTCCTGATGCATCTGTGGTGAAGATGGTTATTTAGGGCAGTTTCAGCTGCCTTGAAATCACTTAAAGAGGTTTGTAAAGTTACTAATTTTTAAGTCTCATTGTCAGAAATTTAAAGACAGTATTTAACATCAAGATCATAGTGGTGGAAAGCGGAGAGAGTGGGCAAGATCTGAACTGCATAAATACTTTCCAGGTACATCTAATATTTAGGTTGGGAAGCTACTATATATTTATCAAACTTAGCATATCCTGATGTGGTAATTTGTACAAGGAGGTCAAATAATATAGAGAATATCTGTAAATGGGAATTGGGCTTTCTGGGCTTTAGCTACTTATTTACTAGTTATTATTTGTGGGTCTTGGACCAATTATAGAATATAAGTCTAAGTGATTACACTTGTAAATGAAGTCAGGGATTCAGTGTGCTAGAGAATACCACCAAAATTCCTATGGGGAAAAAAAAAAAACAACAAACAAACCTCTTAACATGCAATAAAGTAAAAGTTATTTATGAGAGAAAAACAACTATTGAGAGCTTTTGATAAAAATTGACATTTTTTATTTTAAATGTTCTCTAAAGACAAGAAACATCCCATTGAAGAAAAATTTTACCAACTGATTTGTTTGAATGGTTTTAGAACTGTAAAGATTACTAAAAGGTCTGATATGACTCACAGCTCTTTTTCCTTCAATTTTATGTCAGAAAATATGATCAAATTGCACTTCAGCAGATTAGCATAAAAGTAAATACAACTGAAGGGAAAGACAAGGAAAAAAAAACTATCATCATGTCAAAATACATTAAAATAAACTACATTAAAAGACTTAAAAGTCTCTAGAAAGATTCATAGGCTCTGTGCATGTATTTCTCATTTAATTTAGCCAAAGGCAAAGGAGAGCACTGAAGACTGAAAATTAAGTTAAGCCACAAGAATAAGAAGAAAACTAAGACTAAATTAAGGGGGATTAAAGTCTATTAATTCCTCCTTGCTAACACTGCAACTGCAATAATACAGAAAATTATGAGTCACTCAGGGAGACACAGTCAGCTAGACAGAATAATTCAGTGTCCTTAATCTTCTCTTTTTTGGAATTGAGAACAGTTATAGATGGGGACACATGCATGTCATATCACATCCATTCCAGTTTTTAATTATTTAGATATTCTCCATTTTAAAGTATGCTGTAAAACTGTATTAAAAAATGAGCAAGCAACAACATATTTGAAAAAGAAACAACGTTGAACCCAATACTTTGGCATCTACTTATTCAAATATAAGATAGAATTTAATTATTATAAACTAAAGTTAACCTGATATGAGTTACAATACTCTGAAATTCTACATACTAAAGAAAATGGAAAAAAAAGTGACAGCATTCAGATCTCTTCAGAGTGAAGAAAATGTTTTCAAAATAACAGGATATGAATTTGCAATTCCAACCTTCGTTTTTATCAGGTATGGAACTTTGAACATGATATTTAATCTGTCTGAGGCTCAAAGAAGGGAAGATATTTTTGAGGTAGACTGACAAAGGGGGAGTAGTGAAACTGCTGATAACTATACTGAAGAGGCAGAAACATGCTCTTACTCTTTGACCTGTCTAATTCTCCCATCAGAGTTTTTGAACAGAACTTAAAAATACATAAATATATTGCATTTTCCTTATGTATGAGTAGTTAAAACTTGCATTCCATTTTTGTCTTGTAATATTAGTAACAAATAATTAAAATTGTTCAACCTGGGCTCCCGGATGCTTATTATTTGTGGGACTTGGGCAAACTATAGACAAACTATCCATAATTTTGTATCTTGGACTACTGACATAGAAATGTGCTGAGAACACAAATGGGCGTGAATGATATATTTAGCACCGATGTATATCTGGTAACTTCTGTGGTTCTCCTGGGAGGTTTCTGTAACCCATTAATTAAATTATTAATGATTAAATAACCTTTAATATTAAGTATTAAATACCCTTAATACCACTAATAAGAAGACAGCACTACTGGATGACACATATGAGAACAAAGCTTGCTAAATTAACCACAAAATTGGAAGCTGCAATTGTACACATATTCTCATTCACGACAGCATGAGATTTTAGGAAGCTAGAGATACGTCTGAAGTGAAAAAGAATTGATTAATTTGAGTAAGAGTATAAATTATATGAACTTTGTCAAAATTAGTCTTGAGAAACTATTAACAGGCTTCACAATGCCTAAGGGAATCAAGAGGTTAATAATTTTTTTCTTGAGAGATAATGTAAGTTTGAAATTTTTCTGATAATTCTCTATGCTACAAGTATAGAGATCACTATTTGCATATATCCATTCTTCAATATTGATTTTTAGCTGGACTCCTAACAATAAACACATTTCTCAGCTAATGGAAAAGTTGTGGAATGGAGGTGAAAGTGTTGCTTGGTAATTTCCAGCTAAGAAAAGAGATCTATTTATAATAACATCAAAATGAATAAAGCATTTAAGAATAAATTTAACCAAGGAGGTGAAAGATCTATACACTGAAAACTGTAAGACATTGATGAAAGAAACTGAGGAACCACAAAAATAACTAAGAAGCTAGTTCATGCTCACGGATCAGAAGTATTAATGTTTTAAAATGCCCATTATATCTCAAATGATCTACAAGGAGAATGCAATTTCTATAAAAATTCCAATGGCCTTTTCCACAGAAATGAAAAATAAATCAACAATTTGTATGGAGCCACAAAAGACTGAAAATAGCCAAAGAAATGATGAGAAAAAAGAGCAAAGCTGCATTATACACCATGATTTCAAACTATACAACCCAGGGCTCAAACCCATGTCTCTTACGCCTCCTGTACTGGCAGAGAGGTTCTTTACCACGAGCACCACCTGGGAAGCACAGACACATAGATCAGTGGAACAGAGGAGATGCAAATCCTCAGATATATGGCCAATTAATTTATGACAAAGGAGCCACAACTTCTGGAATTAATATTAGGCATTTATTGCTATTAACTTCTCTTTGGGAACTGTTTTTACTGCATATCATACGTTTTGGGATTCTGTGTTTCTATTCTCATTTGTTTCAAGATATTTTAAAAATTTCTTATCTTTTTGACTGACTGGATGTTCAAAAGTATGTTGTTTAATCTCTTCATGTTTTGTGAATTTTCTAGTTTTTCCTTCAATTGATTTTCTAGATTTCTTTTATCACTGTAGACAGAAAAGTTGTTTGATATAACATTGATATTCTTAAATTTATTAAAATTTGTTTTGTGGCTTAACATACAAGCTAGCTTGGAGAATGATTCATGTGCACTTGAGAAGAATATGTATGCTGATGCTGTTGGATGGACTGTTCTCTGTTAGATCCATCTGGGCTAGCATGCAGTTTAAATGCAACACTCCCTTATTGATCTTCTGTCTTGAGAATTTATTCACTGTTGAAAGTGAGGTGTTAAAGTCCCCTCTTATTGGATTGCTCCCTATTTCTCCCTTCAGATGTGTAAGTTATTTTTCTTGTATTTTCAAGTGCTCCAATGTTGGGTGCATACATATTTATAATTGTTATCTTCTTTTATTGAGTTGACCTCTTCATCATTATATAATGACCTTCTTTGTCTCTTGCTACAGTTTTTAAAGTCTATTTTGTCTGATATAAGAATAGCTACCTCTATTTTCTTTTGGTTTCGGCTTGCAGGAAACATTTTTTCCATTCATTTTCTGTCTATATGTGTTCTAGATTTTAAAATATGCAAGTATGTGTGTATATGTGTATATATGTATATATACATTTTCTAACAATCCTAATAAGGAGGGTTAGATTTTCAATTTTTTGTTTGATTTTTTAATCTATTATATTTAACTCTCATATGTATTAATTTATCACATACACATATTTGGTGAATATATACAAACATAATTCAATGTTTTTGAGATAAGTTCCCTCAGTTTTTATTGCTGTTTAATAATATAACATTTCTTGCTATGGATTTTATTTTGAAAATGACCTTGGCTATAACCCATGAATTTTGATAGTTTTGTTATTTTCTAAACAGACAAATTTTGTTCCAGCTCCCCCTTAGTCTGAGAGTATTATAACTTTTCATTCACAACCTGGATTACTATTTTCTCTGAGCTAGTCTATGTGTTTTTCCTACTGTTATTTCATATGGTGAGATCCTTCTTCTTTTCTCATGCAACCTCAGACCTTTCCTGCTCTTTACACCTACCCTCCACTTCACATCCATTTCCTTTCTTTTTTTTTCCCCTCATGGTATATCATTATTTCTTGTACTACCTTATTTTAACTATATATTTTAACTATATATACTATATATAGTATATATATGAGTATAATTGCTTTACAATTGTTCTGTTAGTTTCTGCTGTACAACAAAGTGAATCAGCTATATGTATACATATATCTCCTCCCTCTTGAACTCCCTCTGCCCATCTCACCCCTCCAGCTCATGACAGGGCACCAATCTCTGTATTGTGCTCTCTGTATTGTGACTATTTATAGGTGTGTCCAAGTCTTAGTTTGTAAACTCTTTCAGTGCAGGATAAAATTTTGATTTGCCTTGAAAATTCATAGGTTATATGAACTATATCCTGTACTATGCCTTTACACAGAATAAATACTTGGTATATACACAGAGGCTGAACAAATGCCTATGTCTGAGAGTCAGTGAATACAGGATACAAAAACCTACTGAACTGACCCAGGAATTCAGTGAAAAGAAATTCCAGCTTAACAGGTAGGTAGCAAGTCCAGAAACCAATCAATGCCAAGTTGGAATTGGAATGCAGCAGGTTTCAAGGTTGCTCTCAGGAAGATGAATGAGGATTCAAAGCAATAAACAGAGTGACAAATGAGTTGGATGATAGTAGTGACACAGTAAAGAAAGCATATGCTTCTTCTTTCAAAAAGAATAAATAAGACAAAGAGAAACTCTAGGAAAGAGAAACAGCTAAATACGTCTAAGAAAGTCATTGTCCAAATGTGAGATAAACTAAATAATGGATGATTTTGAATAAAATAGAGGAATATAATTATAAAGAATCCATTTGACCTGGATGCTTGGGATAATTACATACATTAGTACAGAGGTGGTAATATTGGATCTAAAGTAAAGAAAATGGGATCTCTTAGTACTATAGTTGGCTCTCCATTGAATATTTATGAAGTCATTATACTATAACTGCTGTTCATTCGTTTTCAACTCTTACAAAGCATGCAGATTTAATTATGGCTCTAGAACAGAAGCTAAATGTTAGAAAGCCTTATAATGTAAAGGCAGAGATGTTGCCAATGGAAGGTAGGCAGTGGAGGGGATGTATAGGTGAGGACTCAATAGAAGACAATTAATTAAAGTTCTTGGAATTAAATAGAGGGTTAGGCATATTATTTAACTCAGAAACATTATTAAAATGAGAACAAAAAATCATATAATTAATCTGTTGTTTCTAAGGGATGTAATATATACTTCTCTTCCTCACCTGTGTTCTTAAATAATTGAGAAAATAGGGAGAGGCAGGGAGAAGGCAAAATGCCATTTTGGTTACTGGTAAGGTCTCAGGAAATAGATGGGGAAACAGTGGAAACAGTGTCAGAATTATTTTTTGGGGGCTCCAAAATCACTGCAGATGGTGACTGCAGCCATGAAATTAAAAGACGCTTACTCCTTGGAAGGAAAGTTATGACCAACCTAGATAGCATACTGAAAAGCAGAGACATTACTTTGCCAACAAAGATCCGTCTAGTCAAGGCTATGGCTTTTCCAGTGGTCATGTATGGATGAGAGAGTTGGACTGTGAAGAAGGCTGAGCACTGAAGAATTGATGCTTTTGAACTGTGGTGTTGGAGAAGACTCTTGAGAGTCCCTTGGACTGCAAGGAGATCCAACCAGTCCATTCTGAAGGAGATCAGCCCTGGGTGTTCTTTGGAAGGAATGATGCTAAAGCTGAAACTCCAGTACTTTGGCCACCTCATGTGAAGAGTTGACTCATTGGAAAAGACTCTGATGCTGGGAGGGATTGGGGGCAGGAGGAAAAGGGGACAACACAGGATGAGATGGCTGGATGGCATCACCGACTCGATGAAAGTGAGTTTGAGTGAACTCTGGGAGATGATGATGGACAGGGAGGCCTGACATGCTGCGATTTATGTGGTCACAAAGAGTCGGACACAACTGAGAGACTGAACTTAACTGAAGGTCTCAGGATAGGATGTATGAGGCCTAATAGGCTTGCTCAGTGAACCTCAGTGTTGGACAGAGCAGCCATCCTGCAGTGCAAGGCTCGGGGAGGTCTTTCCTCACAGCAGATAGCAGCAGGGAACTTCTGAAGTGAAGTGAAAGTTGCTCAGTAGTGTCCGACTCTTTGCGACCCCATGGAATTCTCTAGGCCATAATACTGGAGTGGGTAGCCTTTCCCTTCTCCAGGGGATCTTCCCAACCCAGGGATCGAACACAGGTCTTCTGGGGAAGTCCAAAAAGGGAAGGGTAGAATTAGGAGAGAGCCATGCTTAGTTTATTCTCTCCAATTTTATCATTTAGATGTCTCTCTTTACCTTCTCCTGCATGGAATAAAGGCATAGAAAGTGGCCAGGAAAGTTAAAGCTGAGGCACCCCAAACACACAGAAGAAACCACAGTAACTAGGAACTAAGTATTGCCCACTCACCACCATCACCACCACCACCACCAAGGGCCTGAAAGGAAAGAGATGGGACTAGTAGAGTCGAGTTGTTCCTTGTGAATTGATTCATCTTTCACATTGGGAAGTTGGTAGATATCATCTAAAGTGAATAAAACAACAAAAAGCCTGTTTCCTATTTAGCAGTAAATAGAGATCCCTAATGGAGAAGGCAATGGCACCCCACTCCAGTACTCTTGCCTGGAAAATCCCATGGACAGCAGAGCCTGGTAGGCTGCAGTCTATGGGGTTGCTAAGAGTCGGACACGACTGAGCGACTTCACTTTCACTTTTCACTTCATGCATTGGAGAAGGAAATGGCAACCCACTCCAGTGTTCTTGCCTGGCGAATCCCAGGGACAGGGGAGCCTGGTGGGCTGCCGTCTATGGGGTCGCACAGAGTCGGACACGACTGAAGTGACTTAGTAGCAGCAGCAGCAGCAGCAGAGATCCCTAATAAGAATTGGAGGATTAAAAATTAGGTTTACTTTAAAATGAGGAAGAGAAGAATAGGCAGAAGATCACAGTTTTTCTTTATAAGCTCTTCCATTTGATTTTCCTTTCGTTCCATGGAATCTTATTGTTGTTACAAAAATAAGGATAAAGTGATGTGTTCTTGTATTAAGTTAAAATTCAAAATAACATTCTCCATAATAGTACTATTTTAGAATTATAATAAAATATTAGCTGATCAATACTCACCTTATTTCTTTTCTGCCAAGATTCAATACAGATATATAATCTTCTAATAAAAAGAATGCTTTTGTAAAAAATGAAAAAAAACTCTTGTTATATGCTATGTGCCACGTTGTGTGTAAAGATTTTTGTGCATTACTTTAATTGATATAGATAATGCCTCAGTATCAAAGACTGGTGACCAGGTGACTTGCCCAAGTAACAAAGAGTGGTACAGCAAGGAATTCAACTCTGACACCCAAGAGCGCAATGTGAAATACATCACTACATGCACCATATTCCATCCAGACAACCCCTGCAATATATGTAGGAATATACTCATTGAGGAGAATAGCTGAATTAAACTGAACTTTTCCTTTTAAATGGCTGTATTGGGCTGTAATTTAACACGAAGTTCAATCACCTGCTTTAAGTATATGTGGAGATCTGCTATTGTACAGATGACCTGAGTAGAGGTGGACTTTCCCAAGATTAATTAAATGGCTCATACTCAAAGTGTTTACAGTCTAGTTTGGGAAATAGGCATGAGTACAATTACCAAAAAATATAATGACACAAATACAATCACAGTTAGAATAAGATCCATAATTTACTCTGTCAGTGCTAGAGCAAAGTTTCAAAACTAACACTACAGATCTTATTAACATCTGAATGAGTAAATAAGTTGCAATTTTAATTTTCAAATAGGAATCATCTGTCCCTTTAAATAAATCTCAAGGCTTAAATATGGAACCAATGCCATTCTTAAAATTACCCAGAGGGGAGCATCAGTAATGAACATTGATGTCATTTCTTTAGAACAACTCTAATAAAATGTCCTTTATATTTTCCCACAGGCACTAAGAGTCACAAATTAGAATAATATTATGCAAGTCTCCTGGTAAAGAGAGAAACTCCTTTGGCATATATTGATTCACAAAAATGAGGAAATGAATCCTCAGATGACTTTTAAATAAAACATCATGAGAACTGAAACAAAATCTACATAAAGAATGAGAACATCAAGGCCAATGATTCCATGCTACTAGAATAGTAGATTTTCTAGGGTAAGGAGATCACATGTAATATTTATATTTGAGGACTTGATATCAAACCTTAAGAAATATCACATAGTCCACAGAAAACTAATTTTTAAGAAAATCCATTCTGGTATTGAGCATTTTGTAATTTTGATTTGGACTAAATGAAAACTCATATTGAAAGGATAATTATCAGAAAGGTAATGTGTTTTACATATTTTCCAGTATTCAAGTTATTTCATACCCTTACTTATGTTACTAGTAGTGTATAGCAAATGTTCTAATTCTAAATATCAAGTGAAAACATCTAAAATGAAACGACTTGACAAATTAATAATAAAAAGAAAAAATGCATTATTCCCAGTACTTTCCCTGAGCAGCACCCTATGCTTTGATTCATATATATCATCTTATTTGTCACAGTAATATTTGAGTAACACAATTATATTTCTATTCTATACCTAAGGTTCTAGGTAGTGAACAAACATCCCGATGTTTATGTAACACATACGTGGCAGAGTCACGGTGCGAACAGATTTGCCAGCTTTGGAGCCTACATTCCTAATCTCTACATCATACTTGAGTAAATCTGACTGGAATATTTTGAATTCTATTTAACATTTTCTAATTTATGATATATGTTCTTTCCGTGCAAGAGTTTCATAAGTTTATGGAAGATACTTGGCAGCATTTTAATTTCCTTAGAAATCTGTTTGTGATGGCAGTTGAAGGAATTGATCCTTTAAAATGGACTTGGACTATGCACAATTGGACGCACAAAGTGGATTCCCAGAGCTCACTTCCCTCACCGAGGACATCAGGGAATTCCCCTGCGGTCATGAATGTACAGTTTTTGCCAAAGCACAGCTGTAAGTGCTTGATATGAATGGGATGTAGAAGCAGACCTTCCCAACCAGATTTTGCTGTCATTCTCCAAATTCAGGTGTAAAATAAGCCAGGCTATGTGGATCACCAGAGCAACTGTTAAAGCAGTTGGTGAGAGAAGTGCATATTTAGTGAGAATTGCTCCTCCCTCAACCAAAGATCCAGCCCTTCTCAACCCAACCCCCACTACTAGAATCTCTCTCTTTGATGTTAAAACCCAGTTAATGCTTTTTCCTCTGGGTTTGAGGATTAAGAGATCATCTCTGTGAAGTGATTACTTCAGAGCTTGACACATAATAAGAACTCAAGAACTGTTAGCCATTTTTGTAATTACTCATGCTTCACAAACTGCTTTCATCCAGGCCCTTTAAATACTGATTGTAATTCAGTGAGGTAGGCATTCTTGTCCCCATTTTCCAAAGAACGAACCTGATGCTAAGAGATGCTAGGGTATCAGCTAATTCAACACAACCAATCCTAAAACCACAGTATTTGAACAAAATCTGATATTTTTTCCTACCACACTGCTAACATCTGAAAGAGGCATCAACCTACTTTTCTGGTTAAGCTGTCATGTATGTTGTGCTCCAGGCTTCCCTGGTAGCTCGGCTGGTAAAGAATCTGCAATGCAGGAGACGCCGGTTTGCTTCATGGTTCGGGAAGATCCCCTGGAGAAAGGATAGGCTACCCATTCCAGTTTTCTTTGGCTTCCCTGGTGGCTCAGACAGTAAATTATCTGCCTGCAGCGTGGGAGACCTGGGTTTGATCCGTGTGTTAGGAAGATCCCCTGGAGGAGGGCATGGAAACCAACTCCAGTGTTCTTGCCTGGAGAATCCCCATGGACAGAGGAGCCTGGTGGGCTACAGACCATGGTGTCGCAACGAGTTGGACACGACTGAGTGACTAAGCATACACTTACATGTTGTGCTCTAGTGCACTTTGCACCAGCTCTCCTCTCTGGCTTTGCTGTACCTCTCATGCTAGCAAGATGAAGGCTTGATCCATGGAGCTACTAAGGAATCCACATCATTGCTTGTTTTCATTGAACTCTGACTGCACCTTGTCACTGCTGCTTGAACATTGTATTGCCTTTTATTTCCCACATTTTCATTTTCCAGGGAGTCTCTCACTTCCTTGTTTATATTTTGAATTTTCTCACACCAGTGACTATATCTAATAATTTGATTCCCTCACAGTGCCTATTGATTGATTGAGTCAGTCAGCCACATAGCCATTTAATAGATACGTCTACTTGTCTTCTATTTGCCAAGGATGTGTTTCTTGATCAACTAGACAGATTCTCTGGGCTCTTATCCTAATGTGAATTGGAGGAGACTAAAAGTAAATACACACCTACATTCATAAATTAGAAAAAATATTAGAGAACTATAAGGCCTATGCTGAGAATTAAAATAAGATATGGTTGAGAATGACCAAGTGGCTGCTTAGTCTGAATGAGGAACTCTCTGAAGTGGTTAACTTTGAAGCTGATATACAATTTGCTAGAAAGGACCTATGGTAGATTAATTCTCATAAACTGAATAATCAATAACCGCACACTATTAGATTAAGCCTCAGTTCAGTTCAGTTTAGTCACTCAGTCGTGTCTGACTCTTTGCGACCCCATGAATTGCAGCACACCAGGCCTCCCTATCCATCACCATCTCCCAGAGTTCACCCAGACTCACGTCCATCGAGTCAGTGATGCCATCCAGCCATCTCATCCTCTGTCATCCCCTCTTCCTTCTGCCCCCAATCCCTCCCAGCATCAGAGTCTTTTCCAATAAGTCAACTCTTCACATGAGGTGGCCAAAGTACTGGAGTTTCACCTTCAGCATCATTCCTTCCAAAGAATACCCAGGGCTGATCTCCTTTAGAAGGGACTGGTTGGATCTCCTTGCAGTCCAAGGGACTCTCAAGAGTTTTCTCCAACACCACAGTTCAAAAGCATCAATTCTTTGGCACTCAGCTTTCTTCACAGTCCAACTCTCACATTCATACATGACCACTGGAAAAACCATAGCTTTGACTAGATGGACCTTTGTTGGCAAAGTAATGTCTCTGCTTTGGAATATGCTATCTAGGTTGGTCATAAATTTCCTTCCAAGGAGTAAGCGTCTTTTAATTTCATGGCTGCAGTCACCAACTGCAGTGATTTTGGAGCCCAAGATGGGCGGGTCATGATGGAGAGGTCTGACAGAATGTGGTCCACTGGAGAAGGGAATGGCAAACCACTTCAGTATTCTTGCCTTGAGAACCCCATGAACAGTATGAAAAGGCAAAATGATAGGATACTGAAAGAGGAACTCCCCAGGTCAGTAGGTGCCCTATATGCTACTGGAGATCAGTGAAGAAATAGCTCCAGAAAGAATGAATGGGTGGGGCCAAAGCAAAAACAATACCCAGTTGTGGATGTGACTGGTGATAGAAGCAAGGTCTGATGCTGTAAAGAGCAATATTGCATAGGAACCTAGAATGTTAGGTCCATGAATCAAGGGAAATTGGAAGTGGTCAAACAGGAGATGGCAAGAGTGAATGTTGATATTCTAGGAAATCAGTGAACTAAAATGGACTGCTGCTGCTGCTGCTAAGTCGCTTTAGTCGTGTCCGACCCTGTGCGACCCCATTGGTGGCAGCCCACCAGGCTCCCCCATTCCTGGGATTCTCCAGGCAAGAACACTGGAGTGGGTTGCCATTTCCTTCTCCAGTGCATGAAAGTGAAAGGTGAAAGTGAAGTCGCTCAGTCGTGTCCGACTCTTAGCGACCCCATGGATTGCAGCCTACAGGGCTCCTCTGTCCATGGGATTCTCCAGGAAAGCGTACTGGAGTGGGGTGCCATTGCCATCTCTGTAAAATGGACTAGAATGGGTGAATTTAACTTACCCATTCTATCTATACCCATTCTATAATGACCATTGTATCTACTACTGTGGACAGGAATCCTTTAGAAGAAATGGAGTAGCCATCATGGTCAATAAAAGAGTCTGAAATGCAGTACTTGGGTGCAATCTCAAAAACGACAGAATGATCTTTGTTCGTTTCCAAGGCAAACCATTCAATATCACAGTAATCAAAGTTTATGCCCCAACCAGTAACGCTGAAGAAGCTGAAGTTGAATGGTTCTATGAAGACCTACAAGACCTTTTAGAACTAACATTCCCCCCCCACCCCCTGCTTCCAAAAAAAAAAAGATTAAGCCTGGAGAAACTGAAAATCTGGTTCAAAATATAAATAATATGTGAATAATTTTTCCTTTTGGCTCTTGTTAGAGGCAAGAAGCTCCAGGGACGTTTTCAAGCATTGAGCATTCATTCACTCCCATCCAATGTTCTGGCATTGAGGTTTTAATAGAAAAAAGTGAAAAGTTATGTTTTATGTAATTTGTTAGTTCATAGACAATGTCAAAAGGACACACACTTGACTTCAAGTAAATGAAAAGGAAAGCTTAAGCAGTGAGTCTATTCATCTCACTAAATGAGAAGTCTAGCAGTAAGCTGTCAGTGACTGGAGCAGCAGCTCTGCAATGTTATCAAGGGTTTAGCCTCTTTCTAGTTTCTCACTCCACTAACCTAAACATGAAGATGTCACTTTTATGGCTGTAATATGGTTGCCCCATCAACAGGGGTTGCACCTGCATTTCTGACAGGAAGAAGAATAAAAGGGCTTTTTATTTAGAAGGGATGCCCTTCTTATGGACCCGAGTTTGTACCTCATTGGTTAGAGAAGTGGGGTTTCCATTTGGACACCTTGCTGTCCCAGTTTTGACTGCTATCTCAATCAAAATTTAGGTTTTATTAATAAGTAAGATGGGATATAGATACTGGCTAGGTTATAACAGTGTATGGCTGTAGTGCAAACACTACATGTTTGTAATGCAAGTGCCTGACCTAAACTCTGATGGACAAGGCATCCACTTCAAAGAGGCATCCACGTCACTGATGGCTATCTCAAATAAACTCACTGCAGGCCACAGAACTAGATAAATAGCCAGCATGCCAATCCTCACTGAGGCTCCTTTATTTAAGAGATGTTAGTTGATGTCAATAACTCACTATTTGGACCACTTGTTCTTTCTCTTCCTGCTTTTAAAATTCCTGCTCTTATGTTTTAAACTCACCAATAAAGAGGAAGACCTATTCTTGGCCCCCATAAAGAGCAGAACCCCAGGCCCAAGCGTGCTCTCTCTCTCATCCCTCCCCCAATTTGGCCCCAAGTGTGCTGTGGAATTTTCAGGTCCTGTAATACACATTTATTCTCTCAGAGTTTCCTGGGTTAATACATTCAACCCAGTATAACAAACAGATAAGCAAACAAAGAGATTAAAAGCAGAAAATATTGTTTTAAACTAGCTTTTTGGGCAATATGAAATTTGTATTTTCTTTCTAAAATCTGATAGTTCATCAGTTAGTTTTTGAAATCTTAATACTCTCCTACGTAGGCCATTGAAAATTAACTATTTTTCCTATTTGACATTGAGATGTATGGTTCCCAAAGAACTTTCCCTTCTCCCTCTCAATGATCTATCAGATGGAGTCACTATACAAATATCTGTTTCTTTTCTAACATGTATCTCCAAATGAGACTGTCACACTTCTGTAGTACCTTTATGAGGCTGCAATTCACCTACTCAGTTTGGGAATGGAAGAGTCTTTTGGGAAATGTAGAAGTAATAGGGATTTTGGTTGGCCAGTGACTTGTTTCATAAGGTAAAATTGATCTTCAAATGGCCCTTAAGTAAAAACACTGCATTACTACAAGGGTAGCATCTTAAACCCTCTGTAATCCAAAGGCTTAAATCACTTTCTTACAGCAGAAAAGTTACATCATTCTCTTGAAGCTCTTTCTATATAAATTCAGAGTTTGTTTTTATCAGCTACAAATTTTAGTAAAACAATTGATCAAAAATATTTTCATATTCTTTAGGGCTAACAGAAGGAAAAACCTAATTGTTGATTACTCTTTCTGTTATTATTGGTTCAGTTTTAACAGCAAATATATTTCTTTCTGGAGTTGAGATTATACAAACACACTCTCCTAGAATTCTAATTTTTTCTCATGAGCAATAAGAACATAATTTTATGACTACGCACTGTGATGAAGTATTTGGGAATTCAGAGAGTCGTCAAATGGTTTGTTTTTGATATGTGCCACTTTGCTTCCCAGTAACATGTTGGAGTAAGTTACTTCCCTTTTTCAACCCACACAGCGGAGACTGAGGCTGAAGCTTGGGACCTTTAGCTGCTTCAAGGTAGTTAGGGACAGTGATTCAGCCACATCTAGCACCTTTTTAAACCTGGGAAAATTCTCTTCAAATGACTGTCAGTAGAATTATTTTATGCTTTCCCTAAGATTATTAGAACTGAGCTAATTTCAGGAAGCTGGTGAGCTTTCATAACTGCTCCTGTTCACCAGAAGCTTGCCTGGAGGTCTCCTGGGACTTCCTTGCTGGTCCAGGGGCTAAGATTCTATGCTCCCAATGCAGGGGGCCCAGGTTCAATCTCTGATCAGGGAGCTAGATCCCACATACCACAACTAAGTGTTTGCATGCCACAGCTAAAGATTCCATGTGCCACAAATAAGACCTGGCCCAGCCAAATAAATAAATAAATAATAAGCTTGCCTGGGAGGTCTCCTAATTAGAGCTCATTGTCTACGCTCTCCTGACTTTATATTCTCAAATCTTGGGCTTTCAATTTTCCTCTTGAGCTTAATATATATATATATATATATATATAATGAGCATTATTATTTTTAGCAATTAGATTAAGGATGATTCATGAATACAGTCATAAGGTAACATCAGAGATCTGACAACCATGAACAGGCCTATTATTCCCACTGTGCCACAGAATGGTGGTCTTACCTCTTAAATGATTTCTGAGACACATTTGCCAGGCAGCTGGCAAATAGGAATTAAAGAAAGCCAAACTGTGCTACCTATGGCTTTCTTCAATAAAGCATGCTCACTGCATGCTTAATGATCCTTTTCAGAGCAAATTGCTATACGATTTCATATTTTCTATCTGATGCCTATGATGCAAAATGGCCTTCCTGCCAATTGCTCTGATTTATTCTTCTTTTCTGAAATACTCCAGCACTCCCTAGGTCCAGTTGAATTCTTTTTTTTCCATTCCCATAACACCCTGTTCATACTGCTATGCCAACAGCTTACCTTAAATTTTGGGGACTGGTTTACATGGCCTGTATTCCTCATGGGACTGAGTTCCTCAGAGCAGAAATGCAGTCTACATGTTCCTGTAGCACCTAGCCTACTCTATAAAAGAAGTACTCCATAAAATTGTGCAAAATCCACATTGAGCTTCTTTTTCTTCTCAATGATGTAGTCATATTTCTTTTAAATGGAGCTGAACAGTAAAAGATAAAAATTTGAGGCTGATTTCCTTATATCTTTTTGTCATAATGGAAAAGGTGAGTAAGATATAATTTAAAACCTAAAACTTAATAGTATTTAAAAATAAGCATATATTTTAAACTCCAACATTAATAGAGAGGTATTCATTTCTCTCCATTAGCAAGAATAAGAAACTCTATAGTTGGTTCTGGTCAGCAGTTCAAATACCTACAGAAGTACTTGTGTGTGCAGTATTTGGAGGTCTAAAACAGTGACTTCGTTATATGCTCACTTGGCATCTGCATTAGTAATATCTTAGGGCAACTTAAACAGAAGAATAGAATCCCAGTCCTGGAAGAATTTCAAGGAACAGTTGTTTCTATATGTCATAAAGCACCAGACCCAGACATAGAAGTGACATAGAAGGGTGAGGCTCCACAATCAAACCACTGATTTCAGAAGATAATGAGGCAGGTGTGGAAACGTTTATAGAAAGATGAAGCAGACTATGTGTGTAGCTCAGCTATTCCAGAAAGCACATGCTGTCCAGTTGCAGGGAATGTGGTTTGTGGACAGCCTCCAACTATTGACTCTTTTAGTTTGTTTCTGCTCTATTAGTTTCTGGACCAAGACCACTCTCACTCACAGTGGCTCTGGGACAATGGCTGAGCAAGGCGGTGGTATAGTGGCCATTGCCACCCACTGTGGGCCTCCTGTAATGAGTAATCTTTGCCTTGGAACTCCCTGCTGGGCTAGCAGAGACCAATCCAGCTCTGCAGTGATCTGTGGGTTCCCCCTGCCCAAGCTGGCTTCCATCTCTTTTCTCCCACAAGTGTTACTCCCTAATAAACTTTGTGCACTACTGAACTGGGTCTCCGTGTCTGCCTCTTGGAGAAATCAACCTGCATTTCACACTCATTCCCATGTTTGCTTCCTGGAGAAACCAAGCTGCAGCAAAGCACCACAGTACCACATGACGGAACACCAAACCTATCCCCTGGAGGAAGCTGGCATCTAATACATGTGAGCCCAGACCAGACCAGTTTGCTTGACTCAGTTAACATAACCCTGAAGTTCCATCCCAGACTCAGAGCTCCCTGTGGACAGAATCAGATCTCTGTTGCAACTGCATTATAGGGGTGCTTTCCTCACCCCTCTCAGCTGTGTGCCAGAGAATACTCCACATTAAGCTCCTTTTTGCATACTCTGGGTCTCAGAATCTGCTTCCCACAATATTAGGAATGCGTGCGTGCTCAGTCACTTCAGTTGTGTCTAACTCTTTGTGATCCCATGGACTGTAGCCCATCAGGCTCTTCTGTCCATGGGATCCTCCAGGCAAGAATACTGGAGTGGGCTGCCATTTCCTTCTTCAGGGGATCTTCCCAACCCAGGGACTGATCCCATGTGTCTTATGTTTCCAGCATTGGCAGGCAGGTTCTTTACCACTAGCGCCACCTGGGAAGCCAATATCAGGAATATTATTTTCAAATATTAACAAACCACAAAGGGGTAGATATATAGAAAATTGTAGATAAACATATATGTCCCACTATCAATACAGAATAATTTTAAAGTAGACTACAAAAATGTACCACCACCACTCCCCACAATTCTGTGTCCTCTCCCTACATACACACTCTGTGCTATGCAATAGTCATGCTGAATTCCTTATAGTTGCCCAAGGCACTGTGCCACTGCTTTTATTTCAAGCATTGGTCCTCTCTTTCTTTTGAATGCATCTTCTTATCTACCTGGAGAACCCTTCCTTTTCCTCTAAGACATAGTTTATATACATTCATTGAATCTGTCTCTGATGACCTGAAAATAATTTGATCATTTCTATCTCTCTCTTTTTCTTTTTTTGCCATACCATACCTGGTACATGATTTTGGCCTTGTAATTAAGCACTCAAAAACAAGGAAATCAGAGAAGTACAAAACTTAGGAAGGGGAATATAATAACTATTTTTTAAGCATCTTTAATTTTGGAAGACATCTAAGTGCATATGTTTAGAAGGCTGTTGAAGATGAAGATCCTGATACACTGGTTTGAGTATCACTGCTTGTTAGCACTTAAAGATGATTATAGAAACATAATTGGAGCTTTATCCATTATGAAATATATGTTGGAAGCAACAGCACTATAAATATGCTCTGTGCATGGTTACATGATTACAATAAATTGAAAGCTGGAAACATCTATCTCTATTCCTTGAAGTCAGTGACTAGTCGCTTAGAAATGGGAATAATGATTGATATTACTAGGCAGCTCTCCTTTGAGGTTACTTTTAATAATCCAAACAAATTTACAAATGAGTTACTTTGGGGAGAAGATAGTTAAGGTTAAGAATTTCTAAAACCATAAACTATTTCAGGCTGTAAATTGTTAAGACAAAGAGGTATGATTGTAAATCAGCCAAGGAAGTATGAAAAAGGAAACATGTGCTAACTGCTTTATATATATTCTCATTCTATACCACACAAATCCATGAGGAAATATAACTAGTTTATTGAATTAGGTCAACTTAGTAGAGGAAAGCAGAAAGCAATTTTATTCATTCTCCTAAGTATCTGTTCAAATTTACTTTCTCTCTTTCTGATAATAGCTTTGTGGATATATAATAGATACACAATAAACAAATATTTAAACTGTACAATTTGATAAGTTTGGGCATATGTCACTACCTGTAAAATCATCTCCATGATGAAAATAATGCATACATTCATCACCCCCAAAAGTTTCCAATTATTTATTGCTAGTTTATAGAAATATATTTTGTATGTTTGATTTTTTTCACTCTGAAACCTTGCTAAACTCACATATTATTTCTAGTAATTTTTAATAGCTTTTTAAGAATGCTCTACATAGGTAATGATGTCATCTGTGAATAAAGACTGTTTACATGTTGTTTTTCCAATCTAGATGCCTTTTCTTCATTTTTCTGGACTCACTGTACTGACTAAAGAACGTATAATACTAAATACATGTTGGCAATGAAATCTTTGCCTTATTCCTAAACTTAGGAGAAAGCATCTTGTCTTTTACCACTGAATGTGATATTAGTTTTTTGTAGATACAAATATCAGGTTGTGAAACTTCATTTCTATTTCTACTTTGCTGAGAATTTTCATTAGGAATGGAATTTGAATTTTGCCAAATGCTTTTCCGCATCTCTTGGGATGATCATATATACATATATATATATATATATATATATATATATATATTTTGTAGTCTTTTAGTATGGTGAATTATATTGAACCTTATGTGTTAAATTTGCCTTTCAATAACTGCCTGCAGTTCTGCACTGAAGGATGAATATTTGCTAGTTCACTAATTCATGTACTATTGATTTCATACCTCCTGAGAATTATGTACTATTTTAGATGATGGGATCCATAGTGATTACAATAGAACAAAGTGTTCAGTGTCAGGAAGCTCATATTCTAGTTGGGTAGTCAACAAGCAAATAAACAGATATGTACTCTATCAAGTACCGGTAAGTTTTATTAAGAAAAATATAGAAGAGTGAATTAATGAGTATATTAGAAGTGAGGCTGATGGTGTGCCCTTTTCATAGAAGGCAAGCAGGAAATAACTATGATAATGATAATGTGACATTTAGGCAAATATCTGGATAAAGTGAGGGAGCAAGTCATTTGGACATTTGGAGGACAGGATCTTCAGCCAGAAGGAACAGAAGTGCTAAGGTGGGAGATGATTGGAATATTTATGAGATTCCAAAGAGATCACCAAAGCAGGATTAGTGTGTGGGAACAAAGCCTTCCATTATTATTGTTATTGAAACAAATAAAAATTGAAGACAGAAAGCTATTTAACTCTATTCAAAATTCAAAGGAACATCATTTTACTGATATATTCCAATGAAGTATTCAAGTTGACAATATAAATATATTGATGTATATTTATTACTCCTTTTTAACATAGATCTCATTCTTTCTTGGTTTAAAGTTGAGACATAAAAAGCTTAATGAAACATTGTTTAATTAAATAATATGTCCAGTTTTAAATCTGTGTTAGTCTTGTTCACATATCACTATGCAATCTCTAATAAGGTTTTATTATGAAATTACTTCATGTGAACATTTAGTTTTATTTGCCTGACATTATTTTGTTATTTAATAGATTGGATGGTTCAGATTTCAACTACCAAGGCTACTGGAAGTATTGCTTTGAAGAAAGACTGCAAATTGATGGTTATTCTTTTCACAGATTCTTAATGCAAAAAGGATTTTTCAGAAACATGTTTAGAGAATAGAAAAAACTGCTGAGAACAAATAAGGCTGGTTTAAAAAAAACAACTATTTTTCTTAGCTGTGGAAGTTTTAGATGTTTATGAAATGCTAAAGTAGATTGTGAATCCCCAGGAGGATACTATCCCACTGACATCAGAAAATCAGAAAATAACTCGAGAAAGTTTTGCTCATCAGAGTGAATCTCGAGAAAATCTGTCCTAGAAAAAGACACTTAGGTTTGTTGAGTTCTTTAAGCTGATGGAAGTGGTGAACAGCTGGGGTCTGGATGGCACACCATGAGATCACAATCAAAAGGTTGGAAATGATACCATTAAAAAATTATAAGCAGAAGCTTATAAATTTTTATCACTCACTGCCTTTAATTAACCTTTAAAAACTATTCATGTAAGAATGCACAGGTCTTGGCTTTTGAAGAAAGCAGGGTTTAATACAGCTGTGTTTTCTAATGAAGACCAATGGATGCCTCTCATCCAGTGTGGTTATGACATTTCAAGTATCTATAGTAAAAGTACCACTGAGTTTCAAGATGAGTACAGGTTAGAAATAATTGCATTATTAGTCCATTTCCAAATTATGTCAGCCTTTGTATAAACTTACAGAATAAATGTTCAGCAATAAACAGCATAAGTTGTCTTTAAGGAATTAAACAATTAAAAAGGAATAGTGTATTAGTTTTCTATTGCTGTGTTGCAAATTAGCACATGCAAAGGAGTTGAGAACAACACATTTATTTTCTAATGGTTTCTTGGGTCAAGACACCAGGTACAACGTAGATCAGACTTCTGCTCAGGGTCTTACCAGGATGTAATCAAGCTGGTTGGGTTCTCATGTGGAAGCTCAACTGGGGAAAAATTCTCTGAAATTCACTTTGGTTTTGGCAGAATTCATTTTCATGGGGCTGTAAGACATTCAAGGGTAGGGGTATTATACATAGGTATGAACTTGGGGAGGCAAGAAACATGAAGGGCCACCCTACTGTCTGTCCACCATACACAGCATTCATATCAACCTTAATTTAGATCATTATATGGATGATCAACCTAGTTCATGGAAAAAATATGGGATTTGGAGTTAGGTAGGACCAGGACTGAAATTTGGCTTCAGCACCAATTGCCTGTGTGCTCTTGGATAAGGCATTTACTAATCTCTGTATCTTTATTTCCTCATCTGCAAAATGGGGAGTGTTATTGAGAAAATGAAAGCAAATGACATACTGTATGCAAAGTGTTTATCATAGTGTGTAGCATGGAATAATGAATGATAAATAATAATAGCTGATTGTAATAGTAATAGTAGTATTGGTGATAAAAATAATAACTCCATTATCATCAACTGAGAAGGGGATGACAGAGGATGAGATGGTTGGATGGCATCACCGGTTAAATGGACATGAGTGAGTCAACTCCAGGAGATAGTTTGAGCATACCCTGGGAGATAGTGAAGGACAGGGAAGCCTAGTGTGCTGTAGTCCATGGGGTTGCAAAGAGTCGGACGATTGAGCGACTGAACTACACCAACAAGTACTGGAGGTAAAAATAGTAACTCCCCTCCCATCAAGTGATTGGTAAAATAGAAATCTATTTTCCTTTAGCCTTTAGCATATGCTAAAACATATTTGATATATATTTCATATTTATTCTTTTGCATGTAACAAATATAGTATAAATTATAATTCATAAGATTCATCTATTTGTTGTGTGCATCTACAGTTCATTAATTTATGCTTCTGTATACTATTCCATGGGGTGATTATATTTATCATAGTGTATTTATCTATTCACAATGCTCATGCATTCTCTGGTCAACGGGCATTTGGTTTCTTTCCAGATTTTTTAACTCTTATTAACAGTGCTGCTATTAATAGTCCTGCTATTAACAGCAAGGAAACAACACATACATGGATGTGTACTCAGACCTCAAGAACTTGTATTCCCTTCTCTAATATCAACAATTTGAAAATGGAAATGCACTCACTGAATATGTATTAAACATCAAGAAAAGTGTTATGTGCTGGGGAGCAGAGGCAAAACACTTCTTTTAAGAACTAAGAGCTTAATGGGGGAAGCAAGCAGATTTTTAAGTGTCTGGATAGGGGGTCAAGTCCTCCTCTGGTATGGTGTTAGCCATCCTGGTTTGCCCTGTCCTGATTTTAATACTGAAAGTCCCACCTCCAGCAATCCTTCAGTCACAGGCAAACATAAGACTTAAGGTATGAGACATGTCTATAATGACATCCATGATACTGTTTTTAGAATGGAGCATATATAATGGATGCTGCTGCTGCTGCTAAGTCACTTCAGTCGTGTCCGACACTCAGCAACCCCATGGACTGCAGCCTTCCAGGCTCCTCCATCCATGGCATTTTCCAGGCAAGAGTAATGGAGTGGGATGCCATTGCCTTCTCCGTAATGGATGATAGTCAGTAAATAATAGGTGTTTCATAGAAAGGAAATATAATCAACAGTATAGGGCCTAAGTCAGTCAGAGAAGGCTTCCTCTGGGAGATGATATGAGATTAAGGAGTAGGGAAGATGAATAATATTGTTGATGTAAAGAAAAGAACTAGGAAAAGGATTCTGAACAAAGGCAGTACTGTGGAGCAAGTATTAAGTATTCAACACTATTCAAATGCAGGGACTCAATAGTTCATATTGTTGGAACATAGACTGTGTGGAGCAAAGAGGCAAGAGATACAGCTAGAGTAGTCAGCAGTAGCCACACCGACAGGATATGTCCATTATGCCAAGAAAGGACACTGTATGGCTGAGTAGGATTGGGTGGTAGGGCTGGGACCTATAATCAGATCGGTCTTTTTTTTTTTTTTTTTAATTGGAGGATAATTGCTTTACAATGTTGTACTGGTTTCTGCCACACAACAACATTAATCAGCCATAGGTATACATATACCCTCTCCCTCTTGAAACTACCTCCCACTCCCACCCTCCCATTCCATCCCTCTAGATTGTCACAGGGCACCGGATTAAATTTCACGTGTTATACGGCAACTTCCCACTTGCTGTTTTATACATGATAATGGGATATATTTCAGTGCTCCTGTCAATTCATCCCATCCTCTGTGTGTCCACAAGTTAGTTCTCTATGTCTGTGTCTCTATTCCTGCCCTAAAAATAGCTTCATCAGTACCATTTTTCTAGAAGACACATCACTGTAGCAGGGTGGAGGGAGACTAATTGGGATGGTTGGTTGTTACAGTTTTTTCTTTCCCTACAAATTTCCCTGCACTCAAGTCCCTGCACAGTGTTTAATGTGTGAATATAAATTCGCAATAAAAGCAAAATAAAGTAAGAAAAAAAGAATGACAAAAAACCCAAACTACCAAAAATTCTTAGTCTTTTTTTGCTAGACAGGTGAAACAGGAATATATATATATGTGTGTATATATATATGTGTGTGTGTGTATGTATGTATATTGTCAATTATTTTTTGACAAATCTATTTAATTAATACTCTGGACTCAAATTTTAAAAGTTACTCTCATGTAACTTTTATGTTATTTTCATTCAGCATGTTGCAGGGGATAAAATGAAAACAGCAATTTCACCCAGATATGAACACTCTTATCTGGGCTTCCCTGGTGGCTCAGTGGTAAAGAATCTGGTTGCTAATGCAGGAGATGCTGGAGATGTGGGTTGCAGCCCTGGGTCGGGAAAGTCCCTTGCAGAAGGAACTGGCAACCCACTCCAGTATTCTTACCTAGGAAATCTCATAGACAGAGAAGCCTGGTGGGCTGCAGTCCATGGGGTCAAAGAGTCAGACACAACTTAGTGACTAAGCAACAAAAACAACATAGGGAAATACCCAAAATGGCCTTGGCCATAAAACACGTCAGCGGCACCAGGACCCATGAAACTAGTAGTCAGTGCTTCTCATAGGAGGATGGAAGCTAGTGTGGCTCATAGGCATGTTGGATGTTTTACTAATCTCTGGCATCTGGAAATACCAAGATTTTCCAGGAAAGGTCCCTGACAAAGCCTAACTCAGACAGGGAACCACTCACAAAAATTTCATAAACCCCATCGCTTTATGATCACCTACAATCTCTTCCCACTTCCCCCTCTTTCCATTACTGTGACAATTCCTATTAAAAATGAATCTAAAGAGAGATTTCTGGAATTTATTTTTCCTGGGATCCCTATGCCATTCTGTGCTTTAAAACTATGTAGGACAAATGCAGACTCCAAACTATGCCACACTAACATCAAACAGTCTAAATGATCCCAATTGTCTTTGCCAGATTGGTGGAACAATCTTCCCCTTTCCTTTTCTTTACCTTGCTTGCTGAAGCTAGTCGGACAGAAAGATAAACACAGACCAAAACACTAGTCTAAATAACATTCTAAAGTGATTCACTGGGAAGAATCGAAATCTTCGAGGTTGGCTTGTAGTCTCTTGGTTTAACAGAGAAAGGGAATGGAAGCAACTTTCTATCACCTCTATTTACTCTGCTCCTGTTGAATATTAAGTTTTTGTAATACCAGCCTTTGCAAACTTAACATTTTAATATTTTTAATAATATAAAGTGGTTTGAATTCTTGAGTCAAAGAATGTAAAATATCCACAAATGTTTTACATTGTACTATGTATTCATTGTACATAGTATACTCAAAGTGAGACTCTAAAGCAAAGTGACTGTTGACCAACCAGAGGAGCAAGTTTATTTCCTGGTATTGCTTTCTGTGGGACAGCCATCCCTTTCCTAAGGATACTCTCCTAAGATGAAACATGAAAGTCAACCAAAGAGTGTTTCAGAGACTAGTTCTGCATGTTTTTAATGATGAAAAGTTTACTATCTCAAAGGAGGATTTGATATTTGTAAATAACCAAAGGTCATTCATTCAGAGCAATTCTAATTGTACTGCTATTATAATTTCTACTTTAAGTTGAGTTAACATTTGACAAAATTCAGTGATACTTTAGTAAGTTCAGTTAATGATGGAGTTCAGACTAGAACCAGGTAATTCTGGACATGGGCTGGTGGTTTAGGGCATTCTTCAGTGATCCCATCTATACCCACAGATACTTCCTTCTCCTTCCCGCCACAACTCCCAGTTTTAAAGACAAGCTGAGCTTGAAAGTTATTTTTTATTTGCTCTCTGCCTTTGTCAACAGCAAAGCCTGTTAACGATTCTTGGGAAATAAAAATAAAACCTGGGTAATAAAACAAAATCTAACCTGTTTTTTCCTTTTCTTTCGTGCTTTGTCTAGTTTCACTTGCTCATAGGGTATTGCAGGCAGAGGTGTTTCCCCCTGCACTTCAGACTAGAGGCACCTGTGTGAAAGAGTGCTGTGGACATCTCATCTTGGGACCACGACGCTGCAATTCAAGATGGCGGTGGAAGGCAGTCTGCAGAGACACTGTGGCACGTACTGTAATCTGGAGCCTGAGCAACACCGTAGCGCCTGCCCCCTTGCTCAGTCATGTCTGACTCTTTGCGACCTCATAGACTGTAGCCTACCAGGCTCCTTGGTCATGGGATTTTCCAGGCAAGAGTACTGGAGTGGGTTGCCATTTCCTTCGCCAGGGGATCTTCCCGACCTAGGGATCGAACCCCATCTCCCGCATTGTAGGCAGACACTTTACAGTCTGAGCTACCCAGGGAAGCCCGTGAGCATTCTACTCCGTCCCTATTAAGAGACCTTTATAAAGCAGCCCCACCAACAGCCTGTGGCTGAGAGTGCATCTCTCAGATCTCCAGCTCACACTTCTCCATTCTTTGATGAATAAACTTTCTTTTGCTTCTGAACCAAACTCCATCTCATTCTATTGGCATGAATAACACCAGCCAGAAAGACCCTTGGGGACTGAATCAAGAAAGTCAGTAACACCTCCACCTCAAAAATATTTGATATGGCTTTCAATGTGTGTTAAAGAAAAAAAGCAAGCCAGAAAATTGGGAAAAAAATATAAGATGAAGCTAGTGATGACATTGGTATAAGATACATGCATTAATGCTAAAGCTGTGCTTTCTCAAGAATTTGACAGAGTTGGGGTAGGAAATCAGTTTATGAGTTTTTTTTAGCAATCACTGAGGATCAAGCCTCAGTCTCTTAATTTCCAGCACTCATAAGATGAAAACAAACCGGTAGTTGGGGAGAAATATAAGTATCTCTAGGAGTAAAAACTGATGAAAACGTTTCCTTTGGACATGAGAAATGAGAACGTGCCCTGCCTGCAGTCAGTAATAGTCCTATACAAAACCAAGCACTTTCAACGGATTCAGATACGGCCAGAGGAAACTTTCCAACCAAACACAGATAAAGCTGTCATGTAAATGACTTTTGTCCCTTTTTTTGAGTGGTCTCAGCTTCCTTAAAATGACAATGTAATACTTGTTTTAATTGTCTTGCTTCTGGGAAAAAAATCATTGAGCTACCCGATCACTAAATTGACTCTGATTCTTCACAGCATCCAACCCACTTGCCTAATCTGTCCTCAGAATTTCCAGCACTTGCCGAAATGCTGTGAGAAGTCTCTCCCAGCTTCCATTTACTATGATGTTCCAAATGGTCCCCTTGGGTGTCCTGTCTACAGCAGGTTAAATAACAACTTCATACTTTTGTGTGATGATGGATGCTTTCCTAGCATCCATCCTAGTATCATTTCATTGGTGAGTTTTGGCCGATGTCAAAAATACAAGGCTGTTTAATGAAGTCAGAAGTATCCTCAACAGTATAACCAGAGTGAAAAAATAATTTTCACATGCCAGTTCCTTACAAAACTCTTTAATTTAGGCCAACATCATTTTTTTACTGCATTATAGCAATAATGCAGTAGACTGAAAAAGTTTTTAGATGATCTGACTTAATCCAGAGAAGTGTTTATGCTTAAAAATTCCATAAGAAAACTCAAGGAAACCTTTAAATCATAGATTTCAAAGACTTTTCAGATATTTATAATTTGATAATCATTACTTCACAATGGGCTTAAATCACACACAAATTTTCAGTATGCACTGAGGCTCAAGGACTTATTCCAAGGACTTTGCTGAGATGAAAAATATTTTTAGAGTCAAAATAAATCTTCCTAGTATTCTAGGGTCACAAGAATGAATTTGAAAAGGAAGTTATTTGAGTTCTACCACAGGGGAATCAACAATTCTACTATGTCACCCCTGGAAAAATTCAAAGAGAGTTAATTGCTCCTTCAAGGTTACATATTGTTTAAGGTTGGTTTTCAGTTGAAGCTTATTTTTGTTTTTTAAGTGGTAAACTGTAACATCTGTCATGTTATTGTTAATGTAAAAAACAGTATAAGTATTTAACAAATGAGTTTCTCCAATACCCAGAAATACTTCTCCTTTCTTCTGTTGACTGAATTTCATTCTCATTATGTAGCTAACAAATTCTACCCCCAAATTAAAAGTTTTTTCTTATATGAGTTGTCCATCAATGACAAATTTCTTACTTTCACAGAAAATCAACCCATATCATTGATTTAAACAATTCACCATTTGGTTTGGGACAGTGAGGAGAGGGTGAACCATCACAAAACCAATAAGCCTGGGAAAATGGAGAGGCTTGTTAATTATAGACACTAAAGTTGAAACTGAAGTGATGGGCATTTGGTTTTTAATTTTTAAAAAATGATTCACATTTTTCAGAAAGGATCTCTGCTCTCTTATAAAAACTCTTGCTAGGGTTTTCCATCTGCCTATCCTCTTATCTCCATGGTGTTCTAAATATGAATATTCTGGCTCTAAAGAACAAGCTTCAATGTCAAAGCTATTTTCTACAAACACATTCAAACTTTGTTCCAGTATCATGTTAGCACTTTATGGAGATATACAATCTCTTCAGAGGGAGTATAACACAAGTATGATATTTTCATCTTAGAACTGAATTCTCAAAAATATTCTTAACCTACTTGGGTGAGAAATCAGTCCCTGGATAAATGCCTTTTTAGTCAAAACTTGTATATATCAATAGCCAAAATTTGAAAGTTAGCCTTACATACAGCTTTTAGAAAACGGGAAATTTTTGCTTTGGCATTAAAATGATATTATAACCAGGGATATAAAAATACCAAAGTCCTGTCTCTGACCAAACCACATGTTCTGACAAAGCTCTGGAGGGTAATGTACCCATTAGTAATAATAAGCAAAGAAAACAAAGGTAACACTTTCTAAATTTCCAGACTGGAAACACAAATTCCAATGCAATAAATCTTAGTAACCTGAGCCATATTATACACAATATCCCTTTTTCTAAGCTGGAGAGTAACTGACAGCATCTGTCAGCATCCAGGAAAGGGAAATTTAGATACTCACGTATTTGCATCCTGAAGTGAAGTGAAAGTGAATGTCGCTCAGTTGTGTCTGACTCTGCGACCCCATGGACTGTTTCCATGGAATTCTCTAGGCCAGAATACTGGAGTGGTTAGTCTTTCCCTTCTCCAGGGGATCTTCCCAACCCAGGGATCGAACCCAGGTTTCCTGCATTGCAGGCGGATTCTTTACCATCTGAGCTATATCCTAGAGAATGCTATTTATTATAGAATTTAGTGCGGAAAGGTCTTTCCCTACAGGGAAATCAAGGAGTCGCTATCAAGAGATGGTGAAATGGACAACAAAGAAGCAAATCAAGAGTTGTGGAAATAATCAGCCAGTTGTACCAACCATGGAGAGGAATGATGTCTCAGATATCAATGTATAACGCTCACTGCAATTTGCTACCCTGCTACTTCAGAGAAAATCCTACAAATTATGAAGAAATTAGAACATCTTATGAAAATACTTGAAACAATTTCACGTTTAGTTTGTCATTCTGTGGATCTAGCATCGTTTGGGGCCTCCAGAAAATTTCTTTAAGAATATGATGAAAATGACACAGCTATAAAATAGCTGGGTTCAATCTCTCCTGAATTTCTTTGAATAATTTATTTTTTATTGAACTATTGTTGAATTATGCTATAGTTGAATTACGCATAGCTGAATTATGCTGTACTGTACTGTCGCTCAATTGTGTCTGACTCTTCGCGACCCTGTGGACTGTAGCCCGCCAGGCTCCTCTGTCCATGGGATTCTCCAGGCAAGAAGACTGGAGTGGGTTTCCATGCCCTCCTCCAGGGGAATCTTCCCAACCCAGGGATGGAACTCAGGTCTCCTACATTGCAGGAGGATTCTTTACCAACTGAGCTGCCAGGGAAGTTGAATTACAGTGTTGTGTTAACTACTGCTGCACAGCAAAGTGACTCAGTTACACACACACACACGCACACACACACACACACATATATTCGTTTTCATGTTCTTTTCCATTATGGCTTATTATGGGATATTGAACATAGTTCTCTGTGCTACCACTAGGACCATGTTTTTTGTTCATTCTATACATACCAGTTTGCATCTGCTAATCCCAAACTTGCAATCCAAACCTCTCCCATCTTCTGAAAGTTTCTACTACAGTTAGAATACTTTTCAGTTACTCATAGAGTATTTACTGACATAAAATTTAATATCATTTTGTTTCCTAAAGAGAGAGGGCTACTTACAGTGTTTTAAATCCTTAGAAAAATCCCTGGAGCATGAATAATTAGAGGGATATTTCCCTTTTATTAACATTTTAAAACAAAAAGTAGTTCCACAGAGTATGCCACATAGGTTTCTATTTATTTGGAAATAAAAACCATTTGAAGATAATCTGTTCAGTGAAGTGTTCAAAGACATTCAAAAATGTTTTGAACCCAATCTGACTACCTTCAGTAACTTGATAATTCACTCTGTTGAAATAAATGGTCAAAGTTTGTGTACATAAACAGAGTGTGCATGAAAGGATCAGAGCAAGATAGCCATTAATTTTAATTAAAGCATAAATTACTGTTTCATGATGTTTAATGTATATGTTGCACATATATGTACCTATTTACTGCGAAGGGTTGGAGAACTCTGTAGGATTCTGAGATATATAATGTCTTTGACAGTCATATGAATTATAGAAGGGCTTTGCATTAGCTTTTCCAAAGTTTTATTTACTGGTAAATTTCCCTGTTTTAATTTCTATTTTTATAATTCCTAATTATCAATTCACATGTAACCTCTATCCTGCAATCTCCTGCAGTCTCTAATATAGACTCATCTTACATCGCATTCATTTTCACAGTAGGGACATGACATTTACTGGCTTGAGAACACTGACTAAATTGGAATGCCAGTCCAATGTGTATAAAGATGCCTACAATAGCAGGATGACATGAATCTGAATAAATAAAAAATTACAAAGGTCAGTCCAATGAAAGTGAGAGCTGATAAATAGAAAAACTCTAATTACCAGAGATAAAAAGAAAGAAAAATTTTCAATACAAATAAGAGGAGGAGAAAATGCATATAATGTGGAAGTTATTAATGCAAAGGGGTAAGAAAAAAATCTTGGTTTGTACCACATTATTTTCTTGGGAAAACAAAAATGAATGCACCAGAAAGAATTCAACTATGTTGTCAAACTAGCAAGAAAAAAAGATTAGGGAAAAAAGACTTTTTGTTTTCAATAACAATTATAATTCAGTGCTTATGACCACTAATAAGTATGAAAGTTGTATAAGGCTAGATAATCTTATCTGTAAAATTTAGTATGAAATAAAGCATAAATGTGGGATAATCCGAAAAAAAAATCAAGACTAAGAAATTAAAAAGTAATGGATGAATTCAAATATCATTCTGTATTGTAAATATAGGAAGAAACAAACATTAAAAAGTTACAGGAATTAAAAAGCATGTGCGGAGAAAGTATTTAAAACAAATATAAGGAATTAAAAGATTTAAGAGAAAGACCACTTAACCTGCCTCCTGAGAAACCAGTATGCAGGTCAAGAAGCAACAGGTAGAAACAGACATGGAACAATGACTGGTTCCAAATAGGGAAAAGAGTACATCAAAGCTGTATATTGTCACCCTGCTTATTTAACTTATATGCAGATACATCATGCAAAATGCCAGGCTGGGTGAAGCACAAGCTGGAATCAAGATTGCCAGGAGAAATATCAATAATCTCAGATATGCAGATGACACCACCCTTAGGGCAGAAAGTGAAGAGGAACTAAAGAGCCTCTTGAAGAAAGTGAAAGAGGAGAGTGAAAAAGTTGGCTTAAAGCTCAACATTCAGAAAACTAAGATCATGCCATCTAGTCCCATTACTTCATGGGAAATAGATGGGGAAGCAATGGAAACAGTAAGAGACTATTTTCTTGGGCTCCAAAATCACTGCAGATGGTGACTGTAGCCATGAAATTAAAAGATGCTTCCTTCTTGGAAGAAAGCTATGACAAACCTACACAGCATATTAAAAAGCAGAGACATTGCAGACAAAGGTCAGTCTAGTTAAAGCTATGGTTTTTTCCAGTAGTCATGTGTGGATGTGAGAGTTGGACCATAAAGAAGGCTGAGCATCGAAGAATTGATGCTTTTGAACTATAGTGTTGGAGAAGCCTCTTGAGAGTCCCTTGGAATGCAAGGAGATCAAACCAGTCAATCTTAAAGGAAATAAATCCTGAATATTCATTTGAAAGACTGATGCTGAAGCTGAAACTCCAATACTCTGGCCACTTGATGTGAAGAGCTGACTCATTAGAAAAGACTGATGCTGGGAAAGATTTAAGGCAGGAGGAGAAGGGGACAACAGAGGATGAGATGGTTGTGTGGTATCACCAAGTCGATGGACACGAGTTTGAGCAAGCTCCAGGAGATAGTGATGGACAGGGAATTCTGGTGTGCTGAAGTCCATGGAGTCCCAAAGAGTCTGACACAACTGAGTGGCTGAACAACAACAAGAGAAAGCAGATAATCATCCATACACCAAAGAAAAGCTCAGTTATAAATTAAAAAAAAAAAAAAAGAAACTGCTGAGGTCAGAGACAGAAATCTTGGATAGAAGGAACTTCTTGTGTATAAAGCAAAATGGTAATTAATGTACAAAGAATAGTACATATAGTCAGAATGAATATTTTAATTTACAAATAAGCTCCATATAACTAAATCCAGTGGCCAATTTTTGACCTTCATTTCACTTGACCTATCATAGGTTTGACCTATTTGATCCCTCTTCTTTTATGCAATTTCTTCACTTGAATTCTGAGCCCATACACTCTTTGCTTCTCTCTTAAATCTCTGGTTGCTCCTTCTCAGTCACTTTCGTTGATCCTCCTCTTCATCATGACATGTGGTATTAGAGTCTCCTAGGATTAGTTTTTAATCCATGCACTAACTCTTGGTTTCAGCTGGGCAGATGGCTTTCGATATCATACATATGTTGATAACTCCCCAACTTAAATCTCAATCTTAGCCCTTTCACCCGAACTCTAAATTCATATATCCAACTGCCCAACATTTCTACTTGTATCTGTACTAAACAGAGTTAATGTCCAGAATGGAAGTACTGATCATCTTCCTATGACCTCCTTCACGTAGCTTTCCTCATCCCAGTTATGGGAAATTTCATCCTTGTTCAGAATTTGCTCAGGACAAATTCTTTGGCATCATCCTTGGTTTTATCACATACTTTAAAAAATCTACTGAGAAGTCCTTTTGTTCTAATTTCAAACAATATGCATAATAATTTCATCTCCCCACCATTTCTATCTCTACCTGAGCTACCACCAGCTGTTACTGGGTTACTGTTGTTGTTTAATTACTAAGTTGTGTTCAATTATTTTGTGATCCCCATGGACTGCAGTCCCCAAGGCTCCTCTCTCCATGGGATTTCCCAGGCAAGAATATAAGAATGGGTTGCCATTTCCTTCTCCAGGGGTTTTCCTGACCCAGGGATCCAACATGCATCTCCTGCACTGGCAGGCAGATTCTTTACCACTGGACCACCAGGGAAGCCCCTACTGGGTTACTGCAAAAGTCCTAATTGGTCAGGCTTTGCATTTACCCTTGTCTTCTTACAGTCTGTCCTCTTTGCAGCAGTAGAGGAATCTATTCAAAATCTATGTCTGAGGAGACTGTTTCTTTGCTCTAAATGCTATAATGACTTCCACTTTACTCAATGAAAGTTAAAATTTGTACAATCATCTGGCAGCCTCTATATGATCTTGCCTGCTCTCTGTTACTTACCCTTTGTATCTTATTTTCTACAACTTTTCCCTGTTGCCACTACTCCAGAGAACCACATCTACCTCCTTGATTTCTGTTGAGCACAACAGGCACATTCTCATCACAGGACCTTTGCTCTGGATGTTGCCTCTAACTGGAATACTCTGCTCTCAGCCATCTACATGACTGCTCTTCCAACTTCTAAAACCTCACCTTAATGAGGCTTACCTTGCCCACTCTTTTCAATGCTGTAATTTAACAACAGCCCATATCCCTACCATTTATAATTTTGAATCTCTTTACTTTTTGCTCTGCTTTTTCTTTTGTTCCATAGCATTTACCACTTTCTAACACAAGACATAATTATTTATTAGATATATTTTTTATTAGTGGTATCCTCCTGCTAGAATATGAGATCCATGAGAGTAGAGGTTTTTGATTGTTCTGTTAACTAAGGTACCTAAAGCTCACTGATTGAGTTGTGAATTGAATTGAATGAGTATATCTTCATATAATGACATTTCAGGGTTATGTTCTTTGTATACAGTATTTTTTATATCACTGGGAATGCAACACATCCCCCAAATAACATGCACATTCAGTTGTAGGTTTGGGGTTCATCACTGTCACTATTTAAGATTTACCTGGTGCTAGATTCAACAACTAATATATATATACCATTAAATTTGCAATTATACATTAAGTATTTAGTAGATTCAAAACTCTACTGTGAGAAATATGATAATATAAAAATGTGTTCTTAAAAATTTAGCTCATCTAGTAGGTAAGAATAGCATAATCTTCATATTTTTCTAAAGGGTACATTTCTTCCTAGCTGTAGCCCTCCATTGTAAAGCCAAATAAAATAGTATGTTTTTTTCAGTTTAGCCAGAAAATATATTCTCCCTATCATTTCTAAGGCTCTGTAGAATTGTAACATCTGAAGCATCTGGTTACCTGGTTAACTTTTCTCTGGATATTATGGGATCATACATTCACTTAATTCTGACATCTTAAAGCATTTCCTGGAGGCCAAGCCAACATACTGAGTTAAACTAATAGGATTTCTGTATCATCATATAGGTACACATTTTTCTTAATGCCACAGGAACCTTAAAATGCTTGAAGGTAGATGAAATATCATTATTATGTTCATATGTGATGCTGTGTAATGCTAGGATATTTTTAAATGTTTGATATTTTAAACAAAGTAATGAAATACACAATCTGTCACTGGTTGGTACAACTCAAACTATATCTATGGAAACGGAACTCAGTGACCATGAATGTTAATCCATCTGCATTTTCACAAAGAGGTACAAAATGAGAATCTCAATTCCAACCACATGTTTCACAAATACAATCTCCTGTCTCAAGTTAATAGGTGACTTGGTATTTTAAAACATGCAAGAAAAATGTTTTCTCCCTGATGTGAGAATATAAATGTCTTATCCTTTTCAGTCTTCTAGAATTTGGGAAGCTGGCCTTGCTCATAATAAGCAGACAGCCAAGAATGATAGAGTTCTGACACTTGTTTGAACACTTATATAATATTGTTAATGCTCATGCTCATACTATAAGGTTTGATTTAAGCAGCAAGATGCCTGTCCCATTACCCAAATACCTGCTCAACCCTGCCTATCAATCTCAACAACTGACTTCATCTTATCATGCCATTTCAAATTTATTTCATCAAAATATTATTTCGTCTCATAGTTGCTTTTAAAGGAAACTTTCTGACAGTGTTTTCTGACACTACTGGCTGAGAACAGATACCTATGGAAAAGAGAGCATTGTTTTAGGAAAGGGGTAAAGAGGAGAAGTCCTCATGCAAAAAGGTACAGGATAATAGTAAGTATGCCTATGTCTATTCTCACGCCTGATGTCCACAGCTATACTTATCTGACTCTGCAGTTTCATCTGTATCTAACTCTACTTGAAAGCTAATTAAAATTTTTAAACATTTTTATGGGCCACATTTTTCACATTCAAAATAAAAGTAGTTATACTGTTATACTGAGTCTCATGGGGAAAAATAAATAATTTTTACAAATTAGACAAGTTTTGTAGACTATAATGACATTTTATTGAGTAAAAGAATGCCAATGAGCAACCTCGGGCTGGGGAGGTGGGAGTGGGCGTGGCCACCAGATCGTCCAGGCAGAGTCCGAGAAGAGATGAGCTGTGATGCAGTGACACAGTGAAGGAAGTTTTTTTTTAAGGCTTGTGGAGCTTGTTCATTTGAAAGATTTTCTTCCAGCATATGTGGATTAAGAAATTTAGCAAGATCTCAACACTGCACCAAGAGTGCTGTTTCCAGTGCCTCTGTAGCTCATCTGGAACTCACTGGTCTTCTGTTTGCCTTCAGTTAGACTCTGTGAACGGGAGACTCTGAAAGAAAACTGACAGATGAGATGAAGGCAGAAGATTTTTTCTGTCTCCCGTCAGCATCTTTCCAGCAGCAGAAAAGAGTTAGAGGGGGAGGAGCTAAGATGGCGGAGGAGTAGGATGGGGAGAACACTTTCTCCCCCACAAATTCATCAAAAGAACATTTAAACCCCGAGTAAATTCCACAAAACAACTTCTGAATGCCGGCAGAGGACATCAGGCACCCAGAAAAGCAACCCAAGTCTTCGAAAGGAGAGAGAAGAAATACAGCTCCACCCACCAGAACACCGACACAAGCTTCCCTAACCAAGAAACCTTGACAGGCCACCTGTACAAACCCAGACAGAGTGAGGAAACGCCACAATAAAGAGAACTCCACAAACTGCCAGAATACAGAAAGGACACCCCAAACTCAGCAATTTAAACAAGATGAAGAGACAGAGGAATACCCAGCAGATAAAGGAACAGGATAAATGCCCACCAAACCAAACAAAAGAGGAAGAGATAGGGAATCTACCTGATAAAGAATTCTGAATAATGATAGTGAAATTGATCCAAAATCTTGAAATCAAAATGGAATCACAGATAAATAGCTTGGAGACAAAGATTGAGAAGATGCAAGAAAGGTTTAACAAGGACCTAGAAGAAATAAAAGAGAGTCAATATAAAATGAATAATGCAATAAATGAAATTAAAAACACTCTGGAGGCAACAAATAGTAGAATAACAGAGGCAGAAGATAGGATTAGTGAATTAGAAGATAGAATGGTAGAAATAAATGAATCAGAGAGGATAAAAGAAAAATGAATTAAAAGAAATGAGGACAATCTCAGAGACCTCCAGGACAATATTAAATGCTACAACATTCGAATCATAGGGGTCCCAGAAGAAGAAGACAAAAAGAAAGACCATGAGAAAATACTTGAAGAGATAATAGTTGACAACTTCCCTAAAATGGGGAAGGAAATAATCACCCAAGTCCAAGAAACCCAGAGAGTCCCAAACAGGATAAACCCAAGGCAAAACACCCCAAGACACATATTAATCAAATTAACAAAGATCAAACACAAAGAACAAATATTAAAAGCAGCAAGGGAAAAACAACAAATAACACACAAGGGAATTCCCATAAGGATAACAGCTGATCTTTCAATAGAAACTCTTCAAGCCAGGAGGGAATGGCAAGACATACTTAAAGTGATGAAAGAAAATAACCTACAGCCCAGATTATTGTACCCAGCAAGGATCTCATTCAAATATGAAGGAGAAATCAAAAGCTTCTCAGACAAGCAAAAGCTGAGAGAATTCAGCAGCACCAAACCAGCTCTCCAACAAATACTAAAGGATATTCTCTAGACAGGAAACACAAAAACAGTGTATAAACTCAAACCCAAAACAATTAAGTAAATGGCAACGGGATCATACTTATCAGTAATTACCTTAAATGTAAATGGGTTGAATGCCCCAACCAAAAGACAAAGACTGGCTGAATGGATACAAAAACAAGACCCCTGCATATGTTGTCTACAAGAGACCCACCTCAAAACAGGGGACACATACAGACTGAAAGTGAAGGGCTGGAAAAAGATTTTCCATGCAAATAGGGACCAAAAGAAAGCAGGAGTAGCAATACTCATATCAGATAAAATAGACTTTAAAACAAAGGCTGTGAAAAGAGACAAAGATGGTCACTACATAATGATCAAAGGATCAATCCAAGAAGAAGATATAACAGTTATAAATATATATGCACCCAACACGGGAGTGCCGCAATATGTAAGACAAATGCTAACAAGTATGAAAGGAGAAATTAACAATAACACAATAATAGTGGGAGACTTTAATACCCCACTCACACCTATGGATAGATCAACTAAACAGAAAATTAACAAGGAAACACAAATGTTAAATGATACAATAGACCAGTTAGACCTAATTGATATCTATAGGACATTTCATCCCAAAACAATGAATTTCACCTTTTTCTCAAGCGCACATGGAACCTTCTCCAGGATAGATCACATCCTGGGCCATAAATCTAGCCTTGGTAAATTCAAAAAAATAGAAATCATTCCAAGCATCTTTTCTGACCACAATGCAGTAAGATTAGATCTCGATTACAGGAGAAAAACTATTAAAAATTCCAACATATGGAGGATGAACAACACGCTGCTGAATAACCAACAAATCACAGAAGAAATCAAAAAAGAAATCAAAATTTGCATAGAAACGAATGAAAATGAAAACACAACAACCCAAAACCTGTGGGACACTGTAAAAGCAGTCCTAAGGGGAAAGTTCATAGCAATACAGGCATACCTCAAGAAACAAGAAAAAAGTCAAATAACCTAACCCTACACCTAAAGCAACTAGAAAAGGAAGAAATGAAGAACCCCAGGGTTAGTAGAAGGAAAGAAATCTTAAAAATTAGGGCAGAAATAAATGCAAAAGAAACAAAAGAGACCATAGCAAAAATCAACAAAACCAAAAGCTGGTTCTTTGAAAGGATAAATAAAATTGACAAACCATTATCCAGACTCATCAAGAAACAAAGGGAGAAAAATCAAATCAATAAAATTAGAAATGAAAATGGAGAGATCACAACAGACAACACAGAAATACAAAGGATCATAAGAGACTACTATCAACAACTACATGCCAATAAAATGGACAACGTGGAAGAAATGGACAAATTCTTAGAAAAGTACAACTTTCAAAAACTGGACCAGGAAGAAATAGAAAATCTTAACAGACCCATCACAAGCACAGAAATTGAAACTGTAATCAAAAATCTTCCAGCAAACAAAAGCCCAGGTCCAGATGGCTTCACAGCTGAATTCTACCAAAAATTTAGAGAAGAGCTAACACCTATCCTGCTCAAACATTTCCAAAAAATTGCAGAGGAAGGTAAAGTCCAAACTCATTCTATGAGGCCACCATCACCCTAATACCAAAACCTGACAAAGAACCCACAAAAAAAGAAAACTACAGGCCAATATCACTGATGAACATAGATGCAAAAATCCTTAACAAAATTCTAGCAATCAGAATCCAACAACACATTAAAAAGATCATACACCATGACCAAGTGGGCTTTATCCCAGGGATGCAAGGATTCTTCAATATCCGCAAATCAATCAATGTAATACACCACATTAACAAATTGAAAAATAAAAACCATATGATTATCTCAATAGATGCAGAGAAAGCCTTTGACAAAATTCAACATCCATTTATGATAAAAACTCTCCAGAAAGCAGGAATAGAAGGAACATACCTCAACATAATAAAAGCTATATATGACAAACCCACAGCAAACATTATCCTCAATGGTGAAAAATTGAAAGCATTTCCTATAAAGTCAGGAACAAGACAAGGGTGCCCACTTTCACCATTACTATTCAACATAGTTTTGGAAGTTTTGGCCACAGCAATCAGAGCAGAAAAAGAAATAAAAGGAATCCAAATTGGAAAAGAAGAAGTAAAATTCTCACTGTTTGCAGATGACATGATCCTCTACACAGAAAACCCTAAAGACTCCACCAGAAAATTACTAGAACTAATCAATGATTATAGTAAAGTTGCAGGATATAAAATCAACACACAGAAATCCCTTGCATTCCTATACACTAATAATGAGAAAACAGAAAGAGAAATTAAGGAAACAATTCCATTCACCATTACAACGGAAAGAATAAAATACTTAGGAATATATCTACCTAAAGACCTATATATAGAAAACTATAAAACACTGGTGAAAGAAATCAAAGAGGACACTAATAGATGGAAAAATATACCATGTTCATGGATTGGAAGAATCAATATAGTGAAAATGAGTATACTATCAAAGCAATTTATAGATTCAATGCAATCTCTATCAAGCTACCAACGGTATTCTTCACAGAGCTAGAACAAATAATTTCACAATTTGTATGGAAATACAAAAAACCTCGAATAGCCAAAGCTATCTTGAGAAAGAAGAATGGAACTGGAGGAATCAACCTACCTGACTTCAGGCTCTATTACAAAGCCACAGTTATCAAGACAGTATGGTACTAGCACAAAGACAGAAATATTGATCAATGGAACAAAATAGAAAGCCCAGAGATAAATCCACGCACATATGGACACCTTATCTTTGACAAAGGAGGCAAGAATATACAATGGATTAAAGACAATCTCTTTAACAAGTGGTGCTGGGAAAACTGGTCAACCACTTGTAAAAGAATGAAACTAGAACACTTTCTAACACCATACACAAAAATAAACTCAAAATGGATTAAAGATCTCAAAGTAAGACCAGAAACTATAAAACTCCTAGAGGAGAACATAGGCAAAACACTCTCTGACATACATCACAGCAGGATCCTCTATGACCCACCTCCCAGAATATTGGAAATAAAAGCAAAAATAAACAAATGGGACCTAATTAACCTTAAAAGCTTCTGCACAACAAAGGAAACTATTAGCAAGGTGAAAAGGCAGCCTTCAGAATGGGAGAAAATAATAGCAAATGAAGCAACTGACAAACAACTAATCTCAAAAATATACAAGCAACTCCTACAGCTCAACTCCAGAAAAATAAATGACCCAATCAAAAAATGGGCCAAAGAACTAAATAAACATTTCTCCAAAGAAGACATACAGATGGCTAACAAACACATGAAAAGATGCTCAACATCACTCATTATCAGAGAAATGCAAATCAAAACCACTATGAGGTACCATTTCACACCAGTCAGAATGGCTGCAATCCAAAAGTCTAGCAATAAATGCTGGAGAGGGTGTGGAGAAAAGGGAACCCTCTTACACTGTTGGTGGGAATGCAAACTAGTACAGCCACTATGGAGAACAGTGTGGAGAGTCCTTAAAAAACTGGAAATAGAACTGCCTTATGATTCAGCAATCCCACTGCTGGGCATACACACTGAGGAAACCAGAAGGGAAAGAGACACGAGTACCCCAATGTTCATCCCACCACTGTTTATAATAGCCAGGACATGGAAGCAACCTAGATGCCCATCAGCAGATGAATGGATAAGAAAGCAGTGGTACATATACACAATGGAGTATTACTCGGCCATTAAAAAGAATACATTTGAATCAGTTCTAATGAGGTGGATGAAACTGGAACCTATTATACAGAGTGAAGTAAGCCAGAAAGAAAAACACCAATACAGTATACTAACGCATATATATGGAATTTAGAAAGATGGTAACAATAACCCTGTGTACGAGACAGCAAAAGAGACCCTGATGTATAGATCAGTCTTATGGACTCTGTGGGAGAGGGAGAGGGAGAGGGTGGAGAGATTTGGGAGAATAGCAGTGAAACATGTATAATATCATGTATGAAACGAGTCACCAGTCCAGGTTCGATGCACGATAACTGGATGCTTGGGGCTGGTGCACTGGGATGACCCAGAGGGAGGGTATGGGGGGGGGGAGGAGGGAGGAGGGTTCAGGATGGGGAACACAGGTATACCTGTGGCGGATTCATTTCGATGTTTGGCAAAACTAATACAATATTGTAAAGTTTAAAAAAAAAAAAAGAATGCCAATGAGAAACTTGATATTATTTTCTAGCTAGCAATATATTAGCATCTTTTAGGCACATTTAAAAAGTTGTCATTTGGAGTAGCTATCTTATTTTTCAGTCTGAGACCAGATTTAGAGTAGGCTAGGCAGGAAGGGCTGCTTGACACTGATGCATGAGATTGAACTTGTGAGCTGGAGAGTACCATGAACAGTCTCCAGAGTAAAGGCTGATGGGTGGGGAGAGAAAAGCCTCTCAAAGCTGAAAATGGACAGTGAGAGGGAGGTGGGAAGGGGCAATACAAAGACAGGTTGCATCTCTTTCATCATTTTTCCAGAGCCCAAATCTAACACATCATCCACATTCCTTTTAATATGCAATATTGCTCTTAAAGATTTTTCCTTGTGACATCACTTAATATATTGTTTGCAATGTATATAGATGAAACAGAAAACTTTCTAAACAGAAATATGTATTTTACTCATCTTATAAAATATAACTGCAAATTTTATCACTCACCTTTCATCTCAGTCATATTTAGAAATTGTTACTCAATGTTCTTATTTTCGGAGAAGGCAATGTCACCCCACTCCAGTACTTTTGCCTGGAAAATCCCATGGATGGAGGAGCCTGGTGGGCTACAGTCCATGGGGTCGCTAAGAGTCAGACACGACTGAGTGACTTCACTGTCACTCTTCACTTTCATGCATTGGAGAAGGAAATGGCAACTCACTCCAGTGCTCTTGCCTTGAGAATCCTAGGGACAGGGGAGCCTGGTGGGCTGCCGTCTATGGGGTCGCACAGGGTCAGACACGACTGAAGTGACTTAGCAATTCTTATTTTTCTTCTTGATCAGCTAAAATGGGAACATTTACCTTCTAGGACACAAAGGTCACAAAGACTGCTAGGGGGCAGTTCGCGGTTAGACGTGTGAATTACTGCTTTCAGTGTCACAGAATATGACAATTTGAACTAATCTGTAACGAGAGAGTCAGTTCCTAGACAGGTTGATAAGGAGTCTAGGGGTTCCCAAGGAGAGAGGGGTCTGGAATTCTCAAGGAGGAAGAAAGGACAAACTTTTTTTCTTTCTCCACATTCCTTAGGATTATATAACAATAATGTATCCTGCCTAAGGACAGTCTTTGGATTAAACCTTCTGTTATCTTAAAATGTAAATTATGGGAGTAGGTCTGGTGAGGTCTTTACAACCTCCAGACATTCTTTGGATTATATAACTTCATTGTTAACACTAGCAAGCAGGTACTCTTTCTGCCCCCTTCTGATGCCTATGTCAGAAGCTTTCTCTATCTCCTTTATACTTTAATAAAACTTTATTACACAAAAGCTCTGAGCTATCAAGCCTCGTCTCTGGCCCCGGATTGAATTCTTCTCCTCCGGGGGCCAAGAATCCCAGTGTCTTTGCGTGATTCAACAACAACCTTTCAGTAATCACAGCCATTTTTATCAACAGGTGGTTTAAAAATTAATTGTGAATAACTGATCATTTTGCAAAAGATTGATTGTGATTTAAAAAAATATTCTAAAATAAAAAATGAAACAACCACAGTACTATAGTTGCTAGCAAAAAGATATAATACTTGCTATCACTGACACTAGAGTATCATAGTATTTTGTAGAATGCAAATGATTACAGAAAAAGTTGTGGTGCATAAAATGTATATATTTTTACATGACTCTTACACCAGTTATATAATATTCAGTTCAGTTCACTCGATCAGTCGTATCTGACACTTTGCAACCCCATGGACTGCAGTACGCCAGGCCTCCATGTCCATCACCAACTCCTGGAGTTTACTCAAACTCATGTCCATTGAATCAGTGATGCCATCCAACCATCTCATCCTCTGTTGCCCCCTTCTTCTTCCACCTTCAATCTTTCCCAGCATCAGGGTCTTTTCAAATGAGTAGTTATTCACATCGGGTGGCCAAAGTTTTGGAGTTTCAGCCTCAGCATCAGTCCTTCCAATGAATGTTCAGGACTGATTTCCTTTAGGATGGACTGGTTGGATCTCCTTGCAGTCCAAGGGACTCTCAAGAGTATATGGAATTTAGAAAGATGGTAACGACAACCCTGTATGCGATACAGCAAAAGAGACACAGATGTATAGATCAGTCTTTTGGACTCTGTGGGAGAGGGAGGAGGGAATGATTTGGGAGAATGGCATCAAAACATGTATAATATCATATAAGAAATGAATCGCCAGTCCAGGTTCGATGCAGGATACAGGAAGCTTGGGGCTGGTGCACTGGGATGACCCAGAAGGATGGTAGGGGGACGGAGGTGGGAAGGGGGTTCAGGATGGGGAACACGTGTACACCCGTGGCGGATGCATGTTGATGTATGGCAAAACCAATACAATATTGTAAAGTAAAAAAAAAAAAAAAAGTCTTCTCCAACACCACAGTTCAAAAGTATTTCTTCAGAATTCAACTTCCTTTATAGTCCAACTCTCACATCTATACATGACTACTGGAAAAACCATAGCTTTGACCAGACGGAATTTTGTTGGCAAAGTAATGTTTCTGCTTTTGAATATGATGTCTAGGTTCATCATAACTTTTCTTCCAAGGAGCAAGCGTCTTTTAATGTCATGGCTGCAAGTCACCATCTGCAGTGATTTTGGAGCTCCATCCCCCCCCCCAAAATAAACTCTGTCCCTGTTTCCTTTCTTTCCCCATCTATTTGCCATGAAGTGATGGGACCAGATGCCATGATCTTGGTTTCTGAATGTTGAGTTTTAAGCCAACTTTTTCAGTCTTCTCCTTCACTATCATCAAGAGGCTCTTTAGTTCTTCACTTTCTGCCATAAGTGTGGTGTCATCTCCATATCTGAGATTATTGATATTTCTCCTGGCAATCTTGATTTCAGCTTGTGCTTCATCCAGCCTGGCATTTCTCATGATGTACTCTGCATATAAGTTAAATAAACAGAGTGACAATACACAGTCTTGACGTACTCCTTTCCCTGTTTGGAACCAGTCTATTGTTCTATGTTCAGTTCTAACTGTTGCTTCCTGACCTGCATACAGGTTTCTCAAGAGGCAGGTCAGGTGGTCTGGTATTCCCATCTCTTTCAGAATTTTTCACAGTTTGTTGTGATCCACACAGTCAAAGGCTTTGTCATAGTCAATAAAGCAGAAGTAGATGTTTTTCTGGAACTCTTGGTTTTTCAATCATCTAATGGATGTTGGAAATTTGATTTCTGGCCCCTCTGCCTTTTCTAAATCCAGCTTGAACATCTGGAAATTCATAGTTCACTTATTGTTGAAGCCTGGCTTAGAGAATTTTGAGCATCACTCTGCTAGTGTCTGAGATGAATGCAACCGTGCATTAGTTTGAACATTCTTTGGCATTATCTTTCTTTGGGATTGAAATGAAAACTGACCTTTTCCAGTCCTGTGGCCACTGCTGAGTTTTCCAAATTTGCTGGCATATTGAGTGCAGCACTTTTACTGCATCATTTTTTAGGATTTGAAATAGCTCAACAGGAATTCCATCACCTTCACTATCTTTCTTATAGTGACGCTTCCTAAGGCCCACTCAAGTTCACACTCCATATTGTCTAGGTTAGTGAATATACCATCATGATTATCTGGGTCATGAAGATCTTTTTTGTACAGTTCTTCTGTGTATTCTTGCCACATCTTCTTAATATCTTCTGCTTCTGTTAGGTCCATACCATTTCTGTCCTTTATCAAGCCCATCTTTGCATGAAATATTCCCTTGGTATCTCTAATTTTTGTGACGAGATCTCTAGTCCTTCCCAGTCTGTTGTTTTCCTCTATTTCTTTGCATTGATTGCTGAGGAAGGCTTTCTTATCTCTCCTCGCTATTCTTTGGAACTCTACATTCAAATGGGTATATCTTTCCTTTTCTCCTTTTCCTTTTAACTTCTCTTCTTTTCTAAGCTATTTGTAAGGCCTCCTCAGACAGCCATTTTGCTTTTTTGCATTTCTTTTTCTTGGGGATGGTCTTGATCCCTACCTCCTGTACAATGTCACGTACCTCCATCCATAGTTCTTCAGGAACTCTGTCTATCAGATCTAAACCCTTGAATCTATTTTCACTTCCACTGTATAATCATGAGGGATTTGATTTAGGTCATACCTGAATGGTCTAGTGGTTTTCCCTACTTTCTTCAACTTAAGCTGAATTTGGCAATATATAATAATAGCATATCTCTATATTGGTGTGTATCTCTATATCTATATCAATATTGATGTATATGGATAAGATGATATGGTTGCAGATAGATACAGATACAAGCTAGGTAAAGGTACAAGTTGAGGTATATTTCATTTTCTTAGTGTGTTCAAAGATTCATCTGCTGGGTCTGAAGTTAGGCTCTGAAGTCCAGCTTCCTACTTTTAATAATACCCTCTTTTCAGACTTCCCTGGTGGCTCAGACGGTAAAGCGTCTGCCTACAATGCAGGAGACCTGGGTTCAACCCCTGGGTCAGGAAGATCTCTTGGAGAAGGAAATGGCAACCCACTCCAGTATTCTTGCCTGGAAAATCCCATGGACAGAGGAGCCTGGTGGGCTACAAGTCCAAGGGGTTGCAAAGAGTTGGACACGACTGAGCTTCACTTTCTTCCTTCCTTTCTTTCTTTCTTTTCAGATAGTGGACTGTACTCCCCAAATAGAACCATGGTCTGAGAATTGGAGGGACTGAAGACTTCAACAGGGAAGGAAAGATTTTTTGTTTTCCTTCTAAATTTGTAGCTAGCATAGAAGGCACTCATGTATCATAAGCCAGAGAGACCTTTACCACAACAATGTCAGAACAACTCCAAAGGATGCCACTTCCTGTAAGTCTTGCTGTCACCTTCTCCTGCCAGACTGGTTAGTGACCAGTAGTGACCATGTAATACTAACTCGAATACACTATGCATTTCGGCCATGATGAGACAATCTATAAAACAGAATTATAATACTGATGTCCAAGGGATGTCTGTGAGGAGTGTAATGGGCCTGACATTTACTAGGCGCAGTATTGACTACTACCCCTTCCCCAATGCCACTGCAGCATATCAACTCTTTGTCTACTCTGTTAGCTTCAAGAGTAAAGTGCAGATAAGAAAATAAAAGTTGAAACATATACTAATTGGTTTCCCTGTTATGGAGCTGCTTTGGTAAAAGTCCAAGAAGGGAAAAATATTCAAACTTACTGTTAACAACTGCCTTTTAAATTTATTTACAAAATTATTGATACATTTTAACATTGATAATTAAGTCAGTTCACATTTTGGCACTGATAATGAAATCAGTTCACATGACAACTACCCAAAATTCCACCATATTAAAAGACAGCTTGTGCTTTAGATATCTACTTTTGCAAGTTTTGCAGTAAAGGTTTTCTTTCCGTAGCCTTAAGCCACATTAACTTGCCAAGTTAATAAAAGATTCCTAGGTCAATTTTTGTAAAGGCATCAATTTCTCACAGAATAAGAGAAATTACTACAGTATAACTTATTTTTTAATAAGCGTGATTGGCAATTACAGAGTAGAGAATGCAGTTTTGTTCAATTTAGAATGTAAATTTTAATTATATTTTTCACATGGATTTCTTTATTTAGCCTTTTCTCCCAGTCTGGCTCTGGCCTGGCTTCTTCTTTATTCCAAACCCAAGAGATCTGTATTATTAGTCTAGTTATCTGAATTTCTTTCCCTAAGCTACCTGAATGATAATGTGCTTCTACTGATTTTTTTTTCCTGTCCTCTGCCTCCCATCACAGTATTTTGGATCATTGTTTTTTATGGTGATTGTTGACTTTTGGAGCCATTTCTCTTACTAACAACAAACTGTGAACAGTGAAGCTCTGCTTATTCAAGAGCCAAAATAGTGAAATAGTTTTGAGCACAGAAATTTGTGCTTAGACTGCATGTGTTCATGTTCCAAGTCTATGGAACTATGTGATTGACTATGTGATTTTGGGTAAGTTACTTAAACTTTCTGGTCCTTAAGTTTTCTAGACTGTAAAATGCCAACAGCAATCATATCTACCAATACAGTTGTTGCAAAGATTAAATGAGTTAGTATATTACATTACGACACATGGTACAGTGTTGCTCTACAGCACTACAGTAGGTGCTGTACAAGTGGTAGCTCATTTTGCTTATTTTTAAGCTTCACTACTACTGCTATTCTTCTAAAAACCATCCTAACACTCTGCATTTGTGAAAGCTGGGTCTCAAATTCAGACTTTGACTCACATCCTATGTACACGTTCATTAACCACCCCCATCAGGAGCCCGCCAATAGTCCATTTATATAATGCACTCTTAGAGGGATCACCCTGAGTCTTTGAATTGCCATTTCAAACATTTTTTCCCTTTTCTTCATAAATAATATATACTTATTAAGCATTTTATCTTGACCTGTATTTTAGTTTTAATATACATATAATTTACTAGATTAATATAAGTGTGAGATAATTATCAGAAAGCTTACCTCTTTGCCACATCTAGTAGCCCATAACTAACCTCAGTGATTTGTCCTTTACATCTTCAGGACATACAAAACCTTATGGTCAGGCTTTTCTGAGGATAATTAAAACCGGGAAATTTTGTTTAGACAGCACAAACTCATAGGACAAATGAATATAAAGAAACAATGCAAATCTATTTTTTAATGAAAAAGGTATTAAGTAATTGATAATTCATACACTTTAATAGAGTCTTCTAAGGTTTACAATGAAACATAGTCACCCTCTGTCATATTCTATTCTTTCGATGAAGCATTCTTTTCTAACTCATACATCTACCCCTTTGTATTTCTAAATAATAAATTTAATCTGGTGTTGCTAGATTTATCCATTTTAGAGTGTGTTTTTATTTCTTATTAGGAAAATAAGGACTCAGCACCCTGATTATTTCTTTTTTGTGTTTTGTAGCAAATGGCTAGCATATTGATGAGGGGCATGATATTGGTCTCTAGTAAGGGCAAGCAGTGTGTTACCAACTCAGCAAGTTGCATTGGAATGAATGTATCTTTCCTCTTCTCCTTTTCCTTTTAACTTCTCTTCTTTTCTCAGCTATTTGTAAGGCCTCCTCAGACAGCTATTTTGCTTTTTTGCATTTCTTTTTCTTGGGGATGGTCTTGATCCCTACCTCCTGTACAATGTCACATACCTCCATCCATAGATCTTCAGGCACTCTGTCTATCAGATCTAAACCCTTGAATCTATTCTCACTTCCACTGTATAATTGTAAGGGATTCCCCTTGGTCCTTGAAGTGCCCTGGGAGTGGGCCAGGGATGTGAGTGGTTCAAAGGATGGTCATCAGTATTCCTGAGGAGAGCCAAGCAATGATGGAGCCCAGAACAAGAGACTTTCGGGAGCTGAAAGGTACTGTAGCACACTAAGCTGAAAGGATACCATCCTTTAAATGTGGTTCAAGGTCCCTAAGGCTCTGGGCATTAACTCTTTAGTCGTAGTATCATGGCAAGCACCCACAGAGGTGGGCACTTAAGGGAGTAGGGCTTAGAGCAATAGCTGTTTACTAACTAGTCCAGGCATATTTCAACATTTTAATGAACTTTAGAGCTGCTGTTATGTATACAGGATAAATGTCTGCATGCCCCCACCCCCCACCGCCAGCATCCTCCCCACACACACCGCCAACAGATCAGTATATTTAGCTTGGACTAGTTGCTTTTGCAGCTATATTAGCTCAAGTCTCATTAGATATAAATCTTTAGGCAGAATTTAAATCTGTATTTCAAAAAGCATGTATTTTATTAAGTTCAATTTGCTGCTGTGAAAAAGTGACAGGAAACAGAAATAAGTAATAATGGGGTATGTAAGAGCAGGCTACTTCCTGGAGAGATGTCAGGAGAGATTTCTCTGGAAATGAGGCAGTTAAGCTGAGACCTCGATGTCAAGAGGTTGCAGTCTTGGGAAGAGTCAAGGGAACGGTGTTACAGGCAGAGGGACTGGCAAATTCCAAGTCTCTCTGACAGCAAAGGGCTTGATATTTCCAAAGGGCTAACACGGAGATTAATTAAGTCATAAAACCTTCAGGATTAGGTTCTGTGCAGCAGCAGTGTCACATATAAGAAGGTGGCTAGAACTACTCAGAGTGGATTTGCACAACAGAGGTCAAATACATTTGTGGAGAATCTTTTATAGGGCAGGTGGGACCTGTCACACATCCCCAGTTGTCTCTGTAATTTCAAAAATCTTTCTTAATGAGTAGAAAAATTATGTCATTCAAAAACCTACACACAGATATTTATAGCAGCTTTATTCATAACTGCCAGAACTTTGAAGCAACTAAAATGTCTTTCAGTAGGTGAATGGATAAACTACGGTACATACATATCAGAATATTATGTACATAATATGTATTCTGTACAAACATATCAGAATAATATGCATAACAGAATATTATGCAGCACTAAAAGGAAATGAGGTATCAAGCCATGAAAAATGTGGAGGAAACTTAAATACATATTACTAAGTGAAAGAAGTCAATCTGAAAAGGCTACATACTGCATGATTCCAACTATATATGACATTTTGGAAAAGGCAAAACCATGGGAATAGTAAAGAAATTAGTATTTGCCAGGGGTTACGGGAGAAGGAGGGATGAATAGATGGAGCACAGAGGATTTTTAGTTCCATGAAACTATTCTATACGATACTGCAATGGTGACACACATCATTATTTCACTTTAGTTCAGTTCAATTGCTCAGTTGTGTCCGACTCTGCGACCCCATGAACCACAGCACACCAGGCCTCCCTGTCCACGACCAACTCCCGGAGTCCACCCAAACCCATGTCCATTGAGTCAGTGAGGCCACCCAACCATCTCATCCTCTGTCCTCCCCTTCTTCTCCTGCCTTCAATCTTTCCCAGCATCAGGGTCTTTTCAAATGAGTCAGCTCTTCGCATCAGGTGGCCAAAGTATTGGAGTTTCAGCTTCAACATCAGTCCTTCCAATGAACACCCAGGACTGATCTCCTTTAGGATGGACTTGTTGGATCTCCTTTCAGTCCAAGGGGACTCTCAAGAGTCTTCTCCAACACCACAGTTCAAAAGCATAAATTCTTCTGCTCTCGGCTTTCTTTATAATCCTACTCTCACATCCATACATGACCACTGGAAAAACCATAGCATTGCCTAGATGGACCTCTGTCAGCAAAGTAATGTCTCAAACCCATAGAAGGTACAACACCAAGAGTTAACCCTTAAGGAAACTATAGCTTTGAATGATAATGTACTCATCAACTGTAACAAATGTATCACCTTGGTGGGGGATGTTGATAGCTGGGGAGGGTGTAGGGGTCAGGGAACAGGGGGTATGGGGCAACTTTGTACTTAAATTTTGCAATGAACTGAAACTGCTTTAAAAAGTATAGTTAAGAAAAGTCATTTCCTTTTTTCTTGTAGTCATAAAAGTTTGATCATGTGCTTTGAGTATTGCTCTAGACAAATGATTCCTATTTCTATAGGTCACACCTATAGACTGGCTAGGTGTTTGCACCTGTTAATGCTCAAGTTCTCTAATGATATTCTGTAGACAGTCAGTCTACATGTGACTTTTGAGCATTTTAAAATTCTGCCACCCACAAATGTTATTCGCAAGTATCTCAGCTTCCTAAGAGAAAGAAGGCGAAACATCCTTTAAGGAAAAACAGTGTGGTAAGCAGAATACACTGTGGTCTGGTTTATACTTTGCCAAAAAAACAAATGGTTATCTATAAATGTAGGGAAAGAAAATCAATCTGTGTTGACACTGTACCTTTCAAATGGCTGCTTTGCCATTTTCAGTCATAGTTACCATGAAAGATGTAGGTTGAGTTCTGACAAATGTTATAACAGCTCTGGATGGGTAAGATGATGGTATAGTTAGTAAGTTAGTGCCTTCACTTTTTTTTTACCACACTGCACGACATTTGGAACTTCCCCGACTAGGGATTGAACCTGCATTCCCTGCAGTGAAAGTGGGGAGTCCTAACCACTGGACCACCAAGGAGGTCCACTGTCTCCGCTTGACGAATGCCTCGTCATTAGCAACTAGCCCACGGGAGAGCTGCTTGCGGGCTGTCAGCTGCCAGAGAAATATATGTCTAAGGTGTTTCCCAGGCATCTTGTCAACATTTTTTTGAGTAGTCAGTTCATCAAATAACCTTTAATTGGAGGCAAAGGTGTGCTGGTAAGTATAACACAAGCTCCTCGGAGATAATGTCCTGATTTGTAGCATTTTACAGTCTCCATGGTGTAAATATTTCCACCTTGCTGATTTGCATCTGCAAATCACTGAAAATGGAACTCAGAAGAGAGGCACACAATTGGCTCCCCTGGGCTAGTACATGATGTTCCAGAACATCACTGCACGGAAGGGTCCTCTTTCTTAGCTCCAGAAGGAGAAAGGGGGCAACTCATTATTTTGCTTCATAGAAGCCACCTTTTTCATGAACTGTGAATTCTTCTTTTTCATTGGCTTAAAAATCTGGATATTTTTCAACACCCGTTGGAGCAGCTCTTCCCAGGAAATTCATATACTGCCCTCCATTGCCGCTCCTCTCTTCCCCTAATGCATCAACCTATGTAATTTTATGTCTTCTATTGTTCAAATGTGTAATTCAACTATAAGGAGGCTCACTGGAACCAATCTAATTATAACTGTGCTGTACCTATAACACTGAGTAGAAGGGACAACCACTAATGACTTGGAAGAAAGAAAAATTCCTTGGTACATTAGCAGTGCCTATATAATCTAAGAATATCTCACTGATTTACTGAACTGAACGGGAGAAAAATAAACAGTTCTTAGTGTCATAAATACTATGTGACTAACGGGATAGTTAATACTCATATTAATACATGCTTCAAGCACCTGTGTACTACACTGTACAGAAAATAACTATTTTTCATGGAGATTTTCATCTTCCCATAGATCCGACAGGGTGTGAGCAATCCTTAATGGATACAATTTGGCATGAATAGCAGTTGTAATCAGACTCGTCCATTCTCTTCCAGATACTTAGTCACATATGAACAGGGAACGGGGACCAGAATGTCCCCTAGAGTTCCTTAAAGGATGGTGAAATTCAGAGGCTGTAAGATAGAGAAAGAGAGGAAAATACTGGGACCTTACCATATATTATAAATATCTGTCATTTCTCTCTACAATCACCACTTGACTCTTCATATGATAGCTTCAAGTTGGATTTTATACATTCTAAGCTTGGAAATCATAGGCCTCTTAAGAATCAGCTGAACATACTTACTTTCTCCCAAAGGTATTTTTCCCTTGAAACAGAGTTAACTTTGCTTCCAAAAACCTTAATACATATTTTAGATTCTCAAAATGGCTTGGTTATGAATATAAATGTACTTAATAGAAGAAATACAGAATCATTTAAAATGGCATGATAGAGTATTCACTTTTGTCAGATGCACATTTTGCTTCCTAAAGAGAGAGGGCAAGAAATAGTGTGTGTTGAGAAAGAAGGAGATTTAGCATGTAGCTAAAGATATTTAAGAAGCTTTAAAACATCTAGATTTTAAAAATAGTTTCAAAATGTTACAGCAGAAATGTATAAAGGACTCAGGTAGAAGAACATTTCTTTTGTAAAAAGAACACAGTTTCACCATTGCTTTCTTAATTAGATGTTACTGAAATGCTCTCAACAGGGCACTCTGGCATCACCTTTTTCCTCATGAAATACTACTGAAGACTATAAAAATGATTCCAGTTTTAAAACCTGAAAATTTCCAGTAAAGAAATCATGACTCCCCTAACCAATTTTAAGAGGATGGAGATTCCCAAGTGATAAATAAGGGTTTATCAGAAAGCTAAAAGATAATAAATTGTGAGAAAATATAACATTTATTCTGAATGCATTCCTGGTAATTACCATACAAATGAATCCTGTGGCTGATTGGTAGAATACACTATAAACAAGCAAAAGTTTGAAAGAGGAAAGTATTTCTCTCCTTTATAAGTGCTCTCTTCATGTAAATCATTATGACAAATGGATTCATTATTTAGTTCAGGTGAACACTTTCCAATATGAATTCTTACTGACTTTATCTAGTCAACTTTTAGGAAGGCACAAGACTGAGTTCTAATGAATATTTATATCCTGCACTATCTCACGGGGTGACTATGTCATTAGTGAGACCATGTAACTTTCCTCGGCTTCCAGGATAAATGTCAATAAAAGTAATAGCCCCATGAAATTGGAAGGCACATTAACTTTTTTGCTGGAGGAGGCATCCTAGGGGTCATCCTGAGAGAGCTGCATCTCAACAGTGTCCTGCACATAATTCAAAGAAAGTATGAAAGTTTGGGCCGTGCTTCTAGGAGAGTGCATCAATATTTCATTGCAACTAAAGATTGAATCTATTATAGTAAAGGAAAACGAGAGCAGAAGCCAGGGCAGCTGGAAATTAGTGTCCTGGGGAAGAATTGATAACGAAAACACAAGAGGTGAGAGTGAAGAAGACTGCGAGGTGGGATCCTTGTTTTCTATCAATGGACTCTGCTTTGAACCTACGCCTCTAATATTCCATTTGTGGAAGTCCAGCTTTATTGCTTTCTCTGCTCCATGTGAAGCTGGTTTGCTACAGACCATACTTCCTTATGAAGAGAGCAATGAGAGTGTTTCCATTCTTCAAGGTTTTGATGAAGCAGAACTCTTAGTTGGAATATAGCCTTTTCAATTCCTCCTCAGCAACTCACTTACTAATTTGTTTACTTGGTTTGGGTTCCTGGAAAAGCAGTCCATGGGACAAGGACTTGCCTGGTACAGGTTTTGGCTCTCGCACTCAGAAGGCACAAGGCAGTGTGAAGAGTCAAACAGGGAGGGAGAAGAGAGACAATAAAGTGCAGGTTATTACCAGGGACTTGGGGGAGCAATTCTTCAGGTGACCTTTCAGAAGGATGGGGAGGCTGGGCATCTCTCTCCCTTCTTATTTCTCCTGCTGCCTGAGCAATGGTTGTTTACCTTCCTAGCACTTTTAGGTGGTGCAGGACGGCAAGCTCCCAAGTGCTGGAGAGAAATCTCAGGCAGAGTGAAAGAGAGGCAGAAGAGGCCCTGGTGGTGGGAAACTGTCACGGAGCTGGAAACTGTCTGAGCCCTGAGAGAACTTGGGTGGGCAAAGGGGCTATGAAGTTACAGCCATTTCCTCCTAGGGAAGTTTAAGTACCACTGGCAGTAACATCCAGAGAAGGCAGTGGCACCCCACTCCAGTACTCTTGCCTGGAAAATCCCATGGACAGAGGAGCCTGATGGGCTGCAGTCCATGGGGTTTCTAAGAGTTGGACACGACTGAGCGACTTCACTTTCACTTTTCACTTTCATGCATTGGAGAAGGAAATGGCAACCCACTCCAGTGTTCTTGTCTGGAGAATCCCAGGGATGGGGGAGCCTGGTGGGCTGCCATCTATGGGGGTCACACAGAGTCGGACACGACTGAAGCAACTTAGCAGCAGCAGCAGTAACATCATGTAATTTCTTCAGCTCTGATTCAAATCATTTGGCAAACAGAATCAATGTTGTAGCCAATTTAATGTACATTGCTTTCCCTTTAATAGCTCTGTGACACTTTGTTACTTCAGTTTTCTCAATCAATATGAATAGCATGGCCAGGTAAAATATGGCAAACCTAAAAAATTATTTTTTAGTTGTATATGTATGTCCCTTGGGGCTTATTTGGGGCATATTTTTACCAAAAATTTGTTGTTTATAAGAAATTCAAATTTAACAAGATATTCTATATTTTTATTTGCTATTACAATTCTAACTAAAACAATAATGATATATAATAATAGTATACAACTATACTATAAACAATGATACTGTAATAGAAACCTGAAATACATTGGTTTCTTTTAATTGTTTTATGGGACCTAGTGCCTATTCTTTTTCTATGCTTCAATATTCTTACTTGTATATAATGAAAACTAAAAATAGGTATTGGGAGTTTACTTGCTAATTTGCATAAAACTTTCAGCACTCTAAGAGTATAGTGGACACTAGATATCATTACTGATTGTCTGATGCATAGACATCATTGATTCTAGCCTACAAACAATAACTTCTGTGTTTCTGATTTTGGAAGGTGTGGATGGAGACAGGAGAGAGACAGTGTAGTTATAGCTGATAAAAAATTTAAGACAAAGCTATCAGCTCTACCAAAAGAGAGAACGATTATGTTCAAAGTTTCTTTCAGTTCTCAGTAGAAACACATCATCTCAGGTCAGTAGCTAATGTGTGTGTGAGCAGATTTTCACTTGGTGTTTGAGAAAGTAAGAGTTGGAGAATATAATGTTTCTGTCTTATTAGCTTTGTCAAATAGGGTTACCTTCTCACAAATTAATCTTATAATCAACATGTTTTCTAGCCAGATGATTAATTTTAGCAAGGAATAGGTCAATTTTAGTGGCTTTGATAAAATTAATAGACACAAATGAGTAAAAGCAAATTTTCAGCATGGCTTTTACTTTGAATTTGGTTAGAATATGGACTCCCAGATCAATGCCCTATACTAATTATGTTTATAAACTGCATGCTTATTTTTTACAGAGGAGTTTCTAATTTTCATAATGTGCTCAGTCGCTCAGTCATGTCTGACTCTTTGCGACCCCATGGACTGTAGCCCGCCAGGCTCCTCTGACCATGGGATTTTCTGGGCAAGAGTACTGAAGTGGGTTGCCATTTCCTCCTCCAGGGGATCTTCCATACTCAGGGATCGAACCCACATCTCCTGTCTCCTGCATTGGCAGGTGGATTCTTTACCACTGAACCACTTGGGAAGCCCAACTTTCATAACAGTTCACTCTATTGATCCAGTCTAAAGCACTGCATGTGATTCTTTTATTATTCCAAATGGCCTCTGAATGTCCCTTCATGAGACATTCTTAACCATGTCACTGGTGTGCTCCACATGCATAAGCAATATTCGGAATTCATGCTGGAGATTTTGCATACTTTTGAGATGATGTGCAAGGACTTCAGTGTCAGAACTTGGTGACAGCAGGCATAGGTTAGTCAGCAGTCTGCCCACCTGGATCAGATGCTGATGTGAAACTCACTGTGCTTAATTCTGCTCCATTATAAAATAGGACAGTAATGCAGAAGGAAATGAAAAACAAGGTAGGATTTCAACTCCAGCATACAAAAACCCTGGAAGTCATTATGTTCTACTTTTACAAGAAGAAAGGCTGTACATATTAAAAACTGAAGACTTTTCTTAGATATAAAACACATTAAGGATTTAAATCCCAGAAGTGGGAAAAATGAGTAACTTTATAGTGGAGAAACCCAACAACACTATCTAAGCCAGGTGATCAAGATTAGCATCAACAATGTCACACATGTTGCTAGCATGTACCTTTCATATGATATGGTGAGAATGTCACTCTGCCTTTGTAATGTTCCTCCCTCAAATCCATAACCTCAGTCTAATCATGGGAAAGACATCAGACAAACACAAATACCTGGCCAATATTCCTAAAAACTGTGAAGATCATTTAAACCCAGGAGATCCTGAGAAACTGTCATAGACAAAAGGAATCTAAGAAGACATGACAACTAAATGTAACTTGGTAGCCTGGACAGGATTCAGGAAAAGAAAAAATGATTTCAGGAAATATGGAGAAAATCTAAATAAAGTATGGACTTAGTTAATGATAATGCATTGGTTCATTTATTGTGACAAATGTATTATACTAATGTAAAATGTAAATAGTGGGAGACATTGGTATGGAGTATATGGGAAGTCTGTACTATCTTCATAATGTTTTTATAAATCTTAAATTGTCCTAAAATGCAAAAATTTATTTTAAAAAATGCAGAAACAAATGAGGAAATTAAGTAAAAAAAAAAAAAAAAAGCTGTGTGAATAAAATTCTGTAGAAAAAATAAGCAGTAGTTTTAGAATCTCAAATAAGACCAGCTACACTGGATACAAATATAAATTGTGCAGATATTATTTAGAAAACAAAATATAAATAATAAGAATAAGCAGGAAATAAGGAATTACCAAAAAGAAAAAAGGATTTTTTAAATTAATTTTTTATTGAAGGATAAGTGCTTTACAGAATTTTGCTGTTTTCTGTCAAACCTCAACATGAATCAGCCATAGGTATACATATATCCTCTCTCTTTTGAACCTCCCTCCTATCTCCCTCCCCCTCCCACCCCTCTAGATTGATATGGGGAGAGGGGAAGAGTGGGTGAGAGGGTGAGATGTATGGAAACAGTAACATGGAAATTTACATTACCGTATATAAAACAGATAGCCAAGGGAATTTGCTGTATGGCCCAGGAAACTCAAATAGGGGCTCTGTATCAAGAAAGGATTTTTAAAAATTACTTATATGCAGAGTACATCATGAGAAACTCTGGGCTGGATGAAGCACAAGCTGGAATCAAGATTGCCAGAACAAATATCAATAACCTCAGATATGCAGATGACAGCACCCTTATGGCAGAAAGTGAAGAACTAAAGAGCCTCTTGATGAAAGTGAAAGAAGAGTGAAAAAGTTGGCTTAAAACTCAGCATTCAGAAAACTAAGATCATGGCATCTGGCCCCATCACTTCATGGCAAATAGATGGGGAAAAAATGGAAAAAGTGAGAAAATTTATTTTTAGGGGGCTCCAAAATCACTGCAGCCATGAAATTAAAAGATGCTTCCTCCTTTTATGACCAACCTAGACAGCATATTAAAAAGCAGAGACATTACTTTGCCAAGAAAGGTTGGTCTAGTCCAAGCTATGGTTTTTCCAATATCATGTACAGATGTAAGAGTTGGACTATAAAGAAAGCTGAGCACCGATGCTTTTGAACTGTGGCGCTAGAGAAGACTCTTGAGAGTTCCTTGGACAGCAAGGAGATCCATCCAGTCTGGAAATGGATAAGGAGCTGTTGAATGAAAATTGAAAGAAAGATATCTACAGCCCTGTGTGTGTTAACAGCAAGATTTGGAGACAGTAGAGACACAAGATGAGTGAATGTTTCTGTTATTCCATTATTTTATGTAAAATGAATGAAATGTGACATTTTTGCACTGACATGGATAGCTATTACAATAAAATAAAGTGCCTGAAAAAATAATAAATAAAGGAAATCAGTCCTGAATATTCATTGAAAGGACTGATGCTGAAGCTGAAACTCCAATACTTTGGCCACCTGATGTGAAGAACTGACTCATTGGAAAACACTCTGATGCTGGGAAAGATTGAAGGTGGGAGGAGAAGGGGACGACAGAGGATGAGATGGTTGGATGGCATCACTGACTCAATGGATATGAGTTTGAGTAAACTCTGGGAGTTGGTGATGGACAGGGAGGCCTGGAGTGCTGAGTCCATGGGGTCGCAGGGAGTCAGACACAACTGAGCAGCTGAATTGAACTGAACTGAATACATACTTTTAGAAAAACAAAATATGATTACTAAAGTTAAAAATTTTATGGATGCATTTCATAGTTTATTATGTAAATCTGAAAAAAGAAATCCTGAACTGGAAGATATAACTGAACAAGTTACTCAGAATTCCTCTCCAAAAGACAAGAAGTTTCAAAATACGAAGTTAAGAAATACAGATAAGAGAATGAGAATGCGCAGTACAGCTGCTCTGATTTCCAGAAGTGCAAAAAGAGACAGATTGTTCAAGAGGAAATATTTAAGGAAGTAATGGTTTTCATAAGTTTTGTCATCTTTTAAAGAAATAACTAGATCCATCAGTAATGGAAATCATCAGTATCAAGCATCATTTTTACTACTTCAAGATGAACCTACAGGTGCCATGCACATCTTTCGAGAATACAACACTGGTTCCTATACTACTGGAACCAGAAGACTTAAAAACTTGCAAGAAAATGAATGCTTAGCACTTGGAAAAATGACACTTCTAAAAAAAAATGAAAAATGACACTTCTTTGTGCAAGAACCTATTGCAATCAGGCTATATAAACTGCTAATTGTCTTTTAAAGAAAAAGCTAATTTGGCTAAGTTTAGACCTCTGTAAGTTGACTCCATTGGACAGAGAACAAAGTCTTTTTAAAATAACTAGAGAAAATGAGAAACTGCCTCCAATGCTAATTTCGTGGTTCTTGATAGTGAACAATTTACCTCTAGGAAGGGACATAAATATGTTTTTCCTTATCTTTTCAGAGTATAATACTTTTAGGTAGGAGCTGCACAGATGCTACTCAATTTTATCTCTTGTTAGGTCCAGAACAAAAATAAACAAAAACGAAACAAAACTGAAGCATTAGGATCAGAACCTATGAAAAAATAATAAAAAGCATGGCCAGAGCATGCCCTAGGCAAAACTGAGGTAGAAGATGTTAGGAGAATTTGGGGACGTTGGAGTGTGCATTATTGTGGACTATTCATCAGCCATCCACAGTGTCTTGTGTTCAGGGAAAAACCACTGGCATCCCCATACTAAGAGACTCCTATATTTGAACACTCACCTTCTACAAAATGTTGCCTTCCCCATCCCTCCAAGGAGCACTTCTGTCAGTGTGGATTTCAGACAGGACAAATGGAATTGCTAATTAGACCAGCAAAGTCAGCTCAGCTATGCAATTTTTGTACACATCTGAACAGACTCTTTTGAAGGTAAAGAAAAAACTAAGGTGAGCAGATACTTTTCTTGGTTGTGTCCTCACTAAAAAATGGAGTAGGTTGCAGAATACAAGAATTCTATTTTTGAGGAAAATTTGAGTCACTTATACCACTTGAATATTTCTAAGACATATCTTGATGGAAATGATTGGTGAGTTAATATCTGTCCAAACAAAAGCAAACCAAAGACAGAGGGCAAAACTGGGGAAAAAAATGGAAATTAGGGTATATGTTTTTTCATAGTTCATAGGTCACACTACTGCTAACTGCTAAGTCACTTCAGTCATGTCCGACTCTGTGCGACTCCATAGATGGCAGCCCACCAGGCTCCCCCGTCCCTGGGATTCTCCAGGCAAGAACATTGGAGTGGGTTGCCATTTCCTTCTCCAATGCATGAAAGTGAAAAGTGAAAGTGAAGTCGCTCAGTCGTGTCCGACTCTAGCGACCCCATGGACTGCAGCCTACCGGGCTCCTCCATCCATGGGATTTTCTAGGCAGAAGTACTGGAGTGGGGTGCCATTGCCTTCTCTGATAGATCACAAAGGTTTCCCAAATTTTCCAGTAAGAAACTACTCTGGTACCAGACCCTTGGAGTTTGAAGGTTTTGAGGAGGCTAATGTGATTGATGTTTTAATCATTCAAGTAGCGGGCTTTCAGCAGTTCCGATAATAAAGCATAACTATGATGATATCACATTCCTTCAAAATAGGCTGCATTCTAATTTTTCACTGATGATTTGACAGAAAATTATAGCTGAAGGCAAAGGCAGGGTTTAATCCATGCTTTTACTTAATAAACCTGTCTACTAAGAACTTGTTTTGTGCCAAGCACTGTGCCACACCAGACTTACAAGGACAATTAAACATCATCCTACCCTGAAGGAACTCGTGCTCTTGAAGAAGACACTGGCTCATTCAGTTCAGGTCAGTTGCTCAGTCTTCTTGTCCTGCTCTTTTTGACCCTATGGACTGCAGCATGTCAGGCTTCCCTGTCTGTCACCAACTTCCGGAGCCTGCTGAAACTCATGTCCATCGAGTCGGTGATGCCATTCAACCATCTCATCCTCTGTCATCCCCTTCTCTTCCTGCCTTCAGCTGGCTCATTAGGGTAACTATTATGTGAGTGGCAAATGGCAATGTGAGGCATTAGCACAATGGGTTTATTTCCATCTGAAAAGAGTAAAAGCAGAGCGGTGACTAAAGAATAAGTAGCAAGTATTCAGAGGAAGGAGAGTAACGGCAGCAGCGGGGAGGACCTTTGAGCTGTTGACCTCTAAAGGTTCTTTCTGGGCCTGCACTTCTAAGGACTTCAGTATAATTAATTCATTTCATGATTCCCCAAAGTCCTACAATTTAATAAGAAAAGTGGGAAAAATTAAAAATAATCAATTAACAGCTAGAGAATTCAAAATTTAAATTAGCAAAAGACTATTAATAGATGTATGCCTCATTTAGTTAGCTTCTCTGGAGGATAAAATGTACTGTACAAGTAAAATTTCCAATTAAATGATCACTGCCCCTTGAAGCATCACCCTTTTGAACATTTAAACATATTTATTTTGGTATATTTAAAAAAATGTAGAGGTTAGTTTCTTGCCTGCTGAAGCAAATGGTAACTGAAGACATTTTTAGCATTTCTGGGAATGTCCCAGGATCGTAATTATGACCTCCTGTCAGTTTCCTAATCCACAACGACAGCTGATTCTACTCTCAATAGCAGATTCTCATGTGTCCCTTCTTCTGTTGGGTTGCTGCTGCTACTGCTAAGTCGCTTCAGTCGTGTCCGACTCTGTGTGACCCCATAGACGGCAGCCCACCAGGCTCCCCCGTCTCTGGGATTCTCCAGGCAAGAACACTGGAGTGGGTTGCCATTTCCTTCTCCAATGCATGAAAGTGAAAAGTGAAAGTGAAGTCGCTCAGTCATGTCCGACTCTTAGCGACCCCATGGACTGCAGCCTACCAGGCTCCTCTGTCCATGGGATTTTCCAGGCAAGAGTACTGGAGTGGGGTGCCATTGCCTTCTCCATCTGTTGGGTTATCAGCCTTTAAAAGCCCTTCTAATACCCTTTCCAGTTTGCCACTTCTGATCTTCTATGGGACTGCAACATTGGGTAAACCATTAATTTAAAGTTTTGCATTTTTGATATTATGGGAAAAGGTCTAAAATTTAGAAGGATGAGCAAGGAACTTCTGTTATTTACTATCCTCCTCTTCAGTCCAATCTATCCCCATATTGGAAAATTTACCTTCTAAATTACAAATCGAAACCATCTTTCCAGGTCCATTAATGTCACCTTAACTGGCCCCACTCTCATTTCTGTAGATTATTACAAAATTTTGCAAGTGATTTCACCATACTATCTTCCCCGTCTCTTACCACCCTCACACCTGTGCCAAACTAACCTTAAAATGTAAACCTGATAGAATTACTTCCACTAAAACATTCCTTTTTGAGCCAGTACATTTATTTTATTTTATTTTATTTAAATTTTATTTTATTTTTAAACTTTACATAATTGTATTAGTTTTGCCAAATATCAAAATGAATCTGCCACAGGTATACATGTGTTCCCCATCCTGAACCCTCCTCCCTCCTCCCTCCCCATACCATCCCTCTGGGTCGTCCCAGTGCACTAGCCCCAAGCATCCAGTATTGTGCATCGAACCTGGACTGACTTCTTATTTCATACATGATATTTTACATGTTTCAATGCCATTCTCCCAAATCTTCCCACCATCTCCCTCTCCCACAGAGTCCATAAGACTGTTCTATACATCAGTGTCTCTTTTGCTGTCTCGTACACAGGGTTATTATTACCATCTTTCTAAATTCCATATATATGCGTTAGTATACTGTATTGGTGTTTTTCCTTCTGGCTTACTTCACTCTGTATAATAGGCTCCAGTTTTATCCACCTCATTAGAACTGAGCCAGTACATTTAGAATAAAGATGTGATTCTTTTATTTGGCACATAAATGTCTTCCTGACTTGGTTTTTTTGCTCTGTCACATGGGGGCATTTGTACATCCTACTACAACTTTCTAGAATACTCTCTTCCACATTCATCATCTGAAGAGCTTCTTATCATCTTTGAAACTCATGTTCACTGTCTCTTGCTCTAAAAATCCTTTCCTAATCCTGCCTATTTATCATCTAGATTTGACACCTCTCCTCTATTCTTTGATTTCATTATCATAATTTCCATTCTATATAGAAATTCAAAGTTTAACTGCCAGATCAACCCACAAAATTCTAAAACTTTGATGCAGGAATCCTATTTTTGTAATGCTTAGGTTTAGTTTCCACTCTATGGAGTAGAGAAACATTCCCAAAGGAAGTTGCTTTAAAAAGGTAGAAATGGATTTATTTTTGTATATGGGTTATGTGGAGGATAGGAGGTCAAAGGGCTATTTGACATTTTTTCCATTGGCAAACTCCTTCTATTTCCCCATTTTACTCTCTTTTTATTGAGTTGGTAAACTAGTGTCAATATGGTGGCTATTTCTTTTGTAAATGAAGTTCTATTGGGATACATCACTTCTTTCAGGCAATGTCTATGTCTGCTTTCTCACTATCAGTTCAGTTCAGTTGCTCAGTCATGTACAACTCTTTGTGACCCCATAGACTGCAGCACGCCAGTCTTTCCAGTCCATCATCAACTCCTGGAGCTTGCTCAAACTCATGTCCGTTGAGTCAGTGATGCCATCCAACCATCTCATCCACTATTATCCCCTTCTCCTCCCACGTTCAATCTTTCCCAGCATCAGGATCTTTTCAAATAAGTTAGTTCCTCGTATCAGGTGGCCAAAGTAATGGAGTTTCAGCTTCAGCCTCAGTCCTTCCAATGAATATTCAGGACTGATCTCCTTCAGAATGGACTGGTTGGATCTCCTTGCAGTCCAAGGGACTCTCAAGAGTCTTCTCCAACAACACAGTTCAAAAGCATCAATTATTTGGTGCTCAGCTTTCTTTATAGTCCAACTCTCACATCCATACATGACTATTGGAAAAACCATATCTTTGACTAGACTGACCTTCATTGGCAAAGTAATGCCTCTGCTTTTTAATATACTGTCTAGTTTGGTCATAAAAGGAGGAAGCGTATTTTAATTTCATGGCTGCAGTTACCATCTGCAGTGTTTTTGGAGTCCCCAAAAATAAATTTTTTCACTCTTTTCATTGTTTCCCCATCTATTTGCCATGAAATGATGGGACCAGATGCCATGATCTTAGTTTTCTGATGCCAAAAGTTATGCCAACTTTTTCACTCTCCTGTTTCACTTTCATAATTATAATGGCAGAGTTGAATAATTTTGATAGAATCCATCTGTCCCATGAAGCCTAATGCTATAGATTTGCTTCCTCCTTTAGCATGTTAGAGAAGGGTTTTAATGGCCTTAATGCCACTTCCTAATTCCAGCCACTTCTTTTCTATAATTTTTAACAGGAAGAAGGAAATGGAGAAATGTATGGCTCCTTCCTTTTAGAACTTTTCTCTGAAGTTTCACATCATATCTCTCTCACATTGCATTGGCCAGAATTCAGTAACGTGACCATCCTAAGGAACAGAGATGTCTGGGAAATGCAGTTTTCTTATGGGCAGCAACGTGCTCAACTAAATGTTAGGAGAAAGGGCTGGAAGGATGCTGTAGTTAGCAAGTACAGGTTCTGCTACAATCCCATTAAACATTCTCTCCCCAGTATCAAGCACCGAGTAGGTCCTAAAAACACCTGTGATGAACAGAATTGTCTGTAAAACGCTTAGTGATAAATATTACTTCCAGTGTTCAAGCCAGTTACCTGTCTTATCTACAAAGAGCCAACACTGCCAGAAGGCTGACCTCTGGATAAATTTGTTGTGTTAGCCCTCTGAATAATCGTGAATAAATCTGAGCAACTCCATTTTGCCTTTCTTGGGTGTACATTAATATGTAATAATGATTTCGTTTATTTAAATTTGCATATTTCAGCCAGTAGTCTATAATTTAGTGCACAACATTTAATGTAATTACTTATTTACTTCAAAGAAAAACCCTCTTCCTTTCTACTCTAAGTAGATAATGTGGGCTGAATTTAGCTTAGCTGTTTCTGAGTTATGTATGCAGGACTGAGAGGAAAGACTAACTAATAACTGTTTTCTTCCATCAGTAGTAGAAACAAAATTACTGAAGAAGAGTTGGAAGATGCTGCACTGTTTAAATTCTGTGGTTTCCAAAGGCCTCAGTGTTCCTATGTTGTTTTCCATAGATGCTTACTTAAGGTGGCTTTGGACTTAATCTCAAGCAGTGTGGTGGTCAGCAATCAGCTGTCACAGATGGAACATAAAACTGTGGGCTGTGAGCAAAGGCTTGTGATCCCAGAAATGTTCCAACCTCCTATTTTCACTTCGCCTTTGCATGGGTCCACATTCTGGGGCTGTGGTGGCTGGACTGAGAAGAGATGCAAGTGTGATTTTGTCTATGTGTGCATGCTCAGTTGTGTCCGACCCTTTGGAACCACATGAACTCAAGCCCGCCAGACTCATGGGTGGCCATTTCCTCCTCTAGGGGATCTTCCTGAACCAGGAATCAAACCTGAGTCTCTTGTGTCTCCTTCATTGGCAGGAAAATTCTTTACCAACTGCCCTACCTGTGAAGCCCTTAGAATCTGTAAGGATTTGAAATTGTTATTCTGTCCACTAGGAGAATGGAGCTGAAATGGGGGGTGGGTCAGGGAGTTGGGGAATGGGGTCTTAGGAATGGAGTGAAGAGTCATAATAGGATGTACTCCTGGGTAAATTCTCTATCCTGGTATAATGAAATGGAATATTTATTGCTCATGTTTATAAACCTTGGTAAGGACAGATATATAGCTGTTGGTTTTAGGGAAGACTAAGAAAAAAAGAAACATGTTATTAAGATTGCTTGAGTTTCTGTTTCTCTCTCTGTTGGCTTCATTTTCTAATACAAATGGGTTGTCTCAATGCCTTTTGCTCAAACACTTCTGACCCATTGATCAGAGGTGAAAGGGAAGCTGATTGGCCTAGTTTGGGACATTTACCACCCAAGGGAGTAGCACATTTCATCAGAAGAAGGAGGGTCAGCACATACCTGTGAGCCCTGTTTTCTTATTGCTGTTGTCACTCAGTTGTGAGCAATTCTTTGTGACCTCATGGCCTGTGGCCTGCTGGGACTCCTCTGTCCAGGAAATTTCCCAGGCAAGAATATTGAAGTGGGTTGTTATTTTCTTCTCCTGGGGATCTTCCTGACCCAGGAATTGAACCCATATCTCCTGCATATAGCAGGTGGATTCTTTACCACCACACCAACTGTAAGATGAGTCAGATGAGGCTCCTCTAACTCCATAGGCTCTCATTGCCCATGGGCAAGGCCTCCACTATAGTTTCACCACCTGTTTCAGCTTTTGGACACAAATCTTCATGTAATTATTGCCTAGTCTAACAGGGCACTTTACAATGATTAGAGAGGAGAGTTATACCCTTTTCTTTACATTACTTCATGAGTGCAGTAAAGGCTATGCTAGTCAAACAGTCAAAAGGGTGGGTAGTGCTGGGTTGGATAATATAGTTTGACTGTGGATAGAACACAGTCTGATAATTCATTTTTCCCTTGCTCTAAATAATTGCATTGAAATTTTCTTTTCCACATTTGTAGCTTCTAATTAGCTTTGAAATGATTCTGTGGTTCAGTTTAAAGTCTGCCTTCTTCCTTTAGTGATTCCTTTGGGACTCGTTGTTCATTTAAAAAAAAAAAAGAACATTTTGCATTTTTATAGTTCTGTGCACTGGACCATGGCGGGGCAACAGATGTTGCTTGGGATTCTCCTACCCACACATCCAAATGTGAATAATCTTGGTGCTCCTGGCAAACTTCTACTTATACAGCATTACTCTTCTGGCATTGACAGACTAAATCCTATGGAATGTTCATAAAGAATAAATTCAGATAATAACACTTGATGATGAAATATATTTTATGTAGTTGAAGGAGCTCCCAACTTGCAATTGTGTAATCCTCAAGCTGGGCTTCCTTGGTGGCTCAGACAGTAAAGAATTAGCTTGCAATGCAGGAGACACAGTTTGGTCCTTGGGTCGGAAAGATCTGCTGGAGAAGGGAATGGCTGCCCACTCCGGTACTCTTGCCTGGAGAATCAGGGAGAGAGGAGCCTGGCAAGCTACAGTCCATGGGGTGACAGAGAGTCAGACACAATTGAGCGACTAACACTATAACTAATCCTCAATCTGCTAGTAAGTTGTGATCTTGGGTAAGTTTTAAATACTTGTTTAGACCTCAAATTTCTTACAAGTAAACTCAAGATAATGCTATGCACATCATAAGATTGTGCTTGACATATAAATAATGGTACTCGACAACTAACTTTTATATTTGATGGAAAAATATGAAAATTTCAGAATCAGTTTCAAAATGGTAAACTATTTGGTATTGTGATACTGTGATTCATAGTAAGAAATATATGTTTGGTCTTTGTCCTTTTTCTGGCACAGAGCTCCTACAACCCTTGAAATTTCCTGAATGATGAGAATGATAAATGTCTTTTGTCATGTGAATGAGGTGACTTTCTGACACCACTTAAGGTTGAGGGCTCGTTGCCAGTGCAGGAGCCAACCAGGTGATTAGAGGGTTAGAACTTTTAGGCCTATGCCCCTGACCTCGAAGGAGCTGGAGATAGAATTCAGTCATCAGTGGCCAATGATTTAATCAATCATGTCTATTTAATGACACCTCTATTAATTCCAAAAGGATGGAGTTCAGAGAGCTTTCATGTTGAATACTAGAGATTTGGGGAGCATGGCCTAACCCAAACCTTGCCCCCATGCATCTCTTCCATTAGGCTCTTTCTGAGTTACAATCTCTTTTAGTAAGTGGATAATCTAGTAAGCAAAATGATTGAGTTCTGTGAGCCACTCTAGTAAATTACTCAAACCTGAGGAATGGGTTATTGGAAGGCCAATCCTATAGATGGTTAGTCAATTGGTGCCTGAATTGTGTGTTTGTGTATATGTTTGTGTGTGTGTGGAGGGGAGTGCACTCTTGTTAAGACTGAGCCATTAACCTGCGGGATCTGACACTATCTAAAAAGTAGAGGGTGTTAGAATTAAGTTGAATTGTAGGACACCTAGTTGGATGTAAGGGGAAGTCCAGACAGCCATTTTGGGTTTTTTTGCATTTCTTTTCCATGGGGATGGTCTTGATCCCTGTCTCCTGTACAATGTCAGGAACCTCAGTCCATAGTTCATCAGGCACTCTATCTATCAGATCTAGTCCCTTAAATCTATTTCTCCCTTCCACTGTATAATCATAAGGGATGTGATTTAGGTCATACCTGAATGGTCTAGTGGTTTTCCATACTTTCTTAAATTTAAGTCTGAATTTGGTAATAAGCAGTTCATGATCTAGCCACAGTCAGCTCCTGGTCTTGTTTTTGTTGACTGTATAGAGCGTCTCCATCTTTGGCTGCAAAGAATATAATCAATCTGATTTCGGTGTTGACCACCTGGTGATGTCCATGTATAGAGTCTTCTCTTGTGTTGTTGGAAGAGGGTGTTTGCTATGACCAGTGCATTTTGTTGGCAAAACTCTATTAGTCTTTGCCCTACTTCATTCTGTGTTCCAAGGCCAAATTTGCCTGTTACTCCAGGTGTTTCTTGACTTTCTACTTTTGCATTCCAGTCCCCTATAATGAAAAGGACATCTTTTTTGGGTGTTAGTTCTAAAAGATCTTGTAGGTCTTCATAGAACCGTTCAACTTCAGCTTCTTCAGCGTTACTGATTGGGGCATAGACTTGGATTACTGTGATATTGAATGGTTTGCCTTGGAAACGAACAGAGATCATTCTGCCGTTTTTGAGATTGCATCCAAGTACTGCATTTCAAACTCTTTTGTTCGAAAGAGGAACTAAAAAGCCTCTTGATGAAGGTGAAAGAGGAGAGTGAAAAAGTTGGCTTAAAACTCAACATTCAGAAAACCAAGATCATGGCATCTCGTCCCATCGGTTCATGGGAAATGTATGGGGAAACAGTGGAAACAGTGTCAGACTTTATTTTTTTTTGGCTACAAAATCACTACAGATGGTGACTGCAGCCATGAAATTAAAAGACACTTTCTCCTTGGAAGAAAAGTTATGACCAACCTAGATAGCATATTCAAAAGCAGAGACATTACTTTGCCAACAAAGGTCCGTCTAGTCAAGGCTATGGTTTTTCCTGTGGTCATGTATGGATGTGAGAGTTGGACTGTGAAGAAAGCTGAGCACTGAAGAATTGATGCTTTTGAACTGTGGTGTTGGAGAAGACTCTTGGGAGTCCCTTGGACAGCAAGGAGATCTAACCAGTCCATTCTGAAGGAGATCAGCCCTGGGATTTCTTTGGAAGGAATGATGCTAAAGCTGAAACTCCCGTACTTTGGCCACCTCATGCAAAGTGTTGACTCACTGGAAAAGAGTCTGATGTTGGGAGTGATTGGGGGCAGGAGGACAAGGGGACGACAGAGGATGAGATGGCTGGATGGCATCACTGACTCGATGGACGTGAGTCCAGTGAACTCTGGGAATTGGTGATGGATAGGGAGGCCTGGCGTGCTGCGATTCATGGGGTTGCAAAGATTTGGACACGACTGAGTGACTGAACTGAACTGAAGGGGAAACCCATTATTTCTTTCATTTTTTTCTATCTTTCTATTCATCCTTAATATATTTGTAATAATTGTTTAATTTTCTTCCTTTTGACAGAGAAGGCAATGGCACCCCACTCCAGTACTCTTGCTTGGAAAATCCCATGGACAGAGGAACCTGGTAGGCTGCAGTCCATGGGGTCACTAAGAGTCGGACATGACTGAGCAACTTCACTTTCACTTTTCACTTTCATGCACTGGAGAGGGAAATGGCAACCTACTCCAGTATTCTTGCCTGGAGAATTCCAGGGACAGCAGAGCTTGGTGGGCTGCTGTCTATGGGGTCGCACAGAGTCAAACACAACTGATGGGACTTAGCAACAGCAGCAGCTCCCTTTTGAACATTTCCTAGTGTCTTTCTAATAGGTGTTGTTGGTAAAACAGATAATGTATAGGTGCTGAATTTGCTAATAATGATACTTTATCATGTGCCAGGAATTTATATGCATTACTTCATTTACTCTTCCCAACATCCACTCAAAAGAGAAGTACTGAACTGGTTAGTATTTGCTCAAGGACACTGAGTGAATACTGAAGATAAGTGCAAAACCTAAGTTTGAGTTTTCCAACAAGAAAAGCTTAGTCTTTTTTTTTTTAATTTTTTTATTAAAAAAAATTTTTTTTAATATTTTTTTTTTAAACTTTACAATATTGTATTGGTTTTGCCAAATATCAAAATGAATCCACCACAGGTATACATGTGTTCCCCATTCTGAACCCCCCTCCCTCCTCCCTCCCCATACCATCCCTCTGGGTCGTCCCAGTGCACCAGCCCCAAGCATCCAGTATTGTGCATTGAACCTGGACTGGTGACTCGTTTCATACATGATATTATACATGTTTCAATGTCATTCTCTGAAAATCTTCCCACCCTCTCCCACTCCCACAGAGTCCATAAGACTGTTCTATACATCAGTGTCTCTTTTGCTGTCTCGTACACAGGGTTATTATTACCATCTTTTTAAATTCCATATATATGCATTAGTATACTGTATTGGTGTTTTTCTTTCTGGCTTACTTCACTCTGTATAATAGGCTCCACTTTCATCCACCTCAGTAGAACTGATTCAAATGTATTCTTTTTAATGGCCGAGTAATACTCCATTGTGTATATGTACCACTGCTTTCTTATCCATTCATCTGCTGATGGACATCTAGGTTGCTTCCATGTCCTGGCTATTATAAACAGTGCTGCGATGAACATTGGTGTACACGTCTCTTTCCCTTCTGGTTTCCTCAGTGTGTATGCCCAGCAGTGGGATTGCTGGATCATAAGGCAGTTCTATTTCTAGTTTTTAAAGGAATCTCCACACTGTTATCCATAGTGGCTGTACTAGTTTGCATTCCCACCAAGAGTGTAAGAGGGTTCCCTTTTCTCCACACCCTCTCCAGCATTTATTATTTGTAGACTTTTGGATCACAGCCATTCTGACTAGTGTGAAATGGTACCTCATAGTGGTTTTGATTTGCATTTCTCTGATAATGAGTGATGTTGAACATCTTTTCATGTGTTTGTTAGCCATCTGTATGTCTTCCTTGGAGAAATGTCTATTTAGTTCTTTGGCCCATTTTTTGATTGGGTCGTTTATTTTTCTGTAATTGAGCTGTAGGAGTTGCTTGTATATTTTTGAGATTAGTTGTTTGTCAGTTGCTTCATTTGCTATTATTTTCTCCCATTCTGAAGGCTGTCTTTTCACCTTGATAATAGTTTCCTTTGTTGTGTAGAAGCTTTTAAGTTTAATTAGGTCCCATTTGTTTATATTTGCTTTTATTTCCAATATTCTGGGAGGAGGGTCATAGAGGATCCTGCTGTGATGTATGTCGGAGAGTGTTTTGCTTATGTTCTCCTCTAGGAGTTTTATAGTTTCTGGTCTTACATTTAGATCTTTAATCCATTTTGAGTTTATTTTTGTGTATGGTGTTAGAAAGTGGTCTAGTTTCATTCTTTTACAAGTGGTTGACCAGTTTTCCCAGCACCACTCGTTAAAGAGATTGTCTTTAATCCATTGTATATTCTTGCCTCCTTTGTCAAAGATAAGGTGTCCATATGTGCATGGATTTATCTCTGGGCTTTCTATTTTGTTCCATTGATCTATATGTCTGTCTTTGTGCCAGTACCATACTGTCTTGATGACTGTGGCTTTGTAGTAGAGCCTGAAGTCAGGCAGGTTGATTCCTCCAGTTCCATTCTTCTTTCTCAAGATAGCTTTGGCTATTCGAGGTTTTTTGTATTTCCATACAAATTGTGAAATTATTTGTTCTAGCTCTGTGAAGCTACCATTGGTAGCTTGATAGGGATTGCATTGAATCCATAAATTGCTTTGGGTAGTATACTCATTTTTACTTTATAGATTCTTCCAATCCATGAACATGGTATATTTCTCCATCTATTGATTTCTTTTATATTTCTTCTATATTTCTCCTCTTTGAATTCTTTCACCAGTGTTTTATAGTTTTCTATATATAGGTCTTTAGTTTCTTTAGGTAGATATATTCCTAACTATTTTATTCTTTCCGTTGCAATGGTGAATGGAATTGTTTCCTTAATTTCTCTTTCTGTTTTCTCATTATTAGTGTATAGGAATGCAAGGGATTTCTGTGTGTTGATTTTATATCCTGCAACTTTACTATAATCATTGATTAGTTCTAGTAATTTTCTGGTGGAGTCTTTAGGGTTTTCTATGTAGAGGATCATGTCATCTGCAAACAGTGAGAATTTTACTTCTTCTTTTCCAATTTGGATTCCTTTTATTTCTTCTTCTGCTCTGATTGCTGTGGCCAAAACTTCCAAAACTATGTTGAATAGTAATGGTGAAAGTGGGCACCCTTGTCTTGTTCCTGACTTTATAGGAAATGCTTTCAAATTTTCACCATTAAGGATAATGTTTGCTGTGGGTGTGTCATATATAGCTTTTATTATGTTGAGGTATGTTCCTTCTATTCCTGCTTTCTGGAGAGTTTTTATCATAAATGGATTTTGAATTTTGTCAAAGGCTTTCTCTGCATCTATTGAGATAATCATATGGTTTTTATTTTTCAATTTGTTAATGTGGTGTATTACATTGATTGATTTGCGGATATTGAAGAATCCTTGCATCCCTGGGATAAAGCCCACTTGGTTATGGTGTATGATCTTTTTAAGGTGTTGTTGGATTCTGATTGCTAGAATTTTGTTAAGGATTTTTGTATCTATGTTCATCAGTGATGTTGGCCTGTAGTTTTCTTTTTTTGTGGCATCTTTGTCAGGTTTTGGTATTAGGGTGATGGTGGCCTCATAGAATGAGTTTGGAAGTTTACCTTCCTCTGGAATTTTCTGGAAGACTTTGAGTAGGATAGGTGTTAGCTCTTCTCTAAATTTTTGGTAGAATTCAGCTGTGAAGCCATCTGGACCGGGGCTTTTGTTTGCTGGAAGATTTTTGATTACAGTTTCAATTTCCGTGCTTGTGATGGGTCTGTTAAGAGTTTCTATTTCTTCCTGGTCCAGTTTTGGAAAGTTGTACTTTTCTAAGAATTTGTCCATTTCTTCCACGTTGTCCATTTTATTGGCATATAATTGTTGATAGTAGTCTCTTATGATCCTTTGTATTTCTGTGTTGTCTGTTGTGATCTCTCCATTTTCATTTCTAATTTTATTGATTTGATTTTTTTCCCTTTGTTTCTTGATGAGTCTGGCTAATGGTTTGTCAATTTTATTTATCCTTTCAAAGAACTAGCTTTTGGCTTTGTTGATTTTTGCTATGGTCTCTTTTGTTTCTTTTGCATTTATTTCTGCTCTAATTTTTAAGATTTCTTTCCTTCTACTAACCCTGGGGTTCTTCATTTCTTCCTTTTCTAGTTGCTTTAGGTGTAGAGTTAGCTTATTTATTTGACTTTTTTCTTGTTTCTTGAGGTATGCCTGTATTGCTATGAACTTTCCCCTTAGGACTGCTTTTATAGTGTCCCACAGGTTTTGGGTTGTTGTGTTTTCATTTTCATTCATTTCTATGCAAATTTTTATTTCTTTTTTGATTCTTCTGTGATTTGTTGGTTATTCAGCAGCGTGTTGTTCATCCTCCATATGTTGGAATTTTTAATAGTTTTTCTTCTGTAATTGAGATCTAATCTTACTGCATTGTGGTCAGAGAAAATGCTTGGAATGATTTCAAGTTTTTTGAATTTACCAAGGCTAGATTTATGGCCCAGGATGTGATCTATCCTGGAGAAGGTCCCATGTGTGCTCTAGAAAAAGGTGAAATTCATTGTTTTGGGATGAAATGTCCTATAGATATCAATTAGGTCTAACTGGTCTATTGTGTCGTTTAAAGTTTGTGTTTCCTTGTTAATTTTCTGTTTAGTTGATCTATCCATAGGTGTGAGTGGGATATTAAAGTCTCCCACTATTAATGTGTTATTGTTAATTTTTCCTTTCATACTTGTTAGCATTTGTCTTACATATTGCGGTGCTCCCATGTTGGGTGGATATATATTTATAATTGTTATATCTTCTTCTTGGATTGATCCTTTGATCATTATGTAGTGACCTTCTTTGTCTCTTTTCACAGACTTTGTTTTAAAGTCTATTTTATCTGATATGAGTATTGCTACTCCTGCTTTCTTTTGGTCCCTATTTGCATGGAAAATCTTTTTCCAGCCCTTCACTTTCAGTCTGTATGTGTCCCCTGTTTTGAGGTGGGTCTCTTGTAGACAACATATGCAGGGGTCTTGTTTTTGTATCCATTCAGCCAGTCTTTGTCTTTTGGTTGGGGCATTCAACCCATTTACGTTTAAGATAATTACTGATAGGTATGATCCCGTTGCCATTTACTTTATTGTTTTGGGTTCGAATTTATACACCGATTTTGTGTTTCCTGTCTAGAGAATATCCTTTAGTATTTGTTGGAGAGCTGGTTTGGTGGTGCAGAATTCTCTCAGCTTTTGCTTGTCTGAGAAGCTTTTGATTTCTCCTTCATATTTGAATGAGATCCTTGCTGGGTACAATAATCTGGGCTGTAGGTTATTTTCTTTCATCATTTTAAGTATGTCTTGCCATTCCCTCCTGGCTTGAAGAGTTTCTATCGAAAGATCAGCTGTTATCCTTATGGGAATTCCCTTGTGTGTTATTCGTTGTTTTTCCCTTGCTGCTTTTAATATTTGTTCTTTGTTAATTTGATTAATATGTGTCTTGGGGTGTTTCGCCTTGGGTTTATCCTGTTTGGGACTCTCTGGGTTTCTTGGGCTTGAGTGATTATTTCGTTCCCCATTTTAGGGAAGTTTTCAACTATTATCTCCTCAAGTATTTTCTCATAGTCTTTCTTTTTGTCTTCTTCTTCTGGAACCCCTATGATTCGAATGTTGTAGCATTTAATATTGTCCTGGAGGTCTCTGAGATTGTCCTTTCTTTTAATTCATTTTTCTTTTATCCTCTCTGATTCATTTATTTCTACCATTCTATCTTCCAATTCACTAATCCTATCTTCTGCCTCTGTTGTTCTACTATTTGTTGCCTCCAGAGTGTTTTTAATTTCATTTATTGAATTATTCATTATATATTGACTCTTTTTTATTTCTTCTAGGTCCTTGTTAAACCTTTTTTGCATCTTCTCTATCCTTGTCTCCAGGCTATTTATCTGTGATTCCATTTTGATTTCAAGATTTTGGATCAATTTCACTATCATTATTCGGAATTCTTTATCAGGTAGATTTCCTATCTCTTCCTCTTTTGTTTGGTTTGGTGGGCATTTATCCTGTTCCTTTATCTGCTGGCTATTCCTCTGTCTCTTCATCTTGTTTAAATTGCTGAGTTTGGGGTGTCCTTTCTGTATTCTGGCAGTTGGTGGAGTTCTCTTTATTGTGGCATTTCCTCGCTGTGTGTGGGTTTGTACCGGTGGCCTGTCAAGGTTTCTTGGTTAGGGAAGCTTGTGTCGGTGTTCTGGTGGGTGGAGCTGTATTTCTTCTCTCTGGAGTGCAATGAAGTGACCAGTAATGACTTATGAGATGTCTATGTTTTGGGGTGACTTTCAGCAGCCTGTATCTTGGAGCTCAGGGCTGTGTTCCTTTGTTGCTGGAGAATTTGCTTGGTATATCTTGCCCTGGAACTTGTTTGCCCTTGTGTGGTGCTTGGTTTCAGTGTAGGTATGGAGGCGTTTGATGAGCTCCTGTCAATTAATGTTCCCTGGAGTCAGGGTTTGGACTTAAGCCTCCTGCTTCCAGTTATCGGTCTTATTTTTACAGTCATTTCAAAACTTCTCCTTCTATACAGCACCATTGATAAAACATCTACGTTAAAGATGAAAAGTTTCTCCACCATGAGGGTCACCCAGAGAGGTTCATAGTGTTACATGGAGAAGAGAAGAGGGAGGAGGGAGTAGAGGTGACCCGAATGAGATGAGGTGGATTCAATAGAGGAGAGAGTGGGCTAGCCAGTAATCACTTCCTTATGTGCACTCCACAACTGGACCGCTCAGAGATGTTCATGGAGTTATACAGAGAAGAGAAGCAGGAGGAAGTTGACAGAGGTGGCCAGGAGGATAAAAGGGGGGAATGAAAAGGAAGGAGACAGATCCAGCCAGTAATCAGTTCCCTAAGTGTTCTCCACCGTCTGGAACACACAGAAATTCACAAAGTTGGATAGAGTAGAGAGGGGTTAGGGAGGAGACACAGGCGACCTGGTGGAGAAAAAGGAGAGCCCAGAGGGAGAGAGAGCAGTCAAGCCAGTAATCTCGCTCCCTAGTGAAAAATGGGTCCTGAAGATTGGGTTCTTAAAGGTACAAAATTGGTAACAAATACATAAAAGCAAAAATTAAAAATCTAGAGTAGAGTTTGGAATTTCAAAAACCCAATGTTAAAGAAAAGAAGAAGGAAAAGAAAGAGAGAAAAAACAAACAAAAATAAACAAAGTCACAAAAATTATAAAGAAAATATAGGTACAAAATTGATAACAAATACCAAAAAGCAAAAGTTAAAAATCTAGAGTACAGTTTGGAATTTCAAAAATACAGTGTTAAAAAAAAGGAGAAAAAAAAAAAAAAAAAGACAGAAAAAAAAAAACCAAAACCAAAAACAAACAAATTCACAAAAATTATAAAGAAAGTATAGGTACAAAATTGATAACAAATACCAAAAAGCATAAATTAAAAATCTAGAGTAGAGTTTGGAATTTCAGATATACAATGTTATATAAAAGAAGAGAAAGAGAGAGAGAAAAAAAAAAGTCACAAAAATTATAGAAAAAAATATAGGTACAAAATTGATAACAAATAATAAAAAGCTAAAATTAAAAATCTAGAGTAGAGTTTGGAATTTCAAAAATACAATGTTAAAGAAAAGAAGAAAAAAAGTCAAAAAATTATAAAATAAATATATATGAAGTTTGCTTTGAAAAAAATAGGGTCTTTTTTTTTTTTTTTTTGCTAAGTAATAGTAGGTTATAAAAGTGAAAATTAAAGGAACAATAGAGGCCTTAAAATTCTTTAAAAAATTAAAAAAAAAAAGAAAGAATGATCGTAAAAATAGTAAAAATATATCTAGGACTTTCAGTAGTTTTGTTGTGGGTATTGTGGGTTCAGTTCATTTTCGGCTAGTTCCTTGGTCTGACTTATATTTCTCAAGATCTATAGGCCCCTTTCTATGTAGTTGGTACTAAACACAGGGTTTTAATCTATTGCCTGTAGTTTCCAGGCGGTTCCCTCTGTTATAGCTTCTTCTGTTTGCTGGTCTTTTCAGTATCTGGTTTGCACCCTGACACAAAGGGGACGGTGGAGGACACTTTTTTTTTTTTTTTAGGCTCACTTGTTCAGTCACACTGTGGGGAGGGAGGGACACTACAAACAAATAACACTGGCGTGTGCTCGCAGTGTCTCAGCCACACTGGGTCTGCCCCCGTTCACGGCGCGTGTAGCCTCCCTGCCCACACTGCTCAGGCTCTAGGTTGCTCTGCCGGGAACCATCTGTGTCCGGCCCTGGGCCGCTTGCACCTCCCAGGTCCAAGCCACTCAGGTTCAGGCACTCGGGTAGTCCTCAGAGGCACAGACTTGGTTGGGCCTGCGTTTTGTGCCCTTCCCAGGTCCAAGCAGCTCAGGTGATGAGGTGTTTGGCGAGCGCAGTTGCTGTGACTTATTGCCTCCCCGCCACTCAGTTATCTAGGTGTACAACTGGCGCACCTTCTCAGGTGGATGTTGACCGTCCAGACCCCCAAGAAGTTTTAGTTAGCAAAGAAGCCTGCTTACAGTTTTATAGATAATGTCTCTCTGGGGCTGCGAATGCCCCCTTCTGGGTCTGGCTGCCTGTCACCAGAGGGGGATGGTCTGCAGTCAGCTATCTCTGTTCAGTCCTTTGTTCCGTGCGCAGGCCTGGCGGTATCTTAAGTTAGGGCTGGCTTTTCGTGTGGTAGATATCCCACAGTCTGGTTTGCTAGCCCAAATTATTTCGCTCAGAAAGCGCTCGGGGTATTCAGGCCAGGTCCTTACTCTAAGTGATGCAGCCTGTGCCGCGCCTCCCTGCCCAGCCCCCGCTTGCTAGTAGGTGTGCAGGCGTCTGCGCTGCTTCTCCGCTGGGGGAGTTACCATAGGGCTCATAATCTGAGGGTTTTAATTGTTTATTTATTTTTCCTCCCTGTTACGTTGCCCTCTGTGCTTCCAAGGCTCGGCACAGATTCGGCAGTGAGAAGGTTTCCTGGTGTTTGGAAACTTCTCTCTTTTTAAGACTCCCTTCCTGGGATGGAACTCCGTCCCTCCCTCTTTTGTCTCTTTTTTTGTCTTTTATATTTTTTCCTACCTCCTTTTGAAGACTTGGGTTGCTTTTCTGGGTGCCTGATGTCCTCTGCCGGCATTCAGAAGTTGTTTTGTGGAATTTACTCAGTGTTTAAATGTTCTTTTGATGAATTTGTGGGGGAGAAAGTGTTCTCCCCGTCCTACTCCTCCACCATCTTCGAAAAGCTTAGTCCTAACCACTGTTTAATACTGCACTTAATCTCTCCTGTGTTTTGTGGAGTATCTTATATTTCAATGACTTGGATGATTTCTGTATCTACTTTCTATCTTGATCTTTTCTAACATCCTTTTGCTATTCTATATTTTCCCTTCAGACTCTTGCAGTTTATCTTTGGGGCTTCCCTGGCAGCTCAGCTTATCTTTAGTCAGCTTTAATTAATAAAAACAATTTCAAACTTTATAATTTTTTCTTGAATTTTCTTCTTTCCTAACATAATTCTCTAGCACTGGACATTTCCACTACAAAAATAGAATCAAGATATTTAAATTTTTTTCATTATACTTTAATGCCCCATTAAAATTAAAAAATTTTTCTTTTTCCTCCATTTTTGTGAGATTTCTAGGTCTTGGCATTATCTCTACCATTGCATACTTTGATCACTGATTACCTGCTTCTATCATAAGTCACTCTCCTGACTTTCACTGAAACAGCTTGTGCTGTGACATTTAGAGATATCTTTCATCTGCTACTTTGAACACAGCACATAGTATCTCTTGATTTCCAATTGTTTTCAAGAGTTTCTGCTGTATTTTCTTATTTTAACATGTATTTATTTTTTCATGTTTCAGACTATTAATTCATCAGTGTAAACCCAACACAATACACCAACATAATTTCATACATTTAGGGGGAAAATATCTCCTGGTTAAGTGGGAAATTGTGTGGATTGTTTCTGGAAGAGCTTCATTCTAAGCAGCTTTACAGAGACACATTACATTTAGAAGTTTGGACCTTCTTTCTTCAGTTTCTATAATCTGTATTCAGAGAGTAGAACTTGTACTGATCATTAGGACCGAGCTTGTTCTAGGGTTCTGGGTTATTCTTTCTGTCCCAACTGATATCGGGACTCAACGATGCCAGGAGCATGACATACAATGCAGCTCCAGTACCTCCCACTCCAATGAATATGAAGAGGGGTATCAAGCTAGGATGCTTCTTGGCATGACTGATGATCTGGCAGAGCAGGGCTGTGACAGAAGCCTTGAGTCCAAACTGAGAGGAAAAACTAAGCAGAAAGGCCTGGGATTAAGCAGTCACCCTATTTTAATATTTAGACTTCAGGTGTGGAGTTGGATTTATCACAGCCCTCAGTTCATAGTGTGTTATCATCAATAGTTTATACTTCTTTCAATTTTGTTTGCTATTTTTTCTTTTCTCTCATTTCCTCCCTACTGCAGAAATTCATTTTAATTGTATATTAAATGTTTTTGTATATCCATCCTTAAATAAATGTATGTAATGTTATTTTGTGTATCTATGTGTTTTTAATTTACATAAATGTATTATACTGTAGTTTTCATTGTCTTACAACATTAAAACTTGATACTATCAGATTTAAAAAATTTTTGCTCATCGAAAGGATATGAGTTACTTCATTGTTCTTTTAATTTGCATTACTCTTTAATACTAGCAACATTTGGCATCTTTATATACTTGTTAGTTCTCTGGAGTTCCCATTCTATGAATTGGCTATGTATAACCTTTGTCTATTTTTAAATTAAATACTCGAGTTTTTCATCGTATTTTTGAGAATTGGTTATATAATCAATGTAACTTTCTTTTGTCAGCTTTGGATATAGCACTTATTTCATATTTGATTTACAGAAAAATTGAGTGAGCAATAGGGTACATTGCCATATACCCGTCTCTTGCATACAGTTTTCCCTATTATTGACACCTTGCATTACTGTAGTATATTTGTTACAATTAATTAATCAATACTGATAACTGTTATTAACTAAAATCCATGACCTTATTATATAGTTCTATGTTTTTTGACAAATGCATATGTCATCTAATACCATTACTGTATCAAACAGAATAGTTTCACTGACCTTAAAGTCCCCAGTACTCCACATTTTCTTCCCTCTGCCCTAGTGGTTTAACCTCTAGCAACCACTAATCTGGGCTTCCTAGGATTTAATGGGTAAAGAATCTGCCTGAAATGCAGGAGATGCAAAGGACATGGGTTAGATCCCTGGGTTGGGAAGATATCCTGGAGAAGGACACAACAACTCATTAGATTGTTCTTGCCTGGAGAACCCCATGGACAGAGAAGCCTGGTGGGCTACAGCCCACAGGGTCACAAAGAACTGGACACAACTGAAGTGACTGAGCATGCACACAACCACTGATCCTTTTGCTACTCCCATAGTTTTACCTTTTCTAGAATGTCATACAGTTGGGATTACACAATATGTAGTTTTTTTCACTTAAGAGTATACATTTAATGTTCCTTTATGTCTTTTTATGGCTAAATAGCTCATTTCTTTTTAGTACTGAGTAACATTCCATTGTATGAATACAGATTATTCATTTACTACTGAAGGCCTTCTTAGTTGTTTCCAGGTTTTGCAGGTTATGAATAAAGCTGCTATAAACATATGCATGCAAGTTTTTGTATGTACATACGTTTTTGATTCAATTGTGAAAACACAAGTGTGACTGCTGGATGAAATGGTAAGACTATGTCTAGCTTTCTAAGACATTCCAAATCATCTTTCAAACTGGCTATACAATTCTTCATTCCCATCAGCAATGAATGAGATTACCTGCTGCTCTACATCTTCATCAACATTTGGTATTGGCAGATTTTTAGGTTGTAACCATTCTAACAGGTGGGTAATGTTATCTTATTGCTGTTTTAAGTTGCAATACCCTAATGACATACAATGCTGATTATTTGTTTATATGCTTATTTGCCATCTATATATCTTCTTTGGTAAGGTATCTGTTCAGAATTTTGATTATTTTCTTGGTGTATTTTTTTGTTTTTCTTGTTGTTAGGTTATACAGGTACATAAGAGTTTTGCAAATATTTTCTTCAAACCTGTGTCTTATCTTTTCATTCATTTAAGAGCATCTTTCACAGAGCAGACATTTTAATTGTATAAAGTCCATCTTATTGGTTTTTCCTTTCATGAATTATGAGATATCTTTTGATATTCTAAAGTCACTGCCAAAATCAAGGTCATCTAGATATTCACCTATTTATCGTCTAGAAAGTTAATAGGTTTGCCTTTTATATTAAGTCTATGATCCATTTGAATTAATTTTTGTGAAATGTAAAGTCTGTGTGCAGCTTCTTTTGCATATGGATATGTAATCATTTTAGCACCATTTGTTGTAAAGATGATTCTATCTTCACAAAATGTTTTTGCTCCTTTGTCAAGGATCATTTGTGTATGCTTATGTGGGCCAATTTATAGGCTCTAAATTCTGTTCCATTGATGTGTCTATTCTTTAATCAATACCACTTACTGTACCTTTATGGTAAATCTTGAAGTTGATGAGCATCAATCCTCTGACTTTATTCTTCTTCATTATTATGTTATCTATTCTTGGTCTTTTGCTTTTCCATATAAACCTTAGGATCACTTTGTTGACATTCACAAAATAATGTGCTGATGTTCTGATTTGGGACGGCATTAAATTTATAGGTCAAATTGGGAAGAATTGACATCTTAATAATATCAAGTCATCCAATGCATGAACACGGATCTCTATTTTTGATTTAAAAATTTTTCTCTTATGAAATTTTTTGTGATTTTCTTCACATATTCTGTACATACTTTCTTATATTTATGCCTAAGATATCTATTTCACTTTTTGTCTTAATGTAAATAGTGTTGTATATTTAATGTCAAATTTCAGTTGTTCATTGATGTTATCTAGGAAATTGCCTTATATTCTCTAACCTTGCTTTAATTGTTTCAGTTCAGTTCAGTTTAGTCACTCAGTTGTGTCCGGCTCTTTGTGACCCCATGAATCGCAGCACGCCAGGCCTCCCTGTCCATCACCAACTCCCAGAGTTCACCCAAACTTGCTCCAATAGGTATTTTTTTGTTGTTGCTACTGCTAATTCTTTGGGGTTTTTCTATGTAGACAATCATATTAACTGTGTAAAAAAGACAGTTTTATTAACATTTTTCAACTTTCTATACATTTTACTTTTCTTGTTTCCTTGCATTATCTAGGACTTCCAATACCATATTTAATAGGAGTAGAGAAGGGGCTCTGTTTCTGATTATAGGAAGAAAGCACCTGGGTTTTCAATATGAAATGCGATATTAGCTGTAGGTCTTTGGTAGATGCTTCCTGTCATGTTCACAAAGTTACCCTTTATTCCTGGTGTGCTAAGAGTTTTGTTTTTTTTTAATCATTGATTTTGGATATTAACAATTTTTCTTCATCAATGACAAAATCATGTGCTTTTCTTCTATAACCTGTTGATGTGATGAATTATAATAATTTTCAAATGTTTAACTAGCCTTGCCTATTGGGAATAAATTCCACTTGGTCATGGTGTATTATTCTTTTTACAGTGTTGGATTAAATCTGCCAATACTTCATTCTGAAGTTTTTCATTTATGCTCATGAGAGATTTTGGTCTTGAGTTTTCCTTTCTTATAATGTCTCTATCTGGTATTATGGTAATGCTGGTCTCATTGAATGAGTAGTAAGTTCTCCCTCTGCTTCCACCTTCTGGAAGAGATTGTAGGGAATTTGTATAATTTCTTCCTTAAATCTTTGGTGGAATTCAATAAAGAAATCATTGGGATGGTGCTTTCTTCTTTGGAAATTAATTATTGATTCAATTTCTTTGAAGATATAGGTCTATTCAGATATTTTTCTCCTATATGAGTATTATCGACTTGTCTTTCAAGGAATTGGTCCATTTAATTCAAGCTATCAAATTTGTGATAAAGTTATTCATTGTTGTTGTTCAGTAACTCATTCATGTCCTATTCTTTGCAACTCCATGGACTGCAGCACACCAGGCTTCCCTGACCTTCACCATCTCCCAGAGCTTGCTCAAACTTATGTCCATTGAGTCAGTGGACATAATCCGCCTATAATCCAATCCCATCCTCTGTCATCCCCTTCTCTTTTTGCCTTCAATCTTTCCAAGCATCAGGGTCTTTACAATGCACATGAGCAAATGATGCAAATGAGCCAGCTCTTTGCATCAGGCGGCCAAAGTATTGGAGCCTCAGAGTTATTCATAATACTTTATTTATCCTTTTAATGTCAATGATCAATAGTGATGATCTCTGCTCCATTTCTGGTATTAATAAACTGTGTATTTTCTCTTTCATCTTAGCCTTTCTAGAAGTTTGTCAATTTTACCATTTTTTTTCCAAAAAAGCTTTCATTTTTATTTTATATTATTTTTTAATTCTCAATCTTTTGGGTGATATCACCTTTAACATTTTTTTTTCTTTTTTAACTTTACAATATCATATTGGTTTTGCCATATATCAACATGAATCTGCCACAGGTATACAAGTGTTCCCCATCCTGAACCCTCCTCTGTCCTCCCTCCCCATACCGTCCCTCTGGGTCGTCCCAGTGCACCAGCCCCAAGCACCCAATGAGGTACCATTTCACACCAGTCAGATGGCTGCGATCCAAAAGTCTACAAGCAATAAATGCTGCAGAGGGTGTGGAGAAAAGGGAACCCTTTTACAGTATTGGTAGGAATGCAAACTAGTACAGCCACTATGGATAACAGTGTGCATATTCCTTAAAAAACTGGAAATAGAACTGCCTTATGACCCAGCAATCCCACTGCTGGGCATACACACTGAGGAAACCAGAAGGGAAAGAGACACGTGTACCCCAATGTTCATCGCAGCACTGTTTATAATAGCCAGGACATGGAAGCAACCTAGATGTCCATCAGCAGATGAATGGATAAGAAAGCTGAGGTACATATACACAATAGAGTATTACTCAGCCATTAAAAAGAATACATTTGAATCAGTTCTAATGAGGTGGATGAAACTGGAGCTTTCATTTTTATTAATTAAAACCTTTTCTGTTTTCAATTTCATTGATTGCTGCTATAATTTATATTATTTTTCTTTGTTTTGTTTTAAGCTTATATCACCCTTTCTTTCTCTAGTTTCCTAATAAGAAAGCTTAGATTATTGATGTTAGATTTCTCTTTAGAAATATGTGTATTCAACACAGTCAGCCAAAGAATGGCATATTTACAACATTTGACTAATTTGGATGAACTCAGTAGAATAATTGCTTTCTATAAGATTATGTAGCATTTGATTCTAAAATTAAGTACAGACATCTATTTTCACCTTAAGATATTCCACCTACTACACTGGATGATCCTGAGATTTCAAATTATTTGAGTCATATTTATACCATAGTCTGAAATCTGAATTTTCTATTGCTTTAGCTTAAATGTGTTAATGGTACTTTTGTGATGTTGTGTATGATGTGGAATTCACTGCCTTTTCTTCTTTTTTCTATTTTTGTTTCATGAACTATAATCCACCAGCATAGTAGAATTCTATTACAAATAGTTGATCTGTAGTCCCTGAATATTCTTACCTTTGTACAATGGAATGTGGAAATAATTTGAAATTGAAATTATTATTTCTAATCTACAATTTAGTATATGAAGCTAAGTAGCCTGTTTTTAAATCAAATACTATAATTACAATTATATATTTCAAAATAATAAAAATTATTTTCAACTAGTGGCATGTGTATGTAATTTTAACTTAGTACATAACATAAATAGGCAAACTATTTAGCACAAATAGAAACAGTAGAGGACAGGGAAGCCTGGCATGCTGTGCTCCATGGAATTGCAAAGAGTCAGACATGACTTAGCTACTGAACAACAATATTTAGCGAAAAGAGAAATGTTTTTTTCCATCTACTGTCAGTGATATGCATCTTTCAACTAAGATTCTTTCTAGATGGTGACTTAACAATTGATTGAAATGTACTATTTTATAAAGTTAATGAAAAGTTATTAGTTATATATTTTTCTTGTTAGGCAAAACTTTTTGGGGAATTAATTCTTCATTCTATTTAAGCGCTGAGAGATACCTTTACTTATGAATAGAGTCTAAAGAGATAATTTCCTTGCAATACCATTCAGAGATCAGAGTCAATTGACCATTTTGCCAGCGTTGATCTAAAGGGCAAGTTAAGAGGACAGAACGAACCAAAACCTTACCTTTCTTTTTCTTTCCCTTTCAGTGTGTGTGTGCGCAGTCTGTTGATTATGAAGTTAGCATAAGAGTAAGGTGCAAAACAGGACACATTGAAGAGGCTGATGCAAGAAGACACTAAAATTATTCTCTGCATCTTAAGAGCAACATCTTGAAAGGGCTTAAGGGCAGTGTTGATGTTGTTCCTGAGAAGAAGCAGTAGCTGTTCTTTTGAATTCACACTGTTGCTTTCTGGAAGATTTTATGAGCATGTATAAGGGTACTACAAAAGTACCCTTTGTAGGGGAAATTGCTTCTAGCAAGAGGCAAGGGTAGCAGATGTATAAAGCATCTTAAATCTGTTTACTCACAGGGTCACTGGAAGATCAAAACTGATTATCCCATTAGGAAGTCTAAGTTCATCCAGGAAATACCCAAACACTTTCTTGAATAATTGATTTTGTTAAATACATGACTACATTCTGTTCAATTTACATATATACCAGTAACAAATTTTGTTAGTGGTCATTGGAAATAACATTATTTATTTACCTGTTGCACAGTATCTGGAAGGGTGGGTAGACAGAATTTATTGGCAAAAATAAAAATAAAACTGTGCTGCCGCTGCTGCTGCTAAGTCGCTTCAGTCGTGTCCGACTCTATGTGATCCCATAGACGGCAGCCCACCAGGCTGTGCTAGAAATCAATTAGAAACACATAAGAATTTTCAGTGGTTGATACAAAATGAATTTTTGCTCTTTTGGTGGTAATATTACAGTCACCTTGGATGGATGCTTGATTCTCTGGAGTTTCTTTATCATCTGGCCTCCTACAGTCTCTTATTCCTAGTACCTTTTCTGAAGTTCTCTGATCCCTGGAGTCTTCGCTGCTTCTGAAGATTGTCCTTCCTGCTGGATTTGTCTTAGGATGGCAATAGTGAATCTCTTTGGACAATAATCATCACAATCTCCTATAATAGTTGATTCTGTAGAATGGGACATCTATAAGACAAGTTTTTATTTACCAGTGTTTACTTCCTTTCATAGGAAACTATCAATATAAGTTTGTACTAGAAGATCCCACTTTCATCACACATAAGGAGAGAAAAAATAAAAGGGGTGAGATACAAAAATTTCTATTCTGTTACAATTTTTAAAGAAGACCTTAGAAAGAAGATGGTCATCATAATCTGTAGCATTTTACAATTTTCATATATAAGGCATTTGTCAAGGTATGGGTTTTGTGGAACAATAAAAATTTATTACCATCCTTTTTTGACCCAATAATGTATGGAACTCAAAATGTTCCTAGGAACCAGATATCATATAGAAGTAAAGACAATGACTAAAGCAAGTGGGAATGGAAGAGACCAAGCATTTTTCAAAACTGTGTTATGTAGATAACATATTTCAGAAATAAAATATCTTATAATGGTAGATCCTATAGATAAAGCTCTCAGGGACAAGATCCTTTTTTGAGATTTTAGTTACTAAATACTCTCTATGCGTAGCACTTTTCTGTGATATAAAAGAAAATGCCAACCCCTCCTCTCCCATTTTCTTGTGAGTAATATAGATACATATACTCTCAAATACATGAATTTAAGAAAGATGAAATGTGTCTTTAGGTTTGTTAACAAGCATTGTGGTTAGCTATTTTTTTTATTGTAACAGTGCACATATACTGGAGAAATGTTGAAAAATGGAGTGGAGGGAGGGGGTGAGAGGTAAATAAGAAAGACTTTATAGTCAATGAAAAAAATAAAATTTAGCATCTCTTTTTAAACATTGAAAACTTTGCTCATAAAACAATGAAAGTGAATATGAGGCATATTATTATGATACATTAAACATTAAGAGATAAAAATGGATAAAGCAAGGAAGGCTCTCCTTAGCTAAATGGTTAATTCATTTAACTGCTGAAGATGCAGTTTGTTAATGAGTAGCTGAGACGAGACATAACTGCATAAATCCCAATCTTATTGATATGTACAGCTGATAGTCTCATTAAGAAATGGTCCCACAGGGTCACAGAGGTGAATGTATGAGATTGAAGCAGATAACTCCATTAGTTCACTATGCTTTTCACAGATTATGCATGTCAAAACAGTGTGAACAAAATGATCCTTTGCTTAATTAATGCTTATGGGAAGGAGAGGAGAGTTAGGATAGCTTACATTAGAAAACCTAGGACTCTTTAGGAAAAACTTCAGAACTATAATGGGAATCATACTAAAGAATGTTTCAAAAATAGGTTTTTTTTTTTTTTTTTTGGTTAAGCAGTTAAAAATGGCAAGAGGCATTTAGTAAGTTGTAACAACTCTTAGAAGAGTCTCTTTTGTACTGTTAGACTAGTAAGCATCTTGCTCACCCAGGATTACAATTAGCTTTACCTTACCACTTAGGACTAAACAATAACAGCAACTACTTAAGATAATAACTGGTGAAAAAAAAAATCCATTGGAGAGAACATAATGTAGATAAGTAAGCTTAAAGTTGGCTATGAGTTGGTAGTTATGATAAAGTAGGTTCTACCTAGGGAAAGGGCTTGCCCTAATTCTGATAGAGCAAAGACAAGCTAATTATTAACTGAAACCCATTGTTTCCACTCCTTCCTCCCTCCTCCCTGAATACATAGGCTGCCCACTCTTCCCAGCCTCCTTTGTAGTTAAGTGGGACCATGTGATGGACATCTAGTGGTGAAATGTAGGTGGACATGATGTCTGTCATGTCCGGAAGTGGCCCATTTAAATCTCTCATGTTTTTTCCTATTCTCTCTCTTCCTCCTTCTGGCTAGATGCACACTTACAAGAAAGAAGAGTCCGGAATTTATACTGATCTCTGAACAGCTGCATGGTATAGGACATGCCACTGTTATACACTGAGTTTTCTAGGAGCTAAGAATAAAGTATACTGTATTAGGCCATTGAAAATTTTTTTCATATAGTTCATATATTTACCCTACTATAACTAGAATCTTCAGTGATTATCTTTTATTTATATACCTGTTGAAGAAGTATTTATTATATGATCCCTATGTGTCACAGACATGGCTAGCAATTAGGAATAGGAGCTAGAAGGTGGCAAATACAGGTGGGATACCAACATTAGAGCTTAGGCATTTCTGCTGTGTTCATGGACCAAGGATTTTGCTCTGAGGTGGTTTGCTTGGGCCAAATTCTTCATCTCCTTTGTATTCAAAGAGAATTGAGCACTTCTTTCCTATCTAGACTTACTATTTGTACTATTGATATTGGCCAAAATTTAAGTTAATCTAATCTAATTTAATCTAATCAGAGAACATTGGTTTACACAATAAGAACATTTATTTGCTTTCAGCTTGTTAGTTGGTAAGTCATGTCTGACTCTTTGTGACCCCCATGGACTATAGCCTGCCAGGATCCTCTGTCCATGGGATTCTCTAGGCAAGAATACTGGAGTGGGTTGCCATTTTCTTCTCCAGGGGCTTTAAGCTTAGATATACACTAACTAAAGATTTTTCCTTTTGTAAAATTCACATTATAGAGAACTCTTCTTCTTTGTCTACAAGGCTGTCTTTTCTGACACAACATTATTCAGTTCAGTTCAGTCACTCAGTTGTGTCTGACTCTTTGCAACCCCATGAACTATAACACGCCAGGCCTCCCTGTCCATCACCAACTCCTGGAATCTCTTAAAACTCATGTCCATTGAGTTGGTGATGCCATCCAACCATTTCATCCTCTGTCGTCCCCTTCTCCTCCCACCTTCAATCTTTCCCAGCATCAGGGTCTTTTCAAATGAGTCAGTTCTTTGCATCAGGTATTGGCATTTCAGCTTCAACATCAGTCCTTCCAATGAACACTCAGGACTGATTTCCTCTAGGATGGATTGGTTGGATCTCCTTGCAGTCCAAGGGACTCTCAGGAGTCTTCTCCAGCACCACAGTTCCAAAGCATCAATTCTTTGGTGATCAGCTTTCTTTATAGTCCAACTCTCATATCCACACATGATCACTGGAAAAACCATAGCATTGACTAGATGGACCTTTGTTGGCAAACATTATTAACCAGACATAAATGAAACTTTTTATCACTAACCCAGAATCACAATGTTATAAATAGGTTACATCCTTATTCACTATCACTTAGCTTCATTTCTTCCCTTGTTATAACTTTTTTGTGCAAAGACTACCACACAACAATGTAGACTTACAATATTTCTGGTGAAATAGTGACAGAATAAAATTACAGGTGATCTCAGCTATAAAAGCTTCTTTCTTTTTATGGAAGCAAAATCTGTGATAGACAGAGAATAGAAAGCAGAGGGTGCATTTTGTGGGCAGAAGTTTAGCTATTTCCCATCCGTGATATGAATTTTGCATTCAATTGATGGAATGTTCAGATCCAGACTCCTGATGCTAGATTGATGATAAATGTGCATGGCGTTTTACTTCAGAAACAGGTGATAATTTAGGAAGTGAAAAACTTACAATAAAAGAAGCTGAAAAACATTTTAAGGGCTAATTCTTCTTGTCATCAAGCAAATGACTTGCTGTCCTGACCATAGTAAATGAAGTCTCCAATAGAATAAATCAATTGCAATTAAATGAGTTTGATTCCTTTAGTCCAGTGATCCAGAAATTTGGGAGAGAGTTAGGGAGCTTTTGAAAATTTGATAAAGGTTAAACATCTCCACCCCAGATAAATACAGAAACACTCTACACTTTATGTATAATTCAGAGGATTCTTGATCTGCCACTGCCAACGGCTCCAAGGTAATAAAGAATCCCTGCTTTTGTACAAATAGGCTTGAAGAATCTGCCTTTCAAACAAGCACAAGACCTCCCTAAGACCCAAATTGAGTCAGTATTTGAAATATCTAATGGTGTGTGAAGCAGTAGAACATTCTGCAGCATGAGCCACTTATTTGGTGCTTTTCAAACCTTCATGTACATGAAATCCATTTAGAGATGATTACAAATAAGGCCAGATTTCTGGGTTGCAATTCTAGATATATTCATTAAGTCATTCTGAAGTGGAACCAGAAATCTGCATTTTAAATAATCTTAGTGATTCTGATGTAGATTGCATATGGGCCACAAATTGAGAAATCCTTTCTAACCTTTACTTGGAAGCCCTTCAAACCCATAGCCACCAAGGCAACCACCTCTTTGCCTTCAAGCTTGGAGCTCCTATGTGTCCTGCTTTCCGCAAAGAGCTTGCTTAGGCTCAGCATCATTTCCCCTTCTTCACTCCCCCCAGTGAACAAGATACAACATTCTAATTAGCAAAAGGTCTTTGCAGAGCTAACATGTTTGGCCAAACTAACACAGTCTACCATTGTCAATAACTGCAGAGGATATCATTCTTAATCACCCTGACAAGTTTCTTAATATAATAACTATCAATTACTGTTTGAAAGTAACAGATGACATCAATTAATGGATGGTTTGATAAAAATCTCTGGAGGAAAATGGAAAGACGAATCTAGCCTTTTTAGACATTACTGTTTCTTCCCTCCACACGTGTTTCTTTGAGGAAAAAATTGAAGAAAGGAAGAAAAGTCAGTATTTAAACTTGATTGTGGTGAGAAAATGTCCATGGCTAAAACAACAGTTTTCATTTTACCTTCAAATACAGATTAGGATTTCTATTTTCTAACAAAAGTTTCTTTCTGATAATTAAATCTAAATTAGTATTGTGTGTCCAAGAGTGTGTGTACATGTCTTTAGGCCTGTCTTTGAATAATAATTCATTAATATATTCATAATTATTCATTTTAGCAATATCAAATATAACTTAATAGGAATTAATACAGTATTACCATACTGTATAGTATTGTGGTATTAAACATTAACAGAACTAAAAATGTAGCAATAATATTATTTACACATTAATAACAATAATACATTATTCACTTTCTTCCCATTTTACTTGTTTCATTTATCATCTATAGAAGAGGCACTTTGAAATAAAAACTAAGCATATAAAGCATATGCTTCATAAGTCTTGAGAGTGGAAACTACAGGGTTCTCTTACACAGAGCTTCACAATCCCAGGCTCTTTCTAAGGAAAGAACTCACCCACAGAATTTTCATCTACTTAATCTCTACCAAGTACCTTGTTGTTGTTGTTTAGTCACTAACTCATGTCTGACTCTTTTGTGACCCCATGAACTGTAGCCCGCCAGGCTCCTCTATCCATGGAATTTCTCAGGAAAGAATACTGGAGTGGGTTGCCATTCCCTTCTCCACGGGATCTTCTTGACCCAGGGATCGAACCTAGGTCTCCTGCATTGGCAGGCAGATTCTTTACCACTGAGCCACTTGGAAAACCCATTAAACACCTAATGTTCCCTTTATTGTTTAAATGTGTAGGCTATCAGACTCAGCTGTGGACTGAGCAGAAACTTGGTTTGTACATTTTGTTATGTTTCTTTTTTACCCAAAATAACTAAATCTTTTTAATAATCCAGGGGAAAAGAAAAAAATGTTGCCTTTTGAAAAAAAAAAAAAACAACTTTTTCTAAGCATAAATAATATAGAAACTCCAGAGGTTGAAAAGATCTTTAGTAGATATACTAAAACACGTTTGGTAAGAGGTAGAGTTTGGTAAATCAATCTGGATAAAAGCTAAAGCAGATGATCATTTAAGGAGCATACAATCTCAAAAGTGCATTGTCCATGGCTGTTTTCACATTCCAACAACAGATCTGAGTAGTTCCAACAGCAGCTAAGTGAACCTCAAAGACTAAACAGTCAATATCAGGCCTTTCAAAAAAAATATTTACTGACCCCCTCTTCTAAAATTGAGTGGATTTTTAGTGCAGGAGGTTGCAAAGAGTCAGACACAACTTAGTGACTGAACAATAAGTAAAACAAAAACTCAAAGCTAAGTTTTGCTAAGTCTAGCCATTTAGCTTAGTCAATAACACATATCCACATAGAAGTTTATTCCTGAACAATTTTAAAGGTAACATATCTTTACTTACAATTTTTTCTAAGTATATAAATCATTGGTTAATATACACACTGATATTTTGGCAGAGTGTTAATTTCTTTCAGGGAGACTAAATAGGGAATCATAAGGGTCTTTAAATCTGAGTTTCACTCACATAAAGACTCATCACTGGATACCTAAGAGCTTTATTCCATCTCATGGATGGCAGCTATTTAAATCTGGTGTGTCTGCCTTTGAAACAAATTTGATTTTTAGGTGTTTCAACATTCAATGACTCAAATAATGCAATCCCTGTAAGTAAACAAAGCCACAGGGAGGTTTGTCTTAGTGGAGAAGCAGGAAGGATTCTAATCAAGTAGTGGTATTTGCAAAGGATTAAAGGGAGAAATGAACAAATCTCATGACAAGACTGCAAACAACCTGCTTGGCAGGATCAATGACCTACTCCAGGGCTTCTTCTTAGGTGGGACACATCATTTTGTTTCTTCCATTTCCCAACCCAACAGAGAATATACTGAGAGAACATTCCTGAACCTCCCCTCCTTAGTGGTTCTCCCCACTGGAAGTGGAGTGATTGATCTGACAACTGAGATTAGGGAGATGGGTTCTATCTGATCAAACTGGTTTCACATTGGTTCTGTTTCCAAGTTGCCTGCCTACAGGCTGAGTGTGTTCTCTTTCCTCCTGCCTCCCATATGTTAGCACAGGTCACCTTCTATGAAGGAGAAGAGAGTGGCATGGGCATCAAAAGTCAATATTGGCCTCTGCTTTAAATTACAGTCCCCGATTTTTTTGTGAGCAATAAAGTTTGTACTTCGTTGTTTCTCTGAATCTGATATCTTTTACTCAAATGATTTAGAATTCAAAGAGGAGGATGATTAATTTGCCTCTTAAAACCTCAATAGTGTTTAGGAGGGCTATAGTTTATAGGGGATGATGATGGCCTATATTACGGAGATCTGTAGAGATTTATTTGGGCTTCTCTGATGGCTCAGATGGTAAAGAATCTGCCTGCAATGTAGGAGACCCGGGTTCGATTCCTGGGTCAGGAAGATTCCCTGGAGAAAAAAATGGCAACCCACTCCACCATTCTGGCCTGGAGAATTCCATAAGCAGAGAAACCTGGTGGGCTACAGGCTACACAAGAGAAACCTTGCAACCATGGGGTCATAAAGAATCAGATATGACCAACTAACACTTAGAGATTTATTTGGGCCTGGACTATTTGTGAGACTGAAGCAGGGAAAGGATTGGCTTTGATTGTTTCAGAGTGGAAGAATCTGCTCCATGGTCCAGCCTTTACAGTGAAACCAAGGTTTCAAATGACCTTTTGAGTCTGAAATGATGAACTACAACGAAAAAGACATCATTGAATAAGAATTAATGCTTTGTATCAGAAAAAAAAAAAAAATCAAACCTCCACAAACAATAACAACAAAAAATAATAATTCAGAATGAGACTGTGTAATTTGCAGTGATGTGGATGGACCTAGAGACTGTTACAGAGTAAAATAAGTCAGAAAGAGAAAAAAATTTGTATATTAACACATATGTGAAATCTAGAAAAATGGTATAGATGACTCTATTTGCAAAGGAAAAACAGAGACACAGTTATAGAGAACAAATATATGGGTACCAAGGAGAAGGGGGAAGGTGGCAGGAATTGGGAGATTGGGATTGGCACATGTATACTATTGATACTATGTATAAAATAGATACCAGGCTTCCCTGATGGCTCAGCAGTAAAGAATCTGCCTGTTAATGCAAGAGACATGGGTTTGATTGAGACATGGGTCAGGGATATCCCCTGGAGAAGGAAATGGCAACACACTCCAGTATTCTTTCCTGAGAAATCCCATGGACAGAGGAGCCTGGCAGGCTACAGTCCATGGGGTAGCAAAAGAGTTGTACATGACTTAGTGACTAAACAACAAAAACCACAATAAATAGATAACGAATGAAAACATACTGTATAGCAAGGGAACTCTACTTAATGCGCAGAGGTGACCTGATTGGAAAGGAAGTCCAAAATAGAAGGAATGTATGTATATGCATGGCTGATTCATTTCGCTACTCAGTGAACCTGACACAACATTGCAAAGCAACTATAGCCCAGTAAAAATTAATTAAAAGATAATTTACTTAAAATATTAATTTAGAGATAGAATGGGGTAAACCAAGACAAAAGAAAAGCTTATATGAACACATGAAGACACAATTGAAGTATAAAACAAGAATATTATATGGATATCACCAAAGCTGAATGAACTTTCAGATCAGATCAGTCATTCAGTTGTGTCCGACTCTTCACAACCCCATGAATCGCAGCACGCCAGGCCTCCCTATCCATCACCAACTCCCGGAGTTTACTCAGACTCACATCCATTGAGTCAGTGATGCCACCCAGCCATCCCATCCTCTGTCGTCCCCTTCTCCTCCTGCCCCCAATCCCTCCCAGCATCAGAGTCTTTTCCAATGAGTCAATTCTTCGCATGAAGTGGCCAAAGTACTGGAGTTTCAGCTTTAGCATCATTCCTTCCAAAGAAATCCCAGGGCTGATCTCCTTCAGAATGGGCTGGTTGGATCTCCTTGTAGTCCAAGGGACTCTCAAGAGTCTTCTCCAACACCACAGTTCAAAAGCATCAATTCTTCGGTGCTCAGCCTTCTTCACAGTCCAACTCTCACATCCATACATGACCACAGGAAAAACCATAGCCTTGACTAGATGAACCTTTGTTGGCAAAGTAATGTCTCTGCTTTTGAATATGCTATCTAGGTTGGTCATAACTTTCCTTCCAAGGAGTAAGCGTCTTTTAATTTCATGGCTGCAGTCACCATCTGTAGTGATTTTGGAGCCCAGAAAAATAAAGTCTGACACTGTTTCCCCATCTATTTCCCATGAAGTGATGGGACCAGATGCCATGATCTTCGTTTTCTGAATGTTGAGCTTTAAGCCAACATTTTCACTCTCCACTTTCACCTTCATCAAGAGGCTTTTTAGTTCCTCTTCACTTTCTGCCATAAGGGTGGTGTCATCTGCATATCTGAGGTTATTGATATTTCTCCCGACAATCTTGATTCCAGCTTGTGTTTCTTCCAGTCCAGCGTTTCTTATGATGTACTCTGCATATAAGTTAAATAAGTAGGGTGACAATATACAGCCTTGACGAACTCCTTTTCCTATTTGGAACCAGGCTGTTGTTCCATGTCCAGTTCTAACTGTTGTTTCCTGACCTGCATACAAATTTCTCAAGAGGCAGATCAAGTGGTCTGGTATTCACATCTCTTTCAGAATTTTCCACAGTTTATTGTGATCCACACAGTCAAAGGCCTTGGCATAGTCAATAAAGCAGAAATAGATGCTTTTCTGCAACTCTCTTGCTTTTTCCATGATCCAGCGGATGTTGGCAATTTGATCTCTGGTTCCTCTGCTTTTTCTAAAACCAGCTTGAACATCAGGAAGTTCACAGTTCACATATTGCTGAAGTCTGGTTTGGAGAATTTTGAGCATTACTTTACTAGCGTGTGAGATGAGTGCAATTGTGTGGTAATTTGAGCATTCTTTGGCATTACCTTTCTTTGGGATTGGAATGAAACTGACCTTTTCCAGTCCTGTGGCCACTGCTGAGTTTTCCAAATTTGCTGGCATATTGAGTGCAGCACTTTCACAGCATCAGCTTTCAGGATTTAGCATAGCTCAACTGGAATTCCATCACCTCCACTAGCTTTGTTCGTAGTGATGCTTTCTAAGGCCCACTTGACTTCACATTCCAGGATGTCTGGCTCTAGGTCAGTGATCACACCATCGTGATTGTCTGGGTCGTGAAGATCTTTTTTGTACAGTTCTTCTGTATATTCTTGCCATCTCTTCTTAATATCTTCTGCTTCTGTTAGGTCCATACCGTTTCTGTCCTTTATCGAGCCCATCTTTGCATGAAATGTTCCTTTGGTATCTCTGATTTTCTTGAAGAGATCCCTAGTCTTTCCCATTCTGTTGTTTTCCTCTATTTCTTTGCATTGATCGCTGAGGAAGGCTTTCTTATCTCTCCTTGCTATTCTTTGGAACTCTGCATTCAGATGTTTATATATTTCCTTTTCTCCTTTGCTTTTCACTTCTCTTCTTTTCACAGCTATTTGTAAGGCCTCCCCAGACAGCCATTTTGCTTTTTTGCATTTCTTTTCCATGGGAATGGTCTTGATCCCTGTCTCCTTACAATGTCACGAACCTCATTCCATAGTTCATCAGGCCCTCTATCTATCAGATCTAGGCCCTTAAATCTATTTCTCACTTCCACTGTATAATCATAAGGGATTTGATTTAGGTCATACCTGAATGGTCTAGTGGTTTTCCCTACTTTCTTCAATTTAAGTCTGAATTTGGTAATAAGTAGTTCATGATCTGAGCCACAGTCAGCTCCTGGTCTTGTTTTTGTTGACTGTATAGAGCTTCTCCATCTTTGGCTGCAAAGAATATAATCAATCTGATTTTGGTGTTGACCATCTGGTGAGGTCCATGTATAGAGTCTTCTCTTGTGTTGTTGGAAGAGGGTGTTTGTTATGACCAGCACATTTTCTTGGCAAAACTCTATTAGTCTTTGCCCTGCTTCATTCCGTATTCCAAGGCCAAATTTGCCTGTTACTCCAGGTGTTTCTTGACTTAGACAACCTTAATAATATAGAATGTCTGGATAATGGAAGTAATTACCCCACTGTACATTACGGTGGTCAAACCACATTAGATTATTTGTAATGTTTTTAATAAGAACCCCAAATACCTTGAATGTCTTAATAGAGATTATCAAGATGAGGAATTAGATAATATGTCATTGAGGAATAGCTGAAATAATTTTCTCAGAACAAGAAAAGACTAAAAGAAAAATTTCTTTTTCAATATTTGAAGTGGAAAATATTAAAATATTTTTTATAGATGGAAAGATATGAGAAGTGTATTTCAAAACAGAGCATTTTATAAGTTAAAATAGTCCACAGGTGAAATAGCTGAGTTTTGAAGCAATAAGATCCTGACCCATTAGTGAGCTGAAAAAACCTTTACATACAACATTGTACATACAAACACTGTAATGTTTGTATGTACATGCAAACAGTGTGTACATTTTTGTACAATACATAATTTTGTGTGTACAATACAATTTGTACAATACATACAAATATCACATACAAACATTGTAATGAATGTAATCATTAATTACAATGAATAAACAGCATTGTTTATTAATTCTGTTTTCCTGTCATTACAGGAGGACCTTTATAACCTATATATCTCCTTTATAAATCTAAAGGAGATATACTTGAAACAATTCCTTCTTAGAAGATTAATGAACACGATAATCATTCTAGAGCCAACCCTGACTCTTTAATTGAAGACTCCTGTGTGCTAATACTGACTGTACCACTCTAGAGACAGCCTTACCAGTCAGCTTGTCTAGGCTTCAGTTCTTACCTTTCTAGAATGGGTAGCAATGTTATCCATCCATGTATCCCAAGATTGCTATGAAAACGAGTGTTAAAGTGCTTTGAAAAGCACCTAAATAGAGGCAGTCTGCTATTATAGAGTGGAGACTTAAACAGTAAATGATAAAGTGATAAATGCGAAATGTGAGATAGGATAGAATATTTTTAAACTTATTTATTTTTTTAATTTAAACTTATTTAAATTAGAGGCTAATTACTTTACAATATTATATTGGTTTTGCCATACATCAACATGAATCCACCACGGGTGTACACGTGTTCCCAATCCTGAACCCCCCTTCCACCTCCCTCCCTGTACCATCCCTCTGGGTCATCCCAGTGCACCAGCCCCAAGCATCCTGTATCATGCATTGAACCTGGACTGGTGATTTGTTTCTTATATGATATTATACATGTTTCAATGCCATTCTCCCAATTCATCCCCACCTTCCCTCTCCCACAGAGTCCAAAAGACTGTTCTATACATCTGTGTCTTTTTTGCTGTCTCGCATATAGGATTATCGTTACCATCTTTCTAAATTCCATATATATGCATTAGTATACTGTATTGGTGTTTTTCTTTCTGGCTTACTTCACTCTGTATAATAGGTTCCAGTTTCATCCATCTCATTAGAACTGATTCAAATGTATTCTTTTTAATGGCTGAGTAATACTCCATTGTGTATATGCACCATAGCTTTCTTATCCATTCATCTGCTGATGGACATCTAGGTTGCTTCCATGTCCTGGCTATTATAAACAGTGCTGCAATGTCCTATGGAATGGTTTTTAAATGCAGATTTGTGTCAGTAGGTTGAAAGTAGGGTCTGAGAGTGTGCATTTCTAGCAAGTGCCAAGGTGATGCTGATGCTGGTCCGTGGACTAGGCTTTGTTTGGCAAAGATATAAGACTAGGGTCATGTCCTTGCATGCATACCTAAGTAGTTCGTGGTTGGCTAGGTCTTTTACTTGGATTCTATCCTTGCAAAGTTCTTGATGAAGCAATAAATGTAATTTATGACTCTGGAACAGGCTGGCAATGAGGAAGTTGCCAACACATCAATAAACTGTATTTATTCACTTTCAGATTGACTCTATTATGACTACTATACTTTAATTAGCTGTTTGCTATGATAACATATATGTGAAACAATGGTTCATGACATATAAGTATCAAAGCTGTTTACACAATGAATCAGATGACTCAGAAGAAAAGTGAGTTTTAAAATGCTACTCAAACATATAATTTGCAAACAGGTAGTAAAAGTAGACTCTGGCTAGTTTAGCTGAAGAATTTGTTAGATGTATATTGGGAGAGGGTTCTAGGTAAGGCTGAAGATAGACTGGCAGCTGTAGGTTTCAAAAACATGAAATACTCAGTAGTCAATGTTATAAAGAATAAACAGCATTTTTTATTCATTCTGTCCTCCTGTCATTACATTCAAGAGTCAAATTCTCAGGAATAAATTTGAATGGTCCAGCTTGAATCAAGGGCTTACTTCCTGTCACACTGGGACAGGGAGGGAAGGATCTGGTGAAAGAAACCTCTGTGCTGCCCAACTAAGAGCAGAATGTAGAAAGGATAAGGACCAATGATGCTAAAAAACCAAACATCAATATGAGCATAACTCTCTGAAGCATACACACACACACACACACAAATATACAATGTATGCCAATTAATATTATGCCCTGTAAAGAAATATTTTTAAAAATTCAGTACTAAAAGTATTATTCATATTTGTTTATAATGTCCATATTTTATGAAATTCTTTTCTATTTACCTATTAAACCTCAATAGTTTTCCTATCAATTCCCAGTAGCTCTTTGTATAATAAATCATTAAATCTTTGAATGTAAAAAGAAAAGAAGTAATCACATGTAAATTCTATTTTTAAAGGTAGTATTTGTTACTGTTTTGTTTTTAGAGGGGTAGAAGGAGCTGAAGGGACTGTTGGAAACCACTGTCTTAAAGACGGAGGGGCCTGGTAGGCTGCAGTCCATGGGGTCACTAGGAGTCGGAAACGACTGAGAGACTTCACTTTCACTTTTCACTTTCATGCATTGGAGAAGGAAATGGCAACCCACTCCAGTGTTCTTGCCTGGAGAAACCCAGGGACGGGGAGCCTGGTGGGCTGCCGTCTATGGGGTTGCACAGAGTCGGATATGACTGAAGCGACTTAGCAGCAGTAGCAGCAGCAGCAGCAACCTAAATACAATGAAATTATATAAATATAATGAAATATTATAAATATAATACAGCAAGATGTCTCATTCACAGAAACAGCAGTGTGAGAGAAAAATATTAAAAAACATTTAAAATCTCTATTTGGTGTCTCAAGAAAACCAAGCTGAGAAGGAGTGGGGTAGTTATAACACATTCTAAATGTTTAGCAAACACCTTAAAATTTCTCTGCACATCAAACATTCAAGTTTCCAACCAAGAATTCACTCCAAGGTATAGATACAGCTACTGTGTGTTTTTCTCTGAACTTCTACACTTACTATATTGTAAAAGGAAAAAAATTTTTTTTTCCCTTTGACTAACCACACAATCCCACTGCTGGCCTGCTGATCTGGTTACTGCCAACCTAAGCAGAGCACACTGCACTTCAAAACAGAACCCACCTCACTAGACTTGACTCCATGGGGACTGCAGGCTAGTCTCCAGCTCTCCTTCTTCTTAACCACATTTCTGAATAACAAAGGCTAATCTAGACCTGAACAATGGGCTAGAAAGCAGAAGCTTAGCAGGAAAAGTTCTGTGTATTCATTTTCGTGACTATTGGCTGTTGCATTCCTGAGATTATTTTGAAAGCTGAGAAAACCAGCAGCATACCTATTGAGTAGATGGTGCTTTAAATTTAAAGTTCTAATGGCTTTGAATGTCTCTGATTCTCCAGAATTTAAGCATATCCACTACAGACAGGCAAATTTGCCTATTTTTAAAGAATATTGCTGAGAATGGGTCTCTCTATAGATATTCCATGATAGTAATGTTATTAGTGAAGATGTGTGTCTTTACTGGTTAACTTCAATCTTTGGAAAAGAGGAAAAAGTTTTACTTTTGTACCGTTCAGAAAAAAAAAGAACTGATGAGCCATGCACCTAAATCTCAGTGATGTTTCTGCATCACTAGGGCACAGTACCCACAACATTGTTCCTTTCAGAGATGTCTTTTCTTCTGTTTAGCTGAGCAAGAAGGGTGATGGATATTCCCAACCAATCAAAATCCAGGCAGCTTCAAACTTCACTGAATTGTTTAGAACAAAAGAGAAACATGCCTTTACAACTGTCTCTGAAGGAACTTTTAAATGTAGGCAAAATAAACTCTACTTAGTGCTAATATACAGTGTTAATAACTGTTAATATTATTTTCAGTTAGAAGAAAATAGTTTTAAGATAAATGAAATAAAATACATGTAGTTTACACATTATGCTCTAGTTTCCTTCCAGATGAGTGAAAGATGATTTGAGTTAATTTACCTTTTTTTTTTTTTTTTGCAGTACACTCTGAGGCAGAAGGTGCTAAAGTTCAAGTAACTGTTAATATTTACAACCTGTGTAGAATTATTTCCAAGGAACAGGTGACCTAGAAACTTCTCTAATTTACAAAAAGAAAAGAAATAACACAAAGGCTGGTAAACATAGGGACTGTGGCTTAAAGCAACTGTCATAAGAAATGTAGTCAATTTCAGATACCTGGCAAAGTAATTCGAAAGACTGAGGCTATCAGAGTATAACAGCGGGACCCTATTGGGCCAGGACAGGCCTTCCTCCATATCCTTTGCTTTAGCTCTTGTCTTTATCTTTACCTAGATAATAGTATTTGATGCAAAGTTCCTGAGTTGTTTTGAAGATACAAAAAGTCCCCGCCAAATGGAAGAACTACTTGATGATGATCATGAGCACAGGGCCCCAGGCCTCCTGGACTGATAAAGTTAACCCCTGTGACACCCCTCTGCTGCTTCATCAGCCAGTCACAGAATTGTGCACAAGTTGATCATGTACCCTGTGAACCACCCTTCACCTGCCCTTTATATATGCTTTGCCAAAACCCTTTGGGAAGCTCCAGGCTTTTCAGGGCAGATCCACCTCTCTCCTTGCATGGCTTTGCAATAAACCTTACTCTGCTCCAAATTCTGATGTTTCAGTTTGTTGGGCCTCACTGTGTATCTGGCACATGGACTTGCGTTAATAAGAAAGAGAATAAGCAAAATGTATTTGGAGAAAGTTCCTATTTAAGTGAATTTTACTTCCTCTATTAAGGGTATGTTTGATTATCTGATGGGACTTTAAGATAAGCCCACAGTGTTCAACACATGGTTTTCTCCAACGCCATGGTCTGTGTAGATGGAGTAGGCTCCAAGCAGCACATCTCTGTTATGATCTACTACCTTGGACTATCTCTGCTGCATGCTTCCCTCATAGTTCAGTTGGTAAAGAATCTGCCTGCAATGCAGGGGACCCAGGTTCGATTCCTGGGTTGGGATGATCCCCTGGAGAAAGAAATGGTAACCCACTCCAGTATTCTTGCCTGAAGAACCCCATGGGCAGAGGAGCCTGCAGGCTACAGTCCATGGGGTTGCAAGAGTTGGACATGACTTAGCGACTAAACCACCACCACCATCTCTGCTGCACACTCCACTCCCATTTGTAGCCATGCACACCCTTCAGTATCCCCAGGCTACTGAATGCCCAAGTTGGATGAACAAAGACAAATTTTAATTTTACAAGAAAATTTAGCTCCACAAGATTCATAGCACAACACTTTATAATCCAGACTTTGGAGACAGGATTGAATTGAAGGGCTTCCCTTCAGTTGTTAAAGAATCCACCTGCAATGCGGGAAACCTGGATTTGATCCCTGGGTAGGGAAGATCCTCTGGAAAAGAGAAAGGCTACCCACTCCAGTATTCTGGTCTGTAGAATTCCCTGGACAGTCCACGGGGTCGCAGTCAGACGGGACTGAGCGACTTTCACTTTGATTTGAAACTCTACCACCTTTTTGCTGTGTGGCAATGGGGAAGCCACAGTTTTTTGAGCTGTAATAAAATACTAATATTAGACAGGATTTCTTTGTGAGGACTAACATCCTTGTAAAATGTGTAATATGGTTCTTAGGAATGAATAAGCATGCAATAAATGATAGCCATCAATATTATTGTGGTATATTATTATTATCAATCCATTCTACCTTTCTCCTACATGTCTACTTGTCCTTCTTTTGCTGAAGTGTGATGACACCTCTCCTCATTCCTTACATCTGCAAATAAAATCACCATTCACACAATCTTCAACTGACACAGTAGTGATAACTTTGTTGGAGGGGAGGGGCAGGGAGCAGGTAACAGGGATGAGAGAATTCCTTAAAAATATGTACAGAGTGGCTTCATAACTTGCACAGATACAGATTCTAATAAAGGAACATAAGTGGTAAAGTTTGACAGAGCTTCTTTCTACTATGAAGAACAGGGCTATTTCTTCTATGGGCAAGTGTCTGGTTGCAGAATCAAACATAACTGGGAAGTCAATCTGGTAACTGGTCAGATACTAATTTAATTATTTTTAATGACTCAGGAATCCACTGGGGATAGTTTGCATTTGCAATAAACAATTTACCAGCCTACAGAAGACATGTCGTTTTTCAGACTGACATTCTCCTCTATGGTTGTTTCTCTCACATAGCCCTAATAATGCTAGTGTGGGTTTTGAAAAGTCTTAGGAAATTTTATTTAGAATTGTTCACATTTTTTCCTGTAATATTATGGAACACACTATTTGCTCAAGTCCAAAAGAAATAGCACTGATCTTGCTTTTAGTAAAACCTCAGCTATTTGCTGTAGAAACTTGGGCATATTTTCAACCTCTTCCTGCCTTATATCCTTCATGATTAGAGAAGGGATATTTGTGTGTGTGTTTGTGGTAATATATATCAACATGGCTACGACTTTTGAAGGAGAATTAGAGATACAGTTCTGTTCATTTTTGGTTCCTTTTCAGTTCTAGCATAGTTCCTGGTATATGTCAAAATATGATGTATTCAATAGTGATAAAATAACTATCATTTATTAAACACTTACTCTATGCAGTGTTCTGGACATGCTAACATCAAATAAATCATTGTTGAATGGTGGACTGAATGCACTGTGAATAAGTCATTTATTTGCATTCCATCAGTCAAGCTTATTAAAAAAAAAAAAAAAAGGCAGAACAACAATGTACTAGGTAGGCAGTATCATGATGTCCATTCTACAGATGAAAGATCTGAGGCTAAGAGAAGTAAGGCCACTGTCCTAGGATAACACAGCTAAAACATTTTGACATTGGAATTAGGACTCAGAATTGGAGAGTAAGGATGAAAGAAAACAAACTTACACAAGAATGGGAAACCAGCAGCAATAATAGTGCAACAGCATAGAGCGCAACACAGGACACACTTTTCCCCCAAACAGACCTCCCCTCATTTTCCTTAGCTGGCATTGCAATGACAGACACGTCAGTCTATGTAATATCCATTTCACAGCCTGTGTTAATGGTAGCTGCCAAAATGATTTGTAGCAGAGCTCCACTTCTTCAAATAATTATTGCAAGCTAAAGCAAGCAAATTTAATTACCTTCTGAGCTGAAACAACCTCAGAAGTACTGCTGCTTTGTTATCTTCCTGCTCTGAGTGATGGACTATCCATGATCTGCCAGAATTGGACATGACTCTACAAGTGGAAGGAGGGAAATGAAACTGAGGGTGTAAAATACAGCAAACCCATGCAGATATAATCCTGGCTAACAAAGAATTTTGCAAAATGTATTGCCCAGTGTGTGTGTCCACTCTGTGTGTGTGTGTTGCAAGTTTCACATCAGGCAGTAAGTCTTAAATCCAATCTGGATATCTAATGCTACTGATGCTTAGGTATCTAGAGTAAGATTAATCTCAGAACCTAATGATAGCAAGAAGACATGAAGAGAATGAGAGTACTCCCATCTGGAAACAATGACCACATGACAACTTTTGCCAAACTACAGTGATTTTTAACAAAACATTTGTTTGCTAATTATCAATTCATTTATCCTACTTCAGAGGCCCATAAGGTGGATACATATTTCATAAACAATTAGACTCTTTAAAAATGTATTCAAACATTTCACTATATAGGACTTGTACTCTGTTTTGCTGGAGTAGCCGTGAAGAGATACCCCACAACCAAGGTACAAGAAACCCAAGTAAGACGGTAGGTGTTGCGAGAGGGCATCAGAGGGCAAACACACTGAAACCATACTCACAGAAAATCAGCCAACCTGATCACACAGACCACAGCCTTGTCTAACTCAATGAAACTAAGCCATGCCGTGTGGGGCCACCCAAGACAGACAGGTCATGGTGGAAAGATCTGACAGAATGTGGTCCACTGGAGAAGGGAGTGGCAAACCACTTCATTATTCTTGCCTTGAGAACCCCATGAACAGTATGAAAAGGCAAAATAATAGGATACTGAACGAGGAACTCCCCAGGTCAGTAAGTGCCCAATATGCTACTGGAGATCAGTGGAGAAATAACTTCAGAAAGAATGAAGGGATGGAGCCAAAGCAAAAACAATATCCAGTTGTGGACGTGACTGGTGATAGAAGCAAGGTCTAATGCTGTAAAGAGCAATATTGCATAGGAACCTGGAATGTTAGGTCAATGAATAAAGGCAAATTGGAAGTGGTCAAACAGGAGATGGCAAGAGTGAACATCGACATTCTAGGAATCAGTGAATTAAAATGGACCGGAATGGGTGAATTTAACTCAAATGACCATTATATCTACTACTTTGGGCAGGAATCCCTTAGAAGAAATGTTGTCCATCATGGTCAACAAAAGAGTCTGAAATGTAGTACTTGGATGCAATCTCAAAAACGACTGAATGATCTCTGTTCGTTTCCAAGGCAAACCATTCAATATCACAGTAATCCAAGTCTATGCCCCAACCAGTAACGCTGAAGAAGCTGAAGTTGAACGGTTCTATGAAGACCTACAAGACCTTTTAGAACTAACACCCAAAAAAGATGTCCTTTTCATTATAGGGGACTGGAATGCAAAAGTAGAAAGTCAATAAACACCTGGAATAAGAGCCAAATCTGGCCTTGGAGTACAGAATGAAGCAGGGCAAAGGCTAATAGAGTTTTGCCAAGAGAACGCACTGGTCATGGCAAACACCCTCTTCCAACAATATAAGAGAAGACTCTACAAACGGACATCACCAGATGGTCAACACTGAAATCAGATTGATTATATTCTTTGCAGCCAAAGATGGAGAAGCTGTATACAGTCAGCAAAAACAAGACTGGGAGCTGACTGTGGCTCAGACCATGAAGTCCTTATTGCCAAAATTCAGACTTAAGTTGAAGAAAGTAGGGAAAACCACTAGACCATTCAGGTATGACTTAAATCAAATCCCTTATGATTGAACAGTGGAAGTGAGAAATAGATTTAAAGGACTAGATCTGATAGAGTGCCTGATGAACTATAGACGGAGGCTCATGACATTGTACAGGAGACAGGGATCAAGACCATCCCAAAGAAAAAGAAATGTAAAAAAGCCAAATGGCTGTCTGAGGAGGCCTTACAAATAGCTCTGAAAAGAAGAGACGTGAAAAGCAAAGGAGAAAATGAAAGATATAAGTATCTGAATGCAGAGTTCCAAAGAATAGCAAGGAGAGATAAGAAAGCCTTCCTCAGGGATCAATGCAAAGAAATAGAGGAAAACAAAGAATGGGAAAGACTAGAGATCTCTTCAAGAAAATTAGAGATACCAAAGGAACATTTCATGCAATGATGGGCTCAATAAAGAACAGAAATGGTATAGATCTAACAGAGGCAGAGGATATTAAGAAGAGGTGGCAAGAATACACAGAAGAACTGTACAAAAAAGATCTTCATGATCCAGATAATCACGATGGTGTGGTCACTCACCTAGAGCCAGACATTGTGGAATGTCAAGTCAAGTGGGCCTTAGAGGGCATCACTACGAACAAAGCAGGTGGAGGTGATGGAATTCCAGTTGAGCTATTTCAAATCCTGAAAGCTGATGCTGTGAAAGTGCTGCACTCAATATGCCAGCAAATTTGGAAAACTCAGCAGTGGCCACAGGACTGGAAAAGTCAGTTTTCATTCTAATCCCAAAGAAAGGCAATGCCAAAGAATGCTCAAACTACCGCACAATTGCACTCATCTCTCATGCTAGTAAAGTAATGCTCAAGATTCTCCAAGTCAAGCTTCAGCAATACATGAACTGTGAACTTCCAGATGTTTAAGCTGGCTTTAGAAAAGGCAGAGGAACCAGAGATCAAATTGCTAACATCCGCTGGATCATGGAAAAAGCAAGAGAGTTCCAGAAAAACATCTATTTCTGCTTTATTGACTATGCCAAAGCCTTTGACTGTGTGGATCACAATAAACTGTGGAAAATTCTGAAAGAGATGGGAATACCAGACCATCTGACATGCCTCTTGAGAAACCTATATGCAGGTCAGGAAGCGAGTTAGAACTGGACATGGAACAACAGACTGGTTCCAAATAGGAAAAGGAGTACATCAAGGCTGTATATTGTCACCCTGCTTATTTAACTTATATGCAGAGTACATCATGAGAAACGCTGGGCTGGAAGAAGCACAAGCTGGAATCAAGATTGCCAGGAGAAATATCAATAACCTCAGATATGCAGATGACACCACCCTTATGGCAGAAAGTGAAGAGGAACTAAAGAGCCTCTTGATGAGACTGAAAGTGGAGAGTGAAAAAGTTGGCTTAAAGCTCAACATTCAGATAACTAAGATCATGGCATCTGGTCCCATCACTTCATGGAAAGTAGAGGGGGAAACAGTGTCAGATTTTATTTTTCTGGGCTCCAAAATCACTGCAGACGGTGATTGCAGGCATGAAATTAAAAGACGCTTACTCCTTGGAAGGAAAGTTATGACCAACCTAGATAGCATATTCAAAAGCAGAGACATTACTTTGCCAACAAAGGTCCATGTAGTTGAGGCTATGGTTTTTCCAGTGGTCACGTATGGATGTGAGATTTGGACTGTGAAGAAAGCTGAGCGCCGAAGAATTGATGCTTTTGAACTGTGGTGTTGAAGAAGACTCTTGAGATTCCCTTGGACTGCAAGGAGATCCAACAAGTCCATTCTAAAGATCAGTCCTGGGTGTTCATTGGATCGGCTGATCCTATGATACTAAACCTGAAACTCCAATACTTTGACCACCTCATGCGAAGTGTTGATTCATTGGAAAAGACCCTGAGGCTGGGAGGGATTGGGGGCAGGAGGAGAAGGGGACTACCGAGGATGAGATGGCTGGATGGCATCACTGACACGATGGACATGAGTTTGAGTGAACTCCAGGAGTTGGTGATGGACAGGGAGGCCTGGCATGCTGTGATTCGTGGGGTCACAAAGAGTTGGACAGGACTGAGTGACTGAATTGGAACTGGAACCCTGTTTTAAAATTGGTAAACTCATAAGGTATTGTGAAGCATGGACACTTCAGTGTTTTATAAAAGTTTCTTAAAATCTCTTCTGAATGTGTAGTCCATATTCTTACTATGAAGGCATATCACAGTCTCTTTCTCCTTCTCTTTAACTGTTTGCTTCCCTGACCTGCCTCCCCTGGTGGCAGAGTTCATTCACTGCCTTGTGGATGTATCCCAAGATCCTAAAATAGTGCCTGGAATACAGTGGGCTCTAAAAAATGTTCATAGAATGCATCAACAAATCTTAATTTTTACTTTTACATCTCAAATGCTTGTGTTACATTATAAATCTCATTCTTCATCTTCTATTATCCCATTTCATTATTTTTTCCCATAAAGTTCATTGCTCTTTCCTGAGCATTTTCTCTTTTTTTGCACAGTATTATATTTCACCTACCTTGGTTTCAGTTGTGCTCCTTTGTAATTTTATGTTCTTAGCCTTCAAAGAGTATATAGGACTTTGCCACCTGCACAGTGATGGATGGTACTGCTGCTCTGGTTTTCTTAATACGCCATCTGAGTTTATGTTTGTTGATGGCTCCAGATCCTGGTTTCTCACTTTGGGGCTTAATTTTGACGTTCTCTTTGTATCAAAGATACCAGTTAGAGTGGTATTTTTGTACTTGTGAAATGCTATTCAAAAGTTGCTAGCAGTGTTTTGACTCTAAGGTTGAAGGCATTATTTGACCTCTAGAAAAGGTAATATTTATGTTTAAAAAATCCATCAAAACTTCCATTAAGTTTCAAAAGATTCAAAAAAAAAAAAAAAAGGAGAAAAGAAAGAAATTCTCTCTCTATGGCTTGTGAAGAAACTGATTAAAATGAACGATGACACTTACTTATGGAGGCAGAGACATGATGCTTTAGAGCAGTGATACCCAAATGTTTTGTCTCACACCTCAGATCCTTTTCCAGGGTAAAGTTAGACAAAAATAAGGAGAGAGAAAGGACAGTAGAAAATGAGAAGATTAATGCAGAAAAGTCACAAAACAAAAAATGGATCTCCAGTCTTTGCTAACTCGTTCCTACTTGGATCAGACAATTGTGCCTATCTTGTTTCAGGTTCTGGCTGTACATGCAAAAGACAGACCAGTAAATCCTACTGAATTTCTAGCATTATTTATTTAAAAAAAAACATGGCATAGTCAGAAGCTCAAACTGACTTTGGGAAGAACAGAGAAATTTGGTATGTACTGTGGATTTATATAAGCAAGTTGTAGTTTTAACTGTCTCCCCCCACCCCCTTCCTTTTTTGAAAGTATAAGAAAGTTAGCTTAAAGCTCAACATTCAGAAAACTAAGATCATGGCATCCGGCTCCCATCACTTCATGGCAAACAGATGGGAAAACAGTGGAAATGGTGGCTGACTATTTTGGGGGCTCCAAAATCACTGCAGATGGTGATTGCAGCCACGAAATTAAAAGACACTTACTCCTTGGAAGGAAAGTTATGACCAACCTAGACAGCATATTAAAAAGCAAAGACATTACTTTGCCAACAAAGGTTCGTCTAGAGAAGGCTATGGTTTTCCCAGTGGTCATGTATGGATGTGAGAGTTGGACCAGAAAAAAAAACTGAGCACCTAAGAATTGATGCTTTTGAACTGTGGTGTTGGAGAAGACTCTTGAGAGTCCCCTGGACTGCAAGGAGATCCAACAAGTCCATCCTAAAGGAGATCAGTCCTGGGTGTTCATTGGAAGGACTGATGTTGAAGCTGAAATTCCAATACTTTGGCCACCTGATGTGAAGAGCTGACTCATTTGAAAAGACCTTGATGCTGGGAAAGATTTGAGGGCAGGAGGAGAAGGGGAGGACAGAGGATGAGATGGTTGGATGGCATCACCGACTCAATGGACATGGGTTCGGGTGGACTCCAGGAATTGGTGATGGACAGGGAGGCCTGGCGTGCTTCTGTTCAGGGAGTCACAAAGAGTCAGAAATGACTGAGCAACTGAACTGAAGAACCTTCAGGACAACCGAACTTATTTCTAAGATTACAGGAAAAAACATATTTCCCTTATTGATCTAATCACCATATTTATTTAACGAATGTGCTTCAAGCAATATTTTCTTATATTATTTTTAAATTTGTTTTTAAAGTGATCTTCAAAATAAAGCTTTTAAAATTAAAGGAAAAAAAAAAAAAGGATTCAAGACAGCGACATAGGATGATACAGAACTCATCTCCTTCCAGGGACACAGGGATTCTACAGCTGTATATGGAAAACTGTCTCTGAAAAACCTCTTCATATCCCGCAAGTGAAACGGAAATCACACAGAAGACGGAGGAGAGAGGCAGAGATCTTGCCAGAAACCGCACTGTGGCGCTCAGACCCACAAACCCCAAGGAAACTCAAAACCCGCCATCTCTCCACGAAGAGTGAAGGATCTGTATCCTACATTAGGCACCTCAAATTTTAAAACCTGTGCTTGAGAGCCAAGACTCCGTAACATCTGGCTGTAAAAATCCATAGAGCTATTGTCCGAGACTCTCGGGGCTCTGGTGGAATACAAAGGTTTCTTACAAATCAGAAGCAGACTTACCTGCCTCAGGGTCTCCACAGAAGCAGCTCTTTGAGAAGCACTCAGACTTTCTGTGAAAGTGGCTCATATGCTAATTTTAAAGTTCGGTTCTGAGGGGAAAGGTCGGCTGGGGTTCAGTCCAGGGACAGAGGCTGGTGGGCACCACCTCCCTGCTCTTGCTCGCGCTCTCTGCCTTGCTGGAGCAGGAGGGTGCCTTTTTTTTTTTTTTTTAAACACGTTTTTCATTTCTTCCTTTCTCCCCCTTCTTTTCTTTTTCATTTTTTGGCAAGTGCTTTCGTAGCTCTCCCTCTCTGCGTCCTTGCAGTCAGCGGGCACCATCTTCTGCTTTCCTTCTACTACCAAAAGCGCCAGCATCTCCTGTAGCGGAACTTCCAGTGTTTCTGGCTGCCACTGAGGAGATGCCCATTGCTCGCCTGGTTTGTGTTCTTGGGTCCTGTGGGAAGGAAATGACTGGAGAGACAGTCTTTGGTATGCTCCAGGGCACAGCACAGACGACCAGGGCAACACTCCCAGCCTTCCTGGGAAAGAAGTCTGCTTGCTGGGCCTGGAGCTTAACCTGAGGGTCTGACTTCCGGTTGGGCGGGGTCTGGAAGATTCCAGTGTTCTGGGGGAATCCTGACTAGGGCCGCCATCTTTAAGCTCTCAGCTTTTAGGGCTTGCCGGTATCTCCAGGCAAAGACCTTCTATGGTCAGCTGGAGCGGTAAGTTTTGTAACTGTCGACCAGGGAAAATCTCTCTCCTCAAGAACACCTGGCTCCGGCTGCTGTCAGGACTAACACTTCCATCCCACCAAATATTTGCATTGTTTAACAGCTGCTGCCTGAGAGGGTGACTTCCAAGCCTTTTGTATCTAGGTCCTGACTGAAATCCTCCTCTATGGAAACTGACTGGGTTGGACAGCTCCTCCACTACATGGCAACCCATTCCAGTACTCTTGCCTGGAAAATCCCATGGACAGAGGAACCTGGTAGGCTTCAGTCCATGGGGTCGCTAGGAGTTGGACGCGACTAAGCGAGTTCACTTTCAGTTTTCACTTTCATGCATTGGAGAAGGAACTGGCAACTCACTCCAGTGTTCTTGCCTGGAGAATCACAGGGACGGGGGAGCTTGGTAGGCTGCCGCCTATAGGTTCGCACAGAGTTGGACACGACTGAAGCGACTTAGCAGCAGCAGCCACTACTGAGAGCTGTTAAAAATAAAATAGGCTGCTCAGAGAATCACAAAGATTTGGGAGCGAACCAAGAACTGGAGCAAGGCTGAAAATCAGGTAGAAAAGAAAATTTTCTTTTCTTTTTGTAAAGAAAATCAGGTAGGCTCTGATTTTCTTTACAAAAAATAAAAGAATGAGAAAAGTGACCTGCTGTAAGTGAAGTAGTTAAATAATGAAAACTGGTGACCTTTTGGCAGATTCTGTTTACAGCAATAGATACAATATTATTTATTTCTTCCAAATATTGGTTTTGGCTGAATTCACTCTGAAAACCATTGTTTGTGCTTTGGAGAGGTATTTTTTTATGCATTGATTTGCTCACAAGTGATTGTGTGGCAGCGTCTCCCCAGGATGAATGTTCTTTGTACCTTCTACTGCAGAAAAAGTTGTGAAAAAACATACAGGCCTTGCATGGTCTTCCTGACCTTCTATACTGGTGCTCAGTCCACAGCCTATGTATTAGCCATTTGGTCAATGTGGGGCACTGGTTAAGCTTGGGTGGCCCAGTTCACACATACTACAAATAGGGCTTCCCCTGAAGGAAGTTTATATTTCCAGCTGTCCATGATTGGGTTGAAAAGTGAGGTGAAACTTAAATAGGGAGATAGGGAGTTTTATTCTTTCTCACAGCCCAAAAAATAATTGTGAGACTGACTTAAGATATGCGAAGCAGTAAATGGCAGCTTGCAACAAGCAGCAGCGAGTGGTAGCTAGAAGCAAGGTCTTAGTTTCCTGGACTAGGAATCCTAACCACTGGACCACAGGGCCCGCAGTTAGGGCTATAGTCCCTAGTCCCTTGCCTGCCTAACCAATAATGAATAAAGGTAAGGAGGCCGAAGGTAACGAAAAAAGTAAAGAAATTTGTTGAAAAGAGAAGCAAAGGCACAAGGCAAACTCAGAGAAGAGAGACTTTTGCCTTTGAGAAGTTTAAATTCTTTATAGTGAATAGTGAAAGTCTCTAAGTTGTGTCCAACTCTTTGCGACCCCATGGACAATACGGTCCATGGAATCCTCCAGGCCAGAATACTGGAGTTGGTGGCCTTTCCTTTCTTCAGGGGATCATCCCAAACCAGGGATCAAACCCAGGTCTCCTGCATTGCAGGCAGATTCTTTACCAGCTGAGCCACAAGGGAAGCCCAAATCCTTTATAAGGGAGTCAGTTTTTGTTTTTCCTCAAGCCTTTGTCCTTGCCTGGTTAATTTGTCTCAGGACCCTCCCCTGGGGTGCACAGGCACCCCACAACCAAGATGGATCTCAAAGTAAAGGCTCCTTATAGCATGGAGTTATCGTCTGACTTTTGACCCCAAGGAGCCTTTCTGTACATGTGTAGTGTCTCCCTTGTCCTGAGAAGAAGGGAGCAGAGATCTCTTAATCCTTTACTCAGACGGGATTTTGCCTGTCTTTGTCCTTGCTATGATTCTTACCTTGAGACATTTATAAGAGACATAGACTGGCTATTTGCATTGTTTCTGTTGTTACTTCCATTTTGGAGGGTAAACAGGACACTGATTGTAAAAATTCTTCAATTAGAGCCCGCCTGTCTCTTGTCTCAGGAAATGTAAACATGAGACCGGCTGATTGTAAACATCCAACCTGGAGCCTATCTATTTCCTATCTCAAGACTAGGACTTTGAAGTATAGAAATATTTTACAAGTTCTTTTTCTTTGTAGGATAAAGTTGGGCCATACAGTAGACATTTCTTCTAGTACAGGTAAGTTACCCACTGTGTCAAACTTTTATTATCCCTATGACTGCCATAAAGAAACATCCAGAGGACTATCCTTGTATGTATGGTGTTTGCTTTCTTTAAAGCATCTCTGCTAGCAATGACAGTTCAGGTCAAGGAAAAAATAAAATTCAACTTTCAAATTCTAGAACTGCAAATGAGATTGGTGAGTATGTGTGCTATTTGCCTCTGTTTCTCTTTTTCTCTCTCTTGCATATTTCTTTTTTTCCTTTCTTATTGTTCTCCTTTGCCTTCTGGTTTCTTCTCTTTTGCCTTCTCTTGCCCTCCCTCCTGCCTCTATTCCTTTCCCTTGTTGTTAGTTTCGCTCTTCCGAGAAGACAAAATTAGATGTGCTAGAAATTTATTAGGAAAAACATCTGTGAAGAATAAACTAGAAAAGGAGCAGATTTTCCCCCTGTTTTTTGGTCATGCAATTCAGCTTTCAGGATCTTAATTCCCCAGTGTGTGAAAATCTTGACCTGGCATATGGAGACCCCAGAGCAAAATCTCCCCGTTAGAGGAATCTCACATTGGGTAAGGTAGCCCAGCTCCATATCCCTGCCTTGCTCAGTCATTGGCTAGAAACAGCCCGGGAGAGCATTAACCTCTATGTGAACACTGCAAGCAGTTCCAAAGGTACAGCAGTTGGAGGCTTTCAGCCAAGCGTTTTCTTTGCAGCAGGTTATCTTGAAAGGAGTTCTAAGCAGCACAGTTTCATGACCACCGTGTTGTCTTTCTTCCCTTCTCTTCTACCTTCCACTTCCTTCCTTCTCACCAAAAGGCCTCAAAGTTCCCCTCATGTTAACAAAAATTTAGATAGCTTTTTTCCTGACTCTTGGTGCCTGACCTTCATTTTCTTAGTGCCTGTGCTTAAAAACTTACCATTAGAAATTAATTCTCTGCCCCTTGAGATGTAATTTTTTCTAAGGGCTCTTTCCAAGTTTGTTCCAGGGATGTCTTTCTCAAGGACCTGGGAACCATTCCTTTGAAATGCATTCATCAGGAAAGGCCATCCCCATCTCTGCCAGATTCTGTGTAGAGGGAAGGAGCCTAACTTCTGTGGGTAACTTTCTCCAAATTGCAAAACTACCTGCTGTTATGAAGATGAGAGAAAGTTTACTTTTCCCTTGGTTAACACCAGTCAGCAAACACAGATGGCCTTTGTCATCTTAGCTCTTAAACCCATCCAACCCTTTGTTTTCTTTCATGGAGTTGAGGTCACACTGTATTCTGGACTCTCTTCCTTATCACAGTAATCTTGAATTAAAGGTCTTCTTTGCCTGCTGAAATTTGTCTACTGCAATATTTGCTTTGGTAGTTCCTGCCTTCCCTTTTTCTTTCCTTCTATTAAATATTGCTTGCCAATGATGTGACAGGAATTAGATTAGCATTAGATATATTGGTGAAAAAGATTGTTGTAGTTATGTTCCTTCAAGTAGACAGAAAATAGATGAGTAAACAAATAATGAAAAGTTTGAAATGCAAATTTCCTTTATAGAAGGAAAATAGGTTGATGGTATAAAAAATGATAAGTAGCCTACTTTACATAAAATATTCAGGACCTCAGAGACATTCTCCTTCTTCAGGTTAGAACCCATAGTTTGTGGTCTAGCAGTTTTGCTCCATATATAATTTTAAGCATATCATCTGCAATCATTATGCTAGCTTTCCAAACCTCATCCTTCTTAGTTATAAAATGAGGATAATAACAAACCCTTTCTTGGAATTATTTGAAGAATGAAATGAGATAATACATCTAACACACTTAGTGTTTTTACTGCCTGTGTATAAAAAATGTTCGATAATATTCATGATGAAATAATTTGCAAAGATAGTATTCAAAATGTAGATATTTTGTGGTTTTAAATTTTATTTAGTATCAGAAAATTAAAAAAAAAAAAAAAGAACTCTTTTAAAATATCTCCTGAAATATAGTTAGAGGAATTCTCGTCTGTACTTTTCATTTGGTCACTTACTCATATAATGCCCATAATTATGATTCAACAGTTTAACATTACATGTCTTGCTTCTCTCTTGAAATTATAGTTTTTTTGAAAGCACTGATGAAAAATTACATGCTTTTTATGTTCCCACAGCACTTAGTATAAGTACATTGAATATATACAATAAAAGGTTATTGAATTGAAATTTATACTAATAATGAAAAATAGTTATTAGTGTGAGTTACCAATTCAAAGTTGTTTCTGTTTTTATAAATATTTTCTTCTTGAGAATCACCTAAGAATATTTGTTTATTCCAAAATATTTCATACTGGTAAGGGGTTGTGTGGAGCAGAGAATAGAAACATTTTTTTCCACTGAATAGAATGGAAATTGAATTTCACGTAACTTTGTGAAATGTGGCTCTAATTCTTCTTCATTGTGGAATATGAGATCCTGTGCTCTTTATTCTCTTACTTTTAAAAACAGACATTGATTTAAGTAAGCTCTCCCAAACAACATTCTGTATTTCTGCTTTTTGGTTTACTGCCAGCAGTTGGTCTCTGAAGCAACGTTCATGTACGGGCAATGTAGATAGACTATCAGCATGAGCTGTAGAATAAGACAGACTTGGTTTAGAGTCCCAGCATTTTGTCCTTGAACAATTACCTCCCTTCCATCTTCATCTGTAAAACAGGAATAGTAATAGTTCCATCAATACAAGGTTACTGTGAGGATGAATAAGTTACATATATAAAGTAGTAGATTACTAACGTAAAATACCCAGCTTATGTTCGTGTTCATTCATTCATGTAGGCTCAGTAGTGTTCAATTCTTTGTGCCCGCCTGGACTGTAGCCTGCCAGGCTCCACTGTCCATGCAATTTTCCAGGCAAGAATACTGGAGTAGGTTGCTGTTTCCTACTCCAAGGGATCTTCCTGAGGCGGGGATCAAACCCATGTCTCCTGCATTGGCAGGCAGATTCTTTACCAGATTCTTTCTGCACCGCCTGGGAAGGCCAGTTTACAGGAAACACTAAACAGACTGCACTGCTATTACTTTTCCTATTGCATATGGCATTATTTGGAATTAATTCACTTCCTATCATGTCTTTCCATAAACAGATTTTAACACACACATTTTGCTCAGCTATAAATGTGGCTGTGTATATTTAACCATTTTGAATATAGGATCAGAATGGAAGTGAAATTACTAGATTGTCTGCAGCCTGTCATTCTATAATTTAAAAGGTCAGTGATTTAATTAATTATCCTCTATGGGAAAGGAGTGCGTCAAGGCTGTATATTGTCACTCTGCTTATTTAACTTATATGCAGAGTACATCATGAGAAACGCTAGACTGGAAGAAACACAAGCTGGAATCAAGATTGCCGGGAGAAATATCAATAAGCTCAGATATGCATATGACACCACCCTTATGGCAGAAAGTGAAGAGGAACTCAAAAGCCTCTTGATGAAAGTGAAAGTGGAGAGTGAAAAAGTTGGCTTAAAGCTCAACATTCAGAAAACGAAGATCATGGCATCTGGTCCCATCACTTCATGGGAAATAGATGGGGAAACAGTGGAAACAGTGTCAGACTTTATTTTTCTGGGCTCCAAAATCACTACAGATGGTGACTGCAGCCATGAAATTAAAAGACACTTACTCCTTGGAAGGAAAGTTATGACCAACCTAGATAGCATATTCCAAAGCAGAGACATTACTTTGCCAACAAAGGTTCGTCTAGTCAAGGCTATGGTTTTTCCTGTGGTCATGTATGGATGTGAGAGTTGGACTGTGAAGAAGGCTGAGCACCGAAGAATTGATGCTTTTGAACTGTGGTGTTGGAGAAGATGCTTGAGAGTCCCTTGGACTGCAAGGAGATCCAACCAGTCCATTCTGAAGGAGATCAGCCCTGGGATTTCTTTGGATGGAATGATGCTAAAGCTGAAACTGCAGTACTTTGGCCACCTCATGTGAAGAGTTGACTCATTGGAAAAGACTCTGATGCTGGGAGGGATTGGGGGCAAGAGGAGAAGGGGACGACAGAGGATGAGATGGCTGGATGGCATCACTGACTCGATGGACATGAGTCTGAGTGAACTCCGGGAGTTGGTGATGGACAGGGAGGCCTGGCGTGTTGCGATTCATGGGGTCGCGAAGAGTAGCACACGACTGAGCGACTGAACTGAACTGAACTGATGTATTTTAAGACATTGTTGTGTCCCTTCCCCAGGCATGGGCCTTAAGATTTTAATTAGCCTTCGATCAGTGATGTGTCCTTGAATAACACCTTCTTTTTCCTGGAAATCATTAGAGCTTCTTCACTGGGACAGTGAGATGCAGGTTGCAGAGATTTTTTCTTATCTTTTCTAAAACTGTTAGTTCCACAAACCACTTCATTTCATTCACTCAGTTGTGTCCAACTCTTTGCGACCCCATGGACTGCAGCACATCAGGCTTTCCTGTCCATCACAACTCCTGGAGCTTGCTCAAACTCATGTCCATGGAGTCAGTGATGCCATCCAACCATCTCATCCTCTGTCATTCCCTTCTCCTCCTGCCTTCATTCTTTCTCATCATCAGGGTCTTTTCCAATGAGTCAGTTCTTCACATCAGGTAGCCAAAGTATTAGAGTTTCAGCTTCAGCATAAGTCTTTTCCAATGAATATTCAGGACTGATTTCCTTTAGGATTGACTGGTAGGATCTCCTTGCAGTCCAAGGCACTCTCAAGAGTATTCTCCAACACCACAGTTCAAAACCATCAATTCTTCAGTGCTCAGCTTTCTTTATGGTCCAGCTCTAACATCTATACCTGACTACTGGAAAAACTATAGCTTTGACTAGATGGACCTTTGTTGGCAAAGTAATGTCTCTGCTTTTTAATATGTTTTCTAGGTTGGTCATAGCTTTTCTTCCAAGGAGTAAGCATCTTTTAATTTCATGGCTGCAATCACCATCTGCAGTGATTTTGGAGCCCAAGAAAATAAAAGAAAAAAAGAAGAATGTGGTAAAATGTTGGAAAATGTTATTTCTCTGTTACCCTAGTGGCAATTTATTTTAACCAGAAGTGTAATGTGTGTGTGTGTCAACTAATTTTAGCTCAACCTCTAGAGGTGATTAGTCAGTATGGACCTTCTCTGCTTAGGAACCCACACTCCAGTGGTGGTTTGCAATTAGCATTAGCAATACTGGTAATAATTTTTCATTCATGAATAAAAATCTTCCAAACTCAGCTAGCCCTTTGCTCCAGAGCTCAAAATTAAAAGCTGTAATTCTGTGTCCTCCTACTTTATGAATATCTGTTGATAGAGCTGATTTGATGGTTGTCAAAGCTATGATAACTCACTGGGTCAATTTGCAAATAAACATCTGAATGTTTGGTAGACTTTTGTCAAAAGCTTGCAGTTCTTGTAATGATCCTTTTGGTATTAAAGCAGTAAGGAAAAAATGTGTATCTCTTACTTACTTCTAACTACTGAACATTATCAAAAGAACTCCAAATATTTTTAGTTAACAATAGCTATAAAATATATTTCTCCTTTGGGAATTCATAAAATGCATGAAATCTCTCAGTTAGGAAAAGTTGTTTTAATTTGTTTCTTAGTTAAACAAACTTTTTGTTTTCAAACTTATTCAAGCACAGATTTCTGTTTTCCTTAATAAATGTCTATTTTATATACTGTTTATACCTGTTTATATACTATTTATGTAGCAATGATCAAAAATTTGAAAATGTTATTTTCAAATAACATTTCATACATTCTATCCTTTCATACATTGTTTTCATCAAAATTTATTTGCATTATGATCTTTTCTGGGTCTTCCCTGGTGGCTCAGTGGTAAAGAATCCACCTGCAGTGCAGGAGCTGCAGGAACCAAGGTTCGATCCCTGAGTCTAGAAGATCCCCTGGAGGAGGGCATGGCAACCCATTCCAGTACTCTTACTGGAAGAATCCCATGGACAGAGGAGTCTGGTGGGCTACAGAGCATAGGGTCACACAGAGTTGGACATGAAGCAATCCAGCACGTGGTCTTTTCTTCTCTTTCAGAGATCATTCACTCTGAGGGAATCCAACTGCCATGTCTTGAAGAAACTCAAGAAGCCCTGTGTAGAGGCTCATATGGCAAGAAGCAGAGACTCCTTGGTAATGGCCCTGTGTGTCCTCCAACTTGGAAATGGATCTTTCAGCTCCAGTCAAGTCTTCACTGCCTGCAGCCCAACTGACATCTTGACCGTAACCTCATGAGTGATTCTAAGCCAGAACCACCCAACAAAGATGTACTCAAATTCCTGACCCACAGAAATGGTGAGATAATAAATGTTTGTTATTCCAGTCACTAATTTTAAAGTAATTTCTCATGAAGCAAAGAATAACTAATACACCCTGGTGGCTCAGACAGTAAAGAATCCACCTGCAATATGGGAGACCTGGGTTCGCTCCCCGGGTTGGGAAGATGCCCTGGAGAAGGAAATGGCAACCCACTCCAGTATTCTTGCCTGGAGAATTTGCGTGAACAAAGGAGCCTGGAGGGCTATAGTCCATGAGGTCACAAAGAGTCAGATATGACTGAGTGACTAAGCACACACACAATAAAATACCAGATTAAAAAATTGTATCCAGAAGTTTTAATGATGAAAAGTGACTCGATTTTGCTTCTTGAGATATTTACTTTTTAGCTGTTGTTTTCTCTATAAAAATGAGCTTTGGAAAGAAAGTTTTCAGATTGAAGAATCAGTGAATCCTCAAAGCATGCCACACAGTTGACTGGCTAGTTTGTCCTCACTTAAGGTTCCTCTGCTAATTCCCCTGAATTCCCACTCTCGTCACCAGCTCCCCACAACTCAACTCTATACTGTTGCTTCCAGTCTCCTTTGCCCCAATGCCTGATGAAAATATTATCAAATACTGCTACAAATATGTTTTTATATCTTTGAGCAACTTAAAAGGAAAAAAAAATGGGTCATATATGCTATATATGCAAATATATTTTTACTACCTAAAATGGAAGCACTATTATGAATCTGATGCGGTAGAATCAAAGACAGAAGAGTGGGGAGATTGGAAGAAGAGATGGAAATGATAAAGCTTCTCCATAATCTCCATCAGCCTCCATCATGCCACTTCAGTAAACATCCTTCTAAAAATTGTACATGCTTCTTATATGAATAAAACCTTAGGGCTAATCCTTTAGACCCTATTCCCAGAGGGACTGAAGCCACTAAACCCCTCAGATGTATAATTTCTAAAGATGCTATTGCTAACCTTTTATTAGTCTTATTATTTAACGGTATCCTCAAAAACAGCACCAGTGCCAGAATACCAAGTAATAATAGGATGATTAACCACTCATAGTAATTAATATTTTGACCAGCTTAGTTGCTGTGTCAATGATAAATTTAATTCTTTTTTGATCAATTAAATTTTCTAATAATTATCCCCCAAGTTTGGCAGTAAAAGATGGTTTAAAATAGTTAATGTACAGTGATGACACACTTTGAAAGAATTTAATGATTTGAAGCACTTTAGAAGTTTTGCTGTTGAATTATGAATTAATTGGTATCTAAGTTTGAGTTATGCATAACCGAATAAAAGATATTAATTATATAACCATGACATTATATGTAGCACTTAGTCAGCATCATTGAGTATTTCTTCAATTAGAATATACAATCCAGAATACTGGGTCAGCTCAGTAAATGCTGAATTTAAAGAATAGCTATAGTTTCCATTGGCTGTTTACCAGAACTTTCTCTTGTGTACCTGAATAATTTTCAAAGGACTCAAGAATTCTTTTGCTTTGATGTTAATTAACTGCCTGCTGGATCTTCCCATTAATCAGTTTTCAAGCAATTAATTTGATTAGAAATGGAAAGTACTGACCAAATTAAAGGCAATTTCCAGAATTAAACTATGGTAATTAATTTCCTGGATTCTGTGTTAATAACTTGTCATAGATTGTTTGGCAGACATTGATTAGAGGCTACATCAACCATGCAAATTAATGCAGGGCTAAGGCCTCCCTGTTGGAAAAAATAAGGCTGGGCTTTAAAAGGAAGGAGATTAGGGATAAAGTCAGAGCCAAATACCTATTAGGGAAGCTAGATCGTCTCCCTCCCAAAGACACGTCATTACTAGGGACTGTCAAAATCCTTTCCAAGTCTCCACAAATTCAACTTAGAATACTCTTTTGGATCCCCTGAATTCAAACAAGTATAGTCACATTTCTAATTTAAGGCATCGGAGGATTTTTATGTCTTAGGAAATTTTTGTACTCTGCTATCAGTCTAGTTCAGTTCAATCACTCAGATGTGTCCGACTCTTTGTGACCCCATGAACTGCAGCACGCCAGGGCTCCCTGTCCATCACCAATTCCTGGAGTCCACCCGAACCCATGTCCATTGAGTCAGTGATGCCATCCAATTATCTCATCCTCTGTCGTCCCCTTCTCCTCCTGCCCTCAATCTTTCCCAGCATCAGGGTCTTTTCAAATGAGTCAGCTCTTCGCATCAGGTGGCCAAAGTGCTATAAAATGACAATATTATATTAAATTATTTGAATTATTTTATAAAATATAAAATGTTAATTCATTTAAAAATTATAGGCACTTGTATAATTTATTTTTTTCATCTTTTTTTTCCTAAGATAAGGCATTTGATGTATCTTCAGTTGCTTAAAAGTGGTTTGCACTTCACGGTTTTAATAATATATTTTCATGTATGAAATATTTCAAACATGATAAAATACAAAGAATAATGGATTTTTCTCTAATATTTTAACTTTCTCTAATATTTCTCTAATATTTTTACTTCTAATACATTTATTTTAAAATAACAAAATGAAACCTTACAGATATAGCTAAAAATCACCTACATTCTTTGTTTCTTCTATTTTGCTAGAGATTCAATACCTTGAAGTTGATGCATATTATTTCTGGGAAATATTTATCATCTTTCTTAATTGATATATAGAGCTGTTAGGTTTTTCACATATTTGACTTAATTTCTAAATTAAGCACTAGTTTTATGTATATTTAAAAGTCTGTTAGAGAACATAGATTTAAATGTATACGTGTGCGTATATGTATGTGTTTGTTTGTATATATGTATATACAGAAAGGATTACATATATATGTATATGTGTATTATAGATTTATGTATATATAGGTATATATGTATATTCTTATGACATATAATGGACCTTTAAAATGTTACCAGTATTGCAGTTTTAATTTATATTTTCAATAATGAATTTAATATTTTTCAAGTGTTTATTGAATATTTATTTTTATTCATCTGGGAACTCACTACTGTTCATGTCTCTGCCCATCTTTTCTATGGAACTGTTTTTCTTATCTATATAGAAATGCTTTACATACTCTGAATGCTAGCTTTTCATTTATTCTATACAATGAAAATCCGTTTTCAAGTCTGTGGCTTGTATTTTTAACTTTGATTGCTTTTTAATTAAAAATTTAATTTTAATATAGTCATATTTATAAATCTTTTGTTTTAGTTTTCATTTTTCATGCCTTGTTGAATAACTTATTTCCTAATAAGTTATAAATGTTTGCTTTTCTCTTTAGATGTTAGATCTTCCAATTTTCTGTAATTTACAAAGGTATGTGGTGTGAGGTTTGCATCCAGTTTGATCATTTTCCATATAGATGACCAGTTGTTCCAGCATCATTTATTGAACTGTGCGTACTTTTCTCATTGATAAATAATACATCTCTGTCAACTACCTAGCTCCCACTGACCATTTTTAAGTTTTCTATTCTGTTCCACTGGTGTTTCTAAGTATTTCCTGTAGCAATACCATGATAAATAAGTTATTATAGATCAATAGTTGAGAAGACATATATTCTTTCTTCTTCAAAAGTGACTGATACATTCCTACAAGTTAATGTAGCACTTTAAGACTGCGTTTTCAAATTCTGTTAAAAACCGGGACTTTGACTCATTGCATTAAATATGTAGTTAGATGTCAAAGAGGAAAGGCCATTCTTACAATATTGAGTTTTCCTGTTCATTAATACAGTATTTCTTTTATCTAGGCATTCTTTTTTATTTATTTATTTATTTTTACTTTACAATATTGTATTGGTTTTGCCATACATCAACATGCATCCGCCACGGCATTCTTTTATGTGCTGGAATATTTTCATTTCATCCATTTATATCTTTTGCTAGATTCATTCTTTAGATTATTATAATTTTTGTTGCCATAATTAATTATACATTTTTAAACATTACATTTTAAAATTAGTTATTACTGGTGTGTAGGAATACTACTAACTTTTCATATTGATGTAGATTTAGCAACCTTGTTGAGCTTTCTTATTATTTCTAACAATTCATTTTTAGAGATTCTTTGATTTTCTGTACAAGCAATCATCACATCTGTGAATAATACTTTGGTTTCTTACTTATATATACAAGGTATTAAAAAGAGAAAGGCATGAAATACACTTTGTTAATACAAGCAGAGTTTGAGAAGTTGAGAGGCTGGTGCCTGCTGAAATTTCAATGCTGGGAGCTACCAAATGCAAAAGTTTCCCACTAATTTCCATCTACCCTCCTGTTATAAAGTCTCTTCCCTATCGTCTTGTAAGTTAGGCATTTTTACTTCAAATATTTAACATAAGCTGTGGGCACACACACTGAATGTGATCATTGGAAGATGGAAGATAGGAGTAAGTGTCCCTCAGAAACCCCAGGGTCTGCTCCAGGCCAAATTGAGATCCACTTCTCTTCTGTGTTCTGAAACAGAGTAGGAACTCAGTCATTTTTTGTGAATTGCCCAAATATCTTCCTCTGTTTATCTGTCAAGGCTTGAAATGTCACTGTTAGAAACTCATTTTTGTGGAATTTAGAGTTTGTTCAATTAACAATCTTTCCAGTAAACATCGTTAGGCTGTACTTTATTTTAATTTACTATGCCTACAGACAAAACTTACTCTTATCTGCTTCCTATTCTATTCTAGTACTGACATATATTATTTGACAAGTTATACCTAAGTTTCCTCATCTCTTCAGTTGGCATAATAAAAGGAAATTATAGTGTTGTGAAAATTTAAGTGAAGCATATAGAAATTTAGGATAGTACTTGGTGTATAATAAGTAATAAATGTTACTTTACATTAATAAGTCATCATTATCAGTGAATTCAAATGCATAGGAAGAAAATAATTTCTGATCCCACATTTGCCTTTTCATTTATATGTAGGACAATATACTGTCAAGACAAGTAATTTTCCTATACAAATAAGAGTTAACACTGTATGAATAGAAGTAATATAATCAAGTAGACATATATATAAAGTATCAACTACTTTTAAAGATGATGTTTAAAATATTTATGTGAAGTAATATTCCTCATTAACTTGGATCAGAAAATTTCTGAAATGAGCAACTAGAAAATCTGAATACAATAAAAAATGTATTTGAGAGAATTAGAGTGGTGCCAAGATAGTCCAGTGTCAAAAAACCTAAGATTTTGTATATGTGCTGCTGAAGTGAGCACATGAACCTAAGATTTTGGAGAGAAGGAAAAAAGCATTGAGGGGAGTCTGACATTTTGAATTAATATGCTTTGCAAGCCATTTTGCCTATTTGAAGTCTCAAGAAAGAATAATAAGATGATCAAAAAAGGGCAACTAAAGTTGAAGAGTCTGAGAAGAGTTTTCAGCATTCTTAAGAGCCTAAAAACACCAAAATTCAGGGTTTTTCAGGATTGAAAATGTAGCTAAGACTTAGAGCAGGAGAAATTCTTAGAGAGAAGGGATGTAAGGAGAAGAGAAGGAATGAAACCTCACATTTGAACTGCTTTTGCCATAGAGGCATTTTCTGATTCTTAAGTAAGAGTGAGGCAAAAGTCAGGAAGTCAAGCAGAGAGCAGAAACTACATGACCAAGAAGATGAACTAAGATTTAAAAATCTCATGTGGTTTGGAGAGATAAATTTTGTAGCTTAATATCCTCTAAGTAAAGCAGACACTTGTAAGCATCCTAAGCTTTCAACTGAGATGTTCATTAGCTAAGCTACATGATTAAGAACAAACCAAAAGTAAGCCTTCATAAAGATTAAAACTAAATTTTGGAATCATTTTAATTTGGGGTGGAAGTGATTTGCTCCTGCATTTAATGCTCTGCCAAATGAACAGTAAATCATCATTAACAGAAAATAATGTCATCCAGAGCCACACAATTTTTTTGCATGTAACGTACAGCAGACAATAAAATTGGACATGGAAAGAGATAGGAACAAGAAAACAAAATAGACGTGGGGAGTAGACTCATAAGTGTAAATATACAAAGATTCATATACAGATTAACACATATAAGAAAATAAATACTTAGATGAAGAATTTCAAGATAGAACAAAAAGGATATATGAAAATTCCAAAGAGAAGTTTTAGAACTTTAAAATATAGTCACTTAATACCTCAGTAGAAGTTTTGCAACTAGTGACTTACAAAACAAGTCACATAGTAGACTGAAGCATGAAGTAAAAAAGGAAAGAAAAATCAGACTTGGAAATACGAGACAAATGGATATAAATATGTGTAACTGGAGCCCAAGAAAAAGCAATGGAGACAAAGTGATAGAGGCTGTAATTTAGAAGATGAGGAGAACAAATTTGTTTTAATTAAGAAAAATCTCATGGAAAGGAATAAATTATGAGTATAGGCTTAACAGATACACAAGAATATATATAACATGGATAAATAATAAAGATTTACTGGAAAGCACAGGAAACTATATTCAATATCTTTTAATTTTACCTATAATGGAAAGTAATCTGAAAAAATGTATATATATATATAACTGAATCACTTTGCTGCATACCTAACTATACACAACACAATATTGTAAATTTTGTAAACATTGTAAATCAATATTGTAAATTTACAATATTGTAAATATTGTAAATCAACTATCCTTCAATAAAGAAATAAGAAAAATCTCAGATAACAGATTTAAGGTGTATTATAAATTTCAATCAGGGTAAATATAAAGAAAACCATACCTAGGGGTACCATAATAAGCATTTTAAAATAATTCAATATATATTTGTTTTTGCCATTAAGTATCTTTTTTAAAAAAATGTACTTTGAAAGGTCTTCTATTCCTAGACCAGATAACTTATAGTTTGCTTACAATAGAAAATTTGGAATTTGTAATCATTATGCAATTAGTAGCTATGCAATTAAATCTACTCTTTATTGTCACTAATGACACTGAGTTCCAGAAAACATGTGTGATTTATCTAAAAGTACTTCACCATAAAATGTAATATTTTTAAAAATAATGGAAATTTTAAAATGTGGTAAAAGAACATTTAAAAAGCAATCTTGAGAAAGAAGAATGGAACTGGAGGAATCAACCTGCCTGACTTCAGGCTCTATTACAAAGCCACAGTCATCAAGACAGCATGGTACTGGCACAAAGACAGAAAAATAGATCAATGGAACAAAATAGAAAGCCCAGAGATAAATCCACGCACATATGGACACCTTATCTTTGACAAAGGAGGCAAGAATATACAATGGATTAAAGACAATCTCTTTAACAAGTGGTGCTGGGAAAACTGGTCAACCACTTGTAAAAGAATGAAACTAGAACACTTCCTAACACCATACACAAAAATAAACTCAAAATGGATTAAAGATCTAAACATAAGACCAGAAACTATAAAACTCCTAGAAGAGAACATAGGCAAAACACTCTCTGACATACATCACAGCAGGATCCTCTATGACCCACCTCCCAGAATATTGGAAATAAAAGCAAAAATAAACAAATGGGACCTAATTAAACTTAAAATCTTCTGCACAACAAAGGAAACTATAAGCAAGGTGAAAAGACAGCCTTCAGAATGGGAGAAAATAATAACAAATGAAGCAACTGACAAACAACTAATCTCAAAAATATACAAGCAACTCCTGCAGCTCAATTACAGAAAAATAAACGACCCAGTCAAAAAATGGGCCAAAGAACTGAATAGACATTTCTCCAAAGAAGACATACAGATGGCTAACAAACACATGAAAAGATGTTCAACCTCACTCATTATCAGAGAAATGCAAATCAAAACCACTATGAGTTACCATTTCACACCAGTCAGAATGGCTGCGATCCAAAAGTCTACAAGCAATAAATGCTGGAGAGGGTGTGGAGAAAAGGGAACCCTCTTACACTCTTGGTGGGAATGCAAACTAGTACAGCCACTATGGAGAACAGTGTGGAGATTCCTTAAAAAACTGGAAATAGAACTACCATGCCAGCATGCTGGGCATGCATGCTGAGGAAACCAAAATTGAAAGAGACACATGTACCCCATTGTTCATTGCAGCACTGTTTATAATAGCCAGGACATGGAAGCAACCTAGATGTCCATCAGCAGATGAATGGATAAGAAAGCTGTGGTACATATACACAATGGAGTATTACTCAGACATTGAAAAGAATACATTTGAATCAGTTCTAATGAGGTGGATGAAAGTGGAGCCTATTATACAGAGTGAAGTAAGCCAGAAAGAAAAACACCAATACAGTATACTAACACGTATATATGGAATTTAGAAAGATGGTAACGATAACCCTGTAAGCAAGACAGCAAAAGAGACACAGATGTATACAGCAGTCTTTGGGACTCTGTGGGAGAGGGAGAGGGTGGGATGATTAGGGAGAATGGCATTGAAACATGTATAATATCATATAAGAAACAAATCGCCAGTCCAGGTTCGATGTAGGATACAGGATGCTTGGGGCTGGTGCACTGGGATGACCCAGAGGGATGGTTCAGGGAGGGAGGTGGGAGTGGGGTTCAGGATGGAGAACACATGTACACCCGTGGTGGATTCACGTTGATGTATGACAAAACCAATACAATATTGTAAAGTAATTAGCCTCCAATTAAAATAAATAAATTTATATTGAAAAAATAAAATTTTAATATAAATTCTAATTGTCATAGAAATCCTTGTTTATTTACCAAAATATAAAAAACTTTTAGTTTTTTATACTAAAAGCTGGACTCTGATTTTGGAATGTCTGTGTGTAATTGTTGGGAGACATTTCTCCATGAATGTTTTCGCATTTCTGCATGTATGGAGACTTCTGAGCAATCACTGACAAGGTTTACTCAAGGGTGATTGAATAGCAAAGTATCTTAAGACCTAGCAATAGTTTATTTCTTAGGAGGAATTTAGAAAATGTATCTCCCCAAAGGCAATCATTTATGTTCCAGGTTAAGACGCATCTCTCATCTCCAGAGAACATTTGTTTACATTCCAGAGTAAGTCTTTTTTTTTTTTTTTTCCTGAAGGAGAATATGGATAATTATGCCAGAATTCTCTCTGTAAATTCTGAGTGTCATAATTTTGACCCCTGTGATGTAAATGCATTGCATATGCAGGTAGTATCTTAGTTCTTAGTCCTGTTGTTCTGTGAGAACTTGGAGTATGGGGAACTGACTTAGTCTGTGAGTAATTATTATCTGAAACTGGGAGCCAGAAGCCCTGAGGCTCCCACCAGTACTAAAATATAAAATTTTGACAGGATAAGTTATTTGCTTGTAAGTACGGTAAAATCTTCACCATTTTTCTTCCTTCCTAGTATACGATTGACTAAACCAATATTGGTAAAAGCCAACTCTCAGACCACTTACTCCTCTGTCTCTGAAGCTGAAGAGGGCTGAGAAAACACATACTCGACTATTACCTGAAATTTGTAGTCCATTCACTTTCTATTCTTTTAGATGAGGTTTTATTCCTTCTCTCTTTTCTAATATCTAACATCTGCTCTACAAACCACCACCTCAACTACTTTCATGGTCAGCTGATGAATCTATTTCCTTCTCATTTCATGGAAAAGAAAAAACAATTAGAAAAGGACTTCCACAGTTCCCATGAACACATCTACCCCTTTACCTCTACCTTCTCTTTTGTTTTTATGGATCGGTTTTACTATCATCACACCTAAGACTAACCCCTACCCCACTTATATATTATTTTCTATCTCCTTTTTATATTTAAAGGCATTGTTCTATAAATGTTCTCAACTCTTTTGAATCAAAAAGTTTTCTTTATTGGATTATTCTCATAACAGCAGAGCATGTTGTTCAAGAGATGAGCCAAAGCCTGAAGAGATTTCCAGATCACTAAGTATGAGGAAAACTTAGAATGATAGAGACTGATCAATAAACAGAGACAAAAGGATAAAGTATCCATCTCAGGAAACATCCACAAACACAACCGGTGGTCAGGGACCAAATGCCTCTTCGGATTTCCTAGCTTACACACATATTTTAAGACATTTAGATGCAACTCTAAGACAGAAAAGGAGTTAAATAAAACTTTGAAAAGATTAACAACACTATTAACTTGATTACAATTGATCTGGTTATGAGAGGAATGGAAAATTTGATGGTTAGTTTTATCTGTCAACTTGACTGGGCTAAGGGATGCCCAGATAGCTGGTAAAACATTATCATAGGTGTGTCCATGAGAGTGTGTCTAGAAAAGCTTAACATTTGAAGAAGTGGATTAAGTAAAGAATATGCCTTCACTAGTGCTGGTGGGCATCATTCAATCCATTAAGGGCTTGAATAGAACAAGAAAGGTGTAAGAAGGGCAAATATGCTTTCTCTTGAGTTGGAATATCCATCTTCTTCTGCCCTAGGACTTTTGTGCTCCTGACTCTCAGGCCTTGGGTTTGGACTGGAACTATACAACTGGCTTCCCTGGGCCTCCAAGGAGCAGATGACAGATCATGGAACTTTTCAGCTTCCTTAATCATTTCAGGCAGTCTCTCCTTCTATGTATCTATATATATCCTACTGGTCCTGTGTCTCTGGAGAACCCTGCCTAATACAAGACCAAATATCAAATAGTTACATGTAAATAAAATAATTTTTAGTTTTGAGCAGAACATCTGAATATGTAATCTCAGATCCTGTATACCCAAGAGTTATTTTACAATTTTACCTTATTTTTTTTATAGAATTTGAGAGTTTGACCAAAAATCTTATAAACTTAAAATTCTAAAGTAAAAATAATCAATCAAATCACTAACCAAAAATAAGATACACCATTTAAATGTTCAAAGAGAAGCTTAACAACAATAAGTGAAGAGTCATATGGCACATTAGTGTATATTCTAATCAGAAGTCATAATAGGGCTCAGCAGGTGCTTGGGAAGCCAGAATTTCATTGTAAGTGCATTATACTGAATTTAGAATGCAAATCAAGTTGAATTTGTTGCTTCTCATTTTAACTGAAACTAAATGCGTATCCCAGTGGGAAAATTGCTAACAAAATTTCGTATTCCAAACTCCTAAATGTCTTGCTTTTACTTAATTTTAATTACTTTTTAAAAACTTTAATTTTTTGCTGATGTAATCTTGAGTAGAATGCAAAGATGTTTACCTGTATGTCTCATGATGTTCAAAACGAATGATTATGTGTCTGCATTCCCTAGTGTCCAGGCCAACAAGGAACAAGCCTAATTGTATGCTTTCCTTTATCACTTGACTCATTTTCACAGCTTGATGTACCATCAATTTCAAGATTCTTGTAAATTTAGAAAATGAGTTTGACCATAACTTGGCATAGATGAGATTCTTTTCCTTTAGTTTCTAGAAACATGACTACTGAAGCAAATAAAGTGCTATCCTATTTGCTTCTAAAAAGAGAGAGGAAATAAGTGGAAAGTACATTGACTGTTTTACTTCCTCAAAAATATACTCTCTTGGGGTAATCATTGTGCCGTCTGCTAATGAGTTTGAGAGTATAATCTGACATTGATGTTCTTTACGCATCATTTAATTGTTTCATGTTTAATTGCATTACAACAAAGACAACATCTGTGGCAATGAAGATATAAAGGATATTGTGTAAACTCAGAATGGAGTCACAAAACAGATTTCCCCATGGAAAAAAAATTTCCATGAAGTAGACTAACCATTTTGATTATGTTGAAGACAGAGGAGACCATAAGAAAACAACAACCAATGAATTAGTAAAAAAAAAAAAAAAAAAAAGAAAAAGAAAGAGAGCTTTTGAGAACCAACAATAGATTATAATTGTTGAAAACATAAATCACTTTTTTTGTTGTTTTAAAGTAGAAGGTTTAAGTTTTATCCCCTGTCTTCCATCAAAGGTTACATATACTATTAATGAAGTATCACAAAATTTTCAGATAATAAAATGCACTATAATAAGATTATCAATATATTGATATTCATTTTTGGTGGGTACAGTGACTTAATTTCTCCTCTATGAAATGAAGAATTCATTTTTAGCTGACCTAATTCTAAGGTTACTATATGCATTTTCACTCTGTGGAAATACTTTTTTTTTTAATAGACAGAAATGAAATATCTGGTATGTGGTAGAGAGATAGGGCTTCCCAGGTGGCGGTAGTGGTAAAGAACCTGCCTGCCAATGCGGGAGACTTAAGAGATGCAGGTTCATTCCTTGGGTTGGGAAGATTCCTGGAGAAGGGAATGGAAACCCACTCCAGCATTCTTGCCTGAAGAATCCCATGGACAGAGAAGCCTGGCAGGCTACAACCCATGGGGTTGGAAAACATTGGACACAACTGAAGTGACTTAGCACACATGCACTAGAGAGATAATGTACATTTAATAAAAAGAAAAAAAAATCAACTGTGTTAGAGACTGGAATGGTGTGTGCAATGAATGCACTAGGCCAAGGTACTGAATTTGAAAACAAGCATGAAATCCTGAAAGTAAATTTTCAATTTAATTTAGTATTTTTTAAAAAGATCAGATCAGATCAGATCAGTCGCTCAGTCGTGTCCGACTCTTTGCGACCCCATGAATCTCAGCACACCAGGCTTCCCTGTCCATCACCAACTCCCAGAGTTCACTCAGACTCATGTCCATCGAGTCAGTTGATGCCATCCAGCCATCTCATCCTCTATCGTCCCCTTCTCCTCTTGCCCCCAATCCCTCCCAGCATCAGAGTCTTTTCCAGTGAGTCAACTCTTCGCATGAGGTGGCCAAAGTATTGGAGTTTCAGCGTCAGCATCATTCCTTCCAAAGAAATCCCAGGGCTGATCTCCTTCAGAATGGACTGGTTGGATCTCCTTGCAGTCCAAGGGACTCTCAAGAGTCTTCTCCAACACCACACTTCAAAAGCAGCAACTCTTTGGCGCTCAGCCTCCTTCACAGTCCAACTCTCACATCCATACATGACCACAGGAAAAACCATAGCCTTGACTAGATGAACCTTTGTTGGCAAAGTAATGTCTCTGCTTTAGAATATGCTATCTAGGTTGGTCATAACTTTCCTTCCAAGGAGTAAGCGTCTTTTAATTTCATGGCTGCAGTCACCATCTGTAGTGATTTTGGAGCCCAGCAAAATAAAGTCTGACACTGTTTCCACCGTTTCCCCATCTATTTTCCATGAAGTGATGGGATCAGATACCATGATGTTGGTTTTCTGAATGTTGAGCTTTCAGCCAACTTTTTCACTCTCCACTTTCACTTTCATCAAGAGGCTTTTGAGTTCCTCTTCACTTTCTGCCATAAGGGTGGTGTCATCTGCATATCTGAGGTTATTGATATTTCTCCCGGCAATCTTGATTCCAGCTTGTGTTTCTTCCAGTCCAGCATTTCTCATGATGTACTCTGCATATAAATTAAATAAACATGGTGACAATATACAGGCTTGACGTACTCCTTTTCCTATTTGGAACCAGTCTGTTGTTCCATGTCCAGTTCTAACTGTTGCTTCCTAACCTGCATACAAATTTCTCAAGAGGAGGTCAGGTGGTCTGGTATTCCCATCTCTTTCAGAATTTTCCACAGTTTATTGTGATCCACACAGTCAGTAAGCAGCATTATAAAAATTATTCTTAAATGGCCACAAGGAAAAGATTCAAGGGTAAAAGGTGTGATTAAATCGATGTCTCTTAGACAAAGTTGCTATATATATGGGCCTAGAAATTATGATCTCATATAAACACACTTTCAACAATGGCTCCTCTAAGTTATTAGCATATTTTTATTATCTAAATTTCTACAATACTGAGAAGTCAATTTATTTTGAAGTATTTCCTGTAGTGCATAGGAACACTAAATTTTTGATTTTAGGGAAAGTTAAAACATGCAGTAAGTCTTACAATTTTGCCATCTCTTTGAGTAAATAACTGACCAAGGAAGTCAAAAAATTACATTATTGGCCTGCCACACTGATAGGTTAAGCAAATACATATTTCTGCCTGTATGAAGTTTATGAGTTAGAGCAGAAGACAGATATGAAACCAGATTTAACATCTGCTGAGCATATAGTGCTGTTGGATGTAGAAGTAACCTGTTCAAGGCACTTGTGAGAATTCTTTGAAAATGACATTTGAGACTTGAGTGATGGGAAGGAGTAATAACTAGGAAAGGAGAAATAGGGGGAGGAAACAGGGGCTCAGGCAAAAGGAAGAGTGAGGCAAAGATCTTAAGAAATGAAGAATATGAAACAAGTCGAGCATGGTTGCTGCATAGATGCAGGCAGAGAGTGGAAAGAAAGGAAATAAGAAGGTGGAAGTTCACCGCCTCTCGTTACAGTATACTATGTGAAAATCATGAAGCTTAAAACATTGCATGAGTCCCTCAGAATGATCCCAGAATGTGTCACATCAATAGATGTCTATCCACAATCACATCCTCTTTTTCTGTGGCTTTCTTCTTCTGGAAAGCTACCTCTTCAATTTCCCCACCATAGTTTCAGCTAAGCTGTGCCATAGCTCTGGGTGATGAGACATCTGGAAAGATGCCCCAGGGGAGGGCATCACTTCTAAATAAAAGCTAAAGGCTTATTAGGATAAATCATTTTTACCCTGTTTGTCTTTCCCTACTTCTGTTGTCTGGAAGGTAGATATGTGATCTGGAGATGCAGCAACCATATGATGACATAAGAATCAATCCTTGCATCTTAAGGATAGTGATGGGATAGATGGAACCTGAGATGAGGGAGTAGAGGATGAACCTTATTTTGCAGTTGATGTCACTGGCAGCCCCTAGTATCATGCACTAGGTAGACTGTGTGGCCACATGAGGATTCCTTGCCTTCAATCCCTTATAGATGCCATTGAGCCCCTTTATCAGAACTAAGCTGATATTCCCATATCCATTTAAGCCATCAGAGTTGAGTGTTCAGAGAACTCTTACCAATCACATTTCTAACTTCCAACAATGTTGAAAAAATGAAAAGTGAAAGTGAAGTTGCTCAGTCGTGTCTGACTCTGAGACCCCATGAACTGTAGCCTACCAGGCTTCTCCATCCATGGGATTTTCCAGGCAAGAGTACCAGAGTGGTTTGCCATTTCCTTCTCCAGGGGATCTTCCCAACCCAGGGATCAAACCCAGATGTCCTGCATTGCAGGCAGACGCTTTACCCTCTGAACCAGTTATCTTTCACCTATTAGGGGTCAAATATCTATGTTGACAGCCTGTATATTACTTGAGAAAAAATATTTTTGATAGTATACTCTTTCTATGTGAACATATAATTACTGTTGGAGTACTACTTTCTCCTCAGGCAGTGTTCTTGTAAACAGTTCAATTCCTCAGAGAGTCTATCCCTATTGCTTTCAAGCAAAATTAGTTTCTCATTTTCAGGGCTCCTAAGGAACCCTAGATATTGACCCTTTTACATTCTCTTATAGTTCTTCTATCTCCATCTTTGCTATCAGCTTTTGAGTTGGACTTTTAAAATATTTATTTTCTCTCCGTATTGCCTGCAATATTAGCCTAGAATATTCACACTAGTAGTAATATTTGTTATTCTCTAAGCTACATTCTCTAGGCTTCCCTTGTGGCTCATTCAGTAAAGAATCTTTGCTGCATTGCTGGACATCTGAGTTCCATCCCTTGGTTGGGAAGATCCTCTGGAATAGGAGGCATGGCAAAGCACTCCAGTGTTCTTTCCTGGAGAATCCCCATGGACAGAGGAGTCTGGCAGGCTGCAGTCCATGGTGTTGCAAAGAGTCGGACATGGCCTGAGGAACTAAGCACACTCAAGCTACATTTAAATTTTATTTAATGAGCACTCATATACAGTCCATGGGGTCGCAAGAGTTGGACATGACTTAGCGACTAAACCACCACCACCACCACCATATAGTGATTATCATATTCCAGACACTATTTTAATATTTTACAGGCATCATATGATTTAATGAATTTAATACTCATAACTACCCATTGAGGTAGGCACTATTACCATCCTTGTTTTATAGATGAGGAAACTGTAGCCTACAGGATTGATATAATCTCAAGGTCACAGATCTAGTAAGTTATGGAGCTTGGATTAAAACCCAGATAACAATGTTTGTGTTTGAAATAGAATCTCAGAATCAAATTTCAGATCAAAGGAACCTTAGAAATAATCTAGTCTTCTTTTATGTACAAGGAAATGTTGTGTATGATATGCAGAAATGTAGTGATATAAGGTAACTTATCTAGTGTTAACTGTTGTAAGAGCTGAGACTCTGGTCCAGATCTCCAGATTTACAGCTTAATGCTGCTTAATTGGGCTCCTAAAATTGATTTTGTATCAAAGTTACTTTGGAAACTGTTGTGATAATCCAGATTCTAGAGCCCACTCTCTAAAGATTCTGGTTTGAAATATAGACCTTTAAAAATAATCCCAAGATAATTTAGCTGTAAGACAGGTTTGGAAATTTTGAGTCTGCTGTACATGTGTATCTATCTATGTTTGGTCAAGAAAATAGGACCACCACAACTATCATGGGAAAAAGGTATGTAATATAGGCATTAAGGTTTGGATGAATTACAGAGAAGCTGGGGTAAAAAAGGTCTGAAAAAGACAGAATCAGAAAAATTCTCTGTAATTAATGTAATTAATGACTTTGGTGAGAAGCACTGGAGTGTGTGGAGCACTGGAGTGCGTGGGGAAATCTGAGAAGCTGCATAACTATAACCCAAGAGCAGCTGAGGAGTACTGTAAAGTCTCTATGTCTGGGTGCCACAGTCTTCCATGGATAGTGGCTTTTGTTTCACTGCTCTTGTCCAAATCACACAAGTTCCTCTCCCTGGAAACTCTAACCCAAAGTCATAAACAAAAGCTAGAAGATTCTGAGGGTCTAGTTGGCTGTTTAGAAGGGAGATGTGGTGCCAAGTGACCAACAGATTCCCTGCCTTTATGATCTTCAGCTCCTGTGTTCACATCCTTGTATGATCCCTTCACCTAAGAGTGGGCAGGATCTGCGACTTGTTTCTACAAAATGTGATAAAGGTAATGGGATGTATGTGATTATATTCGTGTGATTACATAAGCTTGTAGTACCTCTCTTGCTGGAGTCTCTACATCATTGTCTTTGAAGAAGCCAGTTACTATGAATTCCACAACTACAAGAAAATGAATGTTACTAACAACTACATGAGTGGGCAGGTGGCTTTTTCCCTAACTGAGACTGAGACAAGAGCCTACCCTAGCATTTTGGTTGTAACTTCATGTGAGAACTTGAAGCAGTGAATCAAGCTAAATTGTGAGATAACAAATGTGTATTTTAAGAGTTGTAATTTATTACAGAGAACTAGATAACTAGTATGACATATGGTCTGGTACAACAATACCTACTATTGGATGCTGATATTACTAAAACCTGAAGTGTGTGTCATTAGCTTTAGGAACAAGTGGTGAGTGGTTAGGGATTTTCATTGGACATGGAAAAATGGGGAGCTGTTTTAGTTAGTGGCAACATTTTTGGTAAAACTCTACCACACTCTAACTTAGAAGAAAGTATATAGAGTGAATCATCTCGTAACTTTATTTTAACTGTTGCAGAGACAAAATGATGAAAATGGGAGCTGGTTGCAACCAACTGCATTTGACAAGGCAATTAAGAAAGAAATAAGCTCGGGAGAAACAAAGTGTTTTTAAACAGAATTTGGAACTAATCTAAATAATTCAGAAATTGAAGTATTGTAAATGGCACCACTTCTCAACAAATCCAGAGTGGTGCCATTATGGCATAGCTTCAGTTTAAAGACCAAATCCAAGCTGTAACTGATGCAGCCTTTGTTAGGACCTGGGAAGAGTTTAAGAGGATATTTAGTAGATTCTTTCAACTGTTAAAAAGGCTTCCAGAAAACCTTAGGATCAGATCAGATCAGATCAGTCACTCAGTCGTGTCCAACTATTTGCGACCCCATGAATCGCAGCACACCAGGCCTCTCTGTCCATCACCAACTCCCGGAGTTCACCGAGACTCACGTCCATCGAGTCAGTGATGCCATCCAGCCATCTCATCCTCTGTCGTCCCTTTCTCCTTTTGCCCCCAATCCTTCCCAGCATCAAAATCTTTTCCAATGAGTCAACTCTTCACACGAGGTGGCCAAAGTACTGGAGTTTCAGCTTTAGCATCATTCCTTCCAAAGAAATCCCAGGGCTGATCTCCTTCAGAATGTACTGGTTGGATCTCCTTGCAGTCCAAGGGACTCTCAAGAGTCTTCTCCAACACCACACTTCAAAAGCATCAGTTCTTCGGCGCTCAGCCTTCTTCACAGTCCAACTCTCACATTATGCCATACATGTGGCCATACATGACCACAGGAAAAACCATAGCCTTGACTAGACGAACCTTTGTTGGCAAAGTAATGTCTCTGCTTTTGAATATGCTATCTAGGTTGGTCATAACTTTCCTTCCAAGGAGTAAGCATCGTTTAATTTCATGGCTGCAGTCACCATCTGTAGTGATTTTGGAGCCCAGCAAAATAAAATCTGACACTGTTTCCACTGTTTCCCCATCTATTTCCCATGAAGTGATGGGACCGGATGCCATGATGTTCGTTTTCTGAATGTTGAGCTTTAAGCCAACTTTTTCACTCTCCTCCTTCACTTTCATCAAGAGGCTTTTGAGTTCCTCTTCACTTTCTGCCATAAGGGTGGTGTCATCTGCATATCTGAAGTTATTGAAATTTCTCCCGGCAATCTTGATTCCAGCTTGTGTTTCTTCCAGTCCAGCGTTTCTCATGATGTACTCTGCATATAAGTTAAATAAACACAGTGACAATATACAGGCTTGACGTACTCCTTTTCCTATTTGGAACCAGTCTGTTGTTCCATGTCCAGTTCTAACTGTTGCTTCCTGACCTGAATACAGATTTCTCACGAGGCAGGTCAGGTGGTCTGGTATTCCCATCTCTTTCAGAATTGTCCACAGTTGATTGTAATCCACACAGTCAAAGGCTTTGGCATAGTCAATAAAGCAGAAATAGATGTTTTTCTAGAACTCTCTTGCTTTTTCGATGATCCAGCGGATGTTGGCAATTTGATCTCTGGTTCCTCTGCCTTCTAAAACCAGCTTGAACATCAGGAAGTTCACGGTTCACATATTGCTGAAGCCTGGCTTGGAGAATTTTGAGCATTACTTTACTAGCGTGTGAGATGAGTGCAACTGTGCTGTGGATGTGACTGGTGATAGAAGCGAGGTCCAATGCTGTAAAGAACAATATTGCATAGGAACCTGGAATGTCAGGTCCATAAATCAAGGCAAATTGGAAGTGGTCAAACAAGAGATGGCAAGAGTGAATTTCGACATTCTAGGAATCAGCAAACTGAAATGGACTGGAATGGGTGAATTTAACTCAGATGACCGTTATATCTACTACTGCAGGCCGGAATCCCTCCAAAGAAATGAAGTGGCCATCATGGTCAACAAAAGAGTCCGAAATGCAGTACTTGGATGCAACCTCAAAAACGACAGAATGATCTCAGTTCATTTCCAAGGCAAACCATTCAATATCACAGTAATCCAAGTCTATGCCCCAACCAGTAAGGCTGAAGAAGCTGAAGTTCAATGGTTCTATGAAGACCTACAAGACCTTTTAGAACTAAGAGCCAAAAAAGATGTCCTTTTCATTATAGGGGACTGGAATGCAAAAGTAGGAAGTCAAGAAACACCTGGAGTAACAGGCATATTTGGCCTTGGAATACGGAATGAAGCAGGGCAAAGACTAATAGAGTTTTGCCAAGAAAATGCACTGGTCATAACAAACACCCTCTTCCAACAACACAAGAAAAGACTCTATACATGGACATCACCAAATGGTCAACACCGAAATCAGATTGATTATATTGTTTGCAGCCAAAGATGGAGAAGCTCTATACAGTCAGTAAAAACAAGATGAGGAGCTGACTGTGGCTCAGACCATGAACTCCTTATTGCCAAATTCAGACTTAAATTGAAGAAAGTAGGGAAAACCACTAGACCATTCAGGTATGACCTAAATCAAATCCCTTATGATTATACAGTGGAAGTGAGAAATAGATTTAAGGGCCCAGATCTGATAGATAGAGTGCCTGATGAACTATGGAATGAGGTTGGTGACATTGTACATGAGACAGGGATCAAGACCATCCCCATGGAAAAGAAATGCAAAAAAGCAAAATGGCTGTCTGGGGAGGCCTTACAAATAGCTGTGAAAAGAAGAGAAGTGAAAAGCAAAGGAGAAAAGGAAAGATATAACCTTAGGATATAGTCCTTCAAATGCCTCATGTATCCAAAGTACCCATAATTGAATCTACAGAAAGAAATATGTCAAGAAAAACAAATGTGGGCTAGAACTGGGCACATATAATTGAGTAGAATCAAATATGTGGAGACGTGTTTGAGACACAAGTGGGAGAGCTATATTACCATCCTAAACACAAAGAATCAGAGATGTATTTGACATTGAAAAGAACCTCTTGTTCCCACAGAAAAGCATACACCCCCCTTGTGCTTTTCAGAAGTAAACGTCCAAAATGGTGAAAAAGGAAGCACCTTGCAGAGAGCAGATTTGAAAACTATGGGTAACAATGTGGCGCTATTCCAGACACAATAACTGGAGCCCGGAGAAGGCAATGGCACCCCACTCCAGTACTCTTGCCTGGAAAATCCCATGGACAGAGGAGCCTGGTAGGCTGCAGTCCATGGGTCATGAAGAGTCGGACACGACTGAGCGACTTCACTTTCACTTTTCACTTTCATGCATTGGAGAAGGAAATGGCAACCCACTCCAGTGTTCTTGCCTGGAGAATCCCAGGGACGGGGGTGTCTGTTGGGCTGCCATCTATGGGGTCGCACAGAGTTGGACATGACTGAAGCGAATTAGTAGCAGCAGCAGGAGCAATGAAGGAATAGGACCCTCCTCAGAGTAAAACAAACTTGCAGCATTTTCCAGCATTATTTAAGAAGTTTTGGAGAGTGGTGATTGCCATGTGCTGGGAAGTCTCTTGCTTTTTGGATGGAAATGTTATCATCTATGTCTTTCACATTGGATATTGGGCATATAGCTTGCTTCTTTAGTTCCTATGTCTCTGGATCAAGAAGAACTGAATTTGGATTCAGCTGTAACCCCGCCCCCCTCCCCTGCCGCCCCAGAAGATGTACAGATATATCTATGATATATATATATATATCTATGATATATATATCATATATCTATATCATATCATATGAGATATATATATATATATATATATATATATATATATATATATACACATATATATCACAGCATTCTGGACTTAATGTCTGATGCCATGAGTGGATGTGACATTTGAGATGTCTTATTTTGGGAGTCATATTTTGCATGAGGTAGGCACATACATAAATTTGAACAAGAAAGTAGAGTGCAGTGGATTATATGGTTTAGCAAATAGTCACTTGTTTTCACCATGTATTCTTCAAAAAAGTGTATTTCCATGCCCCTTTGTTTTTGGACTGGCGTTATTACTTAATTGGTCAAAGGAATGTGAGGAGAGGTGGCAGTGTGTCAGTTATAGGCCTATACTTTAGAAGGCACCAAGTACTTCTGCTTGTTCCTCAGGAAGCTCCAGAATACTTTAATGGGAAGAACATGGTCCCACGTGGCTATTGTCCCTTCAGCCTTGGTCCCGAATGACTATACATGGAGCAGAGCTACAGGCCTGTGAGTGGAGGAATAAATGTTTGTTGTTGTATGTCACCAACTTTGGGGGTGGTTTATCATCAAAAAACTACCTGACACCAAGCTTAGTTAAATTGTTTGATTACACTTGGCTTATTCAAAATTTCCTGGCCCATGTCCTAATTGAAACACCCAGTCAGTCACTCTAATTCTTAGCAGATACTTAATGCTATATGTGTAGATTCAAATGTATAAAAGAAACCATTATTCTTTAATTCAAAAGTGTACTATACATATTAAGTGCATAAGAGTAAAGGCCTATGATGGATGAGACCAACTCTCAAAGGTTAAAAAAAGTGTATATATGTATGTATGCATGAATATGGAGAGGGAAGTAGGGAGGAAGGGGAGGAGAGAGACTAAATTTGGGCTACCTAAATCTTCACTGTCATTACTGCATCATCAGTGTGTACAAGCCTAGGGGTGGGTAGGGGAGAAAACAAAGGTACAAGGAACTATGAAATAGAAAGTTAGAATGTTATAAGCCAGGGAATCCACCTGTAGTTATACTTGAAGCAATTTAAAAGTGTCCTCATCTTCATATACCTTGGGATGGATACAAGTACATAGACTGAATTTGCTCTGATTTCTTTTGTTAATGAATGTTGTTAGTGTACTTCCTGAACAAGGGAAAAAAATTCTGTCTCTTCTTGTCATGTTGACAGCTTTTGCTACATAAATAGATAGCTATGTAGGCAGATACCAAAGTGTGAACTTCCCCCATGCATTTTAATTGGATGCTAGACTTGAAGTGTGGGATTGAGCATTTAAATGGTAAGGGTGCCCATCAAAGAAGCCCAGATATTTGCTTTAAGTCAGTAAAGTGGGCACTGCATAGTTAACAGTGGAAATACTTTGCTATATATTAGTAACTAACTTGTAGATCCCAGAAGCAGTCCTAAAGAGGGGTGTTTTTGTTATCAATAGCAAAAACACATCTCTTCAAATTTTTATTTCTATTAAATCTTTCCTAGAACAGACTGCTTTGGGAAACTGAATTTAAGCTTCCTGCATGCCAGGGATAAGCCTTTTGATTACTTTTTCTCTAAAAGTTTTTGTTTTTGGCACTAATGACAAATATTAATTTATCCATGATTAATCCATTGATTGAACAAATATTTACTTAGTGTTTACAAGGTTATAGGTCCTGGAGTCATCAGGTAAAAAACACAGAAATGGCTGCTGTTATCATGAAGCTTTTCTTTATGGAAAAAGCTTCAATAAATCAGTAAAAAGAGACATGTATGTGATGATTATGAATTGCAGTGTATTGTAGAAACCAGGGACTAAGACAGACCAAAGAAGTAGTCCTTAAAAAGATGAAATTTAACCCAAAACCTAAGGTGGGAGAAAGGGGCTGGATGTGCATGTGGAGAGGATTTCAGTATAAAGGGAAGTGTGTGCAAAGGACCTAACATGACATTTCTCATGCTCCATTTTTTTTTTTTTTCTACTTTAGAATTTGCTGCCTATTGAATATTCTTATAGCTCCAGACCTGGACTGCCTACAAGTTAGTCAGGTATTAAAGATGTCAAATTTATCCTGAAGAAAGGATGTCTTTTAAATACACTGAAATCGTATTGTAGCCTTCAAGAAGCTGTATCTTTTCCTTGTTGCAAGAAGTATTTCTATATTTCTTATTGCATAAGGAAAGGAATCCCTTAGGGCCAAGAACATCAATGCCCACAGTAAACGTCTAACCTGTCTCAACAGGACATAGAGACAATTGCTTGGCCTTTTTACTCTTTCATTTCTTCCTGTGCTTCTCTTTGTTGACTGTTATCTGCCATTCCCTTAAATTGTGCTAACTAATCCAAAGACTGCTAAGTCGCTTCAGTCGTGTCCAAATCTGTGCGACCCCAGAGACGGCAGCCCACCAGACACCCCCGTCCCTGGGATTCTCCAGGCAAGAACACTGGAGTGGGTTGCCATTTCCTTCTCCAGTGCATGAAAGTGAAAAGTGAAAGTGAAGTTGCTCAGTCATGTTCGACTCTTCACGACCCCATGGACTGCAGCCTACCAGGCTCCTCCGTCCATGGGATTTTCCAGGCAAGAGTACTGGAGTGGGGTGCCATCGCCTTCTCAGAATCCAAAGACTAGTCTTTCTGAAAACAATTTAAACAATGTAAATATTTTCCTTTGTATTCTTGGGATACTCCCAGTCCCCTCCCTAATGGGCAACTTTTTTTTTTTTTTTCTTTTTTCCCTTTGAAACAATTGACTCTCCGTTTCTTTTATTGTCAATTTATTTTATAATCATTCTGTGTTCCTCCCACTCCAGAGAGAAATATTCTTAAAGTACAGGGAAAAAGAGGACCTCTTGAGGTTTCTATAGAAGTTATCAATTTTCAGTTTCCAATGATGATGGCTTAGATTTGTGATGAGTATATAACTATAAAGTTTTAGATTGGGGCTCATGTATTATGTGCATGAAATAAAGGATTATTTTCTGTTTATTTCTAATAATTCTCTAAACCACATGCTAAGTGATTAGAAAAAAAAAAAATATATATATATATTGCATTTGTTCACTGTCACTGACTTTCCAGAATAGAATAAGCTTAAAAATAATTAATGTGTAGGCAAACCAGTAGGAATGATGAGAGAAGCTGTAAAGTAGGTTAGAAGAAAATCTCTAACGACTCTGTCATTTGAGCACATTCTGAACCTCATTGGTTCAGACTCATTGGTTCAAAACTCTTTTTGGATTGAGAGAAAAATATTTTATTCAAGTATGATTGACTTAAAGTAATAGTTTCAGGTATACATTATAGTGACTTAATATTTTTATATATTATGAAAGAGAAAATGTATTAAAATGATGTCAACTGCCAACTAGTTTCTTTTTCTCTGTCTTTGGTCTAGTTGCAGGAAAACTGGGACCATGCCAAATAAGGATGCATCCTTAGAAGAAAGTTTGTAAGTCAAAAGACCTGACTCTAAAATTTTTTAAAGAAGTATCGTGAAAATGCAGATCAAGTAATATCCTAGTATTGAAGAAATGGAACTGCATAATTATGAAAAGTAGAGAAGATAAAACTTTTAGAAATATATGTCTCCACTTGAGAGAATCTTAGGAAGGCTGTGGTTACACTACTAAAGAGAGAATTAGAAATTAGATGACAAGTTCTATGTGAATTTAGTTATGGGGTATATTACAGAGTCAGCAAGTCCGTCTGTCAGTAGAAATTATGAAATGAATGCATGGCTATACAAATGAAAATAAGAATATCTAATGTGAAGAAAGCTGAGTGCCGAAGAATTGATGTTTTTGAACTGTGGTGTTGGAGAAGACTCTTGAGAGTCCCTTGGACTGCAAGGAGATCCAACCAGTCCATTCTAAAGGAGATCAGTCCTGAGTGTTCTTTGGAAGGACTGATGCTAAAGCTGAAACTCCAATACTTTGACCACCTTATGCGAAGAGTTGACTCACTGGAAAAGACTCTGATGCTGGGAGGGATTGGGGGCAGGAGGAGAAGGGGACAGCAGAGGATGAGATGGCTGGATGGCATCACTGACTCGATGGACATGAGTCTGAGTGAACTCCGGGAGTTGGTGATGGACAGGGAGGCCTGGCGGGCGGCAATTCATGGGGTTGCAAAGAGTCGGACACGACTGAGCGACTGAACTGAACTGAACTGAATGGTAGCTATAGTAGTGGACCAAGAATAGAAAGAATGAGTTCATACCTTCTCTTGATTGTATTACCAAATAACCATTAATTGGAATATATAAATGAACCCTAATGGTCATTGAAACCAGATTTTTACCTGTAAGCAATTGCTTCCTCTGGAAAATATAACTGATCCAGAATAACTTGACTTTAGTGCCTTTTTGTTCCCACTTGTAATGCCCTGGCGATGACCCTCCTTTATCAGTCATTAAGCTCTTATATTCAGGAATTTTCAGTGAAGGGAGAACTCTTCATTGCATTTTCATCCTGCTTCATGTTATGGTACAGATAGTCTTGTTTTATAAATGTTTATCAAAATTGTCAGTTACTAGAGATTGAAACTGGCATTTCTATTCTTTACTCTTCAGTGACTCACAGCAACTTATCCTTTGACTCATCCATATATTTAAATATTTTCACACATTAAAAAATGTTCTAGAAATAAAATGTAGGTTATTTCTGTTCTTTCCAAAATTAGTCCGAGAAGTAGGTACAATAAAGCTACTTGTGCTGTATCAGCACTCTCCAGATGGAGAAAGGAAAATCAAGTGCCCCATCCACATGCCCTCCTTCCTGTCCCCTTTTTGAATATTCAGTATAATAATAATCATTGGTCTGAAAGTTGGAGATATGTCATTGGCCTTTAATCTGTATTGAAAACAAGCATTAAATAAAAAAAATGATACTATCCAAATCACCTTTTATGAGGGGAATATCTGGGTTTTTCCTCCTTCTGTGGAGAACTCAACCCATTTTAGTTTAGTTACTTCCAATAAGACATCAAATTCCAAATTTTCTTGCCCAAATTGCCTTCTCTTTTTTGACTTTAGACCGGCATATCCAATTCCTTTCTGATAGCCACATTCATAATTAGAATGATCTTGTGAAAATGTAAGTTAAATTATATCCCTCTGTTGTTTAAACTCATCCACTGACTTCCTAATTTTTAGATATAATTCAATATCTTCAGTTCAGTTCAGTTCAATCACTCAGTCATGTCCAACTCTTTGCGACCCCATGAATCACAGCATGTCAGGCCTCCCTGTCCATCACCAACTCCCGGAGTTCACTCAGACTCATGTCCATCGAGTCAGTGATGCCATCCAGCTGTCTCATCCTCTGTCGTCTCCTTCTCCTCCTGCCCCCAATCCCTCCCAGCATCAGGGTCTTTTCCAATGAGTCAACTCTTCGCATGAGGTGGCCAAAGTACTGCATTTTCAGCTTTAGCACCATTCCTTCCAAAGAAATCCCAGGGCTGATCTCCTTCAGAATGGGATTCTCAAGAGTCTTCTCCAACACCACAGTTCAAAAGCATCAATTCTTCGGCGCTCAGCCTTCTTCACAGTCTAACTCTCACATCCATACATGACCACAGGAAAAACCATGGCCTTGACTAGACGAACCTCTGTTGGCAAAGTAATGTCTCTGCTTTGGAATATGCTATCTAAGTTGGTCATAACTTTCCTTCCAAGGAGTAAGCGTCTTTTAATTTCATGGCTGCAGTCACCATCTGCAGTGATTTTGGAGCCCAAAAAATAAAGTCTGACACTGTTTCCACTGTTTCCCCATCTATTTCCCATGAAGTGATGGGACCGGATGCCATGATCTTCATTTTCTGAATGTTGAGCTTTAAGCCAACTTTTTCACTCTCCACTTTCACTTTCATCAAGAGGCTTTTTAGTTCCTCTTCACTTTCTGCCATAAGGGTGGTGTCATCTGCATATCTGAGGTTACTGAAATTTCTCCCGGCAATCTTGATTCCAGCGTGTGCTTCTTCCAGTCCAGCGTTTCTCATGATGTACTCTGCATATAAGGTAAATAAACAGGGTGACAATATACAGCCTTGATGAACTCCTTTTCCTATTTGGAACCAGTCTGTTGTTCCATGTCCAGTTCTAACTGTTGCTTCCTGACCTGCATACAGATTTCTCAGTAGGCAGATCAGGTGGTCTGGTATTCCCGTATCTTTCAGAATTTTCCACAGTTTATTGTGATCCACACAGTCAAAGGCTTTGGCATAGTCAATAAAGCAGAAATAGATGTTTTTCTGGAAATCTCTTGCTTTTTGATGATCCAGCGGATGTTGGCAATTTGATCTCTGGTTCCTCTGCCTTTTCTAAAACCAGCTTGAACATCAGGAAGTTTACAGTTCACATATTGCTGAAGCCTGGCTTGGAGAATTTTGAGCATTGCTTTACTAGCGTGTGAGATGAGTGCAATTGTGCAGTAGTTTGAGCATTCTTTGGCATTGCCTTTCTTTGGGATTAGAATGAAAACTGAGCTTTTCCAGTCCTGTGGCCACTGCTGAGTTTTCCAAATTTGCTGGCATATTGAGTGCAGCACTTTCACAGCATCTTCTTTCAGGATTTGAAATAGCTCAACTGGAATTCCATCACCTCCACTAGTTTTGTTCATAGTGATGCTTTCTAAGGCCCATTTGACTTCACATTCCAGGATGTCTGACTCTAGGTGAGTGATCACACCATCGTGATTATCTGGGTCATGAAGATCTTTTTTATACAGTTCTTCTGTGTATTCTTACCATCTCTTCTTAATATCTTCTGCTTCTGTTAGGTCCATACCATTTCTGTCCTTTATCGAGCCCATCTTTGCATGAAATGTTCCCTTGGTATCTCTAATTTTCTTGAAGAGATCTCTAGTCTTTCCCATTGTGTTGTTTTCCTCTATTTCTTTGCACTGATCACTGAGGAAGGCTTTCTTATCTCTTCTTGCTATTCTTTGGAACTCTGCATTCAGATGCTTATATCTTTACTTTTCTCCTTTGCTTTTCACTTCTTTTCAGAGCTATTTGTAAGGCCTCCTCAGACAGCCATTTGGCTTTTTTGCATTTCTTTTCCATGGTGATGGTCTTGATCCCTGTCTCCTGTACAATGTCACCAACCTCATTCCATAGTTCATCAGGCACTCTATCTATCAGATCTAGGCCCTTAAATCTATTTCTCACTTCCACTGTATAATCATAAGGGATTTGATTTAGGTCATACCTGAATGGTCTAGTGGTTTTCCTTACTTTCTTCAGTTTAAGTCTGAATTTGGCAATAAGGAGTTCATGGTCTGAGCCACAGTCAACTCCTGGTCTTGTTTTTGCTAACTGTATAGAGCTTCTCTATCTTTGGCTGCAAAGAATATAATCAATCTGATTTCGGTGTTGACCATCTGGTGATGTCCATGTATAGAGTCTTTTCTTGTCTTGTTGGAAGAGGGTGTTTGCTATGACCAGTGTATTTTCTTGGCAAAACTCTATTAGTCTTTGCCCTGCTTCATTGCATATTCCAAGGCCAAATTTGCCTGTTACTCCAGGTGTTTCTTGACTTCCTACTTTTGCATTCCAGTCCCCTGTAATGAAAAGGACATCATTTTTGGGTGTTAGTTCTGAAAGGTCTTGTAGGTCTTCATAGAACCATTCAACTTCAGCTTCTTCAGCGTTACTGATTGGGGCATAGACTTGGATTACTGTGATAGTGAATGGTTTGCCTTGGAAACGAACAGAGATCATTCTGTCGTTTTTGAGAGTGCATCCAAGTACTGCATTTCGGACTCTTTTGTTGACCATGATGTCCACTCCATTTCTTCTGAAGGATTCCGGCCTGCAGTAGTAGATATAACGGTCATCTGAGTTAAATTCACCCATTCCAGTCCAATTTAGTTAGCTGATTCCTTGAATGTCCACGTTCACTCTTGCCATCTCTTGTTTGACCACGTCCAATTTGCCTTGATTTATTGACCTGACATTTCAAGTTCCTATGCAGTATTGTTCTTTACAGCATCGGACCTCGCTTCTATCACCAGTCACGTCCACAGCTGGGTATTGTTTTTGCTTTGGCTCCATCCGTTCATTCTTTCTGGAGTTATTTCTCCACTGATCTTCAGTAGCATATTGGGCACCTACTGACCTGGGGAGTTCCTCTTTCAGTATCCTATCATTTCGCCTTTTCATACTGTTCATGGGGTTCTCAAGGCAAGAATGCTTAGTGGAGTATAAAATTCTGTATCATGTCGGGTTCCACTTAGCTTTCTGGTCTCAAGTTTTATATCTCTTATCCTTTGAGGACTGTGTGGATATATATTCTTTCTGAGCATAAAAGGAGATTTCTATTTCTCATTTACTTTTGGTCCTAAGTTGGGAACAAATGAGCAGTTTTTAATCAATGGAATGTGAATGAGAGGGATGTACCCCATTTGCAAGACCAATGTTTCTGTTGTGATCCACTCTCTTCCTTGGAGGAGAAGAGTTCTGAAGTGGAAAGAATCTGTGTGCCTGAACCACCACTGGAAGAAAAAACACCCAGAAAAGCAATCTGATTGGCTTTGCACAGCAGCAAGAAATATATTTTCATTATGTTAAGTTGTTGAGACTTTGTATTAGTTACTAAAACATTTGTGTTTTTGAATCCTAACTAATGAACTTCCATCAAAAAGGTTTTCTAATGTTCAGGTTCTTGATCACATCTAACCCAGTCGTGCTACAGGGCCTTAGTACATATTAACCTTACCACCAGGAGTGCTCCTTCATCTACTCTTTGAGTAATTCCTGCTCCTTCCAGCTATCAGCCTAAATCTGCAATCTATTATACTTATTACACTAAATAACCTGTATTTTTATTTTATAAAACTTATTAAAATTTGTATTATATATTTTTTGCATTCAAACAGGAAGCTCTAAGATCCATTTTATTTGGTTTAGTTGTATGTCATAAAAGTTCTACAAATTCCAGAGGTAGCAACCTTGAATTGATAGTTGTTCACAAAGAGATTGGGGCCAATAAGTAGTTGTTGACTCAGATATGGTGAGGAGACATGACTCTGAGATAAAGAAGCTTTCATAAACAGCTGGTAAAAATAAAGGCCGATTTCTGAAAGTCCTTTGATTTAGAGGTTAAGACTGCACATCCTTAGCCATATTGTAGGAAAGACCTCTTTGATTCAAACCTATACCTGTTCTGTATCTTGTAACCATAAAAGTATACTAGTTTATAAGAAGTCCACTTGAGACATCTAGATTGTGTTACATTCTGTGAACTATCAATACATGTTAAATGATTATCTTGGAAAAAACCACCATTTAACCTTCAAAATAGGAGGTAAAATCTTTAGGCTGTAACACATGATCCATGATCTAAGTGTGGTTCAGTTCAGGTCAGCTCAGTAACTCAGTCATGTCCGACTCTTTGAGACACCATGGGCTGCAGCATGCCAGGCTTCCCTGTCCTTCATCAACTCCTGGAGCTTGCTCAAACTCATGTCCATCGAGTTGGGTATGCTATCCAACCATCTCATCCTCTTTCGTCCCCTTCTCCTTCTGCTTTCAATCTTTCCCAGCATCAGGGTCTTTTGCAGTGAGTCAGTTCTTCACATCAGGTGGCCAAAGTTATGGAGTTTCAGCTTCAGCATCAGTTCTTCCAATGAATATTCAGGACTGATTTCCTTTAGGACTGATTGGTTTGATCTCCTTGCAGTCCAAGGGTTATCTAAGTGTGGTTATCTATCCATTAAAGAGAATCCTGCCCTTAGAGATAAACTCCTCAAATGAGATTATGATGTACAGGGAATATCTAGGAATTGGTAGTCTAAGCATATAGGTCTTTTCCTGAAATTCAGTTAAAGAAAGTATACAGAAGAGAACATTTTGGCTAGACTAAAATAGTCTAAATATAAGCACAACTTTACTTGGTTAGATATATTTAGATACATACAAATTTGAACCAGTTCACAAAATAAAAAAAGGTAGGGTATGCTTATAGAAGAATGATCACTTGTTCAAAGGCTGACTCCTTGAATTGTATCATAGCAAATATTGTAGTTTACTGGGCTGAGTTGATAGCACAATCTTCTAGTCACTAATTCATTCATTCCATAAATACATATGGACTTAGGTACTGCTTTATGTATTATGGATAAAAAGTATACAAAGCAGACAAAATCCTCTGCATTCATGGATCTAATACTAGCAGGGGAAAAGTGAAGTCACTCAGTTGTGTCTGACTCTTTGCAACCCCATGGACTGTAGCCTACCAGGGTCTTCTGTCCATAGGTTTTTCTAGGCAAGAGTACTGGAGTGGGTTGCCATTTCCTTCTCCAGGGGATCTTCCCGACCCAGGGATTGAACCCAGGTCTCCCTCATTGCAGGCAAATGCTTTACTTTCTGAGCCACCACAATAGGGGAAAACCAATGATAAATGAACTAAAATAAAGCAAATTACCAAGTAAGTTAGAAGGTATAGTGGTACGGATAAAAATAAAAAGAATATTCATAGCAATTGGGGGGTGTGGATTTTTAAATCTCTTTTGTGAAATTTTAAGTATCATGACCAGGGAAGACCACTAAAAGATAAATTATGAACAAGACTTGAAAGAGGTAAGACAGAGGTACCTATGGAGAAACCTGGGCAAAGACAAATCCAGGTAGCAAAATCAGGAAGTGTAAAATCCTCATCAGGATCCAAATCTAGAAGAATGGTACTGAAGAACTTAGTTACAGGGCAGCAATGGAGAAACAGACATAGAGAATAGCCTTATGGACATGGGGAGAGGAGAGGAGAGGATGAGATGTATGGAAAGAGTAATATGGAAACTTACATTACTCTATGTAAAATAGATAGCCAATGGGAATTTGCTGTGTGGCTCAGTAAACTCAAACAGGGGCTCTGTATCAACCTAGAGGAGTGGGATGGGGAGGGAGATGGGAGGGAGGTTCAAAGGAGAGGGGATATATGTATACCTATGGCTGATTCATGTTGAGGTTTGACAGAAAACAACAAAATTCTGCAAAGCAATTATCCTTCAATAAAAAAAATAAAATCCAAATTTCAGAAATGAATTCTTTAGTGTCATTTTTCCTCACCATCTTTGATGTACAAGTTTACACAGGATTTTTAAAAATGTGAATGTTCCAATTCTTAAGCTGGGTATTGGATCATGATTGTTCATTTTATAATTCTCCTTCATAGCTCATACATCGGAGAAGGCAATGGCACCCCACTCCAGTACTCTTGCCTGGAAAATCCCATGGATGGAGGAGCCTGGTGTGCTGCAGTCCATGGGGTCGCTAAGAGTCAGACATGACTGAGTGACTTCAGTTTCACTTTTCACTTTCATGCATTGGAGAAGGAAATGGCAATCCACTCCAGTGTTCTTGCCTGGAGAATCCCATGGACGGGGGAGCCTGGTGGGCTGCCGTCTATGGGGTCGCACAGAGTCGGACACGACTGAAGTGACTTAGCAGAAGTAGCAGCAGCAGCAGCTCATACATTCTGTCACACTACGTATATGTATCATAAACACACACACTTCACATATGCACATGTATTTGGATAATGCTAGCTGATGAATCAATAATCCCCCAAAACTATCAGACTGAAATTTATTTCTTACTCCTGTAATCGGAGTGTTCCTAGTTGGGGGACAGCCTTTCTTTACATGATGATATTCAGGACTGAGTTTCCATTCATCTCATAGCTCTTTATTAGTAGAAAAAGAAGGAACAGCATCCAACTGGTAACTATTTTAAAGAAGCCAAAGTTTTATTTAAATTGTTAAATATATATTACATGCAAAAAAAGTGTCTGTATAATTGTAAGACAAGTAGAACGAATACCTATATATCTTTTATACACTTAAAAAATCAATTATTAATGGGCCTTCAAAGTCCCACCTGAGTCATTTGTTCTTGCATCTCAGTGGAAATCACTACCCTTAGTTTTCTGTTAATTTACCATATATATATATATGGGCATCTCTATCTAATGTGCTGTATCATTTTTTCCTATGTCTAAACTATATAGTTGGAATATTGCTGCATATATGTATCTCTGACTTGGTTTTTTCATTTAACATTGTTTTATAATTCACCCATGTTGATACGTGTGGTTATAAGTCACTAATTTCATAGTGCTTTTTATTCTACATTCTCAATACACCACAATATATTTTTAATTTATCATAAAATGAGCATTATATAACTTTGTTCTCTACTATACATATACCAGTGATTCTCTAAGGTATTGTTTTGGACATTTTTTCCCTCACCTCTTCAAGTTCTTTTACCTTCATATGTATCTTTAGCATTTATGAACCTCTTAGCTGCTGCCAAGATCAATATGCTATGTTGATTGTCATATACCTGAATCTCCTGATTCTTCTAGCCGCTTTTGGGCTTGAGAAGTGATTGTTACAGAGCAAGGTATCTAGCTTCCAAACAACTGTCCAAGGTTCAATGTTGCAACTTAAAGTGAGGAAGAGTTGATTTTCTGGTAGGGCAACTTTGACCAATGAAAACAAAATAGGAAGGAATAAATGGATAAATTCTGTCCCTTCCTGCATCCCCTGCACTGTTTTAATGCATATTTTGTTCTGTAGAACCCTGTCAGAATCATCCCACATGACCAGGTGGAATGCAGCTGTCAAACAGCAGTTGTTGTCCATCCTCAACTCCTCTTGAAGCAGTTACCATTATAGTAACTCATCACCTTGTATTACTTTCCATCTTTCCCTGTCTTGCTTCATTTTCCCTCATACTATTTGTCCTGGGATTTCAACTCACAAATTAACCATTGGCATTAAGGCTCTGAATTTTAATGCAGGAGTTACATTTTAATGATAGGAGTTACATCTATATAGTAATTTCTGGACTTGGTTTATTAATCTGTTTTCCAAAATATTCCATAAGGATTGGATGAGCTTTCCCATTGTATTACATTAGATCAACATATGGAATTGTCCAACTATGTATTTTGGGGGAGTTGAAATGATATCTCCCTGAGTTCTGATGTTACAATTGCCTTCCCTGACTGTTGTGACAAATAGTAAGACCAGCTAGACAAAACTCCAGGCCTGTGTCTTAGAAGACACTCAGTGGAAGTTAGTTGTTCCTCTTTTCCAGTCAGTTCCTATCACCACAATGCTTTTACCAAGTTGATGACTTCACCTCAAAGATGGCTTGACTTGGATCTTTAAGAGGGTCCTACCTTGTGTTCTATTCCCTCAATTGGGCTCCTTCTGATATGTCCTAACTTGGTTGTCTTCCAGTCATCTCGATAGAGAACTGATGCTTTCATTTATCTTCCTTTCCTACAAATTCTTATCTATTATATAAGTAAATCTCATCAATTAGATTTATAATATGACTCAAAATTCTACTTTTGCTCTTTTCTTTAAGGATTTTAAATGGCTGTTGTTGCCCCACCCTGACCCCCACACGTATGATGTATGTACTTGAAACTTCTTGAAAATAGGAAGATGACATTTACATCTACATTTCAACCTAGGGGTTGGGGTAGGAAGAAAGGGCTTACTGGTAAGTGAAGAAACAAATTCCTAAAAAGTTACCACCTTTTCACTAGGTTCCTCACCTTTTTAATTTCCACATTTGTTCCACTGATGACTTTTCATTATACTCATAACTACAACCAAACTTTGAATAATGTTAGCACAATATTAGTTTAATCTATGAATCCTCTAAAAAACTTAAGACAGGGATTGAAGCTAGTGGACACTCAATCTTCTTTTAAATAAATAAATTCTCATACATCTATTATTTAAAGTTTGAATGAAAAGGAAGAATTATATAAATTAATATAAATTATATATAAATACAAGACATTAGCATTATCATTTTTGTTCATAAAGACCCAATTTATAAGTTCTTTTGTATGTTGTTTTCCCTTCTTATGAATTTGTGATCCATTTTATTCCCTCATTTCTGCTTTTTAAATTGTACTTAACAATTCTCTTTTTCTAAATTTTATTTTCTCTTTATCAAATTTATTTGAACATTTTTAGCTTTCCAATGGTAATATAAAGCTTCTGCATCATCATGGAGAAATCTTTATCTTGGAAAATGATCTTAAGCTTTTGATTTGTGATTTTCTGTCACTTAATTCAGTCTTCATCTTCATTTTAATCAGTCGTGTCTGACTTTTTACGACCCATGGACTGTAGCCCACTGGGCTCCTCCATCCATGGAATTTTCTAGGCAAGAGTACTGGAGTGGGTTGCCATTCCCTTCTCCAGGGGATCTTCCCGACCCGGGGATCGAGCCTGGGTCTCCCGTATTACGGACAGATACTTTACCATCTGAGCCACCAGGGAATCCCTTCATTTTAATCATTACTGAGTGAAAAGTGTTTAGATTGCAAAGGTTTGAAAAGAAATATGAGCAGTTTCTTTTCATTTTAGGTGGTTGACAGAAGCTACAACACAAGCTACCTTTGTTGCAGGAAATTTAAATCACAAACACCTACCCATGCTTATTTGTTATGTATAGCAGTTTGTGTCTTGAAACTATTTGTAGCATGCAGTTTTGGGATTACTGCCATTAATTGATGAACAAAATACCTGGAGAGGAAATGTGCTTCAAGAGGATAAAAGGTGAGGGAATGATGAAGCTGGGTGAACTCAAATGGCTAAATTATTTAGTCTCAAATTAGGTGAACACCAAAATCATCTAAGTAGATGTTTGCCTTTAACATCAGTTCAGTTCAGTTCAGTCGCTCAGTCATGTCTGACTCTTTGAGACCCCATGAATTGCAGCACGCCAGGCCTCCCTGTCCATCACCAACTCCCGGAGTTCAATCAAACTCATGTACATGAAGTCCGTGATGCCATCCAGCCATCTCATCCTCTGTCGTCCCCTTCTCCTTCTGCCCCCAATCCCTCCCAGCATTAGGGTCTTTTCCAATGAGTCAACTCTTCGCATGAGGTGGCCAAAGTACTGGAGTTTCAGCTTCAGCATCATTCCTTCCAAAGAACACCCATCAGGGCTCCCTAAAAGATTAAGTGAAATTTTAATTATGCTACTGGTGAAGTCATTCATGTTTGATTAAAAATCAACTCATTCTTAATCTCTTTGTGCATTAGACCTTAACACTATTTTGCTCCCATTCATTTATTTGAAGAGCTAGAGAGAAAAAACACCTTCACACTCAGATTCATTTTAAATTTTCAAATGGAGTTTTCCAGGTTTTAAAATCACTCTTCTTTTAAAATCTTGATTTAAGTTTCCTTAACAATCTCCAGGGTTTTGTTTACATTTTAACACAGACACCAAACTTTATGAAATCTTTTATGGGAGGAATAATGTACAATGTAAAGAATTTTTTGTGCCTTGATATTTCTTAGAACTGTTACATTTTATAACTTTTCTATTTCCTTATGTTTTCAAAGGAAATGTCAGATTATTCATTTGATAAAATTATATACATTTATTGTGATCTTTTCTCAAAGCAACTGAAAATATCCTTAAATGTTAGTATAACACCTAGGTCTAGTAGTCCGTAATTTAGGTCGCGAAATTACTAAAATTTAGTAATTTATTTAAAAATTTATCTATTTTAACCAAAATGAGATTAAATGTTCAGCCAGCCCATCTGGAAGAATACTTACCATGGCAACTAGCCTACTTGGAACTACAATGTGGACATAGATCTTTTAAATAGAATTCTTATTTTACACATACTTACAATATGTATTTATATATACATGCATAGACACACACATACATGTACATATATAATACATACATGTTAAGTATACAAAAGTATTTTAAATAATATAGCACCAACAATAGAATTTTTGGATTCTGTCCATTGCTGGGATCTATTCTTGATAGAATGAGCATTAATTTCATAGCTTAGCTAAAATGCACTGACATATGGATAAAGACAATGCCAAACATTGCTCTGAAAAGCAGTTGATCATCTTCACCCCAAATGATTATGAGTTGTATTATTTATTTTAAGAAGATGTATGGTATTTTGAAGTTGAACTAGTTTTGAACGATGCTAATAATCTGAAATTATGTGAAAACCCACAGTTGAGAGTCACCCTACATATTCCACCCGTATGTCCTCAGCTAAGTCATTGAACATATCTGTGTTTCAGTATATTTGTTCCTCAAATAGATATTAGGCTGGATGACATGAATTGTTTTTCTAAACTTATATCTTGACACATTAAATTCACTAATGTCGAAACATTTGTCCTTTTACTGTGAAATGAAAGCCTATGATATGTTTGAAATTTATATGCAAATGAAAAAGCTTCCCTGGTAGCTCAGTAGTAGAGAACCTGCCTGCCTATGCAGGAAACATGGGTTTGATCTCTGGGATAGGAAGATCCCCTGGAGAAGGAAATGGCAACCCATTATAGTATTCTTGCCTGGAAAACCCTGTGGATAGAGGAGCATGATGTGCTATAGTCCATTGGGTCACAAAAGAGTTGGACGTGGCTTAAAGACTAAACAACAATAACAGTATGCAAATGAAAATATCTTCAAGATATATTATCAGTTAAAAAGATAAGTTGATATAACATACAGATATAATGCTCCATCATAATTTTCATACACTTTCTCAAATTTTACCTCTGCAAACTGGCCCTGACTGTATTAAATACCTCAGGGATCTCCACACCCAAGTCACTCTCTGCCATCAAACCTTGTCTTCTTTTTCTTCAGAATAAATAACACATCACTTGATATTATATTGAATATTTATTTGCTTATTTCCCATGAAAGGAATAAGTATTTTCCCATGAAAATTGTAGGAGGTCAAAGTATTTTACTTGTACACGATGAATCTTAGGATTTTAAAACACTACTTTGCATAATAAAGGTGTGTATTGTGTGTTTATATATCTATACATAATATATATGTGTGTATATATATATATATATATATATATATATCTTGGGGACATGTCAATTTTTAGGAACAGTATGTGCTGCTGCTGCTGCTAAGTCGCGTCAGTCGTGTCCAACTCTGTGCGACCCCATAGACGGCACCCCAACAGGCTCCCCTATCCCTGGGATTCTCCAGGCAAGAACACTGGAGTGGGTTGCCATTTCCTTCTCCAATGTATGAAAGTGAAAAGTGAAAGTGAAGTCGCTCTGTCGTGCCCAACTCTTTGCGACCCCATGGACTGCAGCCTACCAGGCTCCTCTGTCCATGGGATTTTCCAGGCAAGAGTACTGGAGTGAGTTGCCATTGCCTTCTCCAAGGAACAGTACATAAAAGTTTACAATTTCGAGTATGATAGGAAGAAACGTGAGTTTAATGGCATTTCCTTTTCATTTTGTATCCTTTGTATTATCAGAGACTTGCATTATATTCTTAGTAAAATATATTTGAATGTAACACATTAAACAAACCGCCAAAAGCCTGAAGTCTAGCAAAAATCAAAGGTGATGATATTTTTAACTCATGGACCTTTTTAAGAACTCAAGGATAAAAATTAGATCCTTGATTTCTAAAGGCAAGAATATGAACTCAGCTAAAAATAAATATTAAAAATAAAGTTAAAAATATGAAATGCTTCTTTCTCATACTAGAGATGTTTTACATTTATTCATTAGTAACACATTCATAATCTGGATTAATTTTGCAACTGAAACAAAAATATGAGATGGCTTTGTTTCTCTTGTATTTTTTAATGTACTCCCCAAATTTTCTGTTAGGATCACAGCATAGTTTGGAATTATTTAGGGCTGTAAAGAATAAAACATCAGTTCAGTTCAGTCTCACAATCGTGTATGACTCTTTGAGATGCCATGGACTGCAGCCCGCTAGACTTCCCTGTCCATCACCAACTCCTGGAACCTACTCAAACTCACGTCCATTGTGTCAATGATGCCATCCAACCATCTTATCCTCTGTCGTTCCTTAATCCTCATGCCTTCAATCTTTCCAAGCATCAGGGTCTTTTCCAATGCGTCAGTTCTTTGCATCAGGTGGCAAAGTATCAGAGTTTCAACTTTAGCATCAGTCCATCCAATGAATATTCAGGACTGATTTCCTTTAGGAGGGACTGGTTGGATATCCTTGCAGTCCAAGGGACTCTCAAGAGTCCCTTCCAACACCACAGTTCAAAAATATCAATTCTTCGGCGCTCAGCTTTCTTTATAGTCCAACTCTTACATCCATACATGACTATTGGAAAAACCATAGCTTTGACTAGATGGACTTTGCTGGCAAAGTAATATCTCTGCTTTTTAATATGCTGTCTAGGTTCGGTCATAGCTTTTCTTCCAAGAAGCAAGCGTATTTTAATTTCATGGCTGCAGTCACTATCTGCGGTAATTTTGGAGCCCCCCAAAGTAAACTCTGTCACTGTTTCCTTTCTTTCCCCATCTATTTGCCATGAAGGGATGGGACCAGGTGCCATGATCTTAGTTTTCTGAATGTTGAGTTTTAACCCAACCTTTTCACTCTCCTTTTGCACTTTTATCAAGAAGCTCTTTAGTTCTTCCTTGCTTTCTGCCATAAGGGTGGTGTCATCTGTGTATCTGAGGTCATTGATATTTCTCCCGGCAATCTTGATTCCAGCTTGTGCTTCATCCAGCCCAGCATTTCATATGATGTATTCTGCATATAAATTAAATAAGCAGGGTGACAATATACAGCCTTGACTTACTGCTTTCCTGATTCAGAAACAGTCTGTTGTTCCATGTCCAGTTCTAATTGTTGCTTTTTCACCTGCATACAGATTTCTCAGGAGGCAGGTCAGGTGGTCTGATATTCTCATCTCTTGAAGAATTTCCCACAGTTTGTTGTGATCTACACAGTCAAAGGCTTTGGTGTAGTCAATGAAGCAGAAGTATATGTTTTCCTGGAATCCTGCTGCTTTTTTGATGATCTTGCAATTTGATCTCTAGCTCCTCTGCCTTTTCTAAAACCAGCTTGGATATCTGGAAGTTCACGGTTCATGTACTGTTGAAGCCTGACTTGGAGAATTTTGAGAATTACTTTGCTAGCGTGTGAGATGAGAGCAATTGGGCGGTAGTTTGAACATTCTTTGGTATTGCCTCTTTTGGGGATTAGAATGAAAATTGACTTTTTCAATTCCTGTGGCCACTGCTGAGTTTTCCAAATTTGCTGGCATATTGAGTGCAGCACTTTTGCAGCATCATCCTTAAGGATTTGAAAGAGCTCAACTGGAATTCCATCACCTCCATTAGCTTTGTTTGTAGTGATGCTTCTAAGGCCCACTTGACTTTACACTCCAGGATGTTTGGCTCTAGGTGATTGATCACACCATCGTGGTTATCTGGGTCATGAAGACATTTTTTGTATAGTTCTTCTGTGTATTCTTGCCACCTCTTCTTAATATCTTCTGCTTCTGTTAGGTCCATACTGTTTCTGTCCTTTATTGAGCCCATCTTTGCATGACATATTCTCTTGGTATCTCTAATTTTCTTGAAATGATCTCTAGTTTTTCCCATTCTCTTGTTTTCTTGTATTTCTTTGCATTGATCACTGAGGAATGCTTTCTTATCTCTCCTTGCTCTTCTTTGGCACTCTGCATTCAAATGCGTGTATCTTTCCTTTTCTCTTTTGCCTTTAGCTTCTCTTCTCTTCTCAGCTATCTGTAAGACCTCCTCAGACAGCCGTTTTGCCTTTTTGCATTTCTTTTTCTTGGGGATGATATTGATCACAGTTTCCTGTGCAATGTCACAAACCTCTGTCCATAGTTCATCAGACACTCTGTCTATCAGATCTAATCCCATGAATCTATTTGTCACTTCCACTGTATAATCATAAGTGATTTGATTTAGGTCATACCTGAATGGTCTGGTTCCAAATAGGAAAAGGAGTTCATCAAGGCTGTATATTGTCACCCTGTTTATTTAACTTATATGCAGAGTACATCATGAGAAATGCTGATACTGGAAGAAACACAAGCTGGAATCAAGATTGCCGGGAGAAATATCAATAACCTCAGATATGCAGATGACACCACCCTTATGGCAGAAAGTGAAGAGGAACTCAAAAGTCTCTTGATGAAAGTGAAAGTGGAGAGTGAAAAAGTTGGCTTAAAGCTCAACATTCAGAAAATGAAGATCATGGCATCTGGTCCCATCACTCCATGGGAAATAGATGGGGAAACAGTGGAAACAGTGTCAGACTTTATTTTTTGGGGCTCCAAAATCACTGCAGATGGTGACTGTAGCCATGAAATTAAAAGATGCTTACTCCTTGGAAGGAAAGTTATGACCAACCTAGATAGCATATTCAAAAGCAGAGACATTACTTTGCCAACAAAGGTTCGTCTAGTCAAGGCCATGGTTTTTCCTGTGGTCATGTATGGATGTGAGAGTTGGACTGTGAAGAAGGCTGAGCCCCGAAGAATTGATGCTTTTGAACTGTGGTGTTGGAGAAGACTCTTGAGAGTCCCTTGGACTGCAAGGAGATGCAACCAGTCCATTCTGAAGGAGATCAGCCCTGGGATTTCTTTGGAAGAAATGATGCTAAAGCTGAAAATGCAGTACTTTGGCCACCTCATGTGAAGAGTTGACTCATTGGAAAAGACTCTGATGCTGGGAGGGGTTGGGGGCAGGAGGAGAAGGGGACGACAGAGGATGAGATGGCTGGATGGCATCACTGACTCGATGGACATGAGTCTGAGTGAATTCCGGGAGTTGATGATGGACAAGGAGGCCTGGCGTGCTGCGATTCATGGGGTCGCAAAAAGTCAGACACGACTGAGCGACTGATCTGATCTGATCTGAATGGTCTAGTGGTTTTCCCTACTTTCTTGCATTTAAGTCTGAATTTTGCCATAAGGAGTTCATGATCTGAGTCACAGTCAACTGGCAGTCTTATTTTTCCCGACTATATAGAGCTTCTCCATTTCAGCTGCAAAAAATATAATCAGTCTGATTTTGGTATTGACCATCCAGTGATATCCATGTGTAGTGTCTTCTCTTGTGTTGCTGGAAGAGGGTTTTGCTATGACCAGTGTGTTCTCCTGGCAAAACTCTGTTAGCCTTTGCCCTGCTACAATTTGTACTCCAAGGCCAATTTTTCTGTTACTCCAGGTATCTTTTGACTTTCTACTTTTGCATTCCAGTCCCCTATAATGAAAAGGACATCTTTTTTGAGTGTTAGTTGTAGAAGGTCTTGTAGGTCTTCATAGAACTGTTCAACTTCAGCTTCTTCAGCAATACTGTTTGGGGCATATACTTGGATTACTGTGATATTGAATGGTTTGCCTTAGAAACAAACAGAGATCATTCTGTCATTTTTGAGATTGCATCCAAGTACTGCATTTTGGTCTCTTTTGTTGGTTATTTGAATAAAACATACCCTCTTCTAAAAACAACAACAACAACAACAACAACAAAAACAGTGACTTAAACACATTAGGGATGACAGTTTTTCATTCTTGAGGCATTTTATTGCTGTTTTTCCAAAATGTAATTGTAATTTTCAAATTATTCTCAGATTTTTCTTTTTTAATTTACAGTATATTCAAGGTCAATAGCTATAGTGCTCCCTCTTTTTTATAATAGTTTCATGAAAGTGTTAGCTGCTCAGTTTTGTCCAACTCTGTGACTCCATGGACTATAGCCTGCCAAGCTCCTCTGTCTATGGAATTCTCCCAGCAAGAAACTGGAGTGGGTAGCCATCCCCTTCTCCAGAGGATCTTCCATTCTTCATGTGAATGCAAGGATTGAACTGGAGTCTCCCACATTGCAGATGGATTCTTTACTGTTTGAGCCACCGGAGAAGCCCATAATAGTTTCATAATAATATGCAATATCTTTTCATGACACAAATCATTTCTGTGTGTGTGTGTGTGTATGGGTGTGTGTCCACATGCACACAGTTGTGTCTGACTTTTTGCTACCTGATGGACTGTAGCATGCCCGGCTCCTCTGACCATGGGATTTCCCAGGCAAGAATACTAGAATGGATTGCCATTTCCTACTCCAGGAGATCTTTCTGACCCAGGGATTGAACCTGCATCTTTTGTATATCCTGCACTGGGGGGCAGATTCTTTACCACTAGCGCCACCTTGGATTTCTATAGAGGTAAATACTGATAGGCATTCTATTTTTTTCTGTTTTTCTGCCTTCTTTATGGTCCAATTCTCACAACTGTACGTGACCACAGGGAAGACCATAGCCTTGACTATATGGACCTTTTTCAGCAGAGTAGTGTCCTGCTTTTCAGCACACTGTCCAGGTTTGTCATAGCTTTCCTTCCAAGAAGCAATCATCTTCTGAGTTCATGGCTTTAGTCACTATCACAGTGATTTTAGAGCCCAAGAAGAGGAAATCTGTCACTACTTTCACAGTTGCCCCTTCTATTTACCATGAAGTAATGGGGCCGGATGCCATGATCTGAGATTTTTTAATGTTTAGTTTTAAGCCAGGTCTTTCACTGTCCTCCTTCACCCTCATCAAGAGGCTCTTTTGTTCCTCTTCACTTTTATGCCATTAGAGTGGTATCATGGGCATATCTGAGACTGTTGATACTTCTCCCACCTATCTTGATTCCAGGTTATAACTCATCCAGCCCACTATTTCTTATGATGTGCTTAGTGTATAAGTTAAACAAACAGGGTGACAGCAGACAGCCCTGTCATATTCCTTTCTCAATCTTGAACCAGTCAGTTGTTCCATATAGGGTTCTGACTGTTGCTTCTTTACCCACATCAGGTTTCTCAGAAGACAGGTAAGATGGTCTGGTATTCCCATCTCTTTAAGAGCATTCCATAGTTTGTTATGATCCACATAGCCAAAAGCTTTGGTGTAGTTGATGAAACAAGTAGATGTTTTTCTGGAATTTTCTAGCTTTCTCTATGATCCAGTGCATGTTAGCAATTTGATCTCTGGTTCCTCTCTATTTTCTAAACTCAGCTTGGACATCTGGAAGTTCTTGGTTTGCATAATGCTGAAGCCTAGCATGCAAGATTTTAAGCATGACCTTACTAGCATGGGAGATGAGTGAAATAGTCCAATGGTTAACATATTTTTTAGTACTTTTTTAGTACTACCCTTCTTGGGAACTGGGATGAAAACTGACCTTTTCCAGTCCTGTAGCCATTGCTAGGCCTTCCAGATTTGCTGACATGTTGAATGCAACACCTGGATGGCATCACCTGAATAGCTCTACTGGAATTCCATTGCATCCACTAGCTTTATTAATAACTGTGCTTCCTAAGGCCCTCTTGACTTTGCACTCCAGGATGTCTGGCTCCAGGTAACTGACCACAGCTTGAAGCAGGTTTTCAGCTCCCAGCCAGAGATGAAGTCACGCCACAGCAATGAGCACTGAATCCTAGCCATTAGATTTCCAGAGACCTGCGGCCAGTGAAAAGGCCCAGGCCCATCAACTATGTAGCAATGAATTTCCACATAGAGATGGAAAGTAGTGAAATAAATAACGTGCTTATTAGGGTGAAAAAGAATATGTGTGGACAGGCACATGGATAGACTCAGGGAGGGTTGCAACCTCATGGTAGTTTGAATCACTTATGTGGGGCATTTCTTCTGGATTTCCTTTGGCCAATCAATTTGCCTGGTTCTAAGTCCACATTTGGTATATTTCAGAGTCCTCTCATGTGTATGTGTGCATCTCTTAGCCAAAATGGATTCTAGTAAAGAGGTCTATGGGTATGTGGCATTGTCTACTGCTTTTCCACACACATGTGTGGTTGAGAAGATCTTCTTGACTTCAAGAATAAGAAATATTTGGCCTTTTATCTCTTTTCTGGCCAGAGCTCAGCACTTCTTTTGGTCTTCATTTTGGAGTATCTGTCCACAGGGGACAAATGCTGGCTGTTCAGTCCGGTGTCCATCTGTCTTATACCTTAGTCCTGGTATGGGAAGAGAGCATAGATAGATTTCTTCAGTGACTATGATGAAAAAAGTAGTTCACAATTGGTGTTTTCAGTTTTCTTATACAACTCATATATTTCTTGTTGACAGTATTATTTTTATTTAATTATATCTCTTCACATAAATCTTTTGAGCTAGGATCTTCTTCTGGGGGACAATTCTCCTACATTTTTCATGTCTTGCAAGCAGGGGTACTGGCTGTCTTTTGCCTGAAATATCCTTTTTTGATATTTGTCTGGTGGACAGCCTTGGAAGACAGGGATGCTCTGTCTCTCTGCAGTGAAGTTCAGGTTTGTTTACTATCCAGAATTACCTTAGTCCATTTGGGCTGCCACAAAAATATACCCTAGTTTGATTCTGGGTTGGGAAGATCTCCTGGAGGAGGGAATGGCAACCACTCCAGTATTTTGCCTAGAATATTCCTTGGACAGAGGAACCTGGCAGGCTATATAGTTCCTGGGATCATAAAGAGTCAGACACAATTGAGCACACAAAGATGAAAATGAAGTGGCTTATAAATAATAGACATTTGCTTCTCACAGTTCTGGAGGCTGGAATTCTTAAATCAGGTTGCCAGCATGGTCACATGAGGGCCCTCTTCCCAGCTGCAGACTTCTTATGAATCCTCACCATGGAGGGGAGCTCTGTGGGATCTCTTAGAAGAATATTATTATTATTCATGAAGGCTCCACCCTCATGAACTAAGCACCTCCTAAAGCCCTCATCTCTCTGTACCATCATATTTGGCGTTATAATTTCAATGTTTAATATTTGGGGAGACAAAAACACTCACATTAAAGCAAGTATAATAAAGATAATATCTCCCTTGGGGAACACTTCAGGCAAACTTCCTGTCCATGTAAAAGATTCAGGTTCCCCAAGCTCAGGTTTCCTCCAGTGCAGATGTCCCCTTGCCTTCTATTGCCTTGCAGAAACTGCCTCTTGGCAAAAAGGTGCAAGATGACAATTCTCTGGCTACTGCTATTGCTGTGAATAATAAACTGCCATAGTCTCTGACTCAGAAATCTTGTGTCTTCTGCTGACATCCATGAAACTGGCAGGCTAATGTATTAGTTAAAGATAGGCTAGGACCTCATATCATTCACAGTGCTTGAAAGGATCTTCACACTAAGATGCATTAAAAAAGAATTTATTACACAGGTTCACAGTGCTTACAACTCCCATATTTCTTTCTGAGGAAATTTTACAGTGTGACCCTTCCTGACAGGGATTGCTTGAAGCCAGAGTAGATTTATGCCCATGAATGGCCATACGTAAATAGCAATGGACTTGAGGAGATGATAAGAATACTGGAGTGGGTTGCCAATTTCCTTCTCCAGGGTACCTTCCCTACCCAGGGATTGAACCAGAGCCTCCTGCATTGTAAGCAATTCTTTACCAACTGAGCCAGCAGGGAAACTTTCCCAATGAGAAGTCTGGGCAATTGTCAGAGTTCAATCCAGTCCTCTCTTTTGGGAGCATGACTGTGAAATACAGAATTTCCAATCCAATTCTAATGATTGGAAATGGTGCATAAGCCAGCAGATGCAATGATTAAGCCTTAGAATGGTAAGACCTACTCTGTGTCTTTGAGTCATGTTCTTCATCATGGATACCACGGCAGCTCTTGGACGCTTGGGGAAACTACTAATTCCTGAGCAGTAATATGCATTTCAAGGGTGTATGATTTTCCTTGCTTTCCCATGTGTACTTAAAATATGTCTCCCTGACTTAAAGTAACCAGAATGTGCTTCTGCTTTTTTTTTAACTGGAAAAGGATAAGCTAAGAGAGGATAAAAAGATGATAACCTCCCCAAGGGAAACCTGGATCTGAAGATAAGGATTTATCAGACACAAAATTTAACTAAACCATGGTCCTAGTATTTCCTGGATGAAAGGATTTAGAAATCCTGATCTGACAATCAGGTATTAAATCTGCTAACAACAGATGCCACTACAAAGTGAATTTAAACAGCTTATTTGTGTTGGTATAACATGAAGATCATTTCAGAATAACTGATTATCATGTGCTATGGATTTTCTACCTGTTGTGTTGCAACACCTGTTCTGAGAGTTAGAATGATGTCCTTGAGGACTGAGTAATCGGATAAAATGGAACAGTCTCAAAGAGGGGTCTAGGAAAGCAAAATGTTCATTATTTTATACAACTGACAGTTTTTTGGGAACAACTTAGGCAGGTTAAAAAAGAATCAAAACTGTAGATGTTATCAATAGCTCCTATTTTGGTCATTTGGTTTTTCCTGGAAAATACTTGCTCAGACATAACTCTAGTACAAATTAAGAAATCTTAGTCTACATTGGGGAAAAAACAACCCAAAGTTTCTGATTCTCTATACTGAGGTAAACAAAGCGTTTAAACACCCAGAGGAAACTGGTGTGATACCTTCTAGAAACTGGCTTCATCATACCTGAGTGCTCTGTTGAGCTTCTCTAACTGTGGTTAGTGAGTAAGCAGTCCTACCATGTACATTCATGTCAGCTGCTCAGGATGTAGATTCATAGTCTGCTGTACCTGCATAGTCCTCCACATTTGAGTAAATAGAGACAAGGTTGTAAACTAGACCACTGCTCGTTTAAAGAGGGCTGTCAGCCAACATATTGCCAGAGCCCTGGAGCAGGGGAGCAGAGAGAAAGGAGAAAAGGAAGGATTCTGTATGTGCTTCTTTCCCTTCATTCTTAACCAAAGTAGGGTCTTAGTACAAAGTCATATAATTGGAAAGGATGTAGATTCATTACTCATAGAATTTTCAAATTCTGAAAAGTTAGAAGTGACCTGATTTTACCAGTGATGAATCTGGCCCTGAGGAGATTGCCTGGAAAGGGAGAGTTTCTCATAGTGGGTAGATGCATTCATTTTCAATATAAATGTAAGGGTTTTTTCCCTCACATTTTTAGCTCCAAGAGTAACTTCCTGTGTTAATTTTTTTTTTCTAAATCTGTACTTTCTTAACCAACCTCAAGGTCAATGATAATGGTTTATTTGACCTAATTATGAGTTTCAGAGAAATGAATGTTATTGAAGGCCAAACTGTAACAGCAAGTCTCTTTGCATGTCACTTAAGTCAGCAATTCTGCATTTTTAGAATTACAGCATGCTCTCATGTTTTGGCATAATATTGAAAACTTTGGTCAGATGGCCACCCATCTTTTAAACTGTTTATTCTAATTTAAAATAGTGTGTACTGGCTTTTTTTTTTTTAATCCTTTCTTTTCCTTTTTCAAATAAAATTTTAAAAGGAATGCATTCTTAATGAACATATTATTTTATTATTGTAATTGCTTTAAAAAAGGCTAAATGTCAGACAGAGATTCTCAATAAAGCCAAAAATTGTGTCTGAAGATATATCTACTTTTTATACCTACTTCTCCAGGTTTAGTATTTATGCCAGAAAAATACATGATTGATGCTAACATACCTTAGTAGCACCTTTTCTCTTAAAAGTTTCCCTAAATAACTTTAGAAAATAAAATTTCTGCATTCAAGATGGAATAACAATTTAGGGATTAAAAATAGTCAATTTTATCCCTAAGCCAAGTTACCCTTTTCTTGCTTGAGGAAACAACAAAGGCAGTTTAGCATTGATCTCTATTAAACTTTATTTAAGAAATTAGCATCATGGACTCAGTAATAAGAAAGGAAGGGAGATGCAGAATTCAGTCAAATACCTGCTGGGATAAATCTGTGTAAAGACATAGGTTAAATATGTCTTCATAGTGTTTTTTTTTTTTTTTTGAAAGCGAATTTGTGATCTTTTAAAGATTCCTGATTTGAAGTTTCCATTTTCACTTAACACATTGGTTATTGAGAACATTCTTTGTGCACAGCTCTGTGCTGGACACTGGATGAGACTGATGGGGAATAGAGAATCGGCAGTATGGTTTACAAAAAAGCATGCAACAGTTTGACAACAATGGGAAGCTACAACTGTTTGTGTTAGCTTGAGGGAAACAGCAGAAATCTAGAGAGGGTAGAGCTCTAAACTTAGCACAGATTGGAGCACACTGAAGATCATCTCCTCCCCCCCAGCTCTTTCCTTCCAGGTTGATCCCAGCCTGTTGCTTACCTTACTCTAGTTCATGTCTATCCATCACTGCTATCATTTCCTCAGGGCTGCTGCTTCGATCTGTTATCTCCAGTGGAGAGTTAGATGCCCTTTCCAAGTTCCATGTTCTTATTCTTCACAAGGTAGCTGAGACCCAAGTGCCATACGTTTTCAGAAAGCAAATAATTTATATCACTATTCATTTATCCTGAAAGTAAAGAGTCATGTCCTCTCTGCAGTAGGAGTCCACCAATTGGCTGAAATAAATAAGAATGGATGAAATAGGACTTGAGATATACCTCAAGAGAATGAAGTATTGAGAATATTATTGCATACAGTGATGCATCTCCTTCAGTTGCTCTTTAGGACTAGAAGATTGAATTAAATTGAAATGCTCCATAAAATTCACACAGAACTATTGAGAGATAAAAGTTCTGTTTTTCTGTGGAGAATGTTTTTAAATATTAAAAATATGTATATACTCATGACAACTTTAACTACAGTGGAATACTTCTTGACTTTTTGTTATTGTCCTTATTACAGTTGTCCTTATTTGTCCTTAAAGATTTCAAACTAACTCAGAATATTTTGGCATTCCTGACAATTCAGTTGTTTTCCAGCATTGGTAAGTATGCTGTTAGACTGGTCCACTGTTGTGTTAATAATGCATGGACTCTTGGTTTAAAAATGATTTTGTTCCAGATAATTCATCACTGCCAGTTATTTGTGTTAACTTCTACTAGTTGTGTCCATTAACAACTGGTTAATCCAGGAAAAGAGCTGGTCAAACACATAGACTCTAACTAGCTGAATTATCTGACATCAATGAGCGATTTTTTTTTTCCTTCCATTTTTTTGCCTTGGGTTTAGGGATGTGGATATTGAAAAGAATTCATGTGTGGAATAGTTTGTCTTTTTTATAATGAGTATAAAATTGTGTTTAGAAATGAACAGGATTTAAACACCTTGCAAGGTTATTACTAAGGTAACAGAGAGCCAAAAATAAATTACAGAAAACAGACATTTCTTATTTTTTGTACTATTAATGCTTTATCATCTACTCAGAACTATCCAATATTTAAAGTGTGAGTCAGAACAAAGAATCATAGCTACCCTTCAAACATACTGAAGTGTCTATTTCTCTTCAAATGATTATCATTGGCTGAACAAGTCTCACCTTAATTTGGAGTTTACCTTTCAATTAAAACATCTTTTAAATAGTTATGATAAATTGTGAATTCTTGGAACCCACTTTCCTTGTTCATGTCTTCGAAGTAACATATCTCTAAATCAATTTGTTTTTTCAATCGTATTCCTTTAAAAAAAAAAAAAAGATCTTGTGCCCTTCAATAGTTCTGCATGTATGTATACATGAGTTTTGAGTTTTGATTCATTCTCATACTTCTAATTTTCCATTGTCATCTCTAAAGTAGATAGGGGTCACTTGCAAAAAATGTAGAGGGTGATACAGAAGGAAAATAAACTTCTAATAAAGGAAACTGTTCTATTTCTTTTCCCTTTTCTATATACTTATCAGAATTTTTAATAAGTTGTCCTGTTCTCAATATGAATCAGCCAAGAATATTTGCCAAGAATGATCATGGAAAGATCAACATTTTTGTTGGAATTCAAATTATGGCCATATTGCAATTTTTGTAATTCCTAGGTCACATTTACATTTACCTAAATTGCGTAAATTAGGGTCACACAAAACCTTTGTGAATTAAGTTAACTATCACCATTTTGCATATGAGAAATCTGACTGTCAGAGAAAGCAAATCAATTTAGGTTGCTCAAATTGTCATTTCTGACTGAACGTGGATTCAACTCTTCTGACTCTATAGTTTCTTTGTTTTTGTATTTCCTTTTATTTCCTTGGGTGTATCAGAGATCTAATTAGAATATAATTGCTTTGTGTATGAAATAATTTATTGAATTAACTGAATTTCTACAAGCAGAAAGCAGCTATTCCCCCCGCCTCCTTTGCATCCCTGTCCTGTTGATTCTCCCTGATCCATTCCTGACAATACCTTAGTAATCGCATAGTCTTCCTGTCACATTCAGATAAATTAGATCTCAATTCCAGGTATTAAAAATACTTTGCCATCAAAGTTTCTTCATTTTACTCAGTTCAAAGCTATTCCCTTCCCCATTTTCAGCTCGCCTGCAATAGAACTTCCCTGGTGGCTCAGACAGTAAAGTGTCTGCCTACAATGTGGGAGACTTGGGTTAAATCCCTGGGTTGGGAAGATCTCCTGGAGAAGGAAATGGCAGCCCATTTCAGTATTCTTGCCTGGAAAATCCCATGGATGGAGGAGCCTGGTAGGCTACAGTCATGGGGTCACAGAGTCGGACACAACTGAGCAGCTTCACTTTCTTTTTTTCCAATAGGAAGGCTGCAGCTGTAGCATAGCAGAAGAAATTTAACATAAAATAAATAGTTTCATGGCAAGCACATATTGTTAGAGATATTTCATTTATCCAAATAGAGACCCTACCCATAAAGAGCTTAAATTCAGCTTATGTGTTACAGAAATTGGAGAACGCTAAGCAAGATAAGAGAGAACATAAGTACCAAGCATGGTGGTGGGAGAAAGTCAGGTTGCAGAAATAAATATGTTGGTCTAGTAGGCCTTGTGGAGAAATAAACATTTGATAAAATCTTGAATAATGTCAAAGAGTTGCCCATGCTAATAAATGGGTTGAAAGCACCTCTAGACAGAGGAAACAGAGAGTGGGCTTGGCACATTCAAAGGTGAGGAAGCCAGTGAAGATAAGCAGAGTGATGTGGAGAGTTGTCCTTATCTTAATATGGAGAGGTGTTCTTTTATCTTAATATTGCTTTGGCAATTTGGGATCTTGTGGTCCTATATGAATTTTAGGATTTTTTTTTTTAATCTAGTTCAATGGAAAATGTTATGGGTATTTTGACAGAAAGAAAAGTGAAAGTTAAAGTGTTAGTCATTCAGTCATGTCCAACTCTTTGCCACCCGATGGACTATAGCCCACCAGGCTTATCTGTCCATGCAGTTCTCTTGGCAAGAATACTGCAGTAGTTAACCATTCCCTTCTCCAGGGGATCTTTCCAACCCAGGGATTGAACATGGGTCTCTTTCATTGCAGGTGGACTCGTTACCATCTGAGCCATCAGGGAAGCATAAGAATACTGGAGTGGGGTGCCATTTTCTACTCCAGGGGATTTTCCTGACCCAGAGATCAAACCTGCATCTCTTGTATCTCCTGCATTATCACACGAATTCTTTACCCCTAGCAGCTTCTGGGAAGCCCTAAATAGGTTACAGAGATGGATTGTTTGGGGTAGTATGACTATTTTAACAATATTAATTCTTCCAATCCAAGAGCATGGGATATCTTTCCATTTCTTTGTGTCATCTTCAATTTACTTCATCAATATTTTATAGTTTTCAGAATACTTAACCTTTTTGGTTAAGTTTATTCCTAGGTATTTCATTCTTTTTGATGTGATTTTAAATGGAATTGTTTTTTGCTTTCTATTTCTGACACCTCATTATTAGACGGCAGAAAAGCAACAGATTTCTGTATCTAAATTTTGTATCCTGAAACATTCCTGAATTCATTTATCAGAATTAAAAGCAAAAATAAATAAATGAGACCTAATTAAACTTAAAAATTTTATAGAGCAAAGGAAGCCATCAATAAAACAAAAGGACAACCTACATAATAGGAAAAAATATTTGCAAATGATATGACCAACAAGGGATAAATATCCAAAATATATAAACAGTTCATACAAATTAATATTAAAAAAACAAAAAAACAAAAAACAAGCCAGTCACAATTGGATAGAGAGCCTGAGCAGACATTTTTTCCAAAGAAAACATTCACTTAGCTCCAGGCCAGAATACTGAAGTGGATAGCCATTCACTTATCCAGGGGATCTTCCCAACTCAGAGACCAAACCCAGGTCTCCCGCATTGCACGTGGATTCTTTACCAGCTGAGCCACAAGTGAAACCCAGGAATACTGGAGTGGGTAGCCTATCCTTTCTCCAGCAGATCTTCCTGACCCATGAATCAAACCAGGGTCTCCTGCCTTGCAGGCAGAATCTTTACCAACTGAACCATCAGGAAAGCCCTTAGTTAGCTAATAGGCACATGAAAAGATGCTCAATGTCACTAATTATTACATAAATAGAAATCTAAACTATAATGAACTATCACTTCACACTGATCAGAATGGCTATCATCAAGAAGTCTACAAATAATAAATGCTGAAGAAGATGTGTAGAAAAGGGAACCCTTGAACACTATTAGTGGGAATGTAAATTGGTGCAGCCATTATGGCAAACAGTACGGACGTTCCTCAAAAAACTAAAAATAGAAGTACTCTATGACCCCAGCAATTCCACTCCTGGGTATATAATTGGAAAAAACTAAAAATACTAATTTAAAAAGATAATGCACTCCAGTGCTTATAGAAGCAAAATTTACAATAGCCAAAATACTGAATAAAACCCAATGTCCATAACAGACAAATGGATAAAGGGATTGCATGTGTATATGTATACACGTACACACAATGAACTATTAATCAGGCATAAAAAAGAATGAAATTCTGTTATTTGCAGCAATGTGGGTCGACCCAGAGAATGTTATGCTTACTAAAGTTGAGTTCAGTCCAGTCACTCCATAGTGTTCAACTGTTTGTGACCCCATGGACTGCAGCACGCCAAACTTCCCTGTCCATCACCAATACTCGAAGTTCACTCAAACTCATGTCCATTGAGTCGGTGATGACATCCAACCATCTCTTCCTCTGTCGTCCCCTTCTCCTCCTGCCTTCTATCTTTCCCAGCATCAGGGTCTTTTCCAATGAGTCGGTTCTTCGCATCAGGTGGCCAAAGTATTGGAGCGTCAGCTTCAGCATCGGCCCTTCCAATGAATAATCAGTCCTAAAGGACTGAGTTCCTTTAGGATTGACTGGTTTGATCTTGCAGTCTAAGGGACTCTCAAGAGTCTCCTCCAACACCACAGTTCAAAAGCATCAATTTTTCAGCGCTCAGCTTTCTTCACAGTCCAACTCTCACATCCATACATGACTACTGGAAAACCATAGCTTTGACTAAACGGACCTTTGCTGGCAAAGTAATGTCTATGCTTTTTAATATGCTGTCTGGGTTGGTCATAGCTTTTCTTCCAAGGAGCAAGCGTCTTTTAATTTCATGGCTGCAGTCACTTTCTGCAGTGATTTTGGAACCTCCCCAAAATAAAGTCTCTCACTGTTTCCATTGTTTCCCTATTTATTTTCCAGGAAGTGATGGAAATTAGAGAAGGACAAACACTGTATTATATCACTTACCTGTGAAAATTAAAGTGTAATACAAATGAATATATATATGTCAAAATGGATTCACAGATGTAGAAAACAAACTAGTGGTTACCAGTGGGGAGAGGAAAGGTGGAGGGGCCCATTAAGGGTACAGAATTAAGAGATACAAAGTACTATATATAAAATAGATAAGCAACAAGGATATATTGTATAACACAGGGGTTTTATCTGTTATCTCGTAATAACTTTTAATGAAGTTTAAACTGTAAAAATACTGAATCTATGTTGTATGCCCAAAACTAATATAATATTATAAATCAATCATATTTCAATTTAAAAAGTATATAAAGGGGACAGAATTTGTTAGGGAAAGCCCTCAGACTGTAGTGAGAATCTAATATCTGAAAGTCTGAGGAAAGGAGAGAGAACTGGGCAGGGATGACCTCACTGTGATTCATATTCAACATATTCTTCGCCAGACCATTGTTTCAGACCTAAGATAGCTTATAAGGAGAGTCTTGCATTCATCAGGAATAGCCAGGTCTAGCTCCCCATTATATGTACATCATTGACTGGGGACTACTTGGGAAGGATGTGGCCTCAAATACTGCAGCAGATACAGAGGTCCTGCAGCTCGAAGCTCTCAGCTAACTATACTCTGAGCAGCTGGATGTCAAATTAATTTTCGAAAGGACATCTGAGCAGCACACTTTCATGTTGGCTCCAAGCCTGTAAGCCATTTTATGTTTTTTAAGGACTTATTTATTTATTTAGGGCTCTGCTGAGCTGCACGAGCTTTTCTCGAGTTGTAGTGAGCAGGGTCTACTCTTCATTGCGATGCATGGGCTTCCCATTGTGGTGGCCTCTCTTGTTGTGGAGCGCTGGCTCTAGGGTGTGGGGGCTTCAGTAGTTGTGGCACATGAGCTCAACAGTTGCAGCTCCCAGGCTCTAGAGCACAAGCTTGATAGTCTTGGCTTATGGACTTAGCTGCTCCGAGGCAAGTGGGATCTTCCTGGACCAGGAATTGAAACTGTGTCTCCTGCATTGGCAGGTGGATTCTCTAACACTGGGCTACCAGGGAAGTCCCATTTTATGGTTTTGATTTTTACTCTAATGGAAAGGGAGTCTAAGCAGAAGAATACATGGTTTGAGTTAATTTTGAACAGAATCCCAATGGCTGTGTCAAGAATAGACTGTAATGGGCAGGGAGGGTGTGAAGACAATTAGTCCTAAGAATTAATCCCCTGGACCAGGACAGTGGTGGAAGAGGTGGTCAGAAATGGTGATATTCTAGCTACTCACATAGCTACTCACTGTTATGTTCTCTTCTTTAGCACTTGCCCTTGCTCTTCTATTTTATTCCTCATCCCCAATCATTTTGTTGCCTCAGATATTATGGGGTTGAAACTAAGGAACACAAGACCCATAGAGTCAGGAAGTTTTTACTTAACTACTAGAGTTGTAATCTAGTATGATGTGCTCTGTGGGTGACCATGATCAATGCTTTTTTTCTATATTAGGGATTAAAAATTTTCTTGTTTGTTTTTCTTCTAAAATACTACTATGAGATTACTCTCACTATAGTTTTCTGCTATCTGGCTACTTATATTTTCCATTCTGCTCTTATTTTTCTGCAATCCACTCCATAATAGACTAACCTGAAGGAGACCTTTCCATGTAACTCTGAGGGGTTTACATATGTCCCACAGAAAACATGACTACTTGTCACCGCAAACAAGATAGTGTAGCTTTCTCCCTCTGGAGTCAGCTCTCTTCCTCTTTCCTTAGCCCTGATTTTATTCTTTTCATCAATGAGTCATGTGCCAGCTCTGAACTTTTGACATTTCAAAAGATAATGGCCAAAATCTTCAGGTGGTTCTTTTACAGCATGCTCCATTTGAGGGGGTGAAGCACAAGAATGGCCCCAATTCTCCACCATTCCTGTATCCACAGTTCTTGCAACAGTATTTTTCAGGTTGATTTTATCAGAGGGTTCATTCCACTTCTATACCCTTAAATATGGACTTACTCTGGGTTGATAAAATCACTGTTGTGTGAGCCTCAAAAGACCTTGCATATTTCTACTTTCCCACTTGGCACCCCTACCATCACTACCAAGTGAATGAGAATAATTTAATATAAAAGATAAAATAGTAATGCAGCTAAATTTTTTTTAAGTGTTGCTTTCACTTGAAATATAACTGTATTAACTGAGACTCTGAGTTCTAGTTTTAAATTCTGAAAATGACTGACCTTTAGAAGTACTTAACACTTTTTCCATTATATCTTCTTTGCATTTACCAAAGTAATTATATATAAAAATTAACTTTGTCATCATAAACTTTAATATATTAAAATATGGTAAATGAAGATTGTCAGCATCCTCATCCCTATTTCTACTTGTTAACTTGTATTTTTGTAATGAATTATTTTAATTGAAGATGTTGGTTTCCTACTACTTGATCTAATATTGATGCTATAGTCTATAACAATAGAATATATCAATCTAGTTCTATGTCAATAGTCTTCAGATGATGATGCCTGCCCTCCAATCTGATAGAAGTAATTATTTTGATGATTACTCAAGTCAGTGTCAGTAAGGATAGAGAGTAAAATAATGACTAGAGACATAGTTATGAATAATTGAATATTACCTGTGGATATCTCTGGATTTTAAAACATTTCTATAAGATATCTCATAAAATGATTCCTGCAACTACTGAATTAGCAACTCAAATTTAAAAATCATATAAAAACTCTTTCATTAAATAACTTGAGGTTATCCAGGTATTAATCATCCATTGTCAAGAGCAGATAAGATGCAAAAGAAATAATTTTTCAGTTACAACTCTGTCACTTGCATGTCTTTATCACATAAAAGCATGACAAGAATGACATGGTCTTTTTTAACAAAACTTTTCTCCAGTGTAACGTTGAATGCCTCTTATCATTATTTTTCCATAAGAATGCATTCACGTAATTGTAAGTCTTATTGCTGTAGATGTGTGACAGAACCAGTATCATCCTTGGCAGCATCTTATCATCGATTAGTCTCAGAGTTGGCTAAATGCTTCTACAAAACATAAAAGGCACAACTGTTTAAACAAAACTTGCAAAGTTGTTCAGGGTTTTTATATATTTCTGCAAGTCTTTTTTTGGTTTGAATTCTATTAAGATACAGGTTAAAGCTCTTGTTATTTTGACAGTCTTTTAGGTTCCTATTCAGATCAACTCTCTACTTTATGTGCTGAGGCTTTGATTTACTGTGAAAATGTATGCCATTCTGGTAGCACATTAGAAAGAACATGGACTGTTGTCTCACCAAACTGAAGAGCTGCTTCTGTAGCACTTAATACTGATTCTGTTCCAGGCCCTAGTGGCAGAGCTTAATCCATCAATACTGAGTTCATTTCCTTGCTGAAAGACTCACCAGTAAGATTGGGTTGTTGATTTAATTTACCAAGAATATGTAACTCTATAATTTCCCTTACTGAAAATATCATCTGTCTCCTGAAACTTCACCCAGGAGAAAATACATTTTGAAGTCCTTCAAATATTTGAAGATAACCATCACATTTCTTTGAATCTTTTCTTTTTTAAGCTCTATTTTGCTGTTTTTTTTTTTTTATTCCATCCCTCTAGTATATAATGTATAACTCTAGTGGGTATAAAAAAAAAAAGTCATATTCTTTATTTAATTATTTATTTTTGGCTGTGCTGAGTCTTCGTTGTGGCCAGGGCTTTTCTCTAATTGCAGTGAGCAGGGGTTACTCTCTGTTTGCTGTGTGCGAGCTTCTCATTGTGGTGGCTGCTCTTATTGCAGAGCACAGGCTCCACAGTTGTGGCCCATGGGCTTAATTGCTCTATGGCATGTGGAATCCTCCCAAATCACCTGTGGCTCCTGCATTGGCAAGTAGATTCTTTAATACTGAGCCACCAAGGAAGTCCCAAAAATGTAATATTCTTTTTTTCTAGTTTTATTTAAGTATATAGTTGATTTGCAATGTTATGTTGATTTTTGCTCTACAGAAAAGTGACTCTGTCTGATGAGGCTGTCTGAGGAGGCCTTACAAATAGCTGTGAAAAGAAAAGAAATGAAAAGCAAAGGAGAAAAGGAAAGACGTACCCATTTGAATGTAGAGTTTCAAAGAATAGCAAGGAGAGATAAGAAAGCCTTCCTCAGTGATCAGTGCAAAGAAATAGTGGAAAACAATAGAATGGGAAAGACTAGAGATCACTTCAAGAAAATTAGAGATACCAAAGGAAGATTTCATGCAAAGATTGGGGCTTCCCTGGTGGCTCAGACAGTAAAGTGTCTGCCTGCAATGTGGGAGATCTGGGTTCAACCCCTGAGTTGGGAAGATCCCCTGGAAAAAGAAATGGCAAGTACTCTTGCCTGGAAAATTCCATGGACTGAGGAGCCTGGTAGGTTACAGTCCATGGGGTCGCAAAGAGTCAGACATGACTGAGCAACTTCACTTTCACTTTCAAGGGAACATTTTGTGCAAAGATGGGCTCAAAAAAGGACAGAAATGGTATGGACCTAACAGAAGCAGAAGGTATTAAGAAGAGGTGGCAAAAATACACAGAAGAACTGTACAAAAAAGATCTTCATGATCCAGATAATCATGATATGGTATGATCAACCTCCTAGAGCCTGGAAATGTGAACTCAAGTGGGCCTTAGGAACAATCACTATGAATAAAGCTAGAAGAGGTGATGGCCAGTTGAGTTATTTCAAATCCTAAAAGATGATGCTGTGAAAGTGCTGCACTCAATATGCCAGCAAATTTGGAACACTCAGCAGTGGCCACAGGACTGGAAAAGGTCAGTTTTCATTCCAATCCCAAAGAAAGGTAATGCCAAAGAATGTTCAAACTACCGCACAATTGCACTCATCTCAAACACACTGGTAAAATAATGCTCACAATTCTCCAAGCCAGGCTTCAGCAATACGTGAACCATGAACTTCCAGATGTTCAAGCTGGTTTTAGAAAAGGCAGAGGAACCAGAGATCAAATTACCAACATCTGCTGGATCATCGGAAAAGCAAGAGAGTTCCAGAAAAACATCTATTTCTGCTTTATTGACTATGCCAAAGCCTTTGATTGTGTGGATCACAGTAAACTGTGGAAAATTCTGAAAGAGATGGGAATACCAGACCACCTGACCTGCCTCCTGAGAAGTCTGTATGCAGGTCAAGAAGCAACAGTTAGGACTGGATATGGAACAACAGACTGGTTCCAAATAGAAAAGGGAGTACTGTATAGTACTGTATTTTAGTACTATATAGTACTGTATATATATAAAAAGGCTGTATATTGTCACTCTGCTTATTTAACTTATATGCAGAGTACATCATGAGAAACGCTGGGCTGGAGGAAGCACAAGCTGGAATTAAGATTACAGGGAGAAAGATCAACAACCTCAGATATGCAGATGACACCACCCTTATGGCAGAAAGTGAAGAGGAACTAAAGAGCCTCTTGAAGAGGAGAGTGAAAAAGTTAGCTTAAAGCTCAACACTCAGAAAACTAATATCATGACATCCGGTCCCATCACTTCATGGCAAATAGATGGGGAAAGAGTGGAAACAGTGGCAGATTTTATTTTGGGGGGCTTGAAAATCAGTGCAGGTGGTGACTGCAGCCATGAAATTAAAAGATGCTTACTCTTTGGAAGGAAAGTTATGAACAACCTAGACAGCATATTAAAAAGCAGAGACATTACTTTGCCAACAAAGGTCCATCTAGGTTTTTCCTAGGCTATGGTTTTTCCAGTGGTCATATATGGATGTGAGAGTTGGACTATAATGAAAGATGATCAGTGAAGAACTGATGCTTTTAAACTGTGGTTTGGAGAAGTCTCTTGAGAGTCCCTTGGACTGCAAGGAGGTCCAACCAGTCCATCCTAAAGGAGATCAGTCCTGAGTGTTCATTGGAAAGACTGATTTTGAAGCTGAAACTCCAGTATTTTGGCCACCTGATGTGAAGAACCGACTCATTTGAAAAGACCCTGATGCTGGGAAGGATTGAAGGCGGGAGGAGAAGGGGACGACAAAGGGTGAGATGTTTGGATGGCATCACCGACTCAATGGACATGAGTTTGGGTAAACTCTGGGAGTTGGTGATGGACAGGGGGCCTGGCGTGCAGCAGCAGTCCATGGGGTTGCAAAGAGTCAGACACAACTGAACGACTGAACCGAACCGAACTGAAAGTGACTCAGTTATGCATATATATAGTCTTTTTCAAATTGTTTTCCATTATAGTTAATCACAGGGTATTGAATATAGTTTCCTGTGTTATACAATAGAATCTTGTTGTCTATCCATCCAGTATATAATGCTAATCCCAGACTCCCATACCTTTCCTCCCTCAATACTTTAATTCTTTAACTGCACTAAATTTTAATCACAAACTCCCCTTCTACCAATAGGCAGAAACTTTATCTCAACCAATTCATCATCCTCATCAGTTTCCCTACCTTTTGAGGGTCTTAAGTGTTACAAAGACTCCATACTGATGCCCAATAATATATTTTATTTCTGTAGGGTATGTGGTTCATGAATATTAAAGCTGCATTCTCTTTATCTCAATTGCAAATGACCTTCAGTTCCCCCTGGATTTTCTGAAGCACCATCACTCTGTTGGAAGAAAGTATTTCAAATTTCCATGAATCCTGCTCATAAAACATGTCCTTTATTATTCTGTCCCAAGCCCATTTGCTTAGACTGTCAAATGCGTATCTTTTATCCTTGAGCCAGACAAGCAATAGGAAAATTTTGGATTCTTGCTACTTTTCTGGACTCAACCCCTCAAAAAGGGGTAGAGGTCTCTATGTGGAGATCTCCCCCAACTTCTTCAGTAGCCACAACATGTCTGCTCTTTCTGTCCATCTCTGCTTCTCAGCTGTAGTTTTTTTTTTATTGTAGGATGAGCACAACATCTTGCTTTTTATTACTAAAAATCTATATTCTCTTACATCTATAAAATTATGTTTACAGAGCATCTGCTATTCTAATACTCTGATATAGCTGTAATAGAAATATCTAGGTCTAGCCTAATTTAATGAATGACTAGAATGTCCAAAGTCAATACCAGGAATTAATTTCAAGTGTTTAATCCATAGCCACATAAAGTAACATTGTAGCTATTATTTTCTCCAGGCAATTATTTTCTAGTGTTTACAACAATGGACTTAGTCTTAGTTTCCCTTGGATTTCCCTGAGTCAGTTTTTCTCTTTCCTTTAAATTTTAGCTTGAACTTCTTTCCAAGATTACATATCAAAGAGTACTTCCAATTCTCCAGAAGACCTCTTAGATTCTTGCCAAGAGTCTGTCCATCGTTTTACTATATCTTGGTTTATAAACCAAAATTCTGTCTCTTCATGTCATCAGTAGAACCATCTGTTTCTCCCTCATGCTTTCTTCACTTTTAATGCCATGACTTTCAACTTTATCCCCCAATTTTTAGTGTCATACACAGAATATCTACATTCATTCAAATGAATCCATTCAAGTCACATCATTTTTATTCTTGTGTCTGTTACATTGGGCAGGCTTGAAAACCACTAAGATAAGACCTTTGAGACAAATAATTGAATATATAATTCTATGAACTCAGGGCTATGATTAAGTATACAAATTCTGAGGGGGTGTGTGGTGTCAAGGGAAAGAATCCTGAAGGAATTTGTAACTTAGCAAAATTTAGGAACAGATAGAAATTTTTAAGTACATTGTTTTTGTTCAGTCACTCAATCGTGTCCAACTCTTAGCAACCCCATGGACTGCAGTACACCAGGCTTCCCTGCCCTGCTGTATCTCTTGGAGTTTGCTCAAACTCACGTCCATTGAGTCAGTGATGCCATCCAACCATCTCGTCCTCATCCTCATTCAGTGAAACATGTTTGAGTTTCCCTCATATTGAAGTGAGTAAATGAGTAAATACGCAGTTGCTTCTAGAGAAAAATAAGTTGGCCTGTGTGAACAAAAACAAGTTTTAAACTGAAAGTTATGAAATTGAGAATCATAAATGTCTTTGTGGGCAAAACTAGATATATGTATTTATTGTGAGGATTAGAGAGTCATCTGAGGGAGAATAGTGGAATATTGAGTATCTGTTATGTGTTATCTTATGTACTTTTTAGGCAAAATATGAAGAAAACAGTATTCAGCAAGGTTAGGAAACTTGTCTCAAAACCAGATGCTTCATCTTTAATGTCTCTTGTGAAAATGGTCTAAATAAAATAGCAGCAAGAGGAATGGAAAGATGGGCCCTATGTCAAGAAATAGCAGTCAGTTAAATGACAAGGTAGTGTGGCTGAGTAACAGTGGAATTAAGAGAGTTAGAATAATAAATAATGGTGACAAGGGACTGATCCTAGTGACTGAGTAGGTGGACATACTCTTGAATAGGCAGGAAATTCAAGAGAATTACTGATGGAAAAGACAGATTATATTTCAGACATATTGGGTGTAAACTGCTAGGGAAAATGTCCTTTTTGCTATAGGTGTTAGGCCTTGAGTTCCTGATTAAGAGACTTCTGGCAATTCTTATTTGTCACCTGTTGATGTATTGTTCTCTTCTACCTTGCTGTCCCCATACATAGGCCCTCATAATCCCTTGCAGACTTGAAGTATGTTAGGAATTGTTAATCATTTTTACCAGCCGGGCATCTTTCTCCTTTAGAAAACATATATACAAATTGTTGACACAAATATTTTAAATTTCTCCCTTATCACTCTTTGTCTCTTGCTGGGCCTATTAACTGAAGTCTGACACTGAAAAATGCTGAAATTTTATCTTGTCTACGGAAGAGCCAATGAAAGTTAGAAAGATTACAAGGATATCTATATCTTTACTTCCATCACGACAGCACTCTTTGTTATATCAGTCCTGAGGCTCAGTCTTAATGCTAATTCAAAGATGTTAAGCATGTACTCGGTGTCCCTCCCAGGCTCTATAAAGAGTTTAGAAATTAAGTGTAAGTTTTGGCAAAGGTAGTTTTAAACTTGTGGGAAATAATTCACTTATTGTAATGAAATTTTACTTAGAAACCCTCCTTAGTTCCTGTATTACTCAATGCTCCCGTTAACAATTCTTAATCATAAAAGAGGAATGATGTTTATTTATTACTACTAACTAGAAGACAATATGTCGGAGAAGGCAATGGCACCCCACTCCAGTACTCCTGCCTGGAAAATCCCATGGATGGAGGAGCCTGGAAGGCTGCAGTTCATGGGGTCACCGAGGGTCGGACACGACTGAGCGACTTCACTTTTACTTTTCACTTTCATGTATTGGAGAAGGAAATGGCAACCCACCCCAGTGTTCTTGTCTGGAGAATCCCAGGGACGGGGAAGCCTGGTGGGCTACCGTCTATGGGGTCACACAGTGTTGGACACGACTGAAATGACTTAGCAGCAGCAGCAGAAGACAATATGTAGCTTTACTTTAAGTTCCTCACAAAATTTTTTATATTGCTCTCTGTTTTCCTCCAGAGTTGTCCTTCATTAAATAATATTTAATTGCCAATATCTAGCTGCTATAGATTTCTTGTATGTTCTGAAATAAAAGAGCAGTTGTCTGAATGAGTCTTTGCTTGTCTTATAGAGTGGAAAGAAAACTTGAGGAAAACATTTTCTTGTAGCTAGTTTTTAATTAGCCCTTTATATCAATTTTTCTAATAACTAAAATTTATTGTTGTGCAATTACACAGAGATTTTAATTACAGATTGTTTATTCACTTATTCATTTAAAAATTGATAAAAATCTATAATGGAGCTATAAAAGTTAGTGATTTTTAGGAAAATCCAATTTTTACTAATAATGCAATAATATGTATACATATGAAAATCCCAGATTTTGGCAATAATTCTTTTTTAATTCGTGTATAATTAACACATAAAATTGTGTTTCTGTAAGGCATTGATTTAATATGTTTGTATATTGCAATATGATTATCACTGTAACTCTAACACCTCTATCATGTCACATATTATTATTTCTTTGTTGTTGTAAGAGCATTTAAAATCTAGTCTCTTAGCAACTTTAAATTTTATAATGTAGTATTGGTGATTATAATCATTATGCTGTTCATTAGATCTCCAGAAATTATCCATCTTCTAATTTCAACTTTGTTTTTGTTTATGCACATGCTCAACAAATTGCACTCCTTTCTGGAGATATCTGGGTATTCGGTTATGAATGATTTTAGTTTTAAGGCATTATTTCTGCCTGCCATATTTTCATCAAAAACCAATATATATTTTTCACAAACTGGGAATGCTCTGTAATGCATTACCTATTGACTGTCAACTGCAAAGAACTAAAAAGTAAAACAGATTAATGCTATTAAATATGCATCAGCAAATTATTCTTTGATAACTTCCTTTAAAATCAAAATTGCTTCAAATGACTCTGTAGAAAAGCCATTGCTCCTCTTTTGCACATGCTGTGGTCAGAGTTATTGCTCATTCCATTTTATTGCTAACACTGGCACATAGAGTCCTGAGGGTCACTGTGCGGCATTGTGCAAAAGCATCCTTTGTCATTCCTGATCAACAGCTGTAAAGAAAAATTTAAGCAAGATTTTTATACTTGGATGGTCGGGAAGACAGTGGTAGGAGAAGGAGAAATTTTGTAGTGTTTACTGTTATTAAGTGATAATTATGCCTGCTCCTGTGCTGGGAATCATAATATTGTAGTCCCATTGAGACCACAATGGGACTCAATTGCCACAGAAAGTTCAAAGGAATGATGTCTTTCAAAAGAAAATTCTGAATTGTTACAGAATAATATGAATTATTTCCAACCAAAATTAACTGCTTCACATAACTCCAGAAATACTAAAAAAAATGCAGATGTCAAAAATTCTACCTGGTTTATGTAACAAAGAAAGTCTACTGGAAATGTCCAGAATTTCTTGGGCCATAGACAATCTCTAAGCCTCCCTTTGATGCCAAGAGTAACAGATTTTCCCTTTCCTTGTTTCTGAGAAGTTGGATTGTTAAGAGGAGGATAAATGTAAGTTCATCTATTTTTTTTAGAATTTCAGCCAAAGCCAAGAACAATAAAATAGGTTCCAATTATTCCAGATCTCATGACAAGTTACTTAAATAGCAAAGTAGGCCAAGCTAGGATGGTGTGAGATGAGTTCTATCAGTATTGACTCATCAACCACCTGAAGGCTAAGCCAACAGAAAACTAGAGATTTATTAGAACATTCAAGAAGATAAAAATAAGAATTTTGGAGAGATGTATGCATTGTATTCCCAGCCCTTCCACATGGGGAGAGAGAAGAGAGTACCTTCCCAACACTACAAGTCTAGTGAGAGAAGCTTAGTAAAGGCTTAGCAGGTGTAGTGGATGCATGAGCATCCTGCCCAGAGCCTCTTAACTGGGCTCATATGCTCAGCCCTGGCTGAAACTGCTTGCAACCAATGTGTGCACTCCTGCTTTACATTGGGACAATTATGTTCTTTCTCCAGGGACCCTCATCAGTTCAGTTCAGTTCAGTCGCTCAGTCGTGTCCGACTCTTTGCGACCCCATGAATCGCAGCTTGCCAGGCCTCCCTGTCCATCACCAACTCCCAGAGTTCACTCAGACTCACGTCCATCGAGTCACTGATGCCATCCAGCCATCTCATCCTTTGTCGTCCCCTTCTCCTCCTGCCCCCAATCCCTCCCAGCATGAGAGACCCTCATGGGATCAGTTAAAACCATAATTTCTTCTAAAGATTTGTTTATTTTATTTTTGGCTGGGCTGGGTCTTTGTTGCTACATGACGGCTTTCTCTAGTTGCACTCTCTAATTGCCAAGCATGGGCCTCTCATTGCCATGACTTCTCTTGTTGAGAAGCATGGGCTCTAGTGTGTAGGCTCTGTGGTTTTGGTGCACAGTTTTAGTGGCCCTGCAGTATGTGGGATCTTCCACAAGCAGGCACTGAACCTGTGTCCCCTGCATTGGCAAGCAGATTCTTAACCAGTGGGCCATGAGGGAAGCCCCTAAAGCCATGTCTTTTCTTACACTATCCTGATTCTCTCTCTCCCTTTCTTCTGAAAGACTGCTTCAAAAATTAAATGTTCTCATATCTCCATCTGAAGCTTTGCTTTAAGGAAACTGACATAAGAAAATGAATACCTTCAGCTTGTCATATATAGGGTCCGGTACCTGCTTCAGACCTAGAAAAGTCTAAATATGTGAGACTGTGGCTCATAAACCAGCTGCATCACCTTGGACAGCAGGGAAGTGAGTTATATGCAGAGCCCATAAAAGCAAACCAGCTGAAAGCTGTCTTGACTAGAACCTTGCCCGATGAGGCTTTTTTCCCCAAGAAATGAAGCAACAACTCACGTGTCCAGAAAACATTAAAAGAATCAGATACACCTAGTCTCACACTGTCACTGAAGATAGTTATCCCTAAGGGACTCACAGCAAGATGCTTTATAAGAAACAAATGGGATTTAAGATCTGTTACACCCAGAGGGCAGCACTGTGAGATTATAACTCAGAGCCCTCAAATGCAGGAGACCCGGTTTCAATCGCTGGGTTGGGAAGATCCCCCTGGAGAAGGGCATGGCAACCCACTCCAGTATTCTTGCCTGGAGAATCCTATGGACAGAGGAGCCTGGTGGACTACAGTCCACGGGGTTGCAAAGAGTCGGACACAACTGAGTGATTAACACTACAAACTGAGGCAGTATTTTATGACTATTATTTCTCCATTTTCTCCTCTTCCAATACCGGTGAGCCTACATTAGTAGCCACCAAGGGGAAGGAGGTAGAGTGAAGAAATTGGGGAGAAACCCTCCATAATCCTCCGTCACTGCAGGATTCTAGATCCAAGGCAGGTTTAAGCTGAGTAAATAAGAACATTTTATATTGGATAACAGTGTGAAGATTTGGTATTAGATTGGATTAGATATATTACTACTTGAGTGTTAGTGAGAAAACATGAAATCTTGAGATTCGCACAAAAGTCAAAGGGAAAAAAACCCACTTAGAAGAGTTACCTTCTGCTTGCACCTGACAGATTCCAGCTTGTTCATGAAACCCATGGCTTCCCTCTGTATGTATACCAAATATCAATGAGGCTCCTCTATTCCTTGCTATCTAGTGAATTACCTTGAACCCTTGATCCTGCTACCTGGGTACATCAGAGTCTTTTCCAATATTTCTTTAGATTCCCAGCAGTGTGTCTATTTTGATGGCCACATTTGTCTCTGGCAAACTGTGTTTAGCTTACATCAGCATTTACTTGGCAGCTGCTGCTGCTGCTAAGTGCTTCAGTCATGTCTGACTCTGTGTGACCCCATAGACAGCAGCCCACCAGGCTCCCCCATCCCAGGGATTCTCCAGGCAAGAATACTGGAGTGGGTTGCCATTGTATTCTCCAATGCATGAAAGTGAAAAGTGAAAGTGAAGTCACTTAGTCGTGTCCGGCTCCTAGCAACCCAATGGACTGCAGCCTACCAGGCTCCTCCGTCCATGGGATTTTCCAGGCAAGAATACTGGAGTGGAGTGCCATTGCCTTCTCCATTTACTTGGCAAGTGTCTTCAATAAAGTAACTCAGTGTCAGAAAAGTCCAATAGAAATTTCTATATATGCCCAGGATATGATCTCTTTCCTTTGATGAAGAGCTTATTTCCCATCTACTAACTTTCCTAGCATTTCTGGTAGCTCAAGCATGGGCAGTATAAAGTATAGGTGAGTGCACGCTCAGTTGCTCAGATGTGTCTAACTCTTTGTGACCCCCTGAACTATAGCCTACCAGGCTCCTCTGTCCATGGAAATTCTCTAGGCAACAATACTGGAGCAGGTTGCCATTTGCTCCTCCAGGGTATCTTCCTAACCTGGGACTGAACCTGTGTCTTCTGAATCCCCTGAATTGGCAGGTGGATTTCTTAGCACTACACCACTTGGGAAGACCATAAAATGTAGGTATTTCCTGTCAGTTGTGTGTGTCCATGAGCCAGCGGCACAAAGCAGCAGAGGCAGTGGAGAGCTCATTTACTTTACTACTGGTGGTAGTACCAGCCAGCTAAATGCCGAGCAGTTCGAGCATCAGTGTCCAGTGTCCTTAACTGGTGGTGACAGCCACATGCACGAGGCTGCCTTTGGCAGTCTGAGGAAGCAGTCAATGATCAACAGGTCGGATTCTGTGATGTGATTTAGCTGTGGTTCTGTATTCGATTTCCATTCCTTTCTTGCCTGTTTTCTTAGCCAGTTTCTTCAGACTTCCCAGAGATTCTGTAAATTACCAAAATATGTTTCAAGAATATCTTTTTCTATGTAAATTACCCAGAATCAATTTTGCTTCAGTTAAGTTTACTTCAGTCACTCAGTCATGTCCAACTCTTTGCTGCTGCTGCTAAGTCACTTCAGTCGTGTCCGACTCTGTGTGACCCCACAGACAGCAGCCCACCAGGCTCCCCCGTCCCCAGGATTCTCCAGGCAAGAACACTGGAGTGGGTTGCCATTTCCTTCTCCAATGCATGAAAGTGAAAAGTGAAAGTGAAGTCGCTCAGTCGTGTCCGACCCTCAGTGACCCCATGGACTGCAGCCTTCCAGGCTCCTCCGTCCATGGGATTTTCCAGGCAGGAGTACTGAAGTGGGATGCCATTGCCCTCTCCAAGTCCAACTCTTTGTGACCCCATAAACCACAGCATGCCAGGCCTCCCTGTCCATCACCAACTCCTGGAGTCTGCTCAAACCCATGTCCATCGAGTCAGTGATGCCATCCAACCATCTCATCCTCTGTTGTCCCTTTCTCCTCCTGCCCTCAAGCTTTCCCAATATCAGGGTCTTTTCAAATGAGTCAGCTCTTCGCATCAGGTGGCCAAAGTATTGGAGTTTCAGCTTCAACATCAGTCCTTCCAATGAACACCCAGGACTGATCTCCTTTAGGATGGACTGGATGGACCTCCTTGCAGTCCAAGGGACTCTCAGGAGTCTTCTCAAACACCACAGTTCAAAGCATCAATTCTTCGGCGCTCAGCTTTCTTTATAGTCCAACTCTCACATCCATACATGACCACTGGAAAAACCATAGCCTTGACTAGACAGACCTTTGTTGGCAAAGTAATGTTTCTGCTTTTTAAATATGCTGTCTAGGTTGGTCATAATACAAATCTTAATTAAAACTACACAAATTAAAATAGAAGTTAATAATGTATTATGATCATGGAGAGGATCACATTGCAGAATGAAAGACTGCAAACTCATTTCATTCTCTCTGGTTTATTTGTTTTTCCTTTCTCCTATCATTTAGTCTCTCACTTCCTATCTTCTTCAAGAGAATCAAATACCATATCTTCTTTTTATTAGGAAGAATTGAACTAATTGAACATCCTTCCTCAGTCCTAAAAGATGCTCACCCTTATAAATGGACCTTCAGTCAACTGAACCCATATACTTTCAAGGCAATTGAGGTTACAAAAATTATAAATAAATGAACAATAAAGGTTTGTTTATTTGAGCAATAAGATATATATATATTTCACATTTGTCTACATTTCAGATAATTATTTAAAACCCAAGTTGTATTTATTACCACTATTAACAACCTATATTAGAAGACTCTGACTAATGTGATTCAAAATTATAATGTATATAGTGATTATCATGGTATATTTAGATTTATTTCAGCCAATGTTCAGACTAACCAATCTAATGACTTAAATTTAGGGGAGTAGTTTGAATATCTATAACCAAGTGTACTTGGCATGATCTTTATATGATATGATACATTGAGGCACTTATAGCCTAAGGATTACTATGAGAAATAAATGAACTATCTGATTAAAATAACATTTATTGAAAGCTTATTGTGTGCAACATGCTTTGCTAATTGCTCAACATGTATTAAGTCATTTACTGGATTTTTTTTTCTAATAATATGTATTTAATTGGTGCATTTTAAAACAATGGTTATATTGGTCATACATATTCAGTTCAGTTCAGTCGCTCAGTCGTGTCTGCCTCTTTGCGACCCTATGAATCACAGCATGCCAGGTCATACATATTAGAACCTATAAAAAATGTTAAGAACTAAAATGTACATTATACACTGTATATGTACTTTTTATACAGAAGTAGAAAGGCTTGTTATAAAAATATCAACACAAAGGGTGTTTAGTATACAGAGAAGAAAGAAGTATGCTTCAGACACTTTAGTTTGTTAATGTGAGCAAATAGCTTGGGATTTAGAACATCCTGTAAAGTAAGCAATGTTATTACTCCGATTTTATAGATAAGGAGACTAAGGCACTACATCAAGCTCTTATATCTGGAAAGTTGTAGAGCCAGTTTTCAAATCCTGGCAGTCTGGCTTAGGAGTTCTTACTTACGCCTGGGGTGCTTTTGTGCTCAGTCTCACAGTTGTGTCTGACTCTTTGCAACCCCATGGACTATAGCCCATCAGGCTCCTCTGTCCATGGAATTTTCCAGGCAAGGATAATGGAGTGAGTTGCCATTTCCCTTTCCAGGATATTGGTGCCTTAAAGTGAATGATGTTAGTACCATCCAAAAAATAGAGTAAGCCCATGAAAACAGTCAGTTTTCCTTATTCCTTTCTCCCCTTTAGCACAAAATATTATAACATCAAGTATACCATTTGGCACAAGTTATGCAATCTTAAAAGTACCACCAACTTTCTCAAGCCTAGACTATCACAATAAAAGCAATGTGACACCAGTACAGATGTTAGTAACTTCCAAGATTCTAAGCTTTAACTATTGACCCGATCTCCTTAAATCAATGCTATAGATATATAGTCGGTAGTTTCCATTTCTCTGTCATTCACTACATTTTTTAGAATATGCAAGCTCTTGTCCCACAATTACATCAGAATGTCCATAATATTTTAGCCATGTTGAGTAGGTTCTTTTCTTCCTCATCTTTGTAATATCATTTTCATTCTTGGATCTTCCTTCTAGATTAATTCTTCCTTTTGCCTTCATATAACCATATGTTCCCAAATAATTTTGCTCATTTAGTACTCCTCTCATCTGTCTTATGTGCTTGTTTTTTTGTACTCTTTTTCATCCCCTGAACATATTTAAAAGCTTGGCCATTGGATCCACACAGTTCTTGTTCTACACTCGCCCTTCTGCTAACTCACATCCATGGTCTCCTCTGTCACTCATGTACTATTTCCTCATCATAAATATCTTCAACACTTATTGTAATCCAGTTATGTCTATAGTAAAAATTACCCACAATACACAGGGAGGTATAGACTAGAGAACTGAACTCATTCCTATCTTCCTTCTCAGTCTATAGCCTTAACTGTCTGTCTTGTTAATTTACAATTTGACTTATAGGACATCTTCACTGGGATAATCTGCAGTCACTTTAAACTTAACAAATTTGTCCTTTTAAATATTTTTCTTATTGATTTTAATAAAATCTCTTTGTCTTTTCCTTTAAAATTCAAAATATATTTTTACACTCTCCATATTTTCTGTTTTGACAATTCTTTTAATTCTTCACTGTCCCTACATGATTTAAGAATTTGCTAACTCAAGCCTAAGGTGAAAAATAGTTATTTACTTATCCTTATACCATTATTAATTTATTCATATTACTATTAAGTGCTCTTTTTTAGTGAACTTAAATTTTAATTATTTTTATTGAGATATAATTGACATCTAACACTGTGTAGGTTTAAGGTGTATGGTGTATTGGTTTGAAACGTTCATATATTAAAATATGATTACCACTGTGTTAGCCTCTACCAGTTGACATAATTATCATTTCTTTTTTTGTGGTGAGACCAATGAAGATCTAGCCTTTTAGCAACTCTAAATTTTATAATATAGGACTGTTGATCATAACCACTATGCCCTGGTATCCAACTGAGCCTGAAACAGCTCAGGTTTCAATTGCGAGGGTCTACTTATACACAAATTTTTTTCCAGTAAATATGGAAAAACCCAAACTATCATTTTGGCCAACCCAAAATGTTTACAGCTGTGGTTTGTTGAATCTCTGGGACTAGAGTACAGTAGATTTTGTATCTGCAGCAGGTCCTGGAACCAATCACCTTTGGATACTGAGGGCTGGCTGTATGTACATTTATGAGAAAGAAGGAAATGCTTCCATTTTTGACAACATAGATAGATCTTGAGGGTATTATGCTAAGTGAGATAAGTCAAAGAAAGACAAATACTGTATAATGTAACTTATGTGTAGAATCTAAAAGAGCTGAATTCATAAAACAGAGTAAGGATCTGGTGGGGGGAAGAAATGAGGAGATGTTGTTTAAGGGTACAAACTTGCAACTAACTTTTCAGAGTTCCAGAGTGCTTGGTTATTCAAACACAACTTTCTTGATGTCACTCTTTCCCCAATAATTTATTATCTATTAGTTTGATGCCCAGCTTCACAGTTATATATCTAAATTAATTCTGTATCACAGGTATTCCCTGCTTTTTGAACATTTGTTTTACACTACTTTACTTTTACAAAAGGCCTGAATTAGTACCTGGGTTTGCTATTTGAAGGAAAACCGAAGAGAATTTTTGCTTCTATGAAAGAAAGGTAGAAAGTGAAACTAATGTTTAGCGTTTTTAGTAGCTGTCAATTACAGAGGAGCACACACGTCAAGCAGTGAGAGTAGGAAATGCCAAGCTTCTTCCCCAGGAACAATTCTCAGTATCTCAGTGTCAAGCTGCCATAGTTTTGAACTGTACCTGTGAGCATCTGTGCTTTATCTCCATTTATTTTGTGCATCTGTTAGCAAGATGTGTCTTAAGGTAATTACTTCTTAATTTTATGCCATTTCAGCTTACAAACGGAGAAGGCAATGGCACCCCACTCCAGTACTCTTGCCTGGAAAATCCCATGGACAGAGGAGCCTGGTAGGCTGCAGTCCATGGGGTCGCTAAGAGTCGGACACGACTGAGCGACTTCACTTTCACTTTTCACTTTCATGCACTGGAGAAGGAAATGGCAACCCACTCCAGTGTTCTTGCCTGGAGAATCCTAGGGACGGGGAAGCCTTAGTGGGCTGCCGTCTATGGAGTCACACAGAGTCGGACACGACTGAAGAGACGCAGCAGCAGCAGCAGGGGCAGCAGCTTACGAATGGTTTCATAGGATCTCTACTCAGAGAGTAGGGGAAATCTGTGTTTAACCAAAGTTCTTAGGATAACTCCAACATGGATCCTCCACAAAATTAAGCCAGTTTTTTTCCAATCCTTTTCACATCCAAGCTCCTTGTTTTTATGACTTGACTGGAGTCTAAACTTTTATCCTTGTTTATCTTTAATAAAATAATCTTTTCCTCTTCTGATAGTCTACATATCTGTTTAAAATTGATTTTTGTTATTCTCTTTTATTCCTTTCTCATAAGTATAGATTGAAACTGAGGCAAGAGTTGGAAGAACTTCCAAACTACATGACCTTAGGGATCATGTATTATGCTGCTTTATTTTATAGATAAGGAAGTGTGGTTAACAGAGTTTCTTTTAAAACCTGGATCCTCTAGAGTACTTGATGTTCTCTCTTTGGCATTTATCACAGAGGATTTGGTCTCAGAAGATGCTTAGTAAGGTATGTTGCATTTATTTTTATTTATAAATGGGAAGAATGTCCTGATAAAATTTAATTTTCACTGGGAGTACTTAGGCAAACTCATTTCAAACCAGCCTCTGGGAACTTTAAAACAGCAGAGTAATTACTCATTAATCTACCTTCCAGATCTTGGTAATATAAAATTTATGACTTTGGCAAATATCTTTCAATACCACTGATACCATCTGCTTCTCTTTGCTTGTTGAGTCATTCAACATTGTACTTCCCCAGAAGGGAATATGAACCCAAGTAATGTACGAATCAGAACATATCAAGCTAAGGACTGAATGAAAAGGGAGAAACAGTTTATTAAATGAAAATTATTATTATGAATATCAATAGTAATATTATAACTTCATTTTAGCAAATTAAGTTGCAAAGCCTTGGTAAAATATAACATATCATCACTGTTCACATACTCTAGTGTTTGATTTCTAAACTGATTTTTCTGAAATGCACACTCCTAAAACGAATATTATTCAGGACCAGCACTAGATAAAGCAGACCTAACTTCTATTTGCTTGTGCTCATATAAAAGATAAGCTTTTCTGTTGACAAAATATTTGTAATTTCAGAATTATTATATCTCTTATGTCTTCCAGGATGCTCAACAGGTAAAACTGGAATATCTTCTACATGCTTTGTTATGTTGCTGTTTTACATCATAGTTTGAAATATATCTGAAATATAAATTTCTTGAGATCAGGAACTATGAGTTATTCAACTTCCTTATTTACTGTACATTATACATAGCAGATACTAACTTTTTTCTTCATCAAATTTGTGGCAAATATACAATGTGGTCATGCATACACTATAATAATATGTAATAAGTAATAAAGTAATACTCAAAATTCTCCAAGCCAGGCTTCAACAATACATGAACTGTGAACTTCCAGATGTTCAAGTTGGTTTTAGAAAAGACAGAGGAACCAGAGATCAAATTGCCAACATCCATTGGATCATTGAAAAAACAAGAGAGTTCCAGAAAAACATCTATTTCTGCTTTATTGACTATGCCAAAGCCTTTGACTGTGTGGATCACAATAAACTGTGGAAAATTCTGAAAGAGATGGGAATACCAGACCACCTGACCTGTCTCTTGAGAAACCTATATACAGGTTAGGAAGCAACAGTTAGAACTGGACATGGAACAACAGACTGGTTCCAAATAGGAAAAGGAGTACGTTAAGGCTGTATATTGTCACCCTGCTTATTTAACTTATATGCAAAATACATCATGAGAAACGCTGGGCTGGAGGAAGCACAAGCTGGAATCAAGATTGCTGGGAGAAATATCAATAACCTCAGATATGCAGATGACACCACCCTTATGGCAGAAAGTGAAGAAGAACTAAAGAGCCTCTTGATGAAAGTGAAAGAGGAGAGTGAAAAAGTTGGCTTAAAGCTCAACATTCAGAAAACGAATATCATGGCATCCGGTCCCATCACTTCATGGGAAATAGATGGGGAAACAGTGGAAACAGTGGCTGACTTTATTTTTCTGGCCTCCAAAATCACTGCAGATGGTGATTGCAGCCATGAAATTAAAAGACACTTACTCTTTGAAAAGAAAGTTATGACCAACCTAGACAGCATATTAAAAAGCAGAGACATTACTTTGCCAACAAAGGTTCGTCTAGTCAAGGCTATGGTTTTTCCAGTGGTCATGTATAGATGTGACATTTGGACTATAAAGAAAGCTGAGCACCGAAGAATTGATGCTTTTGGACTGTGGTGTTGGAGAAGACTCTTGAGAGTCCCTTGGACTGCAAGGAGGTCCATCCAGTCCATCCTGAAGGAGATCAGTCCTGGGTGTTCATTGGACGGACTGATATTGAAGCTGAAACTCCAATACTTTGGCCACCAGTTGCAGAGAGCTGACTCATCTGAAAAGCATCCCTGATGCTGGGAACGATTGAGGGCAGGAGGAGAAGGGGAGGATAGAGGATGAGATGGTTGGATGGCATCACCGACACAATGGACATGGGTTTGGGTGGACTCCAGGAGTTGGTGATGGACAAGAAGGCTTGGCGTGCTGCAGTTCATGGGGTTGCAGAGTCGGACAGGACTGAGCGATGGAACTGAACTGAAGCCTAAAACTGGAAACTTTCCCCTAAATTTCTTATGTTAAATCTTATGCAGTCTAGATAGAACATGTCTGACTCATATGGTTTTCTTTTCATATAAATCCAAGGTTAAAAATTTAAATATCTATAGAGAATATGTATACAAATGAATGAAATAGCTGGTATAATGATTCTAATATTTCAGTAGTATAATTTTTATTTGTTTATATTACAACAGAAACTTAGCCTTGATGTAGATGAGACAATGAGAAGTAGACAGGACCTTAGGGGAAGTGGAGAGTATGTGACTTTTTGTTGAAAAAGAATGGCAGTTACTCTCCTTGCATAGATGGTTGCCATGCAGGAAGATGGGCTTAGGGTAGCAAGATAGTCCAATTTTTCAAGAAACTAAGATCTTGATATGATATTAATATATTATTTTATTTGGGGAACATTTTGATAGCTGTCCATTAAATTCTATATTCTATGATATGCACACTTGCCAGACTAATAATTTCTTTGGGAGATCAAAGATGAGAAATAATTATATATTCTTTTTTTATTAGTTCATTAATTAATTCAGCAAATATCTACTGAATATCAATTAAGTGTCAGACAACCATGGTGGGATCTGGAAATAAAATGGCAAACAAATCCAGACTGGGGTTCTGCTCTCCTGACACTTTCAGTTGAATGAAGGGTATAGGCAGTAATAAAATAACCATGTATAAATTGTGCCAGTACCACTGTGAGAAGTACTGGGACAGGGCATGTAAAACAGTGAGGAGCTCTTGCTCAGTTCCTCAGACCTTAATATAGGGAAGAAATCATATAAGTACCTCTTTTATGCCAGCCAGCTTCTAGGGAAAAGTAAGATAAATAATTTACCTCCTTTTTGGAGTTTTAAAGAACCCTCTTTATATGGAGTTTTATATAACTTTTTTCAGGGATCACAAGAATCAGTGGATATGTAGGGTGAATTTGGGTTATCCAGAGGACGTTTTTTTTCTTGTCTTTTCTTCTGCAAACGGGACCCTTAACATTCTCTACTTGCTGAGGAAAAGTTGCTTCCTATCTCTCCTAACTCTTTAATGCTCCAGCTCTACATAAGAATTTTCTGGATCTGCCTCAGGAGAAAAAGGAAGTCTTTATAAACACATCCAGAGATTATGAGAGTAAATCAAATACATACAGGATCTAGACTTCAGCACTAAATGACTAACCTATCAGGAGAATCTCCCAATGGCATTCTCCTTGGATTGAGTGACAGTTACCTTCTCTGTAGGAATTCCTTTTCATCTCTGATCCAATCCACTATAAACATAAATGTTGGAATACCTAATTTCTTTTATTGTGCTCTTAATGTATATTGGATATTGTTCTAAATGTCTCATAGGTGTTAGTTGATTTAATCCTCAAAAGACTTTTGAAAATAGATTCTACTGTTATTTCCATTACAGATTAACAAACTAAGCATGAAAGAACTTTAGCAATTTAGTGAGATCAGATAGCTATTACATACTCAGCCTGGATTTGAACTTAGGCTTTTGACTCATAATGTGTAGCAATGCTACTACTTTACTGCTCAGTATTACTTAACCCATCTTTTTATGTTTTTCCTGAAATTAAGTTTGATCTCTACCTACACTTGATCATACCCCCTGCTACCCAGAACACTAAAAGCAACTAGTTGATGTTTTACCAAGTAGTTTGGGGCCTCAGAGATTTAATTTTTATTTGGTAATGATATTAGGCAAAGAAGAATTATTAGAGTTACATTAAAAATTGATGTTGCTCAGAAAGCTTTAAGATGTGTTTAAAATTCTAAACACACCTAGTATCTCAAGTAATAGAGTTGTCTAGAACTGTAGTGATAGGATCACACAAAATACTTAGGTCCCACAGATTTGAGCTCTGATGCAATAATAACCATTTTAGTTGTGTTGGAGCCAAAAAAAAAAAAAAAAAGAAGAAGAAGAAAAGGAAGGAAGTCAATCGAATAATACTATAGAAAAGTAATCCAAGTTTGGAAAGAGATCAGAAAACTAGTTGGTTGTTCCCAGGGAATTGGGGTCTCCTCCTTACCCACATAACGTATATAGAAGAGACAGAGATTTAAAATAGGACACTTAAACATGCTAAAAGAATAGAGATTGGCTGATAGAGATTCTGTCCCCCAAGGCTCCCGAGAACTGCTTCTTTGTATTGATTCATGTTCCAGTCCTTGCTCTCCCAGGTTTTTCGGATCCAGTTGAGGCAGACAAATAATCCTTTTAGATGTCTTAATGAAAGGTTGTTGTTGAACCACGCGAATACACCGGGATTTTTGGCCCCTGGAGGAGAAGAATTCAATCCGGGGCCAGAGACGAGGCTTGATCGCTCAGAGCTTTTGTGTAATAAAGTTTTATTAAAGTATAAAGGAGATAGAGAAAGCTTCTGACATAGGCATCAGAAGGGGGCAGAAAGAGTACCCCCTGCTAGTCTTCAGCTGGATGTTATATAGTCACTAGCAGTCTGTTAATGAAAGAAAGGAATGTCTTAAAATTCAAAATGGCACCAGGCCCCTCACCCATAAGATGCATTTTGGGATAATCTTGGTACCAAATGGTTTATCCTGGGCCATAAAATGATTAACTTGAATCTTGAAGAAGGGCAGACCACCATACAAATAGTTTCATTTACATAGATTAGGGCAACAATATCTGAGTATAACATACTGGTTTGTCAAGTAGGTTCTGGGCCAAGAGGCGGACCGACTTGGAGACAGAGTTTGGGGTAAAGGCATAGTACATTAGCGTAGCTTAAGACAAACATTTCCGTAAGAAAAAGGCATTGGTTATCTCTAGGCTCAAGAATAGCTAACTTCAGGCGAAATCAGGTGTCATTATGGCAACACAGTATTTTAAGAGAAACCTCCCTTTAAATTTGTATAGAGAAGGAAAAAATATTGCTAGTTTGTTTCCTCCTGCCGCTTAAGAGAGATAAAAAGTTTGACACTTGCAGGCTATTTCCTCCATTTGGAGACCCCTGGCCTTCCTGCCTGTTACCCTCTCATTAACAGGTATCTGTGAGGGGAATCTCCAGGTGAATTTTTATGCCTCTGTTTCAACTTATGTGGATAACATCAACAGCTTAGCCCCTATGGCAGAATAAGATAAGCTTGAGTCTAGAAGTCAAAGGATCCAGCTCTCACTTATTTATTCTCCAGTAGAATGCACTATACAACTACCTTCTTTACAGGTCTATGGTGATGGGCTTCCCTGGTGGCTCAGTGGTAAAGAATCCACCTGCAACACAGGAGATGTGGATTTGATCCCTGGGTGGGGAAGATCCCCTGGAGGAGGGCATGGGAACTAGTTCCAGTATTCTTGTCTAGAGAATTGCGTGGACTATACACTTCATAGGGTCATCAAGGGTTGGACACATTTGAAATGACTTAGCATGCACACACACATGGTGATAAGTAAATGAGATAATATTTGTAAAAAGTGATTTGACCTTATTTATCTTTGTCATTAAGAGATTGAATCTTTTACCATTTATTCACCTTAACCAAAATATCTTGGGAATCCAAATGAAATGCATGGGGAGACTCATTGCTGTTGTTCTTCAGTCGCTCAGTCGTATCTGACTCTTTGGAACCCCATGGACAGCAGTACACCAGACTTCCCTGTCCTCCACCACCTTCTGGAGTTTGCTCAAACTCATATCTATTGAGTCATGAACAGTATGGAAAGGGAAGCTCATACTTGATTTTAAATGAAGATTTCTAATGTCAGTTTTTAGATTATGTATGCCAAATGTACCAAAAAGCATTTCATTTTTGGCAGAGACCTAGGACATTGTATTTAGATTAAAATATACTTTAAACTACAGCTCTTCCATTTCCTGTGTGTCCTTAGGCAACTGATGGACAAAGATAAAAACAATACCAACCAGGTGAATTTTTATTCCTCTCTCTCAGCTTGAGTGCATAGCATCAACAGCTTAGCCCCTATAGAAGAATAAGATAAGCTTAAGTCTAGAAGCCTAAGGGTCCAGCTCTCACTTATTTATTCCCCAGTAGAGTGTACCTAAGCCAAAGAGTCTACAGGACTGAGCGACTGAATAACAGCAGTGAGTTTCCCCATACATTTCATTTGGGTTCCCAAGATATTTTCGTTAAAGTAAGTAAATGGTAAAAGATTCAATCTCTTAATGACAAAGATAAATAAGGTCAAACCACTCTTTACAAATATTAGCTCATTTACGTATTACCAACAATACCAACCTCTTAAGGATAGCTGAAGAATCAAATATAATAAGGCTGTAAAGTACTTGGCACAGGGTCTTCCTTGGTGGTCCAGTGGTTAAGACTCTGTTCTTCCAGTGCAAGGGGCACGGATTTTGATCCCTGGTCAGAGAACTAAGATATCCCTTATGCCATGTGGTGCAACCAAAAAATAAATTAAGTAAAGTGTTAGCAATTCTCTGATGGTCCAGTTGTTAGGACTCTGCGTTTTCACTGCTGTGGACCTAGGTCAAAAAATAATGTCTATAAATGTGGTTCATTCAGTAAATGTAAGATGTCATTGTTATTATTCATAAAAGTTGTGTTCCCTTGGCTTGGGTACTGTAATCTTTTGTAGCAGAAGTCTCATTTTTGCTAAGATATTTTTGATAAGATATTTTGATGAGTGGAAGACAGAAGCCACAGGGTATGTAAGGAATAGGGCTCAGGCTCCAGGGGATAAGAGCCCTTTAGCAAAATATAGTAATCTGTGATGTTAAAGAAGGAAAACAAAAATGAGACAGAGATAGAGAAGCGGACCAGCCAAATTGGTAGAATGTTAAATATTTTGCAATGTGACTCATACCCCTTTTTATTTTGTGTTGATTAACAACAGTTTCAGGTATTCAGCAAAGTGATTCAGTTATATGTGTATCTATTTCTTTTTCAAAATTTTTCCCATTTAGATCATTGCATAACATTGAGCAAATTCCCTGTGCTATAGAGTAGATCCTTGCTGGGTATCCATTTTAAATGCAGTAGTGTGTATGTGTGTGTATGCTCAGTCGTGTCTGACTCTTTGTGACCCCTTGGACTGCATAGCGTGCCAGGCTCCTCTGTCCATGCGATTTTCCAGGCAAGAATACTGCAGTAGTTTGCCATTTCCTATATGGGGATCTTCCTGACCTAGGAATTGAACCTGTGTCTCTTGTGTCTCCTGCATTGGCAGGTGGATTCTTTACAACTGAGCCACCTGGAGGGTGTATGTGACTTATCCCTTTTAATCTCCAAATCAGCAATCAACTCTCCATTGCTTATTGATGATTTGTTTTTGTGGCTATATGTGTGTGAGTACATTGTGTGTGTGCCTTGTGTTCGATCTCTAGAGGATATGAGACTAAAAATGATTGAAAAGGGTACAGCTGCCATCTGTGTGTTACGTCCTCAGTGTTGATTCCTGTTTCTTTTGACAGGAATGGTACAATTCTAGCACTGGGTGAGGGAATTGGTGGTGAGAGCCTTGGCTACCAATTCTAGCTCATAATAGAGCATTCGTATTCCAATTTAATTATCTTCAGGATTTTCATATGTAAAACACCAGTAATTATAGTTAGCAGATGCTCACAATACCTACTGGGATTGCCCATCAAAATATCAATGGTTACATAACAATGTAACAGACATGCCACATCTAACAACAACCAGGTCATGAAAGGAACTGGATAACTCCCTGGCATTTGGTACAGGGTCTCTAAAAGTGATACTAATAAGTATACACATCTTTTTAAATCATTTTTTCATGAAGAAAGCTACCATATGTTTTCTGGTACTCTCTCCACAAAAATATAAAACAAAGCAAAGCAAAGTTTTACCTTATTTCCTACTTTTTGTATATTTTCCCCTTCTTTTCACATCTGCTCTCTAACCTGCCAGTCTTCTCTGTCTCCACTTTACTTCTTTCTTCCTAGCAAATTATTTCAACTTCTATCCATTTTAGATAAAATCATCAGTAATAAATTTGCTTTGCTCCTGTGGCATCCATTGACTGAAAATCTGGTAGGTTAAAAGCCCTTGAGTGATACAAAGATGACTCAGACTTTGATGCATCTTTTATTTTATTTTATTTTGATGCATCTTTTAAAGTAGACCTGTTGTTTATTTCCAATAGCCTTTTCTCCTTGAGGAAATCACTGTTTAGGATGCAGAGTTGGCCTATGACCATGGTTAGAGCCAAGGATACGCATGTGAACCAAGCAAGGTCAGACAGTCTTTTTCAGTGATTCACATGGAAAGAAAAATAAAGACACTTTTTCTTCTGTGATTGTTAAACTAAGATAATATGAACCCAGAGGTACCCTCAGCCCTCTTGCCTGCCAAGTCGACTTCATGCAAAATGAATTCAAATGGAGAATTACATTGTTAAAGTGCCCTCTCCTAGGATTCCCAGGGATATTTGGCAATAAACTCCTTTTTAGCTTAAGCTAGTTTGAGTTGACTTTCTGTCAGTGGCAATCCAAAGTGTCCTAATGAACATAGTCTTCAAGAGTTTACAGTCTAATAAGAGAATACAGCTGGAGTGGCAAATTGTCTTGAAGTGACCAAATTGAACAGTGTAATAGTCCCAGTTGTAACTGAAAACAATAGCAGTATTGTAATGATATATTACCTATTGCCCCAGCCCTGTTTCACTTGATTCCTAGGTCCTAAACTTTCAAACCTCCAGTTTTAGTGCTCTGGATAAATGCGTGAGGTCAGGAGAATGAAGGTGAAGCCCTCTTTTCAGCATCTCACCTACCCCATGGTCTCTGATAGACTCCCTCAACTACTATAAATAGGCATATTACCCAGGTGAAAAATTAGAAAAGTAACTAAAACCTTATGATAACTATACAAATGGAAAACCAACCCGCAACAATTCTTTCCAACTGGATTTCCACCCCCAAACTCTGCCTATTTATTTCTGGAGGTATACCATTATCTGCATCAACTAGGAACTAGTTTTGTTCTAGAATCTTAACACCTGTTAAGACCTGTCTTTGGATTTTTACTTGCAATGTGGACATATGATAGAAAATTGTGAAAAAGCTTCTTTTTATATCCCTCAGTGTTGATAAAAATTAATCAGTTGATCTAAGAAAGAAATGGAAAATTTTACTTAAGCCAAATTGAAGATTGTAACCTGGGAACAGCATCTCAGAGGCCTCCCAAAACTTTTCCACCCATTAGAAGTCAAAGCACAGTTATATAATTTTTTCGAGACAGAGAGATGTACATTAAATGATGTATTATTAGCAATTTAAATAATCCAGGTCTGCAAGTACAAAGTGATGGGTTATCCTGATACCTTACAAGGTCAGATGAAAGTGAAAGTCGCTCAGTTGTGTCCAGCTCTTTGGGACCCCATGGACTATATAGTCCATGGAATTCTCCAGGCCAGAATACTGGAGTGGGTAGCTGTTCCCTTCTCCGGGGATCTTCCCAACCCAGGGATCCAATCCAGGTCTCCTATATTGTGGGCAGATTCTTTACCAGCTGAGCCACAAGGGAAGCCCAAGAATACTAGAGTGGGTAGCCTATTCCTTTTCCAGTGGATCTTTCTGACCCAGGAATCGAACTGAGGTTTCCTTCATTGCAAGTGGATTCTTTACCAATTGAGCTATCAGGGAAGTGCATTAGAACTCTTTTAAGAACTCATCTTACTGGTGCTAGGAGAATGTTACTCTGTGGTTGAGCAAGTACATCTGCCTATGGACGAAGTCTGGGCAGTGTACAATACAGATACGCAACACACAGTATGGGATGAGAGGTGGCCAAAGGGCAGAGACATTTTTTGTGTTTACATTTTTCTTGCCTTACCATAAAATATTAATTTTATTTCACACCATCTTTAGTATCCTTCCTTCAGAATTGTCTTTTTAAACTATAAGTGGCAAAGAGTTCTCTTTCAAATTCTGTTTTAGAGTGTTGATAATAATAAAGGTCAAATAATAAAGTCTTTTGCCAAACCCAAGTTCCTCTGCCTGAAGTACAATGAAGGCAAACAAATTGAAATATCAGAGTTTGGAGCAGAGAAAGGTTTATTACAAGGCTACACAAGGAAAATTGGTGGCTCAAGCTCAAAGACCTGAACTCCCAAATAGCTTTCAGGGAAAGGTTTTTACTGGCAAAATTTAGGGTGAGGGCTACAGTATGTGTGACTTTCTTCTGTTTGGCTGGTGGTGCGGTAACAGGGTGGTGTTCCAGGAATCTTGTGTTCAGACTGAATTTATCATCCTCCACCAGGGTGGGGGCCACAATTCCTGAAAAATAACCCGAAGATATACTATTATGTGTATTCCTTAAGGAGAAACCAGGACCCTGCTCCATCTCTGCACTGTTATTTATTGACTGCTTGTTCTTTGTTTCTGTGTTCTCTCATTTCCCTAATTGGTAATGGTTTGAATCTGCCCCTTGAAACTTAGAGAAAGTCTAGGAGGCTGAAGCCTTTTACAAAAAAGAAATGTGGGACTTGGAAAGGATTTATGTGGGGGTGGTAAACAGAGTCCTGCTCAATTTCACTTTGATAAATACAAAGTACTAAAAACACCTTATTGATAAAAATGGACAAATTACAATATTCATTCTTCCTAAGAGTTGAGCTTTCAGTCTGCTACATATCATCTCACATAGCATTGTAATGGTTAGAAATGAACTCTACAGATAGTAAAACAAACTGCAAAGCCTCTATAATTAAAACAGTATGTACTTGTATAAGAATGGACAGACTGGAAATAGGACAGAAAGTATGCAAATTAACCCAATTGCATTCAGAATACTAGGATATCAGAAAGATGGAGTATCAAATCACTGGGAAAAGGTGGGCTTTTAAAAATAAATTATGTTGGGAAAATTGTAGTGTTATTTAGAAAAGATAAAATTAAATATGCTATATTTCAATTAAAAAAAGAAAAAAGTTCAAAGATATCTAATTGTAAAAAAGTATATAGAAGAGAATTAAACACTGAAAAAAAAAAAAGTCATTCATGCCAGTTACCTGAATGTGGTGACATACAGGGCATGAGGGTGCAGTGTGAGAAGACAGAAAAGAAAATGCCACATTCCACTGCTCGTGCACCATTCCCCAAACCCTAGGGCCCATAAGAATTACGCTCAATTTACTCTGCTGGTGCTCTCTAACTGAAATAAATAGAACAACAAAGCCTAAAAGATGCTACATCTGTTTGCAACATGGTTTGATAAATATTTGAAGCCCTCTGTTGAAACGTACTGCTCAGAAAAAAAATTGTTGTTTTTCAGTTGCTCAGTTGTGTCTGACTCTGCGACCCCATGGACTGCAGCACATCAGGCTTCCCTGTCCTTCACCAACTCCCGGAGTCTGCTCAAACTAGTGTTCATTGAGTAGGTGATGCCATGCAACCATCTCATCCTCTGTCATCCCTTTCCCTCCTGCCTTCAATTTTCCCCAGCATCAGGGTCTTTTCCCAATGAGTCAGCTCTTTGCATCAGGTGGCCAAAGTACTGGAGTTTCAGCATCAGTCCATCCAATGAATATCCAGGGTTGATTTCTTTTAGGATTGACTGGTTTGATCTCCTTGCAGTCCAAGGGACTCTCAAGACTCTTCTCCATCATCATAGTTTGGAAGCATCAATTCTTCAGTGCTCTGCTTTCTTTATGGTCCAACTCTCCCATCCATCCATAACTACTAGAAAAACCATAGCTTTGACTATGCAGACTTCTGTCAGCAAAGTGGTATCTCTGCTTTTTAATACACTATGTTTGTCATAGCTTTTCTTCTAAGGAGCAAGTGTCTTTTATTTCATGGCTGGTCACCATCTGCAGTGATTTTTGAGCCCCAGAAAATAAAGTCTGTCACTGTTTCCATTGTTTCCCCATCTATTTGTCATCAGAAAAAAATGATTCCTTTCAAAATGTTACTGCTCACTGACAATGCACCTGGTCACCCAAGTGCTCTGGTGGCGATGTTCAATAAGATTAATGTTTTTCATGCCTCATCACTCAACAGCCGCTCTGCAGGCCATGGATCAAGAAATCACTTTGATTTTTCAAGTCTTATTATTTAAGAATACATTTCATAAGGCTATAGTTGTCGCTATAGATAGTGATTCCTCAGATGGAACTGGGCACATTCAATTGAAAAGCCTCTGAAAAAGATCCACCATTCTAGATGCCATTAAGAGCATTCATAATTCACAGAAAGAGGTTAACATTTATCAAGAGTTTGGTAGAAGTTGATCCCAATCCTCAGGGATAGCTTTAGGGATTCAAGACTTCAGTGGAGGAAGTAACTGCAGATGTGGTAGGCATAGCAAGAGACCTGGATTTAGAAGTAGAGCCTGGGATGTGACTGTGTTGCTGCAGTCCAACGACCAAACTTTAATGATTCAGTCATTAAATACTTTCAGTAGAGATTGATAAATATATTGAGCTTGAGAAGACACCAGCTTTGGAGTTACCAAACTTTCGTATCTTGTGCAACCACTTCAGTCATCTGAGTCTCAGTTTCTTCATGTGTAAAATTTGTTACCACTAATAATACCTAACAGGGATATAGAAATTGCTTTGGAATGCTGTTAGCATAGTCTGTGATAATGTATTTTGGTAATAACTTTCTCAGAATTGTTGAAAGGATAGAAAGAAAGAAATTAATGTATATTGAGTGTTTCCTAGGAGCCAGGCATTTCTAGGCCTTTAAACTATATTTGTTGTTCAGTCACTCAGTCTTGTCTGACTCTGCGATTCCATGGACTGCAGCATGCCAGGCTTATGTGTCCTTCACTATTTCCCGGGGGTTGCTTAAACTCATGTGCATTGAGTCGGTGATGCCATCGTACCATCTCATCCTCTGTCATCCCCTCCCACCCCCCGCCCCCCATCCCCCACCCCCACCCCAGCCTTCAACCTTTCCGAACATGAGGTCTTTTCCAATGAGCCAGTTCTTTGCATTCAAGTGACCACAGTATTGAGGCTATGAATTCACATTTAATCTTTACAAGACAGTTGAAAATTCTTTGTATGTCTCCACTTTATAGTTAAGGAAATGGAGAATAAAATAACCCAAATACATATTCTAAAACTCCAAAACTTTTATTTCAGGTATTAGGATCTTAAAGCCTTCTGTTTTCTACAACTCTATACTGATAACTAGATGAAAAAAGAGCTGTAAATGTACTTTCTAATCTTTAAATTATTTATATTAATATATCATAATTAAAGTAGAAAAAGCAAATATATAAAAGTGTTAGAAAAAAAAGTATTCTTAAACTCAAGATATTGATGTAGTAGCAAATGCAATTGGAGTTGAGTGAGTGGAATCAGTCGGAGAAGGCCATGGCACTCCATTCCAGTACTCTTGCCTGGAAACTCTCATGGACAGAGGAGCCTGGTAGGCTGCAGTCCATGGGGTCGCTAAGAGTCGGACATGACTGAGTGACTTCACTTTCACTTTTCACTTTCATGCATTGGAGAAGGAAATGGCAACCCACTCCAGTGTTCTTGCCTGGAGAATCCCAAGGACAGCGGAGCCTAGTGGGCTGCCATCTATGGGGTCGCACAGAGTCGGACATGACTGAAGTGACTTAGCAGCAACAGCAGCAGCAGAATCAGAGTAATGAATGGCATGGGATGGATTGCAGAAAGCTCCATTGGAAGGATGGGACTTGAGTAGGCCTTGAACAGAGAGCATTTTGATGAATGGTAATAAGTAAAGAGGGCATTCCAGTCAAGGAGAATGCCATGATTAAAGGCACACAGGAAGGTGCATGTACTGCAATGAATAGGACATCTGCAAAAACTCAAGTAGATAAGACAACTAGGCCAGGTCCCAGAGAGAATAAAATTTTTTTTGACATTATTCCTTAAATCCAGATTATCTTTCTTTGTAACTTAGAACCATAATGCACATGAATCACCAGTAAGATTTTGCTGGACCCCTCTGTACTGGAAGTAATTTCCTTAATGAATATTGATGTACTTGGTCCGGCAAGCTTTATGGAGATAAGTGTATGCAGCCACAATAAAGGACATTTCAGTTCAGTTCAGTCACTAGTCATGCCCTACGCTTTGCAACTCCATGGACTGCAGCATGTCAGGCTTCCATGTCCATCATCAACTCCTGGAGCTTACTCAAACTCATGTCCACTGAGTCAGTGATGCCATCCAAACATCTCATCTCCTATCATCCCCTTCTACTCCCACCTTCAATCTTTCCCAGCATCAGGATCTCTTCCAGTGAGTTAGTTCTTCATATCAGGTGGCTAAAATATTGGAGTTTCAGCTTCAGCATCAGTCCTTCAAATGAATATTCAAGACTGATTTCCTTTAGGATAGACTGGTTGGATCTCCTTGTAGTCCAAGGGACTCTCAAGAGTCTTCTCCAACATCACAGTTCAAAAGCATCAATTCTTCAGCACTCAGCATTCTTTATAGTCCAACTCTCACATTCATACATGACTATGGGAAAAATCACAGCTTTGACTAGATGGACCTTTGTTGCAAAGTCACGTCTCTGCTTTTTAATATGCTGTCTAGTTTTGTAAAGCTTTGCTTCCAAGGAGCAAGCGTCTTTTACTTTCATGGCTGCAGTCACCAACTGCAGTGATTTTGGAGCCCCCAAAATAAAGTCTGCCACTGTTTCCACTGTTTCCCCATCTATTTGCCATGAAATGATGGGACCGGATGCCATGATCTTAGTTTTCTGAATGTTGAGTTTTAAATCAACTTTTTCAGTCTTCTCTTTCACTTTCATCAAGAGGCTTTTTAGTTCTTCACTTTCTGCCATAAGGGTGGTGTCATCTGCATATCTGAAGTTACTGATATTTCTCCCAGCAATCTTGATTCCAGCTTGTGCTCCATCCAGCCCTGCATTTCACATGATGTACTCTGCATATAAGTCAAATAAGCAGGGTGACAATATTCAGCCTTGATGTACTCCTTTCCTGATTTGGAACCAGTCTGTTGTTCCATGTCCAGTTCTAACTGTTGCTTCTTGAACTGCATACAGATTTCTCAGAAGGCAGGTCAGGTTGTCTGGTATTCCTATCTCTTTCAGAATTTACCATAGATTGTTGTGATCTAAACAGTTAAAGGCTTTGGTGTAGTCAATAAATCAGAAATAGATGTTTTTTTTTGGAACTCTCTTGCTTTTTCAATGATCCAGCAAATGTTGGCAATTGGATCTCTGGTTCCTGTCCCTTTTCTAAATCCAACTTGAACGTCTGGAAGTTCATGGTTCATGTACTTTTAAAGCCTGGCTTGGATTTTGAGCATTACTTTGCTAGCGTGTGAGATAAATGCAATTGTGCAGTAGTTTGAACATTATTTGGCATTGCCTTTCTTTGGGATTGGAATGAAAATTGACCTTTTCCAGTCCTGTGGCCACTGCTGAGTTTTCAAATTTGCTGGCATATTGAGTGCAGCACTTTCACAGCATCATCTTTTTAAATAGCTCATCTGGAATTCCATCACCTCCACTAGCTTTGTTCATCGTGATGCTTCCTAAGGCCCACTTGAGTTTGTATTCCAGAATGTCTGGCTCTAGGTGAGTGATCACACCTTGTGGTTAATTGGGTCATGAAGATCTTTTTTGTACAGTTCTTCTGTGTATTCTGCCACCTCTTCTTAATACCTTCTGCTTCTGTTAGGTCCATACCATATACTTTATTGTGCCCATCTTTGCATGAAATGTTCCCTTGATATATCTAATTTTATTGAAGATATCTCTAGTCTTTCCCATTCTATTATTTTCCTGTATTTCTTTGCACTGATCACTGAGCAAGGCTTTCTTATCTCCCCTTGCTATTCTTTGGAACTCTGCATTCAAACGGGTATATCTTTCCTTTTCTCCTTTGCCTTTAGCTTCTCTTCTTTTCTCAGCTATTTGTAAGGCCTCCTCTAACAGCGATTTAGTCTTTTTGCATGTCTTTTTCTTGGGGATGGTCTTGATCACTGCCTCCTCTATAATGTCACCAACTTCTGTCCATAGTTCTTCAAACACTCTGTCTATCAGATCTAATCCCTTGAATCTATTTGTCACTTCCACTATATAATTGTAAGGGATTTGATTTAGGTCATATTGAATGGTCTAGTGGTTTTTCCCTACTTTCTTCAAATTAAGTCTGAATTTGGCAATGAGTTCATGATCTGAGCCATGGTCATCTCCCGGTCTTGTTTTTGCTGACTGTATAGAGCTTCTCCATCTTCGGCTGCAAAAAATATAGTCAGTCTGATTTTGGTATTGACCATCTGGTGATGTCCACATGTAGAGACTTCTCTTGTGTTGTTGGAAGAAGGTGTTTGCTATGACAAACACCCTCTTCCAAAAGCTGTAGAATCTGACCTTTAACAAAGTATTCTTTATTAGTGAGATAAAGAAAAGGGAAGAAAAAGCTGCCTGGTGATGGATTCTGTGATGTTACAGTATGATGATAGATTTTATTTTTAAAGTTACTTAAATAATATAGAAAATAAAGCTCATGACTTTAAAGAAATGTCAAAGAGCTATGTTTACTATTCATGTGTTCTGCCCCACCCTGATCATATTCCGCACTTATTTACTGTGTTTCTCTCTTTAGATAGTACTCTTAGTGATTTGAGGTCTTTTTCAACTCTCTGAACACATATGGTTTTCTCCAGTTTGAGATTTTATTGTTATACTTCTTAATCCTTGTATGTCATAGTTGACAAAGGATAAAGTAATATATGTTCCATACGTACCCCACCTTATTCAATAAATTTCCAACCTAGTACTAAAAGTATGTTCTTAAAAATCTGAAAAGCACATAGTACATTGACCATGTATAAGAAACAACATTGCATTTTAAAAAGTACCATTTTGGTGAGAAATAAAAATACTATTTTATTTAACTGAGGACACCAAAGTAGAATTATAATTGAGAATTTTCCTAACTCTGATGAAAGACACCAAGACATAGCTTTTCAAAAGTGCTAAGGAACTCTAAACAAAAACTGAAAGAATTTATGACTAGTAGACTTGCATCATAGGAATTACTAAAGGAAATCCTCAGACTTCAAGGAAAAGATTCCAGAGAGTAACTCAGTTCCAGGAGAAGAAAATATTTAACAGAGATGGTAAATATTTGTGCTAATATTTTTTTAAAAACTATAAAATATTTTTGCAGTATTTTTTATTTTAATCTCAAAAAATAAGATTGTATAAAGTAATAATTATAAAATTCTATTTTTTGATTTATAACATACATATAAGTGTGCTGTGATTAATTGCTTAGTTGTGTCTGACTTTTGCCACCTCATGACTATAGCCTGCCAGGCTCCTCTGTCCATAGGGATCCCCCAGGCAAGAATACTGAAGTGGGTTGTGACACCCTCCTCCAAAGGATCTTCCCAACTCAGGGATTGAACCCAGGTCTCTCACATTGCAGGCAGATTCTTTACCATCTGAGCCACAAGAGAAGCCCATATATGTGTTTTTTGCAGCAAACTTATAAATTTTACTAAATATACTGCTACTGCTAAGTCACTTCAGTCTTGTCTGACTCTGTGTGACCCCATAGATGACAGCCCACCAGGCTCCCCCATTCCTGGGATTCTCCAGGCAAGAACAGTGGAGTGGGTTGCCATTTCCTTCTCCAATGCATGAAAGTGAAAAGTGAAAGTGAAGTCACTCAGTCATGTCCGACCCTCAGCGACCCCATGAACTGCAGCCTACCAGGCTGCTCCGTCCATAGGATTTTCCAGGCAAGAGTACTGGAGTGGGGTGCCACTGCCTTCTCTGTTACTAAATATAGTTAGTATTAATTTCAAATAGATTGCAATCATTAAGATTCCTCTTATATGAACACTTAGCTGTAACTCACAAAATAGAGCTTTTTAAAAAGTGAATTTAAATGGAACACTAAAGATATCTATTTAACACAAATGAATGGAGTAAAGGAGGAAAGAGAAAGGACTGTAGTCATATGGCATGGTAAAATATAAAATACAAATTTAACTGTATCAGTAGTTATATTAAATATGAATGCTTTTAATATCCCAACAGAGTGGCAGAGATGGTCATGATAGATATTTTTGAAATCCAACCCTATGATTTATACAAGATATGAAGTTTAGATTCAAAGCTATAAATAGATTGAAAGTAAAAGAATTAAAAAAGATCATATAAACAGTAACCAAAGGAGAGCTCAAGTGGCTATTTCAGTTCTGACAAGATAAGCCTTAAGACCAAATATTTCCAGATGGGTTAATGAAGGGAAATTGGAAAATAATTTGAACTCAATGAAAATGATAACACAACATATCCAAATTTATGGGGCATAGCTAGAACATCAACTAGAGAGAAGTTTATAGATTTCAGCATATTTAAGAAAAGAATAAAATACTCAAATCAAACATAAACTTCCACCTTAAAAAATTAGAAAAAGAGAAACAAATCCAAAGCAATCAGGAAGAAGGAAAGAATAATGGTTAGAAAAGAAATAAATGAATGAAAGAGAAAACACAAGATCATAGAAAAATCAATGAAGCTAAATGTTCTTTGGAAAGATTAATAAAATTGACCAATCTTTAATCATGTTAATGAAGAAGAAAAGAAGCAAGCCACAAGTTACCAAATTAGAGATCAAAGAGAAAACATTCCTACCATCCCTGCTGAAATTAAAAGGGTCACAAGGGAATAAGACGTCATAAACAATTTTGTCAACAGAGTAGATATCTCAGATAAAATGGAAAAATGAAAGTTGTCAAAATTGATTCAAGAAAAATGGAAAATATGAATAGACTTAAAAGAATTGAAACTTCAATTCTTCCCACAAAGAAGATTTAAGCCCAGTTGAAATTGATGCTGAATTTTAAGAAATATTTGAAGAAATTACACCATTGTTTTATAAACTCTTTCAGCAAATATAGGAGGAAGAAACATTTCTCATCTCATTCTTTCAGGCTAGCAATGCACTGGTTACAAAACCAAAGACAGTAGAAAACAAAACAAAACTATAAACCAATACCAATATGCCTTATGAACATAGATGTAAATACCTTAAGTGAAAATGGAAGTCACTCAGTTGTGTCCAACTCTTTGCGACCACATGGACTATACAGTCCATGGAATTCTCCAGGCCAGAATACTGGAGTGGGTAGCCGTTCCCTTCTCCAGGGGATCTTCAACCCAGGGATTGAATCCACATCTCCTGCATTGCAGGCGGATTCTTTACCAGCTGAGCCACAAGGGAAGCCCAAATACCTTAACAAAATATTACCAAATCAACTCTAGTAACATATAAAGAGAATTAAACACTAGAATTTATCTCAGGAATGCAAGATTGCTTTAATAATTAAAAATTAATGAAATAGACAATGTTAATTCAAGAGCAAAAATCACATCATTATTTAAAAAATACAAAACAGTTGTTGGACACATTCCAACACCCGTTCATAATAAAAACTCTGATCAGATTAGGAATACTAGGGAACTTTTTCAGCCTTGATAAACATCTAAGAAAACCAAACCAAATTGAACCAAACCAAACAATAAAAGCCACAGCTATATCACACTTAATAGTTAAAGGATAACTTCCCTCCCCTTAAACAGAAAGCAAAGCAATAATGTTTAATATAGCTACTTGTATAATTTACTGTACAATTCAACAGGCAAAATAGATGTCTCTAAGTGTGAGATTTTCACTCAGAAAAGATACCACCTATTAGATCTTAAATCTTATAAGGGACTTGGGTTTGTGTGAATTAAAAACACAATGAAATGATACTTCACACGCACACTGAATTGGCAACAATGAAAAAGTTGTAAAGATAATTTCAAGTGCTGATATGGAACTATGTGCTAATGATATTGTACATTGGGACAGTCAGTTTAGGAACCAATTTTTCATTGTCTAGTAAAACTGAAGACATAAATTTTCTATGATACCAGCAACTACAACTCTTACATATAAATCCTAAATAAACTCTTGCATATTTATACCAAGATATATAAACAGAATGTTTATAGAATCATTACTCATAGAAGTTAAATACTGAAAATAATCCAAATATACATTAACAGTAAATGAATAAACAAATTATGGTATGGTTACACTTACAATGGAAATAAGGTAAAAAGAAAACTAGAGCACAAGGATAAATCTCAGCATTAGGATGATCCAAAAAATTAAAAGAATATACACAGTATATAATCCATTTACAGGTTTAAAAATGAATATTACTTTGGAATGAATATACAGATGGTAAAGTATTTATTTAATGGTAATGAATCAATTAAAAGGCACTTGATCCTTGGAAGGAAAGCTATGACAAACCTAGACAGTGTATTAAAAAGCAAAGACATCATTTTGCTGACAAAGATCCATATAGTCAGAGCTCTGGTTTTTCTTGTGGTCATGTATGGATGTGAGAGTTGCACCATAAAGAAGGCTGAGCACTGAAGAATTGATGCCTTCAAATTGTGGTCGTGGAGAAGACTCTTGAGAGTCCCTTGGACAGCAAGGAGATCAAATCAGTCAATCCTAAAGGAAGTCAGTCCTGAATATTCATTGGAGAACTGATGCTGAAGCTGAAGCTTCAATACTTTGGCCATCTGATGTGAAGAGCTAACTCATTGGAAAATACCCTGATGCTGGGAAAGATTGAAGGCAAGGGGAGAAGTGGATGACAGAGGATAAGGTTGTTGGCCGGTATCACCAATTCAAGGGACCTGAATTTGAGCAAACTCTGGGAGATAATGAAGGACAGGGAACTCTGGCATACTGCAGTCCACGGCGTTGCAAAGAGTCAGACATGACTTAGAGACTGAACAGCAACAAAAGGAATCAGTTGTCACAAAACTCTGGATATCAATTGCCTGGTAATGTTAGCATTTGGGTAATTTCTTTGCGGAACTGAACACCTCTATTTTTTTTCTTTCTTGGAGTTACAATAAAAATGTCATGGTAATACAATAAATTATATATTGGCTTCAAAAAGCACATGCTTGTTTAGGAAACTCTGTGAAAACACTCTAGTTTGAAATGTGTAAGCAAAAAAATGAGAGAATCCCAGAAGATATAAATCTCCTTCCAGATTGAAAAGAGAGACTATTTGGTAATGCTAATGGGAAAGATGCCACCACACTTAAGGCAAAAAGTGAAGAAAAACTAAAGAGCCTCTTGATGAAAGTGAAAGAGGAGAGTGAAAAATTTGGCTTAAAGCTCAACATTCAGAAAACGAAGATCATGGCATCTGGTCCCATCACTTCATGGCAAATAGATGGGGAAACAGTGGCTGACTTTATTTTGAGGGGGCTCCAAAATCACTGCAGATAGTGACTGCAGCCATGAAATTAAAAGATGCTTACTCCTTGGAAGGAAAGTTATGACCAACCTAGACAGCATGTTAAAAAGCAGAGACATTACTTTGCCAACAAAGGTCTGTCTAGTCAAGGCTATGGTTTTTCCAGTGGTCATGTATGGATGTGAGAGTTGGACTGTGAAGAAAGCTGAGCACTGAAGAATTGATGCTTTTGAACTGTGGTGTTGGAGAAGACTCTTGAGAGTGCCTTGGACTGTAAGGAGATCCAACCAGTCCATCCTAAAGGAAATCACTCCTGGGTGTTCATTGGAAGGACTGGTATTGAAGCTGAAACTCTGATACTTTGGCCACCTGATGCGAAGAGCTGACTCATTTGGTAAGACTCTGATGCTGGGAAAGATTGAGGGCAGGAGGAGAAGGGGACAACAGAGGATGAGATATTTGGATGGCATCACTGACTCAATGGACATTGGTTTGGGTAGACTCTGGGAGTTGCTGATGGACAGGGAGGCCTGGCGTGCTGCAGTTCATGGGGTTGCAAAGAGTCAGACACGACTGAGAGACTGAACTGGAACTGGAATGGGAAAGTGAAGAGGAAGTGATGAAGTGTAGTATCTTACATTTGTATTTCACCTCAGGGTTTACATTGAGTTTTTAATTATACCATACACAGTAACTCTGGATGGAGACATAGTTTCTATCATGCCCATTTTATAGATGAAAATGTAGAAGATCATGGTGTGTAAGCATCTAGAACAAAATGGTTTAGTTTCTCATCTGAGCTTGTTTATAAAAGATCAAGTACTGAATAACCAGAGGCATAGACAAACTCTCTGGTATGGGGAGCTTTCTTTATTCAGTTACACAAAAAATGATATATATAATCCAGTGCTAAATGTTATATTAAGACTAAATACTGAAAGAACATTCAGAAATGAGAAGGACAGTTCCTTATCACCTTCTGTGCTTTTGTCGTTGGCATAGAGCTGCGCAATGAAATTGCTTAACATGGTACTCGCACTGCAGTAATAACTTTCATCTAGGAAGATAATTAAACAAGGGATAGTCATATTAAAGAAGCCAATCTTAATTCTTCAAGGCTGTCTGTTCTTTACCATTTTCACTATCAAAAATTATGGAGGATTTGAGTATGATTAAATTTTAGAATGTGTTATTCTTCTGACATCTTTTTCATAATAAAGTTCAGTAATAAAACTGAGCTGTCCTTTCATTTGCTAAAAATTAATGATTTGCACAGAACCCAATTATGTTTTATTTCTTTTTTGTTTCAATTAATTATAATGATTTTTTTAATACAAGAAAATTAATTCATCATTTTATTATAAATTAAAGTATTGATTACTCCCAGTCCAGGTTCGATGCACGATACTGGATGCTTGGGGCTAGTGCACTGGGACAACCCAGAGGGATGGTATGCGGAGGAAGGAGGGAGGAGGGTTCAGGATGGGGAACACATGTATACCTGTGGGGATTCATTTTGATATTTGGCAAAACTAATACAATTATGTAAATTTTAAAAATAAAATAAAATTTAAAAAAAAGTATTGATTACTCCCTATAGAGTAAATGTTTTAGAAGGTATAAAGAGTATGCTTAAACAGGCATCAAACTTTATTCCTCCTGGGAATGTATAGTACACTAATTTCCATTGTTGAAAAAAAGAATTATTTCACCCATTGTGTTTAGACAAATTATTTCAATTAACTGTGGCAAGATCATTAAGCATAGTTAATTTTAATGTAAATCAGATTATCTATAAAATAATCTTCAGATAACCATAATATATGTGTTTATACATATATGTATATGTTTACATGCATCTGTTTTTAGATGAATTTTTAAGATTAGTAATTTTTTATAATTGCTGTACTTTGGGTTTCAGCTCAATAAATATTTCTCAAAAACTTTCTATATGCCAAGTTAACATCTAGGAGCAGAGCCTAAGACAGCAATTCTTGTTCAAGTGTTCTTAGGGGAAGGAAATGAAGTGTGAGGATAGAGCAGAGAAGGAAAGTTAAGCCTGGAAGTCGTTTCAGTTTGGCCCAGCTTTGGTCTCATCTCAGGGAAGCTCTTGAGAACAACTTGTTCTTTAGACTCTGTCTGACCTTGAAGCTGCTGCTGCTGCTGCTGCTAAGTCTCTTCAGTCGTGTCCGACTCTGTGCGACTCCATAGACGGCAGCCCACCAGGCTCCCCCGTCCCTGGGATTCTCCAGGCAAGAACACTGGAGTGGGTTGCCATTTCCTTCTCCAATGCATGAAAGTGAAAAGTCAAAGTGAAGTCGCTCAGTCGCGTCCGACTCCTAGCGACCCCATGGACTGCAGCCCACCAGGCCCCTCCGTCCATGGGATTTTCCAGGCAAGAGTACTGGAGTGGGTTGCCATTGCCTTAAGGGGGGTATACTCTTTGTACCCCTATTCAGTCAGTCCTGGACTGAGCTCAGCCCTATGTGGCTGCGGAGAACTCCTTTTGCCTGAGGTTCTTTGTTCGAAAAGAAATGGGGGCAGTTATGAGTTAGCTTTTAATGGGTAAGGGGCTAGGTGCACTGGCTTGTAAAAGATATTTTGGTGTGACACCAACAACATCCACTATGTAATATAAGAAAGAGATTCTGCCCTCCAGATATTTACAGTCCTTAACAAACTTTGCCACACTTTTGTACTGTTAAGATATCACTCCAAGAATATCCACCGATAAATTCAAGGAAATCTCCACAGAATTGGGAACTTAATGGAGATCATGGTTAGGCTTATCTATTTGAATTGAAAGCATCGTGCAGAAAGCTGAGAAAACTAATGGAAAACTCAGTCAATGATCTTATGTACAGAATGATCACAATTTTTGATTTCTGGGTCAGAAAGCTTATCTCCCAAATCCTCTTGCTGAAGTTTCAGCACATTAGAAGTGTTCCCCAATCTCTACCCTTAGACTGGTAACTCCCCATAATGGCAGTTTATGCTTAAAGAAGTCTCGCTGCTGTTGTTGTTGTTGTTTAGTCACTAGTTCATGTCCGACCCTTTGCAACCCCATGGACAGAAGCACGCCAGGCCTCCCTGACCCTTAAGGGAGCTTGTCATAATTGTTTAGTAAGGTATTGGAATCACCACTAAAAAATGCTTTATGCATAGCATTGATTTGATTTTATAAAGTGCTGAACCTTATTAGGAGTGTTTAAATCAACTTCCTATAGACTGATTTGATTTGGTTTGCTTTTATATTATTTTTAATAATTATACATACATTTGATCTTTTTATTTGGGGGAACAAAACCACATTTAATTTTTTAGATTATGTGTAATTAGTTGATGAATTTTCTATCAGTTGAAACTTCAGTGCACTTGCAAAATAATCCTGATTACAGCAGGTAATCTTAATACAATCTGGATGTGTTAGTAATCAAAACTGCTGGAACTCAAAGGCAACAGGAGATTCAGGAACACACCCAGAGACCAGACTTAATTACAGAAGAGAATTAGCCCCTCTAGTAGAAGCCATCATTGTTCAAGTTGTCTTCATTGCAAAGCATTTTGGTTCCCGGGCAACAGGTGATAAGGTTGACATTCTTAGGATGGGGTAGCCAAGGGCTTCTACTAGAGGGCCTAATTCTCTTCTGTAATAAAGTCTGGTCTTTGTTAGCGTGGCTCCAGAGAGAAAAGCCAAGCAGACTGAGTGAATGCCACAGCCAAGGAGGTGCCCTCACCCTCACTGCCATTCTGATTTGTGAAAGTGGCAGGTGCAAAAATATCTAACCTAACAGACTCCAAGTACATACTGATCTGTCAGGTGGTAGGACCCTGGTCTCCTCTGGGATAAATTGATGAGAAATCATTAGGAGCAATACTGTATTCAAGTTCTGTTCTAAATTTATTTGGTAAAAATTGATTTAAACATTTATTTAAATTGTAATCCCATCAGATAAGGGTCTCAATTTTGAAACATTGTAGTCTCAAGTGAAAAATATTTCCCTCTTTCAAGCATATTACTGTTAGAATAAAAATTTTGTAATCAGCTTCCGACATGGTTCTTGGTGGTCACAGATTATTTGTGAAAGGATGCATAAATAAATGAATGAGTAATAGCATGGCAATTTTTGTTTGGGGTGGTATGTAGGAAGGAGAATCTTACAAGCTTATTCCAGAAAATAAAATAATATTCTTTCCTTATGAGAAATTCTGATTCTTATTTCAGGGCTAAAGTGCTCTGATTGTCTTCCAAACAACCATACATTCCTCTCCTTTCAAATATAAAGTGATTCTGGCCTTCTTATATCTTTTATTAAAGCATTTCCCTATCATTTTATTGACAAATACAGAAAAGTGGCCTAATAGGTCTGTAAGAGGGCTGGATGGTGAATTTGTTTTGTATAAAAATCATTTTGAAGACATGTCACTTGAGACCTAAGTTAAAAAAAAAAGAAGGGCTACATCTCTGAGCTATTTAAAAATATTTTTTCCTGTTGATCTACTCCATCTTTACATAAATGCTTCCACAAAGTTATGAGTAAATGTAAGATGATCTGCCTTTGAATATCTATGAGAAAGACATTTGGCTTTTGTATTTCATAAAACCATGGCTAAAGGGCTGTTCTTTGCTCTCATTCACTGTCCTCCAAACAGCAGCTCTCATGATAAATTCCTGTAATATTTTTTTTATTCTAAAAAATTATATTGGCCCATATGAAAAGCTGAAATCTTTGCTGTTGGCTCTCTTGCTTCATTTAAAAACAATCATTTTATGGACATGGGCCTTTTTTATTTTTATTTTTTGGCTACACCATGTGACATTCCTGACCAAAGATCAAACCCAAGCCCTTTGTGGTGGAAGCATGGAGTTGTAACCCCTGGACTGCCAGAAAAATCCACAATCATTTTGTTTTATCTATAAATACATTTTATTTTTTAAAATATGTTTTAATCTGTATATACCTCATATTATTTTATGAATAAGCAAGAAACCCACAGTAATGCCTTTAGTGAAAACTTGCATTATCATGAATAAAGAGTTATGGTATGAAAAGAGCATATTATATGGAAAGGTATATCCTTACTTGACATCCTAGCTGTGTTATTTTGAAAAGTTATTATTTCTCTTGTATCCTGTTTCTCTTTGAAAAAGTGGGGAATATGAGTCCCAACATCCAGGAATGTGTTGGAGCTGACTGACTGGAAAGAGCTGATTGTTAAATATTTATGAACTTTATAAACCACTTTTAAATCATTGGTAGGCTGAAATTTTCCTTAGTGGAGTATTTATGCCACAGAGATTGTCATGCATTATGAATCAGGACTTATTTTTTAAGAATCAGCTTATTAGCACAACAGTGATTGATATTATAAAGAACAAATGAAATAATATATATAAAAGTATTTTGTGATCCTCAAAAATCTGTGCTTAAAAATCAGTGTAGTAGAGGCAAAGTGATTTATTATTGAATTGTATTACATATATAACAATTATTTTCCAATTAATAATTTAAAAATTCATTTTTATAAAAGATTATTAAAGCCTTACAAAAAGTAATTTAAAATAAAATAAGCAAATTTATCTCTAAAATAATATTATTGGGAAGATAAGTAATAGATTTTTCTTTCTTGAAGATATGAAACAATTCAAACAAATCCACATGGATTTTAACAGGGAAACAAATTCAGGTGAGCAGAGAAGAAAGCAAAAAATAAAATTCCCTTTCTAAGCAGAAAATTCTGCTTAGAAAGGGAATTGATCAGGAAATCAATTCTTGGTAAAAGAGTTCCATTTATAAAAACTTTAAAATTCTGTAAAGACATTCTTCTAGTTTTATTAAGGTATAATTGGAAACAAATATTTTATATATAATACAATAAACAAATTAATGTTTTGATATATGTTGTGAAGCAATAACCTCAATTAATTTGATTAACATATTTGTTTTCTCACACAGTTATCATTTTCTTGCCTGTATATATCTGTGTGTGGTGAAAACACTTTGGATCTACCCTTTAAGCAAATTTCAAGTATGCAATACAGTATTGTTAACTATAGTCACACTGTTTTGCATTATATCTACAGAATTTATTCACCTTGAGTAATTGAAACTTTTACCCTTCAGCTAATATCTCCTCATTTTCTCCTTGCCTCAGCGTCTGGCTTCCATTTTTTTATTTTTATTTTTTGCTTCTGTGAATTTGACTATTTTAGATTCCACATATAAATGAGATCACTCAGTATTTGTCTTTCTGTGTTTGGCTTATTTTCCTTAGCATAATATCCTCTAGGTTCATCTCTGCTGTCAAATGGCAGGATGCATTTCTTTCCTTCCCTTTTAGGTAGGGAGCTTCATAAAATGGTAGATTTTTTTTTTAAGACTGAATAATGTTTTGTAATATATATACAATATGTATATTATACATAAATACAATATTTAACATGTTTTTGTCATTCATCCATCAGCACATATATATATTTCTATATACAAACAATAAAGTATTTGTTTTAAAAATTAAAGATAATATTCCCATTCACAATAGCAACAGAAATAACAAAATACTTAGGAATAAAGTTAACCAAAGAGATTAAAGACTTGTATAGTAAAAAGTATAAAATGTTGATGAAGAAAATTAAAGAAGACAGAATATGGAAGAACATCCTGGGTTCATGGATTGGAAGGATTAATTTTGTTCAGATCTCCATACTATTCCAAATGATGTACAGATTCAGTGCAATTTCCATCAAAATCCCAATGGCATTCTTTATAGAAATAGAGTAAGCAATGCAAAAATTAATTTAGAGCAACAAAGACACCGAATAACCAAATTAATCTTTAGCAAGAACAAGGCTGGAGATATCACATTTCCTGATTTCAAATTTTTATAAATTTCAAATGAGAAAAATATATTTCTCACATTATTAGAGTACCTATGCTTGTCAGACTTTATTTTTTGGGACTCCAAATCACTGCAGATGGTGATTGCAGCCATGAAATTAAAAGATGCTTACTCCTTGGAAGGAAAGTTATGACCAACCTAGATAGCATATTCAAAAGCAGAGACATTACTTTGCCAACGAAGGTCCATCTAGTCAAGGCTATGGTTTTTCCTGTGGTCATGTATGGATGTGAGAGTTGGACTGTGAAGAAATCTGAGTGCCAAAGAATTAATACTATTGAACTGTGGTGTTGGAGAAGACTCTTGAGAGTCCCTTGGACTGCAAGGAGATCCAACCAATCCATCTTAAAGGAGATCAGTCCTGGGTATTCATTGGAAGGACTGATGCTGAAGCTGAAACTCCAATACTTTGGCCACCTCACTCGAAGAGTTGACTCATTGGAAACGACTCTGATGCTGGGAGGAACTGGGGGCAGGAGGAGAAAGGGATGACAGAGGATGAGATGGCTGGATGGCATCACAGACTCGATGGACATGAGTTTGAGTGAACTCCGGGAGATGGTGATGGACAGGGAGGCCTGGCATGCTGAGATTCATGAGGTTGCAAAGAGTCAGACATGACTGAGCGACTGAACTGAACTGAACTGATGCTTGTAAGTATAATTCCTAGCTCTTCTCTCTCAAAAATATTCACTCTGGAATGTCTGTTCTTCAGAGAGACTGTCTTTAGGTCTCATGTTCCTCAGCATCTCTACCAAAGATATTATTTTTCATCACCCTGTTCTATCTCCTTCTCCAATGGTTTCCATACTGGCTTTCAACTTTTTATTCTTCTCACACTTCCTCTTCTCTCTCCCTACCTCACAACCCCCATTCTCTGGAGGTAGGGTGGGCTATTATGACACCATGGACTGTAGCCTGCCAGGCTCATCTGTCCATGGGATTTCCTAGGCAAGAATCCTAGAGTGGGTTGCCATTCCCTTCTCCAGGGGATCTTCCTGACCCAGAGACTGAACCCGTGTCTCCTTCATTGCAGGGGGATTCTTTATCACTGAGCCACCAGGGAAGCCCCTAATCCAATAATTGGTGTCCTTATAAGAGAAAAGAGAGAGAGATTTGAGACATAAATCACAGGGGAGAAGACCATGTGAAGATGAAGGCAGAGATTAGAATTATGCCACCACAAGGCATGGAAGCCTGAAGACCCAGAAGCTGGAAGAGGCAAGCAAGAGTCCTCTCCTCCAGCCTTCACAGAGAAAAAGAACTCCTGTTGCCTTGTGGTTTCTTCTTCCCCACATCATTTGTTTATCATTCAAGTATTTTGAAAAACATACTTCCTCTTCACTCACAGCATTTTCAACCTCAGGTCTTTACTCAAGTATTCTTTCTGCAAGAAATTCTCCTCCTACATGAAATGCATCCTCCAACATGAAAGAGTGTCCACTCTTCATGATTCAACCCAAATACCATGTCTGTAGTGGTGTTATTTTTCTAGGGCTATAACACATTACTACAAGGTTTGGAAGCTTAAAATAACAGAAATTGACTTCCTCAGCATTTTGGAGGCCAGAATCCATAATTAAGGCATTGGCAGGACCATACTCTCTCTGAAGGCTCTGTAGAGAATACTTACTTATTTCTTCTAGTTTTTGGGGTTCCAGGCTTCTTTGATTTGTGATGGCATTATTCTGATCTCTGCCTTTATCTTCACATTGGCTTCTCCCTTGTGGCTCTTTTTTTTTTTTTTTCCCCCTAACACCTTCACAAAAGTCCTGTGTTCTTTAGGGCACTAATCACAATACCTTAAAAATTACAGTTAAAGTATGAATTACAATTATTAAAACTACCCATTTATTTACAATAATATTTTAAAGTCTGTCTTCCCCAGTGAACTACCAGTTCTGCGAGGACTGGCCTGGGTTGGGCAACCCCAGTGCCCAGCTCAGGACAGGCACAGAACAGGAGATCAATGAATATGTGATGAACTAACAAAATACAAATAAGTGCAGAACCAGGGCAAAAAAACCTGGAGCCCTGATTTCCCAGCTACAGATTCACCTTCTCTTTCTTTTCTCTTGCAAGTTGACCAGTCATTGAATTGGGGCCTACCCTTACTCCAAAATTATCTCACCCAGAGATCCCTTATTTAATCATATTTGAAAAGACAAAATTTCCAAATTAGATCACATTCACAGCTACTGGGACGTACTGGGACATAATGCTTTCAAGGATACAATTCCATCCAAAATAGGCATTTCCCTTCATTCCTCAGCTAAACATTTTCTTTCTGTCTACCGAGTTCTCCTAAGGTTACATCTTTATGTCCCTTAATGGTGGTTGTATGTTCTGTCCTTTATTGACAGGACATTGATTTGTTCTGTACTGTTGTTTGCATACCAGTCTAACATTCCAGACTATACATTCCTTAAGGATTGTATTTAGTTTAATCTGTATCTAGTAGAACTCTTAAACCAAGACTTATATGAATGGATATTTGAGAAATATTCATTGAGTAATGCTTGTGACCAAGTGCACTGAATTCTCATTTGTATTTATTCACTTAGTCACACCAGAGCTACAGTTCCAAATCGTTTTGTTCAACAATCCAAAAACCAGGATAATGCAAAGTAAATACCTTGTATTATTGAGCAGTGTTTGCAACCAAGAAGTATTCATCTCAAGGAAGAACATTCTAACTAAAGGATTTCCCAGTGTTTATTTTTTATTATGTCAAAGTAAACGTCTCTAATAAATACAAATTTGTTTAAAAAATGCACAGTAGCAAGTATCTAACTTTAATGTAAATTTTTACAAGTAACATGTCAAAGTCTGGTAGAAAGGCTCATTTCTATAGAAGACAACTCTCATCAAAAGTGACAGGCCTGTCATATAAATTTTGTGGAGGTAGAATTTAGTACATTGCAACTGTGAGCTGGAATTTAGTTTAACGTGAACAGGAAGTCAGAATACTCAAGTAAGAAATATGTTCCCATCTCTAATAACTTATGCTGCACAATTTCAATAACCTTTAAAAAAAACTTTCCCCTTTAGGATTTGCTGATAGGTAATCAAATGCAATTTTCTCCCTTTGCAATGTGTTCAAAGTTTATTAGTTGATATTGCTTAGTCGAATTCAATAACTGACATTTATCATTTTGAAAGTGTGCAATTTATTCACGTATTGTAGAATTTACATTTATTTCAAATCAGATTGATTGGAATTTCAAATCTCTAAAGCTTCAATTTCATCTAGCTGCAATTATGTAAAAATCATGTGTCAATTTCCAAATCAGTCTATATTTATACTTTCACTACATCTAGTAAGGGTTAGCTTTTTAGAATAGCTTCTGGCAAATGTTCTTGCCAGAAATGGATATAAAGATTGTTTGAGAAAGACATTCTGCACTCTTGCTTTATGTTTAGAAAGCTTTCTGACCATTTTTAATGTATTTTAGGAAAAAAACTCAAACATAAACTTCTGTAAATCAGAGCCAGAACAAAGTGCAGTTGTGGCAACATGTATATCAACTTGGAAAAGGACAAATTAATGATGAAGGAAAATATGTAATTAGTCACTTTGTATATGAAAGTAGAAATTTACCACTTGCTGCTGTTGCTGCTAAGTTGCTTCAGTCGTGTCCGACTCTGTGCAACCCCATAGATGGCAGCCTATGAGGCTCCTCCGTCCCTGGGATTCTCCAGGCAAGAATACTGGAGTGGGTTGCCACTCCAGTATTTCATTCCTTCTCCAATGCATGAAAGTGAAAAGTGAAAGTGAAGTCACTCAGTCGTGCCGGACTCTTAGTGACCTCATGGACTGCAGCCCACCAGTCTTCTCCATCCATGGGATTTTCCAGGCAAGAGTACTGGAGTGGGGTGCCATTGCCTTCTCCATTTACCACTTAGGAAATGTCAATGATGACAAAATATCTCTGGCATATTTTCACAAACTTCTCTTGGGGACACTGTGTGTTTAAAGGAATAAAGATAAAACTGCTGATAATCCCCTTCAAATGAAATCTGGCATCCTATGCTTACATCTGTCTGTAAAAAGGAAGTCAGGGAAGCTTACGCATGATGGAAGGTTCTGGGGTCAGTAAAGGACCATGATTTGCAGGTATGTATGTCCTCATACAGCTCACCTGATAGCTGTTTTTCAGTTCACTTTCTGTATGCCTCAACCTCACAAGCAACTGTCAGTTTAGGACTTAGAAACATATCTTTTATGGTTTTTGTGTTTCCTATACTGTTGAAGATAGGAGGTAGTGTGGTTTAATATTTGAAGTAACCCCATTATTAAACTATTATTTTGGAACACTTAGATGGGCCATATTTAAAGAAGCAATGGTGAGTTTGTATTATAGGATGGTAGGAAACTGAAGGATTTTCCTTGCCTTCAGTGAAACTTGCCTGAGATGACAGTAAATTAAGCAGCAACAATGAACTAATTAAATGCTCTGTTAGGGAAGTAGAGTATACCAGGAGAGCTCATAACATAAGCAGACAACATAGTTAGAGGGGGAAAGGTGGGTCAAACATCTTCCTGGATGAAGCATGTATTAATCTCTGTGTCATAGGTGGAGATGAAGGAAGAGATTAAAGTCATACGTGCAAAGGCCCAGATATAAGTGAGAGCATGTGTGCATGCTAAGTCGCGTTAGTCGTGTCTGACTCTTTATGATCCTATGGACTACAGCCTGCCAGGCTGCTCGGTCCATGGGGCTCTTCAGGCAAGGATACTAGAGTGGGTTGCCATTCCCTTCTCCAGGGGATCTTCCCAACCCCCGGATCGAAACTGCATCTCTTACATCTTCTGCATCGGCAGGCGGGTTCTTTACCACTTGCACCACCTGGGAAGTCCCCATATCTTCCTTCAAATACATGGGGGAAATGTCCGTTCCATCAAACTTTACTGTTGACAGATCAGTAAGAGAACGTCAGTAGTCTAGTAAATGGCATCACTAAATCAACACTTGTATTTTCACTTCAAATTAACCTTGCATAAAAGTAATCAGAACTTTTCTTTGTCATAGAATATATTTCAGCTACAAAGCTCTTTGCCTCTGCTGGCAGGTGAATCTTGGCACTCTGTCCAAATTTTGCTTCACTGTTCATTATTTTAAATGTCTATGAATTACATGTCAATCCCAAACTCCCTAACTGTCCCCCCCACCCCCATAACCATAAGTTCATTCTCAAAGTCTATGAGTCTGTTTCTGTTTTATAAATAAGTTCAGTTGTATTATTTGTTTTTAGATTCTGCATATAACCTATATCATAGGTAGGGAGTTTGGGACTGACATGTACACACTGCTATAATTAAAATTAGATAACCAACAAGGACCTACTGAATAGCACATGGAACTCTCCTTGATACCAGGTAATGACCTAAATGGGGAAAGAATTTGAAGAAGAATAGAAACATGTATATGTATAACTGAATCACCTTGCTGTACACTTGAAACTATCACAATATTGTTAATATAAAATAAAAAGTTTAAAAAGGTCTATGAATTAAAACATACATATATCAGGAAACGTCTAGACAGGAATAAAAAAAACACTCTAGGAGTTTCAGTCATAGGCAATCGAATACAAGGAATTGGCTGCAAAGATATTTGAGAACTGAGATTGTAAAAAAGGAAAATGGTTGCAGAAGAAAAATGCTGACAGTGTGAAATAGAAAGCTGATTCTAACTGTGGACTAGAGTCTAGGAGCCTGAAGCTTGGATACACTATCATGGGTAGTTCTGGATTTACTGAGCAGATGTTGCTTCTACCAGGGCTTGAATTTCTGAAAAGGTGCTATTTCTGTGCAGGTTGTTGAATCTAAAATCATCTTATCTTTGCTGCAGACGTCACAATTCCCATCAACTGCCATCAAGTGCCATACTATTGGAATCAGAAGCAGAAATCTTTACTTTCAATCTTTTCCTCTCTCACCAGTGTTCCTAATGGCAGAACATAGCTCTAATAGGAAATCAGCTAATGGCAGATCTCAGGGAATGTAGTTTGCAGACTCCCTCTCCAGTGGTGCAGAAAGAGTATGGAAGAGTGGGCCCCGGGGCTAAGAGAGAGTCAAATGACCTCCCCAGCTCAAGTTCAGGATTGGAACTGGACTCGATATGAAATCAACTAAAACCCAAATTGGAAACATTGCCCTGTGAATTTTTTTTTTTTTTCTGTGAATTTTTTTTATGAGGATTTAGCTGGGTAAAAGTTAGGCTAGAATCTCACTGAGGTTCACATTCAATTTAAACAATAAACAAATATGACTTTTAATAAATAAAGTGTGGAGAAAGGCCATAGGCATTATTTTGGTATATCTAATTTGGGTTCAAAGCAAGAACAAAAGCAAGGAGAGGCTCAGAAAAAGTCACAGTGAACCTGAGCTTTGAAGCTTTCTTTTTTTGTTGTTGTTTGAAAATTTTTTTTTTACAATTTTGTGTTGGTTTCTGCGGTACAACAATGCGAATCAGTCATAATTATATATGTATGTATATCCCTTCCCTCTAGAACTTCCCTCCTGTTCCTTCATCTCACCCCTCTAGGTCATCACAGAGCACCAGGCTGGACTCCCTGTGTTATGTATTAATAACAGCTTCCCCTTTCTTTCCAACATTCTTTCCCTTTCCCAGCAGTAGACATCTGGTGAGGGTGGTGGGAGGGGGAACCCTATCTCTTGTCTTGGATCTTCAGTCTTGACAGGCGCTAAGGTCTCAGCCTACTTAATTATTCGATTCTCTGCCTCCTTGTGGAGTAGGGGATCTGATGGTCTAGACCCAGTACATTTTTCTACTCCTGGATGGTTATGGTCTCCTCTCTTCCCCCAGATCTATCAACTCTCCACCCATACCCTGAGGGGAGCAGTGTGCTGCTCTTCCCCCAGAGGCTTAAGGGAGGAGAGGGAAGAAGAATCCTTCTTCACAACAGCTGTTGTCAGCCTCCCCAGAATGACCCAGGAGGAGGTTTTCTCAGATCTCTCACCCTACTCGAATCTTACTGATGGGCATTCAGTGAGGTCCTTGTAGAAGCTCCTAGAAGTTGCTAATTTCTTTATCTGCGGTTGTTCTACAATCTCACACTAGCCATTGCTTGACATGTAGAAATTAATTTTTTAAAATTGAACCTAATTTTTATTACCTGCTCATGTGTCACCCAGTGTCTGTCCCAGATAAGCAAGTAATCATATTCCTCTCTCTCTGAAAGCATCTGTCTTTTCTTAGATTTTCAGTTAATTGATAGTTCTGAAACCTCAGCACTCTTATGGGTTCAGTGACAGTTGTGAGTTGTTAGGTGATCCAAATTTTCCTGGTCTAAGTTTGGAGTAATATTATTTCACACTGTCTATCTACATCCTAAGCAGAGGCTGAAGACCCACTACATTCTTGATTCTCTCCTTTCTGTGGTTGAAGGTATTTGCAACTTTCCCCTTCTTATTTTATCTCTTTCTTCACAGATCTTCTTCTTAGTTTAGTGATCCACACATTCGGTTTCAACTTTATTTTGCTGGTGTTTCTCGCTCTTACAACATAATAAGATGTGTCTTCTGATTAATACTGCTGATTCAAGTCTTTCATGAACAAATTCTTAAAGAGATTTTTCTTGCAGTAATTTGTTGTCATAAGGAAATACTTGTTTATTAAAATTTATCTACTTTTAAGTGAAGAATAATTACTTTAAAATATTGTATTGGTTTCTGCCATATATCAACATCATAGGTATATATGTCTCTCCCTCTTGATCTTTCCTCCCACCTCCCACCCCATCCCACACCTCTAGGTTGTCACAGAGCCCCAGTTTGGAAATAAGAAAGCCTTCCTCAGCGATCAGTGCAAAGAAATAGAGGAAAACAACAGAATGGGAAAGACTAGAGATCTCTTCAAGAAAATTAGAGATACCAAGGGAACATTTCATGCAAAGATGGGCTCGATAAAGGACAGAAATGGTTTGGACCTAACAGAAGCAGAAGATATTAAGAAGAGGTGGCAAGAATACACAGAAGAACTGTACAAAAAAGATCTTCACGTCCCAGATAATCACAATGCTGTGATCACTGACCTAGAGCCAGACATCCTGGAATGTGAAGTCAAGTGGGCCTTAGAAAGCATCACTACAAACAAAGCTAGTGGAGGTGATGGAATTCCAGTTGAGCTATTTCAAACCCTGAAAGATGATACTGTGAAAGTGCTGCACTCAATATGCCAGCAAAGTTGGAAAACTCAGCAGTGGCCACAGGACTGGAAAAGGTCAGTTTTCATTCCAATGCCAAAGAATGCTTGAACTACCACACAATTGCATTCACCTCACATGCTAGTAAAGTAATACTCACAATTCTCCAAGGCAGGCTTTAGCAATTCGTGAACTGTGAACTTCCAGATGTTCAAGCTGGTTTTAGAAAAGGCAGAGGAACTAGAGATCAAATTGCCAACATCTGCTGGATCATGGATAAAGCAAGAGAGTTCCAGAAAAACATCTATTTCTGCTTTATTGACTATGCCAAAGCCTTTGACTATGTGGATCACAATAAACTGTGGAAAATTCTGAAAGAGATGGGAATACCAGACCATCTGACTTGTGTCTTGAGAAATCTGTATGCAGGTCAGGAAGCAACAGTTAGAACTGGACATGGAACAACAGACTGGCTCCAAATAGGAAAAGGAGTACATCAAGGCTGTATATTGTCACCCTGCTTATTTAACTTATATGCAGAATACATCATGAGAAACGCTGGGCTGGCTGAAGCACAAGCTGGAGTCAAGATTGCCGGGAGAAATATCAATAACCTCAGATATGCAGACGACACCACCTTTATGGCATAAAGTGAAGAGGAACTAAAAAGCCTCTTGATGAAAGTGAAGGAGGAGAGTGAAAAAGTTGGCTTAAAGCTCAACATTCAGAAAACGAAGATCATGGCATCTGGTCCCATCACTTCATGGGAAACAGATGGGGAAACAGTGGAAACAGTGACAGATATTTATTGTAATGATTAAATAAAAATATTTAATTTAATTTAACACATACCCCATAACTGTAAAGAGTCCCTAGAACTGCAAGGAGATTAACCCAGTCAATCCTAAAAGAAATAAATCCTGAATATTCATTGGAAGAACTGATTCTAAAGCTGAAGCTCTGATACTTTAGCCACTTCATGTGAAGAGCCAGCTCATTGGAAGAGACCCTGATTTTTGGGGAAAGATTGAAGGCAAAAGGAGAATGGGGAGGCAGAGAATGAGATGGTTAGATAGCATCACTGACTCAATGGACATGAATTTGAGAAAACTCTGGGAGATAGTGGAGGACAGAGGAGTCTGCTGTGTTGCAGTCTATGGAGTTGCAAACAGTCAGACATGACTTAGTGACTAAAAAACTACCATACACACACTCAAAGGTCTTACCTAAGAACCCTATACATAGTAAGACTCACTGTATAAGAAGTATAAATGTGGTGGTGTTGGCTTCAGAAAGAGGAAGTCATGGAGGGAAATAAAATATCATTTACTAAGAATCTACTATCAGGCACAATGCTAGGAACTTCCTGTGCATGCCTTCATATTATCCCCACAATAACACTAAAATGTAAGTATTATTATTTTCATTTTGTAGATTTTTAAATGAAGGGAAGGGAAGAACTAATGAGAACCTGAGGCATATAATGTTCTCATCTCTTTCCCAAGTTTAGACAGCCCAAATGACATACTGGGATTTAAACTAAGTACTTGAAAAATGTGTGATTTCTTCTACATTATTTGTATTCTTTTTGCTTCAATCCAAGTTAGGAAAAAAGCAAACCTATACATCTTTAAAATAGATGAAATTTAATATAGAGCATTGGATACAGGTCATGGTAAAGCTGGAGAGCCAATCAAGGCATTGAGGCAACACAGACACAAGTCAGGACAAGCTTACCGTTTCTAGAACAGAGATCTAAGCAAAGAGGCAGTGTTACTAAATTCCAGGGGCTGGGATCACCTGGTGAAACCTGGAATTATGATGGAACTGTCTAGGAGGAGCTGAAGTCAGGGGAGCATCCAGCAGCTGAGAAATACCTCTATAAGCAAAGAGAGGCATACTCTGGCTTCTCCTTTCCTCCTGCTAACTCTCTGATCTTCTGCTATTTCCTCCCATTGTGTAATACTGATCAAGCCACCTAATAAATAATTAGGGAAGATACAGCCTACAAAGATCAGTTGAGCTGTGATGCAGAGCAGAGCAAAAGCAAGTAAAATGGATTTAGAAGCAAACTGCCAAGAATAGGAACTCCAAATTCCTCCAGACTCCCTTCCAAAGTGTTCCCACTTTCTTTAGCCTATTTTGAAAGTGCCTGTGTCAAATACGTTCATCTTTTTTTCTCACTTGGTCACTTTTCAGTTATGTATTCTTACACAGCTGTTAATTTTTTCTGTTTTTCACGTCATTTATGTAAGTCTCTTGAGGACTGGGAAAGTATTAGTTCAGGCTGACAGATACCCAGTCTGTCCTCCTGTTGAAAGAGGTGCCTGTAGACACTGAATCATAATGAAGGTAGGGTTTGAATTGCGGCAGATGAATGCATCTTTCATGTACCATCTGCTTTTTGAATTGAGTTGCAGACAAATTGTTTATATTGACTCCATGTTTAAGCTGCCACCAAATTAGGACCCATGAAGATTTTTATTCCTAAAGTGCCTAAGTAGGTGGATTTGATTTCTTTACTAGCCAAGTTTGTGTTGATTTTTGTATTTATGAACTAACAACTTTATTTATCTTGGTCGTCTTTTGGCATTGTATTATTTGATTTATGTTTGGCTGGCTCTTCTGGCTAGAATATGTGCTCTGTAAGGACAGGAGCTTATGCATTTTGCAAAGCCACCTGGTTTAGAGTAAGTGTTCAGTTAATGTTTGTGATTCAGTAAATGCACAAGATCTGTCTAGGCAGTGTTTCATCTATTGTTGTATTTTTAGGATTGGAAATTGTCTTATATGTTCTGAAATTTGTCACAATATCCTGACAGTTAACTTTGTTAAACCTGTTGTCTCAGATATCACAGTACCTTTTGTTCCTGCAGCAACCATTTTCCTTATTATGATTGTGTAGATCTTAGAAGAAAATTAAGTAAAAAAAATTTTTGCTTGCATTTTCCCTAGCATTTGTTTAATATATCTAACCAATTTCAGGATATTCATCATCATTTTAGGATCTGAAAATGTAAACTTATACACTACAGTATTCAAGAGAAATCTGACTGTTTTCCCTAGCTCAAATAAGTAATCTCTTATTAAAAAGATCTCATGTGATTATGATGAACACCAGTATATATTTCAATTTTCTTATGTAAATCAATAAACTGCTATGTATTTTATATAGCACCAAGTTGATTTGCATTAGAATGGTAAAACATGTACTGATATTCATTGTTTAATTTATTTATGTTTGTCCTACCAAATTCCCACTAATTTTTACAATGGCTGTATAATAGTGGTGCAATTGTAGATGAGCTGTTTATCTTAGAGTCTGTTTATGAACACCACGAAAATTTTTGGTGTCTCCTTACATGGTAAAATTCTGTTACTTTAATAGCTATACTAAAAAAGAGCTGTAATGCTGTCCCCACTGAGCCAAGGTAGAATATGTTTGCTCAACATCCCTGATTTTGAGTTTGGGAAAAAAATACAATTTATACAACAGAGTAAGATATAGAACCCAGATTCTGGAGCTAGGTTACCAGGGTTTGAATCTCAGTTCTGCTATTTATTAGCTTGGAATCTTGGGCAAGATTCTTAATCTCACAATAACTCAGTTTTCTCCTCTTCAAAATGGAATGATAAAAATACCTACTTCAAAGGGCTGTTAAGAGGATTAAATGAGTTAATAACATAAGTAAAAGGGTTTAGAACAAATCTTGGTACTTGGTTAGTGCATATAAATTTAGCTATCGTCTACATGATCATATAAGTAATTGTGTGTCTTCAAGGCTTAGAACATCTCAATATATATACCACCCAAACTCCTCTCCATGGCCCATGTGGTCTTACATCACCATCCCTTGCTACTTCTCAACTCATCTCATGCTTCTCTTCCTTAGCTTATTCTAACCAGTAGCTCTGGTCATCTGCAAGTTGCCAGAAAAGCCAAGCTATTTCCCATCTTGAATTCACTGTATCTGTCAGTTTACCCATGCGGAAGATTCTTCACGTGAATGGTTCGTTCTCATCTCTGGGTCTCAACTGAAAAATGCCTTCTCTCCAGAAAGGCTCTCCTTTGCATATCCTATGTAATTATTACCACAATCCTGCCATGATTCATTTTCTATCACACGAGTCTGGATTTTTTTTCTCCCAAGCCCATAGAATAGTCTGTCATTTTTTTAAAAGAATGTTTTCTTCAGTGGAATATAAGTTCCTCAAGGTCAGGGAACTTCTGTGTATTGTAAATTATTTTATGTTCAGTGTTTGGCACAGTCCCTGGCATACAAGATACACTCAACTATTTGTTTAATACGTAAATGATAAAATTAATAAATGAGTGAATGAATATAAAGGATTGAATGTTGTCTGTTTCAGGCTTTGAGGAGACAAAACCTTTGAATAGTGACCAAAAATGATTATGGCAAAAGCAATGTGGCTAGACTCTCTGGATTATATGAATGTAGGTAAATATTGGAGTTTTCTGAGTATCTATTAGTTGATTGGGCACTGTTTGATGTCAAGTGAAGAACTTCAAAAAATAGGAAAGCTCATGAAGACTTTGGGATTTAGTATGAAAGTTTATAGTTCAGATCTGAGCTGTGAAGTTTAGACTCCCTCAGGAAAATGAATATACCTAAGGTAAGAAATTAAATAAAGAAACTTAGTTATACCTCACAATTGCATCTTCCATTATACTGGGAAATAGTTCTGCCTGTAAGTTCCACATCTAGACTGAGAGATCCACAAGGGCCAGGAGCTAGCTTGCCCAGCCCTTTCTCCCCAGCAGCTGTCTCAGGCACATTTGTACTCAGTCCATGGTTTTTGAGTGAAAGGGGAAAATGGTTTACGTTTACTGTCTTTATCGTTGAGAAAAGAACCCAAATTCTAAGTTTACTAAGTAGGAAAAATGTATGTGGTTATTTTAAAATATGTGGTTAAAAGGTTCTTATTAGAAATTGTTGCCATAGCAAAATGCATTATTTTATTTAAAGCTACAAAATTCTACACAATTATACAAATGAGACACTGGGACTTAGATTCCTGCTAAGCCATTAAATGAAAGGGTTGTGTTGAAATGCAAATTACCCTCATTCTGGAACCACAAATCTCAAGCCCTCTCTATGGTAGTCTGTCTTCTCCAATTTGTTATAAGGTAGCGAATACAGGATTTGTGTGGAATACAGAGCCATAGTGCAACCTTTATCCAAATCATGGTGTCTGACTACCAGTTGCAGTTTGAAATTGTTCAGTGTATTCATTAGGGCAATGGTGCCTGCAGGAGATCTGGGTTCAGTCCCTGGGTTGGGAAGATCCCCTGGAGAAGGAAATGTCAACTCACTCCAGTATTCTTGCCTAGAGATTTCCATGGACAGAGGAGCCTGGTGGGCTACAGTCCATGGGGTCGCAAAGAGTCAGACCCAACTAAACAACAACAACATGTCAGACATAACTGCAGCTAAATAGTGCATGATTCTGTGAAAACAAGACAGTTTGAATTTTAGCTTCAAATAGTTCCTGAATCAAAGTGAATATAGACATAATCAAAAATTATTTCATGAGAGGAAGCAAAATAGGTAGGAAATTATCAACTCTACAATATTAAGATTAAGGTTGAAGGTGTGCTTCTATGTTTTGAAAGCCCTAGTTTTTCTTACTTCAGTTGTCTCTGAAATGTAAGTTTCTCTGCCTTATTGTCAAAATAGACCATAAAATTTGCTTTGCCATGCGAGTTCATGAGCATGGGAGTTCAAGCAGAAGCTTCAAGAGCAATTGAGTGGTTCAGGTTCCTTTTTCTCTTTTTTTCTCTGAGTGTCAGCCTTTTGTTAGAAGGAGAAAACACAAGGAGTAGAGCTTCAACAGCAATTGTAAACAACAAAAATGCATTGGGTTGTTACTACAGCAAAGCTAACCAATTCAAATTTTATTTGTAAAATGTCAGGACAACAAAAGTACCTACCTCTTAAGTTTTGTGAGGTTAAATGAGAGATTTCATGTTTAGGTTATTATTCAGGTTAGTGCTTGGCATATAGCAACCTCCTAAATAAAGATGTCAATTGAAGTTAATATCATTTTTTAAAATCTTTTCTCCACAGTCAGATACTAAATAGTTTTAGAACACAGGTAATAATTTCACCTTAATGTAAGTAAGGAAATGGAACGAAAACGAACACATTTTTGGTATATTTTATCTTTCACTAGGCTTTCTAACTATTTTAAATAATTTCAACCCACAACAACACTGATGGGAAATAATATTATAACCCACACTGTATGAAAAAAACTGAGCCTCAGAAACTTAAGAAAGTTTCCCTAAGTCATAGAGCTATATAAGTGGGGGACCCAAGATTTGGACCTGGTTCCTAAATTCATATTGTTCCGTCATACAAAACTTTCCATGTAGTAGCTTATACATGCTGAATTCTTACAAGGTTATTTTTCAGGCTAATCAAAGACCTCCACTATCACAGCTTTCAGAGCATCTCCTACCTCATCTATGTTATAATGCTGCAACTTTTAGCTCAGGGAAGTCCTTGTAGGAGGCTTTGTTAGCCTGAGGAGGCTGCAGGTGATAAATGAGAATTGTTGTTCAGTCGCTCAGTCGTGTCCAGCTCTTGCGACTCCATGGATGGCAGCACACCAGGCTTCCCTGTCCTTCACAATCTCCCGGAGTTTGCTCAAACTCATGTCCATTGAAACAGTGATACCATCTCATCCCCTTCTTCTCCCGCCTTCAATCTTTCCCAGGATCAAGGTCTTTTCCAGTGAGTTGGCTCTTCTCATCAGGTGGCCAAAGTATTGGAGCTTGAGCTTCAGCATCAGTCCTCCCAACGCATATTCAGGACTGATTTCCTTTAAGATTGACTGGTTGGATCTCCTTGCTGTCCAAGGGACGCTCAAGAGTCTTCTCCAACACCACATTTTGAAAGCATCAATTCTTTGGTGCTCAGCCTTCTTTATAGTCCAACTTTCACATCTGTACATGACTACTGGAAAAACCATAGCTTTGACTAGATGAACCTTTGTTGGCAAAGTGATGTCTCTGCTTTTAATACAGTCTATATTTGTCATAGCTTTTCTTCCAAGAAGCAAGCATCTTTTAATTTCATGGCTGCAGTCAATGTTCACAGTGATTTTGGAGCCCAAGAAAATAAAGTCTTCACTGTTTCCACTCTTTCCCTATCTATTTGCCATGCATTTATGGGACCGGATGTCATGATCTTACTTTTTTTGAATGTTGAATTTTAAGCCAGTAAGCTCTTCGCACTTTCCTCTTGCACCTTTATCCACAGGCTCTTTAGTTCCTCTTTGCTTTCTTCCATTAGGGTGGTGCCATCTGCATATCTGAGGTTATTGATATTTCTCCTGGAAGTCTTGATTCCAGCTAGAGATTCATCCAGCCTGGCATTTCATATGCTGAATAATTTAAATAAGCAGGGTGACAGTATGCTGCCTAAACATACTCTTTTCCAATTTTGATCTACCTTGGTGGCTCATCGGGTAAAAAATCTGCCTGCAATGTGGGAGACTTGGGTTTAATCCCTGGGTTGGGAAGATCCCCTGGAGAAGGGAGCAGCTACCCACTCCAGTATTCCAGCCTGGAGAATTCCATGGAGTGTATAGTCCATGGGGTTTCAAAGAGTCAGACATGACTGAGCGACTTTCACTTTCCCAATTTTGAACCAGTATGTTGTTCCACGTCCAATTCTAATTGTTGCATCTTAACCTACTACAGGTTTCTCAGGAGGCAGATCAGGTGGTCTGGTATTCCCATCTTGTGAAGAATTTTCCACAGTTTGCTGTGATCCACAGGGTCAAAGGCTTTAGCATAGTCAGTGAAGCAGAAGTAGACGTTTTTCCGGAAATCCCTTGTTTATCTATGATCCAGTGGATGTTGGCAATTTGATCTCTGGTTTCTCTACCTTTTCTAAATCCATCTTGAACATCTGGAAGTTCTCGGTTCACGTACTGTTAAAGCCTAGCTTGAAGGAGTTTGAGCATTACCTTGCTAGCATGTGAAATGAATGCAACTGTGCAGTAGTTTGAACATTTCTTGGCATTGTCCTTTGGGATTGGGATGAAAACTGACCTTTTCCCAACCTGTGGTCACTGCTGAGTTTTACGAATCTGCTGGCATATTGAGTGTAGCACTTTAGCAGCAGTATCTTTTAGGATTTTAAATAGCTCATCTGGAATTCTGTCACCTCCACTAGCTTTGTTCATAGTAATGCTTCCTAAGGCCCACTTGACTTCACACTCCAGGATGTCTGGCTCTAGGTGAGTGATCACAATATCATGTTTATGCAGGTCATTAAGACACTTTTTGTATAGTTTTTCTGTGTATTCTTGTCACCTCTTCTTAATATCTTCTGCTTCTGTTATGTCCATGCTATTTGCATCCTTTATTGTGCTCATCTTTGCATGAAATGTTCCCTTGGAAGTGAGAATTGGTTCATATTAAAATGTATGTACTCTGCTCCATTGTTGTTTAATCTCTAACTTGTGTCTGACTCTTTTTTGACCACCTGGACTGTTGCCCACAAGTCTCCTCTGTCCATGGGATTTGCCAGGCAAGAACACTGGAGTAGGTTGCCATTTCCTTCTCCTGGAGATCTTCCTGACTTAGGGATCAAACCTGCATTTCCTTCATTGTAGGTGAATTCTTTACCACTGAGTCACCTGGGAAGCCACTCTGCTCCGTAGTCATATTGTATATTTCGTAATCCCAAAGATAGATAAGGAGAACTTGTCCAAGAGAACGGGTCATCAACATATTCAGATTAACTTGTATACATAAATACTGCCACCTTATATATGTAGATAGATACACAGAAGAACCACTGAGCAACCAGCAGTTCTGAGATAACTTTAACTCACAAATATGCTTGTCCACTGGTATGTGGCCCTTTTGGGAGTACCTGAATTCTTATACTCAGTTTGATAATGGGAAATATCTACCATGTATCATGATTATGCTGACTTCCACCATAACACTTAAGTAACTAAGCCTTGATACATTTATCCAGCTGGAATCTATGTTTAGTTTATCAGTCTGAATTTACCACTCACATTTGTCTATATGTTGATTGTAAAACCCTCAACTAATAACTACTGACTGATTGATGGTAAAGTTTGAAATACGCCTGCTGCACATAAAAAATATTTAATTTTCATTATTCTTATGTATTTTATTTTAAAATGAAGATTTGTCTGCAACTTTAATCGTTGTATTTCTTACAACATGAAGGATGTATATAAAATTACATATCTATTCTCATATAATAATGGAACAGTCAGAGAAAAACTTCTTTGTATGTTCCTAATTCCAAATACATTTAAACACTTCATAATTATACTTTAAAGAAGAAACTACTTGCCTTGTTAAGTTGGATTTTTTAAATTTCAAATCTCAAACCTAGCATTTCTTAGTGAGCTAGTTTTCCAGGAGAATATAATATAGGATAGGAGGTCAAATAGGATATGCCATAGAAATGATAAATGCAAAGATTTCTACATTTGAAGGAGTAAATGAAACAATTTACTTATGGAAAAATGATATAGAAGAAATTTCTCCTCTGGGCACTACTAATGATATGTCAGGCATGACCAAATTCATTTGTGCTTTATGGTAACATTAAAAAAAAAAAAAACAAAAAGCAGGCTTTAGGTCTTGAGAATAATGAACCATGTTGGGGTGGCTTTCTCTTGAATTTCTTTGGCAAATCACCTTAAATCCTTATCCTTTACCCAATTTCATTTTTACTGGAAGATATAACATGTGCAATAATAAAAGAAGCATACTATATTGTCTTTCACAACTACCCCTTTCTTTGCAACACTGAAACTGGATTCTAAAGCATCCCTAAAGAACTTTAAGACATTCCTGTGTTCAGTTTTTGGAATGAGAAGCTATCCCCTCTTCACAGAGAATGCAGTGTGACTTAGCTGTAAATGACCTATTTCCCAGATGTGAAATAAATATTCTCTTTCCAGCTGTGATTATTTGGTGGCCCAAGGACATGTCCTTTGGGATGACTGCCTTTTCCATGTTACTTTCTTCTGTCCTCTCATCATCTCATCCCTTTTGCCCTTTACTGGATAGTGACAGCAGACAAAACACTTGATCATTAACCCACATGTCTGACTAAGTTCCTTGCCTGGTGGGTCACAATTAACTTGGCTACATTATGCTGAATTATATCATTTTCAAGAGCTGTAAAAGCACTTTTCCCCCAAAGGTCTTTATTCTCCAATTAATAAAACTTTAAAAGGTTTTGCATTCAGGTTGAAGTCCCTGATACTACTGACCTCACTTCGAGGGATATTATGAGATATGTGTGTGTGTTTTGTGTGTGTGTGTGCATGCATGCATATGCATTTGCATCTGCATGCAACTGCAAAATTTTATGGTTAAAAATTGTGGAGCATGAAATAGTTCTCTATCTTTGTATTAGCAGAGATTATCTTAAGGAAAAGCTGTTACTTTAAGAAAATTTATTTAGACATAGTTTAACGGTAAAAAATGTGTTGAGATATTTTTCTCGTGAAAGCTTAAAAAGAAGAGATGCTAATTTTAAAAAACTTTTTGGGGAAAATGTGTACTTCTTGGAATCAGAGTGACAGACAATAAATAATAGTTCAGAATGCTTGCAGCTCCTAAAATGTGCACCTTTATTCAAGTTATGTGGTAAACTAATAAGAAGTGTCTGCTCTAAATAATACAAGATATGAATTTTGTCTGCATGAGAGAGCTTTTCACCTTTCCTGTGAGCTATGCAGTCATTTTTAGGCACAGAACCATGAAATCTTACATTGAAGGCCAATGTATAAATCACAGATCCACTTGTAGCTGTTCTAGTTGAAGCAGGGAATGGAAAATTTATTGGAAATCTTCACCCTGATGTCACAAAGGCAGCTTCATCTTAACATATTCATTACATGAGTTGTCGCCTCACCCTCCTCGCTCATCAACATCTCTTACTTGATTAATGACATTACCCTCATCCCCACTCCCAAAGCTGAAAACCTCAGGGTCATTTTCCATTCTCTCAGCTTCCTATCCTGACAGAACACATCAGTCATCCAGTCTTAGTATTTTGATTTCCTCAAAAGTCTAAAATTATTCTTCTCTCCTCCATGTAGATGAAGTTCCCTTAGTTTAGTCTCCATGTTAGGTAGGATACTAGATGCTGCTAAGTCGCTTCAGTCGTGTCCGACTCTGTGCGACCCCATAGATGGCAGCCCACCAGGCTCCGCCGTCCCTGGGATTCTCCAGGGAAGAACATTGGAGTGGGTTGCCATTTCCTTCTCCAATGCATGAAAGTGAAAAGTGAAAATGAAGTTGCTCAGTCGTGTCTGACTCTTAGCGACCCCATAGACTGCAGCCCACCAGGCTCCTCCATCCATGGGATTTTCCAGGCAAGAGTGCTGGAGTGGGGTGCCATTGCCTTCTCCAGGATACTAGATAAGCTTTGGTAAAATGAGATTCCCAAATGCAAGGAAGCCTGATGGTCTAGGGTGGGTAAGTGACCCTGCTTTTTGAGGCCATTCGTGGACTCGACTCTTTCTCTATTATTGCATTTTCACAATCTGTGCAATCAGAGATGACTTATACATGATTTCCAATTTCCAGCCTGTAGAATAATAGAAGCAGTGGAGAGACGTGGATGTTTGCAGATCACTCCATTTACATATTTTGGGTAGAACTTGGTCACCTGCTTCACCTGCTTCTATAGGGTGTATATGTTAATAGATGGGAAGCCATGTGCCGCATGCCTTTGTTCATTCAACATAGTTGCATTGAGCAGTGTTTTGTGCCAGACCATGTACTAGATGTTGGAGATTCAGCAGTAAACAAAACAAAGTCTTGTCTCTCATGATATTTACATTCTTGTGGGAGAGGCAAATATACACATAAAAGCAAATAAGTTCATCTACTATGTTGAGTATTATAAATGATATAGAGAAACATGAAGTAAGGTAAAGGAGCAGAGAATAATAACATTAGATAAGATGGCCAGAAAAGGCCTATGTGATGAGGTGACATTTGATGAGAGTCCTGAATAGGTTGAGATAAGGAGTTAAGGTGGATGCCAGACCAATGGAGAAACCTTGAGTGCTGAAGACTTGAAATGGGGTGACTTTGACACATTAAGGAAGTGAAGCAAATAAATTTGATGTGTTTAGAGACAAGCGGGGGAATAGTGCTAGGAAAAAAGTTATATTTTGTAAAGCCTGGTAGGCCATGATGAAGACACTGGATTTTAGTCTGAGTAGAAGCAGAAAGACATTAAAGGGTTTTGAGCAGAGACTTGACAAGTTAGAATCTTGGCCTATGAGACTGTGCCTGTGTCAGGATGACAATCCTGAAACTGGAAACTGTTGAAGGCAGAATGTCTATGAGGATGCTGTCATTAAAGGCTTATTATGTGCTCTGCCAACAATCCACCTGCCAATGCAGGAGACACAAGAGATGCATGTTTGATCCCTGAGTAAGGAAGATCCCCTGGAGGAAGGCATGGCAACCCACTACAGTATTCTTGTCTGGGAAGTCCCACGGACAGAGGAGCCTGGTGGGCTAGAGTCCATAGGGTCACAAAGAGTCAGACATGACTGAGCAACTGGGGACGGATGATGTGCTGTGCTTTATGTTAATAGTACTACATGGATCTTCTCCATTTAATCTTACATATAGTTTGGAGCATCACTGCTGTGTCACTTCAACATACTACTTTGCTTCCATGAACTACAGTTTCTTGATCTAAAAAATGAGAACCATCCTTTGGTAGGGTCAATGCAAAGACTGAATGATGCTTCACATAAAAAGCATAAAGAAAATTCTTAACCCATAATAAACAATAAGGACCAGATCCCTTCTTTCTAGGAACCCACCATTAGGTCATTTTCAGCAAGGAAACAAATTTTAAGGGAGAAGTCTGTAGAAAAACTGAATGCAACTGAGAAATAAGAAAGGAGAAGAAAAATGAGAAAGGAAAAAGCGTTGCTTATGCTACTAGCAGTTCAAAAATATTGTATGATAGTGGGTAGAATTAATTTCTACAAATAAAAAATTAAAACACACATGTAAAATTTGAGCTGTACCTTCCCTTTCATGGTTTTAACTGCATATGCTTTGATTTTTATTTTCTATTAGGAGCCTCAGTCCAGTGGTCAAAATGTAATACCTCACCAAGCAGTTATAATGTCATTTATATAAGATTTCCCCTTTATAAGGCTAAAGCCAATTGCTATATCTAAATTAGACTTATAAAAGTTAGTGAATTTGAAAATATCTTTTTTAGAGGGGCTTCCAATTGAATCTTTTTTAAAAGGAGAAGATTCTTTTACAATTCAAAATATTATCATACAATATTGTAAAGTTAAATAAAATAAAATTTAAAAAAATATATTATCATTCAATAGGTCTTTTTTTGCAGGTATTGTTCATTGACATAGATTTGTTATAATAATTTAAGTATTTATTTTGTGTGTATTTTAAGTATTTCTTTTTTTTGAGACTCATTCCTTTTCTTCAATTGACTTGGATCTCTCTTACGTTTTCAATAATTAATTTTAATATAGCAGCATAGAACATATTTATACTCAGGTGCTATACTGGATTCAACTCATGGCTTACTACTTGTATAACATTAAGCAAGTTACTTAAGTCCCTAATTTGTTCATCTACAAGTTGAGGATAATAATCAAACCTACCTCTAAGGATTTATATGAGGATTAAATGAATTTGAACAATTTCTGACACATGATAAGCTCTCAGTAAGTGTTAGTTATCACTATAAGTAAGAAATGCATTTGTATTTTCTCAGACCACCTGGTAGGAAGATGATTCATTTGGAATTGAGTGTCAGGTCATTTTTTTCACTGTCAATATACATATTCTTTTATTCTTATAACTTTTCTGTGTATGATGATTTAGGAGAGTCTCAAATATTCCATTGATACCTGATGTGATCATTTATGGATACTTTTCCCCCTTCTTCCATGCCACCTCCGCCCCCAACAGGAGGAACTTTGATAGAGTGGGTTAGAAGGAGGCTATTCCTGGGAAGGAGAAGGCAATGGCACCTCACTCCAGTACTCTTGCCTGGAAATTCCCATGGACAGAGAAGCCTGGTGGGCTGCAGTCCATGGAGTCGCAGAGACGGACACGACTGAAGCGACTTAGCAGCAGCAGCATTCCTGGGAAAGCTCTCTGAGGATAATCTTCAGTTATGACCAAACTCCAGGCTCCCTGGCAATCAGGAATCTTTGGGTGGCCCCCTTTGATCTCTGGAGATAGTAGGTGATGTGTGTATCAGGTCTTGGTTGCAGGTGATGGAAGCTCACATAAACATTGCTTTAGTGAAAGGGGATTTTATTATACAATGTAAATGAAAACACCTGTTGTCTATTTTACTTCTGACATGGCTCTTCCAGATAATCAAATGATGTAAGAAGTATGTCTCCTTTTAATTTTATCTCTGATTTTCTTTCCTGTGCCCTTTCTTCTAGGCTAGATTCTCTCTCTCGGGTGGTGATGAGTGGACCACCACTACCTCTTGGCCTATATCTTAAAGGGGAGAGTCTATTTCCCATAGGTCTGGCAAAAGTGCCAGATTGTGAATGTGTCTTCTTTGCTTGTTTTAATTTAGTTATCTATTTAGTGTGACCAGCAAGATAGAATATTCTGATTAGTCAGCCTGGGTTGATGTTAGGCAAACACAGCAGATGTAGAAAATGCCAGTATGTCCTGCTTCCCTTTTTCAAGATGTCTATCATCTCAAAAAAACGCCCACCCTTAAAAATTCTCTCCCAAGAGAAGCCCTAGGGGCTAGGGCTAGCAGGAAGCTCTATCATGTAAACTATTCAAATCATTACTAGTGAACTTATAGACAGCATATTAAAAAACAGAGACATTGCCAGCAAAGGTCCGTCTAGTCAAAGCTATGGTTTTTCCAGTAGTCATGTATGAATGTGAGAGTTGGAGTACAAAGAAAGTTGCGTGCCGAAGAATTGATGCTTTTGAACTATGGTATTGGATAAGACTCTTGAGAGTCCCTTGGGCTGCAAGGAGATCCAACCAGTCAATCCTAAAGGAAATCAGTCCTGAACATTCATTGGAAGGACTGATGTTGAAGCTGAAACTCCAATACTTTGGCCACCTGATGTGAAGAACTGACTCATTTGAAAAGACCCTGATGCTGGGAAAGATTGAAGGCAGGAGGAGAAGGGGACGACAGAGGATGAGATGGTTGGATGGCCTCACCGACTCAATGGACATGAGTTTGAGTAAATTCTGGGAGTTAGCAATGGACAGGGAAGCCTGGAATGCTCCAGTCCATGGGGCCGCAAAGAGTTGGAGACGACTGAGGAACTGAATTGACTGAAGCCAAGTTTGGTGTAATAAAGCTCTTTCATACGTGTCAATACTGTGGCAGCATACTGTACAGGAGTCTGTGATCTTATTCTTTTTTGGTGTTCTTATAAGAATTCAAGGCTAGAGACATAAAAGTATAAACAGTAGAATCAAAAGTATCCTAACTATAGTGTTGAAACTGACCACACACATATAAGTACATTCTGCATTTATACAATTATATTTTAGACACAGTAATTTTTTTTCTTGAGCATATGGATTCATGCCTGGTTTCTGTTGGACAAAGTGCAAAGTGTGAAAAGAAAAATTACCTCTTATCCTGATGAAGTATAGGCAAAAGCCCATAGATCTGGTAAATATCCTGTGTGTTGCCAAACTCCAGATTCTCTCAGGGGAAAGCTGATTGAGAAAATGACATGTTTACTCACTTACTATTCTTATATATCACCACAGCCTATCTTGAGGCAGTGGGGGGTGAGACAGATTCCAGTGTGAACACGGCTATTAAATACAGTAATCCTGCCCAATGTGAGGGGATGAATTTTCTGAAGCAGTAGGCACAGAACTGTGATATGAAAGTTTGGGGTTTGACTTCCTAGTGATTTCTGTGTGAAATAAATAAGTAGATAAAGGGATTGAGGAGGATGAAATATAGAAAGGCAGTGCTGTGTGACAAGGTTCTTAGCTTTATCTTCAAAGTGCTTGGCTCCTACTTTTCCACCCTTCAGTCTCTAAGTTAGGGTCAGAGCAGCATCTCCTAGGGCAATCCACTGGCATCGTGTGTCTTTCCCCTCACCACCACCTTCCCCTGCCTGAAGACTCCAATTCTCAGTTACTTCAGGGGGTAAACAGGAATTAGATTAGCTATGTGAAAGTACTAACTAGATGGTGGCAAAGCAAATAAATAAATGGTGGAAAGAAAAACATATAAAATGTATATTTTTATTCATTATCTACAGCAGTGATGAACAAGAATAAAATTGTGTTAAATGTAATTGGGAAAACTCATTTAGTGACATTGTCAAGATGACACATTTTTCTCCTTTCTCATAAGATTACAATTTTCCCTTGGTATCCAAGGTGGAGGGATTGGTTCCAGGACTCCTGTGAATATACTCAAGTACATTACAGCCAGTCATCTGTATCCATGGATTATTCATTTGAGGCTGTAGAAGGCCCACTGTACATATAATCATAATCAGTTTATTCAGAAGAATGCTTCTTTCTGACAAGTTTTTAGGAATAAAAGGTCACACACAGAAAAGTTTCATTAAATGCATTTGCAATATGTTCAAGAAAGTACTAAAACCAAATAAACTGATTAAAGAGGATAAAACTCACAAATATTCCAAGAATCTATATTTTAATCCATTAAAAATATATAAACTCATCCCTGGTTCTTCTCCTGAAATTTACTTGAAGATTTGGTCTTAGCAGTCTACATAGTTGTCTTTTAGTTTCATTCACTTTTCTCAGGGACAGTTGAATTCACAGCTGTTTATTTACTCCATCCACACTGAAAAAAACTCACATGTCAGTCTTGGCACTGAGTATTGAGAAAATTGAGTGCTCTTTTCTTGCTATATTTCTTGTAGGAATGACTATTCTGAAACTCTACATCAGAAAACACGCTTTTTTCATATAGTTTTAACTTTGGCACAGTCTTGGGCATGGGCACATACATATCACCACAGAGGTCCCAAAGGGTCCTGGAATAGCTAGAAGTCATCTGTAGTCTGAAAAGTTCCTGCTGGATTCAGGAATTCAGGGTTTGGGAAGTTGTAAAGAATTAGTTCATCTGAGCTAAACCCAAGATTCCAGTTTTTTGGACTGTGTTTGCTTGGGAGCCAGACACATTTCACTAGTGAATATATTGCTAATTTTCCTGTTATTCTTAACTACAGCTTCAGATCAGATCAGTCGCTCAGTCGTGTCCGACTCTTTGCGACCCCATGAATTGCAGCACGCCAGGCCTCCCTGTCCATCACCAACTCCCGGAGTTCACTGAGACTCACGTCCATCGAGTCAGTGATACGATCCAGCCATCTCATCCTCTGTCGTTCCCTTCTCCTCCTGCCCCCAACCCCTCCCAGCATCAGACTCTTTTCCAATGAGTCAGCTCTTCGCATGAGGTGGCCAAAGTACAGGAGTTTCAGCTTTAGCATTATTCCTTCCAAAGAAATCCCAGGGCCGATCTCCTTCAGAATGGACTGGTTGCATCTCCTTGCAGTCCAAGGGACTCTCAAGAGTCTTCTCCAACACCACAATTCAAAAGCATCAACTCTTCAGTGCTCAGCCTTCTTCACAGTCCAACTCTCATATCCATACATGACCACAGGAAAAACCATAGCCTTGACTAGACGAACCTTTGTTGGCAAAGTAATGTCTCTGCTTTTGAATATGCTATCTAGGTTGGTCATAACTTTGCTTCCAAGGAGTAAGCGTCTTTTAATTTCATGGCTGCAGTCACCATCTGCAGTGATTTTGGAGCCCAGAAAAATAAAGTCTGACACTGTTTCCACTGTTTCCCCATCTATTTCCCATGAAGTGGTGGGACCAGATGCCATGATCTTTGTTTTCTGAATGTTGAGCTTTAAGCCAACTTTTTCACTCTCCACTTTCACTTTCATCAAGAGGCTTTTGAGTTCCTCTTCACTTTCTGCCATAAGGGTGGTGTCATCTGCATATCTGAGGTTATTGATATTTCTACCAGCAATCTTGATTCCAGCTTGTGTTTCTTCCAGTCCAGCGTTTCTCATGATGTACTCTGCATAGAAGTTAAATAAGCAGGGTGACAATATACAGCCTTGACGAACTCCTTTTCCTACTTAGAACCAGTCTGTTGTTCCATGTCCAGTTCTAACCGTTGCTTCCTGACCTGCATACAAATTTCTCAAGAGGCAGATCAGGTGGTCTGGTATTCCCATCTCTTTCAGAATTTTCCACAGTTTATTGTGATCCACACAGTCAAAGGCTTTGGCATAGTCAACAAAGCAGAAATAGATGTTTTTTTGGAACTCTCTTGCTTTTTCCACGATCCAGCGGATGTTGGCAATTTGATCTCTGGTTCCTCTGCCTTTTCTAAAACCAGCTCGAACATCAGGAAGTTCATGGTTCACATATTGCTGAAGCCTGGCTTGGAGAATTTTGAGCATTACTTTACTAGCATGTGAGATGAGTGCAATTGTGCGGTAGTTTGAGCATTCTTTGGCATTGCCTTTCTTGGGATTGGAATGAAAACTGACCTTTTCCAGTCCTGTGGCCACTGCTGAGTTTTCCAAATTTGCTGGCATATTGAGTGCAGCACTTTCACAGCATCATCTTTCAGGATTTGGAATAGCTCAACTGGAATTCCATCACCTCCACTAGCTTTGTTCGTAGTGATGCTTTCTAAGGCCCACTTGACTTCACATTCCAGGATGTCTGGCTCTAGGTGTGTGATCACACCATCATGATTATCTGGGTCATGAAGATCTTTTTTGTACAGCTTAAAGAAGCCCCAAAGCTAAAACTCATATTGTAGTAAATCTGAAAATGCATTTAAGAAATTCACCCATTGATATTTTTAAAATATTCGCTAAAACATATAATTTAAGGTTCATTCATTCTTTAAAGAAAGTTTTAAGGGGTGCCCACCTAATCTGTATGTGCCATTAGGTCAGTACTAAGCCAAATGGTGGCCTGTGTGCTGGAGGAGCTCCACTGAAGTAATACTTCTTAAAGGAGCTTCCAAAGAATGCACACACTGTGACTTTAAGTACTACAAAAAAATGAAAGTCAACACAAGGTAATATGGATCAGAATCACAGCTTAATAAACACCATGACCAGAATTCCTATAGAAAGGAGGTGGGAGGTCAAGGAAGTCAGCCCATGGATGGATGAAGAAGGTTTAGTAGGCTTTAGATATGTAGGTAAGGTGGGCTGTTTGGCACAGGAAAATGTTTGATTATGGCATAGGTTATATGTCAGGGATTAGTGCAAAGATGGGCAAACTAGCAGCTAAAAACCTCAGCTTTGGTACAGAGCAGTAAGTGCTAACTATCAGTAGATATAGAAATCAGAAGAGAAAAGGAATACTATCAGACAATTTCCATAGAGCCAGATTAGAAAGCATAATGAACCAAAATAAACTTATACTTTATAGTTCTGTCGTCCGGTTGTACTCTTGCCTGGAAAATCCCATGGATGGAGGAGCCTGGTAGGCTGCAGTCCATGGGGTCACCAAGAGTTGGACACGACTGCATGACTTCACTTTCACTTTTCACTTTCATGCATTGGAGAAGGAAATGGCAACCCACTCCAGTGTTCTTGCCTGGAGAATCCCAGGGACAGGGGAGCCTGGTGGGCTGCCGTCTATGGAGTCGCACAGAGTCGGACACGACTGAAGAGACTTAGCAGCAGCAGCAGCAGCAGTCCGGTTGTCTCCAAAGTACAGTGAGAGATGATCCATTGGCATGATTGGGATGATATTACTTAAGCTTTCTATATATAAAGATAAGGAAATTCAGATTTTTCTAATATTTAATAAAAATTGACAATAGCACATTGTATACATGTGTGCTAAATCGCTTCAGTCATGTCTAACTCTTGTGACCCTGTAGACTGTAGCCTGCCAGGTTACTCTGTCCATGGGATTCTCCAGGCAGGAATAATGGAGTGGGTTGCCATGCCCTCATCCAGGGGATCTTCCTGACCCAGAGAGCAAACCCACATCTCTTATGTCTCCTGTATTGGTAGGTGAGGTCTTTACCACTAGAGCCACCTGGGAAGCCCAGTATATTGTAAATAAAGTATAAATAAGTGAACAAACAAATAAGTACAGTGGACTGAATGCTTATGACTCACCTCCTCCCCACAAATTCTTATGTTGAAATCCTAACCACAAAGGTGATAGTATTAGGAGGCAAGGTCTTTGGTAAGTGACTAGTGCTCAGATTTTTTAAAAAGTCCCCAGAGAGACCTTTTTAGAAATTAACTAATTTATTTTAATTGGAAGATAATTACTTTACACATTATGATGGTTTGTGCCATACATTGACATGAATCAGCCATGGGTGCACATGTGTTCCCCCAATCATGAACACCGCCTCTCTCCTCCCTCCTCACCCCATCCTTCAGTGTTGTCCCAGAGCACCAGCTTTGAGTACCCTGCTTCATGCATCGAACTTGCACAGGTCATCTATTTTACATATGGTAATATACATGGGGAAACAGTGGAAATAGTGTCAGACTTCATATTTTGGGGCTCCAAAATCACTTCAGATGGAGATTATAGCCATGAAATTAAAAGACACTTACTCCTTGGAAGGAAAGTTTTGACCAACCTAGATAGCATATTCAAAAGCAGAGACATTACTTTGCCAACAAAGGTTCGTCTAGTCAAGGCTATGGTTTTTCCAGTGGTCATGTATGATTGTGAGAGTTGGACTGTGAAGAAAGCTGAGTGCCAAAGAACTGATGCTTGTGAACTGCAGTGTTGGAGAAGACTTGAGAGTCCCTTGGACTGCAAGGAGATCCAACTAGTCCATCCTAAAGGAGATCAGTCCTGGGTGTTCATTGGAAGGACTGATGCTAAAGCTGAAACTCCAATACTTTGGCCACCTCATGCAAAGAGTTGACTCATTGAAAAAGACTCTGATGCTGGGAGGGACTGGGGGCAGGAGGAGAAAGGGACAACAGAGGATGAGATGGCTGGATGGCATCACTGACTTCATGGACATGAGTTTGAGTGAACTCAGGGAGTTGGTGATGGACAGGGAGGCCTGGCGTGCTGCGATTCATGGGGTCACAAAGAGTCAGACATGACAGAGTGACTGAACTGAACTGAATATACATGTTTCAATGCTAATCTCTCAAATCATCTCACCCTTGCCTTCTCCCACAGAGTCCAAAAATCTGTTCTTTACATCTGTTCTCTTATGCTGCATTGCATATAGGATTGTCATTACTGTCTTTCTAAATTCCATATATATACATTCAGTTCAATTCAGTTCAGTCACTTAGTTGTGTCCGACTCTTCATGACCCCATGGACCACTGCACGCCAGGCCTCCCTATCCATCACCAACTCCTGGAGTTTACCCAAACTCATGTCCATTGAGTCAGTGATGCCATCCAACCATCTACTCCTCTGTCATCCCCTTCTCCTCCCTTCTTCAATCTTTCCCAGGATCAGGGTCTTTGCAAATGAGTCAGTTCTTCACATCAGATGGCTATAGTATTGGAGCTTGAGCTTCAACATTAGTACTTCCAAAGAACACTCAGGATTGATCTCCTTTAGGATGGACTTGGATCTCCTTGCAGTCCAAGGGACTCTCAATATTCTTTTCCAACACCACAGTTCACAAGCACCAATTCTTTGGTGCTCAGCTTTCTTTAAGTCCAAATTTCACATCCATAATGACTACTGGAAAAATCATAGCCTTGACTAGACAGACATTTGTTGGCAAAGTATTGTCTCTGCTTCTTAATATGCTGTATAGGTTGGTCATAACTTTCTTTCCAAGGAGTAAGCGTCTTTTAATCTCATGGCTGCAATCACCACCTGCATGATTTTGGAGCCCAAAAAAGTAAAGTCAGCCACTGTTTCCACTGTTTCCCCATCTATTTGCCATGAAGTGATGGGACCAGATGCCATGATCTTAGTTTTCTGAATGTTTTAATGTTTTGAATATTTTAATGTTTTCTAATGTTAGTTTTCTTAGCTTTAAGCCAACTTTGCACTCTGCTCTTTCACTTTCATCAAGAGGCTCTTTAGTTCTTCTTCACTTTCTGCCTTAAGGGTGGTGTCGTCTACATATCTGGGTTACTGATATTTCTCCCAGCAATCTTGATTCCATCTTGCGCTTCAGCCAGCCCAGCGTTTATCATGATCTACTCTGCATATAAGGTAAATAAGCAGGGTGACAATATACAGCCTTGACGTACTCCTTTTTCTATTTGAAATCAGTCTGTTGTTCCATGTCCAGTTCTAACTGTTGCTTCCTGACCTGCATACAGATTTCTCAAGAGGCAGGTCATGTGGCCTGGTATTCCCATCTCTTTCAGAATTTTCCACAGTTTATTGTGATCCACACAGTGTAAGGCTTTGGCATAGTCAACAAAGCAGAAATAGATGTTTTTCTGGAACTCTCTTGTTTTTCAGTGATCCAGTGGATGTTGACAATTTGATCTCTGGTTCCTCTGCCTTTTTTCAAAGCAGCTTGAACATCTGCAAGTACAATGTTCACGTATTGCTGAAGCCTGGCTTGGAGAATTTTGAGTATTACTTTACTAATGTGTGAGATGAGTGCAATTGTGTGGTAGTCTGAGCATTCTTTGACATTGCCTTTCTTTGGGATTGGAATGAAAACTGACCTTTTCCAGTCCTGTGGCCCCTGCTGAGTTTTCCAAATTTGCTGGCATAATGAGTGCAGCACTTTCACAGCATCATCTTTTAGGATTTGAAATAGTTCAACTGGAATTCCATCATCTCCACTAGCTTTGTTCGTAGTGATGCTTTCTAAGGCCCACTTGACTTCACATTCCAGGATGTCTGGCTCTAGGTGAGTGATCACACCATCATGATTATCTGGGTCATGAAGATCTTTTTTACATAGTTCTTCTGTTTATTCGTGCCACCTCTTCTTAATATCTCCTGCTTCTGTTATGTCCATACCATTTCTGTCCTTTATTGAGCCCATCTTTGCATAAAATATTCCTTTGGTATCTCTGATTTTCTTGAAGAGATCTCTAGTCTTTCCCATTATATTGTTTTCCTGTATTTCTTTGCACTGATCACTGAGGAAGGCTTTCTTATCTCTCCTTGATCTTCTTTGGAACTCTGCATTCAAATGGGTATATCTTTCCTTTTCTCCTTTGCCTTTAGCTTCTCTTCTTTTCACAGCTATTTGTAAGGCCTCCCCAGACAGCCATTTTGCCTTTTTGCATTTCTTTTTCTTGGGGATGGTGTTGATCCCTGTCTCCTGTACAATGTCAAGAACCTCTGTCCATAGTTCATCAGGAACTCTGTCTGTCAGATCTAGTCCCTTAAATCTATTTCTCACTTCCACTGTATAATCATAAGGGATTTGATTTATGTCATACTTGAATGGTCTAGTGGTTTTCCCCACTTTCTTCCATTTAAGTCTGAATTTGGCAATAAGGAGTTCATGATCTGAGCCACAGTCAGTTCCCGGTCTTGTTTTTCCCTACTGTATAGAGTTTCTCTATCTTTGGCTGCTAAGAATATAATCAATCTGATTTAGGTGTTGGCCATCTGATGACGTCCATGTGTAGAGTCTTCTCTTGTGTTGTTGGAAGAGGGTGTTTGCTATGACCAGTGTGTTCTCTTGGCAGAACTCTATTAGCCTTTGCCCTGCTTCATTCCGTATTCCAAGGCCAAATTTGCCTGTTACTCCAGGTGTTTCTTAACTTTCTACTTTTGCATTCCATATTGAAAAGGACATCTTTTTGGGGTGTGAGTTCCAAAAGGTCTTGTAGGTCTTCATAGCACCATTCAACTTCAGCTTCTTCAACATTACTGGTCTGGGTGTAGATTTGGATTACCGTGATGTTGAATGATTTGCCTTGGAAATGAACAGAGATCATTCTTTCATTTTTGAGATTGCATTGAAGTACTGCATTTTGGATTCTTTTGTTGACTATGATGGCTACTCCATTTTCAAAGGGATTCCAGCCCACAGTAGTAGATATAATGGTCATCTGAGTTAAATTCACCCATTCCAGTCCATTTTAGTTTGCTGATTCCTAGAAAGTCGATGTTCACTCTTGCCATCTCCTGTTTGATCACTTCCAATTTGCCTTTATTCATTGACCTAACATTCCAGGTTCCTATGCAATATTGCTCTTTATGGTATCAGACAATAAAGAGCAATGTTGCATAGGAACCTAGAATGTTAGGTCCATGATGGACAGGGAGGCCTGGTGTGCTGCAATTCATGGGGTCGCAAAGAGTCGGACATGACTGAGCGACTGAACTGAATGGAACTGGACTGAATGGTATAAGACCTTGCTTCTATCACCAGTCACATCCACAGCTGGATGTTGTTTTTGCTTTGGCTCTATCTCCATTCTTTCTGGAGTTGTTTCTCCACTGATCTCCAGTAGCATATTGGGCATGTACTGACCTGGGGAGTTCATCTTTCAGTGCCCTATCTTTTTGCCTTTTCATACTGTTCATGGGGTTCTCAAGACAAGAATACTGATGTGGTTTGCCATTCCCTTCTCCAGTGGACCACATTTTGTCAGAACTCTCCACCATTACCCATCCGTCTTTAGTGGCCTTACTCGGCATGGCTTAGTTTCATTGAGTTAGACAAAAATGTGGTCCATGTGATTAGACTGGTTAGTTTTCTGTGGTTGTGATTTCAGTCTGTCTGCCCTCTGATACCCTCTCTCAGCACCCTCTGTCTTACTGGGGTTTCTCTTACCTTGGATGCGGGGTGTCTCTTCTCTGGCACTCATTGCTCCAGCACTGCGCAGCTGCCCCTTATCACCGCATTAATATACAGTATTTGTTTCTCTTTCTGAGTTACTTTATGGCACCCCACTCCAGTACTCTTGCCTGGAAAATCCCATGGATGGAGGAGCCTGGTAGGCTGCAGTCCATGGGGTCGCTGAGGGTCGGACATGACTGAGTGACTTCACTTTCACTTTTCACTTTCATGCATTGGAGAAGGAAATGGCAACCCACTCCAGTGTTCTTGTCTGGAGAATCCCAGCCTGGTGGGCTGCCATCTGTGGGGTTGCACAGAGTCGGACACGACTGAAGTGACTCAGCAGCTGCAGCAGCAGGCTCCAGTTTCATCCACCTCATTAGAACTGACTCAAATGTGTTCCTTTATTCAGCCGAATAATATTCCATTTTGTTATGTACCACAACTTCCTTATCCATCTTACTCCTTTTACCATGTGAAAAGACAGTGAAAAATATTCCATGTACAATTTATGTCAGGGTGTTCCACCTATGTTCTCTTTTAGCAGTTTAATGATTTCAGTTCTTACATTTAGATCTTTAAATGGAAAAGATGCTCAACATTGATTACTCTTAGAGAAATGAATGTGAAAAGATAAATATCACCTCATTACTGCCAGGATGACAATCATCAAAAAGTCTTTGTCCCCCAGCCAGGTAATATTCTCATCCTTTTCCTCCATCCACCCAGAGTCATCCACTACCATGGGTGTGTATATATTTCAAGTGGCTCAGATGGTAAAATCATCTGCTTGCATTGCTGGAGACCCAGGTTCAATCCCTGGGTTGGGAAGACCCCCTAGAGAAGGAAATGGCGACCCACTCCAGTACTCTTGACTGGAAAAGTCCATGGATGGAGGAACCTCGTAGGCTACAGACCATGGGGTCTCAAAGAGTCGGACACGACTGAGCGACTTCACTTTCACTTCTCATACTATATATATGTATCTCTCCATGCTATTTATAGTAAAAAATATAAACACAGGGAATATTGTTTTGTATAGTTTTTAAAATCTGCATATATTGGTATTATTGTGTACATGTAATGCAATTGTGTTCACTCAACATTGTTCTGACACATATTAAAATAGTTAAATAGATCTGGATCAAAAGTCCAGTGTAGAAAAGTACTTACATTTATTTTGTCTCTCTAAGGATAGAATTTAGATTATTTACAACCCTCACTATTCAAAATAACTCTGTAAAAATGAACCTTCACTATAACACCAGATAAGTTTCCTCTGGGCTGTTTATAAGTACAATTTCTGTGCAGAGGGTATAGATACCAGTTCTTTCCAAACTGTTTTCTACAGTACTTGAGTCCAGTTATACTCCCAGCAGCATTTTTAGGAATTTCAACTTCCCTGCACTTTCACTGAAGCTTGCTCCCACAATTGTTTTCTTTTCACCAATATTATCAGGAAAATGATTCTCATTTTTATTTGAATTTTTAATTGCTAATGAATTTAAGAGTCTTCTCAAATATTTATTAACCATTCAGTTTTATTTTTGTTTTGCTGTTTTTGTGAACTATCTGCTCCTTCAGCCTCCCTGTATAGAAAGATTTTTTTTTAAATTTAGATCTTCTCTCTGCCTTATTCAATTTAATATATACTTTATATGATTATATATTTAATAATTTATGGTAGGTTTTATATATATATATATAAAGTAATGCATATGTGTATATATATAATAAGGGTACACCACCTGCCAAGCTGGAGACATGGGTTTGATCCCTGGAGAAGGAAATGGCAACCCACTTCAGTATTCTTGCCTAGGAAATCCTATGGATAGGGAAACCTGGCAGGCTACAGTCCATGGAGCCACAAAAGAGTCAGACATGACTTAGCGACTAAACAAGTATGTTAGTTGCTCAGTCATGTCTGACTCTCTGCAACCCCATGGACTGTAGCTGCCAGGCTTTTCTGCCCATGGAACTCTCCGTGCAAGAATCCTGGAGTAGATTGCCATTTCCTCCTCCAGGGGATCTTTCTGACCCAGGGATTGAACCCAGGTCTCCTTCATTGCGGACAGATTCTCTACCATCTGAGCCATTGCGGAATCCCCAAATAACAAATGTATATATAAATAGCAAAGTATATATACACATTGTGCATACATGCATATGTAAACACATAAACTCTTTCAGTGTAACTTTTAACTTTTCTCCTGGCTTGATATATCCATATATTGCTCTCCTTTGTTCTTTTGCCAAGGCTTAGTAAAAATAGTAAAGTTAGTTTTCACATATCATTCATTCTGCATCTTGTGAATTAGTCTCTTGGGGTGAGCTGTCAAGTAAATACTTCCCACAGCTGATTTTATATTAGAAAAAGTATCCTGAGCCTTCCTTATGACATGTTCACCTTGAGAGTACATCTCTTTTATGTGAACGTTCTGTCAGGCATGACAGATAAGTTTAGGAGCTAAACACAGCTTGGTTGAATGTCATATTCTTTTGCCCTAAACCTTCTCTGTTCCTCCTACATATATCAGGAGCACTCATTGCTAAGTTTTCCTTGACCTAAATGGAACTTGTTAATCTAAAACTAGGTCCAAATGTATAAATTTGTCATGATGCATGAAGCTTCACAATGGAACCCCTTTTACATAGTAGGATGAATTTTCCCTCCAGTGGTATGTGTTGGGACTTGGGAAACGGAGAGACAAAAATTAAATCAGAAAATTTCAAATCCATGTAAGTCTTTGGAAGGGATTCATTCTACAAAATTAGCTGTATCTTAAAAACCACATTTTACTTTGCAAATTTTGAAAGACAACTCCAAATTACCATCTTTCAATACAATAAGAACAGGCTTATGGCAGATTGAATTCTAACACAAGGAATGCCAGAAACTAAAATAAATTAAATTTATGGACTGTTGAAAGATTGTTAGGTATTTATGAGCTATTCTCCCATGAGGTAACCGGTTATAGTTGGCATATATAGAATAAAGTGATCCTATTGAGATTTTTACAGACATGGAACTGAAACTCCAGCTCCCACAGGTGGGATTCTTTTTCCCAAGTATCACAGCTGAAATTTTATAAATGGTCTCCAAATAGGAGGCAGTGTCTACTAATTAGTTCATACATATATTTGTCTGTGCATATCACAGCCAGGTTGGGGTAGGGGTTTAGTATATTAGCTTATCTCTTGGTGACAGAGCCAAAATTTAGGTAGCAATGGCCTGTGGACATGTAAATTACACCCCTTTTGCTCTTTTAAAAAGGAACAATTGAGAGATTGATTTGCATTCTTGGCATCTTATATTTTGAAAAGGTTGGCATAAAATTTCTTTTGGGAATTCATCCTAAAATATAGGTAGGTGGTTCTCAATGTTTGGTCTGTCTAAGAATCATTTTAAGTACTGTGTTTAGATGAGGATCATATATATTTCTGGAGAAGGCAGCAGCAACCCACTCCAGTATTCTTGCCTTGAGAAGCCCATGGACAGAGGATCCTGGCCTGCTACAGTCCATGGGATGGCAAAGAGTTGGACACGACTGAGCGACTAACAGACAACACATACCTATTTTTAAATTTTTTTTCATTTTAAATAGAATTTATATTTTAGAGGAGTTTTACTTTCAAAGAAAAATTGATCTGAATGTACAGAGTTAGCATATACCCTCTGCCACTACACAAATAATCATGGCCTCTCTCACTTTAAACATCCTGCAAAAGAATTATAAAACTTGCTGCAATTGATGGACCTACTATCATCATTAGAGCAGTAATGATACTATATTGATACATCATTATCACTCCAAATCCATAGTTTAGGACACAGGCTTTGTGTTGTACATCCTATGGGTTATGACAAGTGTATAATGGCATGCATCCTCCCTTGTAGTATTATACAGAATACTTTCACTGCTCCTCATCCCCAGTAGTTTCACTTATTCATCCCTTCCTCCCTTGAACCCTCTGGTATCCATTGATCTTTGTACTCCATTGTTTTGCCTTTTCTAGAATATGTCATATATTTGAAATCATACTATGAAACCTTTCCTGACTGGCTTCTGTTACTTAGTAATAGAACTTGGGCAAACTTCGGGAGACAGTGAGGGATAGGGAGGCCTGGCATGCTGCAGTACATGGGGTCACAAAGAGTCAGACACACCTGGGCAGCTCAACAACAACATACATGTAAGATTCATCCATGCCTTTTCATGATTTAAAAACTTACTCCTTTTAGTGCTGAATCAGAGAAGGTGATGGCACCCCACTCCAGTGCTCTTGCCTGGGGAGTCCCATGTTCGGGGGAGCCTGGAAGGCTGCAGTCCATGCGGTCGCTGAGGGTCGGGCACCACTGAGCGACTTCATTTTCACTTTTCACTTTCATGCATTGGAGAAGGAAATGGCAACCCACTCCAGTGTTCTTGCCTGGAGAGTCCCAGGGACGGGGGAGCCCGGTGGGTTGCCATCTATGGGGTCGCACAGAGTCGGACACGACTGAAGCGACTTAGTAGTAGTAGTAGTAGTATTCATTGTTTGGATATACTGCAGTTTATCCAATCACCTGTGGAAGCACATTTGAACAAAGCTGCCATAAACATTTATGTGCACAATTTTCTGTGCCCACAAGTTTTCAACTCTTTTGGGTAAATACTTAGGAACGTGATTATTTGATTGTATGATAAGAATATGTTTCTTTAATAGGATATTGCCAAACTGTCTTCCAAAGTGGCTGTACTGTTTTGTATTTCTATCAGCAATGAATGAGAATTCGTATGGCTTCACATCCTCACCAGCATTTGTTGTCAGTGGTCTGTATTTTGGCCATTGGCAGTGGTATCTCTTTGTTTCTCTTTGCATTTTCCGTATGACGTGATGTGAAACAACTTTTAGAATGCTTATTGCTATTGGTGTATCAGATCAGATCAGATCAATCGCTCAGTCGTGTCCGACTCCTTACGACCCCATGAATTGCAGCACGCCAGGCCTCCCTGTTCATCACCAACTCCTGGAGTTTACCCAAACTCATGTCCATTGAGTCAGTGATGCCATCCAACCATCTACTCCTCTGTCATCCCCTTCTCCTCTTGCCCCCAATCCCTCCCAGCATCAGAGTCTTTTTCAATGAGTCAACTCTTCACGTGAGGTGGCCAAAGTACTGGAGTTTCAGCTTTAGCATCATTCTTTCCAAAGAAATCCCAGGGCTGATCTCTTTAGAATGGACTGGTTGGATCTCCCTACAGTCCAAGGGACTCTCAAGAGTCTTCTCCAACACCACAGTTCAAAAGCATCAATTCTTCGGCGCTCAGCCTTCTTCTCAGTCCAACTCTCACATCCGTACATGACCACAGGAAAAACCATAGCCTTGACTAGACGAACCTTTGTTGGCAAAGTAATGTCTCTGCTTTTGAATATGCTGTCTAGGTTGGTCATAATTTTCCTTCCAAGGAGTAAGCGCCTTTTAATGTCATGGCTGCATTCACCATATGCAGTGATTTTGGAGCCCAGAAAAATAAAGTCTGACACTGTTTCCCCTGTTTCCCCATCTATTTCCCATGAAGTGATGGGACTGGATGCCATGATCTCCATTTTCTGAATGTTGAGCTTTAAGCCAACATTTTCACTCTCCACTTTCACCTTCATCAAGAGGCTTTTTAGTTCCTCTTCACTTTCTGCCATAAGGGTGGTGTCATCTGCATATCTGAGGTTATTGATATTTCTCCTGGCAATCTTGATTCCAGCTTGTGCTTCTTCCAGTCCAGCATTTCTCATGGTGTACTCTGCATATAAGTTAAATAAGCAGGGTGACAATATACAGCTTTGACGAACTCCTTTTCCTATTTGGAACCAGTCTGTTGTTCCATGTCCAGTTCTAATTGTTGCTTCCTGACCTGCATACAAATTTCTCAAGAGGCAGATCAGGTGGTCTGGTATTCCCATCTCTTTCAGAATTTTCCACAGTTTATTGTGATCCACACAGTCAAAGGCTTTGGCATAGACAACAAAGCAGAAATAGATGTTTTTTTGGAACTCTCTTGCTTTTTCCACGATCCAGCGGATGTTGGCAATTTGATCTCTGGTTCCTCTGCCTTTTCTAAAACCAGCTCGAACATCAGGAAGTTCACGGTTCACATATTGCTGAAGCCTGGCTTGGAGAATTTTGAGCATTACTTTACTAGCGTGTGAGATGAGTGCAATTGTGCGGTAGTTTGAGCATTCTTTGGCATTGCCTTTCTTGGGATTGGAATGAAAACTGACCTTTTCCAGTCCTGTGGCCACTGCTGAGTTTTCCAAATTTGCTGGCATATTGAGTGCAGCACTTTCACAGCATCATCTTTCAGGATTTGGAATAGCTCAACTGGAATTCTATCACCTCCACTAGCTTTGTTCCTAGTGATGCTTTCTAAGGCCCACTTGACTTCACATTCTAGGATGTCTGGCTCTAGGTGTGTGATCACACCATCGTGATTATCTGCGTCATGAAGATCTTTTTTGTACAGTTCTTCTGTGTATTCTTGCCATCTCTTCTTAATATCTTCTGCTTCTGTTAGGTCCATACCATTTGTGTCCTTTATCAAGCTCATCTTTGCATGAAATGTTCCTTTGGTATCTCTGATTTTCTTGAAGAGATCTCTAGTCCTTCGCATTCTGTTCTTCTCCTCTATTTCTTTGCATTGTTTGCTGAAGAAGGCTTTCTTATCTCTTCTTGCTAGTCTTTGGAACTCTGCATTCAGATGTTTATATCTTTCCTTTTCTCCTTTGCTTTTCGCTTCTCTTCTTTTCACAGCTATTTGTAAGGCCTCCCCAGACAGCCATTTTGCTTTTTTGCATTTCTTTTCCATGGGGATGGTCTTGATCCCTGTCTCCTATACAATGTCATGAACCTCATTCCATAGTTCATTAGGCACTCTATCAGATCTAGTCCTTTAAATCTATTTCTCACTTCCACAGTATAATCATAAGGGATTTGATTTAGGTCATACCTGAATGGTCTAGTGGTTTTCCCTACTTTCTTCAATTTAAGTCTGAATTTGGCAATAAGGAGTTCAGGGTCTGAGCCACAGTCAGCTCCTGGTCTTGTTTTTCCTAACTGTATAGAGCTTCTCCATCTTTGGCTGCAAAGAATATAATCAATCTGATTTCAGTGTTGACCATCTGGTGATGTCCATGTATAGAGTCTTCTCTTGTGTTCTTGGAAGAGGGTGTTTGTTATGACCAGTGCATTTTCTTGGCAAAACTCTATTAGTCTTTGCCCTGCTTCATTCTGTATTCCAAGGCCAAATTTGCCTGTTACTCCAGGTATTTCTTGACTTCCTACTTTTGCATTCCAGTCCCCTATAATGAAAAGGACATCTTTTTTTTGGTGTTAGTTCTAAAAGGTCCTGTGGGTCTTCATAGAACCGTTCAACTTCAGCTTCTTCAGCATTACTGGTAGGGGCATAGGCTTGGATTACTGTCATATTGAATGGTTTGCTTTGGAAACGAATAGAGATCATTCTGTTGTTTTTGAGATTGCATCCAAGTACTGCATTTCGAACTCTTTTGTTGACCATGATGGCTACTCCATTTCTTCTGAGGGATTCCTGCCCTCAATAGTAGATATAATGGTCATCTGAGTTAAATTCACCCATTCCAGTCCATTTCAGTTCGCTGATTCCTAGAATGTCGACATTCACTCTTGCCATCTTTTGCTTGACCACTTCCAATTTGCCTTGATTTATTGACCTGACATTCCAGGTTCCTATGCCATATTGCTCTTTACAGCATCGGACCTTGCTTCTATCACCCAGTCACATCCACAGCTGGGTATTCTTTTTGCTTTGGCTCCATCCCTTCATTCTTCCTGGAGTTATTTCTCCACTGATCTCCAGTAGCATATTGGGTACCTACTGACCTGGGGAGTTTCTCTTTCAGTATCCTCTCATTTTGCCTTTTCATACTGTTCATGGGGTTCTCAAGGCAAGAATACTGAAGTGGTTTGCCATTCCCTTCTCCAGTGCACCACATTCTGTCAGATCTCTCCACCATGACCCGCCCATCTAGGGTTGCCCCACGGGCATGGCTTAGTTTCATTGAATTAGACAAGGCTGTGGTCCTAGTGTGATTAGATTGACTAGTTTTCTGTGAATATGGTTTCAATGTGTCTGCCCTCTGATGCCCTCTTTTAACACCTACTGTCTTACTTGGGTTTCTCTTACCTTGGTCGTGGGGTATCTCTTCATGGCTGCTTCAGCAAAGTGCACCCAATGCTCCTTACCTTGGACGAGGGGTATCTCCTCACCGCCGCCCTTCCTGACTTTCAACGTGGGATAGCTCCTCTAGGCCCTCCTATGCCCGCGCAGTCCAAGTCCAAGTCTAAGTCCAAGCCTGGCCTTGGGCTTAAGGGCGTGGGGTATCTCCTCCCGGCCGCCACCCCTGACCTCAGACACTTGGTATCTCCTCTCGGCCGCCCCCCCGACCTTGGATGTGGGGTAACTCCTCTTGGCTGTGCTTAGCACACCCGTCGCAGCCGCCTGCGCTTTATCTGTGTATAATCTGTATATATTCTTTGATAAGGTATCCATTAATGTCTTTTGCCTATCTTTAAATCAAGTCATTTGTTTTCTCATTGTTGAATTGTTTTTTAATTATTTTTTTTTGAAGGGTAATTGCTTTACAGGATTTTGCTGTTTTCTGTAAAAACTAAGATTTCTTTTTCAGATGTATCTTTTGGAAATGTTATCTTCCAGTTTATGGCTTATCTTCTTGTTTCTTGGCAGTTTCTTTCAAAGAGTAGAAGCTTTGATTTTAATGAAGTTCAGCTTATCTATTATTTCTCCATGAATCCCACCTTTGATGTTGTATCTAAAACGTCATTGTCATTCCCAATGTCATCTAGGCTTTCTTCTATGTTATCTTCTAGGAGTTTTATAGTTTTATGCTTACATTTAGTTCTCTGTTCTGAGTTAATTTTTGTAAATGATGTGAGGTCTGTATATAGACCCACATTTTTGCCTGTGAATTCTCATTTGTTCCAGCACTTTTTGAAAGGGTCCACTGTATTGTCTTTGTTCTTTTGTCAAAAATCAGTTACCTATATTTATATTGGTCTATTTCTGAGCTCTCTCTTCTGTTCCATTGATCTATTTGTCTATTCTTTTTCCAAAATCACATTGTCTTAATTACTGCAACTTTATAAAAAGTCTTGCAACTTGTTCTTTTTCTTTTAAAACTTTGCCAATTATTCTGGAACTTTGGCCTTTCCATATAAATTATGTAAACTTTAGAATAAATGTGTTGATATCCACAAAATAACTTGAAGAGGTCTTGGCTAGAGCTATGTTGAATCTGTAGATCAATTAAGGAAGAACTGACATCTTGACAATATTGAATCGTACTGTATGTGAACACAAATTCTCTCTTGATTTATTTAACTGTTCTTTGATTTTTTTTATCAGAATTTTGTAGTTTTTTTCATATAAATCTTAAAAATATTTTATTATATTTATATGTAAAAATTTCAATCTTTGGAGGTGTTAATGTAAATGTATCTTGTTTTTCAATTCCAATTCCATGTATTTGTTGCTGGTATATAGGAAGTGATTCATCTGTATCCTGAAAACTTGTTATAATCACTTATTAGTTCTAGGAGTTTTTTGGTCTAATCTTTCAGATTTCTACATACACAATCATGTCATCTGCAAACAAAGGCAGTTTTATTTCTTCATTCCCAACCTCTATATTGTGTATTTCCTTTTCTTGCTTTTCTGCAGTAGCTAGGACTTTCAGAAAGAATGTTGAAAAGAAGTGGTGAAAGAAGAAATTCTTGCTTATTCCTGATCTTAGCAAAGGAACTTTGAGTTTCTCATCATACAACTGAGTATGATGCTCAGTTCAGTTCAGTCGCTCACTTGTGTCCAACTCTTCGTGACCCCATGGACCACAGCATGCCAGGCCTCCCTGTCCATCACCAGCTCCCGGAGTTTACCCAAACTCAGCTCCACTGAGTCAGTGATGCCATCCAACTATCTCATCCTTTGTCATCCCTTCTCCTTCTGCCCTCAATCTTTCCCAGCATCAGGGTCTTTTCAAATGAATCACCTCTTCACATCAGGTGGCCAAAGTATTGGAATTTCAGCTTCAACATCAGTCCTTCCAAAGAACACTCAGGACTGATCTCATTTACGATACCCTGGTTGGATCTCCTTGCAGTCCAAGGGACTCTCAAGAGTCTTCTCCAACACCACAGTTCAAAAGCATCAATTCTTTGGCTCTCAGCTTTCTTTATAGTCCACCTCTCACATCCATACATGACCACTGCAAAAACCATAGCCTTGACTAGACAGACCTTTGTTGGCAAAGTAATGTCTCTGCTTTTGAATATGCTGTCTAGGTTGGTCATAACTTTTCTTCCAAGGAGTAAATGTCTTTTAATTTCATGGCTGCAGTCACCATTTGCGTGATTTTGGAGCCCCCAAAAATAAAGTCAGCCACTGTTTCCACTGTTTCCCCATCTATTTGCCATGAAGTGATGGCAAGGGATGCCATGATCTTAGTTTTCTGAATGTTGAATTTTAATGCAACTTTTCACTCTCCTCTTTCACTTTCATCAAGAGTCTCTTTAGTTCTTCTTCACTTTCTGCCATAAGGGTGGTGTCATCTGCATATCTTAAATTATTGATATTCCTGCTGGCAATCTTGATTCCAGCTTGTGCTTCATCCATCCTCTTATTTCGCATGATGTACTTTGCATATAGTATTACTTTATTATCCTTTTAATTTCCATAGACTCTGTAGTGATGCCCCCTCTTTCATTTCTGATATTGATAATCTGTGTTCTTTCTCTCGTGTCTGTGTGTGTGTGTCTGTGTTTTCTTATCCTTTTTAGAGGCCTACTGATTTTATTCATCTGCTCAAAAAGTAAGCTGTTGGTTTCATGGATTTTCTCTGTTTTCAAGTTCATTGATCTCGTCTCATGTTTATGATTTCTTTTCTTTGCTTACTTTGGATTTCACTTAGTTTTCTTTTCCCACTTTCCTATGATTGGAGTTTCAATTATTGATTTTAGATTTTTATTCTTTTCTAATATATGCATTCAATTCTACAAATGCTCTTCTAAGAACTGCTCTCACTGCATACCACAATTTTCAGAAAGTTGTATTTTCATCAGGTTCAAATATTTTTTCACTCATTTTAAGATTTATTACTTGACCCATGTATTATTAAAATTGTGCTCTTTATTTTGGAATTTTACCAGCTAACTTTATGTTATTTATTTCTAGAGCAATTCTAATATTATCAAAAAGTACATATTAGTTTAATTCTTTTGTCCTCTGAAAGCATATATTCTATGATTTATCTTCTTTTAAATTTGTTAAGGTGTTTTTATGGCCCAGAATGTGTCTGTGTTCAGGATCATATTGTGAAAAATGATACTAGATAGTTTTCTTTAAAATAATTTTTGTACTATATTACCATAACACTGTGAAATAACATCCTCATTTCCTAATGAAACAATATTTTCCATATTTGTTATTTTTCTTTCCACCACTGTGTGATAAAATATCCCTATTGCCAAGTTATCCGTCCAAGATGCCAAAAGGCATTTTAATATTAAATATTCTCTTGTACCTCCATCTGCATTAAATTTGCAACTGAAGTGCCTGAGGCAAATCTTAGCTACTACCCTTTCTTAGGGAGTTAATTTCAGAGAACATGAGTTGGGGGAGTCTGCGCAAGTGGAATGAGGAAGGGGAGAAGAAAAAAATAATTTAAAGATACATCATCAAATTGATTGCTATTTTGTTTCAAGTAGCTGAGTTGGCGTAATTAGATGAATCTAGATAAAAACTGGTAGTAGTACAGCTGTTTGCTAGAGTGAGGGCTGTGAGGGCAGGATCCCTTGAGCCCAGAAATTTGGGGATGCAAATTGGAAATCCACATCAACTTCAGCATCAATGTGATAAAGCTCCAGGAATAGAAGTTATCGAGTTGTCATTATCTAGCATGACAGCTGAGTCCTAGCTTAGATATTCAACATTTACAGGAAATATTTACTATGCTTTACTCCATTTATTATTTCCCACTTTATATAACCATGGCATGACTATTATAAGTTTTAAATCTTTTTTCTTTGCTTATTATAGGAAATTAAAAAAATACAAACTGTACAACAGAATAATAAGCTCTTATGTATCTGTCACCAAGTTTCAACATCCATATAACTGATACTGTTTATACAATTATTATACTGTGTATACAATTATCCTTCTCTTGTGTGTAAAGAGTTAGAATCAGAATGTAACTAGAGGCATAATGATCTTGATCAAGTTGGAGCAGGACTTGAGATCTAGAAAAATCCCATCAATTTAGGTGAATTCCAGGATTAGGAATATTACCAACATACTTACCATAATAACTACCATATATTTGTTGCTTTATTTTGTTTATTTAATCAATCATCACATTCAGCCCTAGCAGAAGAATCTATCTCTGAAAGTTGGTTTTTGGACATAACCCTCAATTTAACTTTTTAGTATATTCACTAAGTATATAGAGGCAACTAGATGGCTTTTGAAAAGGATCCAATTTATAAATCTAAACTAATCATGACTCACAAGTAAATAACAGTCAGTGCCTTTAATGAATTAGTGTTATGCAGCCGTGTGTGTGTGTGTGTGTGTGTCTGTGTGTATGTGCTTAGTCATGTCCGACTCTTTGTGACCCCATGGACTGTATCCCACCAGGCTCCTCTGTCTATAGAATCTTCCAGGCAAGAATACTGGAGTGTGTTTCCCTAGCGCTACTTTATTGAAGAAAAAAAAAAAAAAAGCTAATTCTAGATCAGACAATTTATTCTCTAGGATGCTCTGAATTTAATGACTGTGTTTTAGATCTGATCTGTGCAGGGTACTTGCTGAATAATTAAGAAGAATGATATTCACCAATCCAGACTCTAGGATGCCGGCTTTCAGTAACCATCTGCTAATGAAACCCCTGAGAATTCCCACAGAGCAGAGAAAACAAATGTTATACAATTATGCCAGGCATTTCTCACTTCCTTTGTAGTAATACACCATCCAATTAACAAGCTGGTGAGCCTAGGGATTCATAAAATTTTGAATAGAAGCTTTAAGCTTTTTCAGATCAACTGCTGAGAATGAAATATGAAAGGAAACAAGATTAGCTTAAAACCTTATCTATAAATATTTAATTTCTTGTCTTAGAATTGGACACCAAGTTTTAGGTCATGGCATTTGATCAAAAAGTCAGGAAGGACCTTGAAAGTTCATCTAGTCTAGACCTCTGCCTCTGAAGAGGACTCTGTCCAGCACATGCTGGATCTCATTTCCCTAAAATCAATAGGAAGAAACAAGTCTACATGTTCTTTGGTCGAAAGACAAGAGGATATTACAGCATCCAAAAGTCTCTATTCACAATAGACCTCAGCTCTCAGAGAAAATTTTTGTTCTTCCCTATATCCCACTAGAGACCAGTGCTTCTTCCCCAAAGTCTCCTATCATGTGCTTTGGGAAGAAAGAAACTCCAAAATAGAAGTTTAGCCAAAAATATCACATACCCGACTCCAGGGCATTGCTGGGTAGTATCATTTGACAGAAAACATATTCCTGACATTTTTTCTCTTGAGAACCTTTTATATTACATGGCACCTCAGGTAATTAACTATTTACAACATTAACAAGGGTCTGTTTCCTTGATTAAAGTCTATTTTGTTCATAGAGAGTGCAGTATTCCCCACCAGTTCACCACCAAATTCATTTTCAATTTTGCAATGGAGAGATTGATACAGAAAGAAATATGCTCTCCTATTAATATTTCTTAGGATGTGATACATTTATTTGGAACTCATTCAGCACTTTCATCATCATTGAAAAGCAATTAGCAAAAGTACAAGCTAAGGAATTAATGATCAAGAAGTGAATATAATCAGTGATATTATTAAACAGTGTGTAGAAGAAAGAAATGCAAAATTCACCATATAATGCATAAGAATTTAAGGCTTGTTATACTCAACACTGAGGAAAGGAGAACATTTCTAAAGTTATTAAGATTTGCCTGAGTATTACAGTATTTCAACTCAAAGTACTATATACCCCTAGCAAAAAAAAAAAAAAAGACAGTTTTTCATAAAGTTATATCTTCCTGAACAAACCCAGTATCATTTTGGACTTAAATTCTATCAGCTCACACAATGTCATATTATTTTTCATCTTCTACAGAACAATTTCAGAGTTGAATACAAGTGTTAATTATCTTTTTGTGGAATGTCATGTCCTAACTTGTTAATATTCCTAAAAGGCTATTTATGAAATAAAGCATTGGTTCTCTGTAGGAACGCTGCTTGCTGAAGATGTAAGAGTGGCTATAGCAGAAAGCCTGTTTGGTACAGGTCTTTTTGTTTTCTGAAATAGATGTATTCATAGAACAAAATTGTAAATCAAATTTTATAAATCAAGTATGTTTAGGTAATAGATGAGCTCCACTCTGTTATTCTAGAAAGATGTCTACCAGTCCTTTTATCTATATGTCTGTCATTATGTATCTATAATCTATGTATTTGCCTATCATCCATTTATGTAACTATTCTATCAATCTATTTAGCTATCATTTACCTAGTTACTTACTTAAGACTTTTATAAGCAATTATTGTTAAGTATATATTTTGAATTTCCTTGAACATCTACAATGTTTCTGCTAGTATGCTGAGAAGAATTATCTATCAGCCCTCTTTAGTCTATGACAGCAGAAGGCCTTTGGCAGCAAGTGTCAGCAAGCTGCTGATCAAGACTAAGAAAGCCTAACTTACAGATAGATTTCCTCTCCAAAAAATTCTGGAAGGCAACAGAAAAAAATTGACAGGTGGCCCGGAATTATTTTATTGAAGCAGTTACTTACAAATCAAGTTATTCAACTCCAAAATGAGAAATAAGTGAAATGTAGTTGGATTTTGTTATAACACAAACTCTGTATTAGTAGATACAAAATAAAAGTTTGAATATATTAATTTCATTCGTTAAATGTGGGGAAATCAACATAGCATTTAAAAAAGACACTAGAATTCTTGAAGAAGGAAATGCATAGAATATACTTGGCCTGACACTTAATGTAAGTTTTCCTTAGACAACCATTCTGTTCCTTGTTTATATCAAGTTCATGGCAGTCTGTGAGCCAGGTACCATACACAGTAAAATCCTTAGAGGAAAGATCAGGATCAGACTTGGCAGATGGATGCTTTATTTCTCCCTCATCATTCAGGAATGCAGCTCACGTCTGATGAAGTGGTGAGGCTACCAGCAAAGGGATCTGAAACTGACCTCTTCTATTTGAAGAGATTGAGGACATGAGAGAAGGGAGCAATAATTTCCCTTATGCTGTCACCTCTGTGAACTGGTTCCCTAATGATGGTTGTATTTAAAACAATTCTGCAAATGATATCCAAGGGCATGGCCTCTGAGCAGACTTGGGCAGCTGCTAGGAGTAGGTGAGTCTTGAGAATGCACAATTTTCATTTTCACTGGGAAGTCATTTTTTCCACTCTGAATGATTTATTTCCATCATTCAGATCTCTGCCTCTGCCTCAATAGCATTCTCCTGATATTACAGTGAATTTTTGACACTTAGCCATACCCATATGCCCAGCTTTTCTCTTTTCAAATGTGTAACGCCTTTAAAAATTTATCTTGAGAAACTGAAAATGCAGAGAATAATGCCAAAAAAAGCACTTATTATTCTCTTCTGTGCTAAATTAGCAACTGTTAACATTTTGTTATACTTGCTCTCAGTCTTTTTTGTTTGTTTCTCTAAGAAATATATCAAATAAAAGAATTAATGTAGCAAGAGAAATTTTTTGTTTTATTATTTGCCTTTCTTTTGGCACTGTCACAGCCATCATAAGCAGATCCTATTAATTTGAATAAATACTTTTGTGTGCACAAAGATCTTCCACTCAAAAGTGCTTTCCAAACATATTTAACAAGAGGGGAAGCACTCTCCAGCACAGTCCAGCCAACAGTCTTGTAACGAACGTGTTGCATGCGTGCTATGTCACTTCAGTCATGTCTGATGCTTTGCGACCCCATGGGCTGTACCGCACCAGGCTCCTCTGGTCCATGGAATTCTCCAGGCAATAATATTGAAGTGGGTTGCCATGCCCTCCTCCAAGGGATCTTCCGAAACCAGGGATCTTCCGAAACCAGGGATCAAACCCATGTTTCTTAGGTTTCCTGCATTGGCTCATGGGTTCTTTACCACTTGTTTTAGTAATCTCTGAATTCCAGACAATGCCCTAAAATTTCATCACTGGAGAAGGAAACTTGGATTAACATTTCTTTCTCAGGATTAAAATGGGAAATGACAAATATCTTTGGCCATTTAGCCTGAAACTGAGAAAAATCTTTAAAAAGATTGTGATCTTGTAAAAGAACATCTAAACCACTCAATTTCCACATCTTAAATTACATAAATATTATGCATTTCTTATGTTTTATTTTATCACCTACAACATACAAGTCATGGCAAAATTTGCTGGAGTAATATATCTTCAAATATTCAGGCCAACTTTATGGCCAGTGAAATATTTTGAATGTTTGGTAATGCAAAAAAGCTTTGGTTATATGGCCCCCAACTCATCTGAATGTCTGACTTTTCCAGACCATTTAGGGCAAGAATTAAATGTCAATGCTTCGTAAAGGCTGAATCCAGAGAACATGAAGTGTGTTTAATTTCCTTCTTTAAGACCATAAGGATAAATACTAAAATCTATTACTGAAGACTTTAGTGTATCTCATTTAATATTATGTGGAATTTTATTTCAGCTGAAGAAGAAACTCATACTTTTTTATTAGAAAAAAAAATTATGAAAGGTTTTAAGTGTTTTAAAATGTGCTTTGGCTGGTTTACAATTTAGGTATGAAACATTTACTGAGCTGCTCCGAAAAAGTACAATGATTCAGTGTATGGGGTACAGGGGGCAGATTCTAGTGAGGCAGGTTGGCTTGGGTGTCAGGAGTGAATTCCATATGGATTATATAAAGGACAAGTATATCTCTGAAGGATGAGAAGATGAAGTCTCGCTCCTGTAAAGCACTCAGTGTTCCCCTCCTCTATGTCTTTTCACAAAATTTACCTTGATTGGACCACTTCTGTCTGAATCCGTAGCAAGGCCTCAGCTGCCCAACTACAGACTCGGAAAATAGGTGCTTCACATCTTGCCTTCACCTCCCTCATCTCAGCTCCTCAACTGGCACCCTTGGCCTGCTCTTGCCTGTGTCCAAGAAAGACATTAGACCTTATGCTAAAATGGGAATCGAGAAACAACCTGAGTTTTTATGCTCCCTTTCTTATTTATTCACATATATTAAACATACTTACTTTAATATCTGTAGTTCTGATAATTCTAATAGCTACAAAGTTTGAGATCTGATCTTGTCATTTCAGTTTATAATGATTTTTAGTCATTGTTTCCTCATGAATTATATTTTGGCAGGGAGGTGACCTTTTGCTCTTTGGTACTAAAATTTTGGTAGGAACACCTTTTCGTGGCCTGAATTGAAAGTCCATTTTTCTGAGGAGGTTTCTGATTGCTTCATTCAGGTTCCTAAAAATATGCTTAAGTGTAAAGAAACAATGATCTTCTCCCCATGACACCAAGTTTAATTATAAAGTTTAACTATCTAAATACTACTTACTAAATGTTATATTTAAATGTACATATTGATTTAACAAACCGAAAATGGCTCATTATATACCAACAAATAAATAAATGTAACTGAAAGCTTCAGCTCACTTTAAAAAAGCCCATTGACTAAAAAAAAATTTAGAGTGCTCTGTATAAATGGTATTAATAAAATATATGCATGCTTATTTCACTCTCATTCCCTAAGAAGCCATTATTCAATTTTGTTGCAATAAGTCATAACAAAATCAGAAACTGCAGTTTAAGCATTCCTATGCATTTGTGACAAATTTGGATGCTTTCTAACATTTTTTACTGTCTTATAAATATTGCCTTTTGAAAGATTTATGATAAGACCGCTTTAATGTAAGATCACACAAGCATTTCATTTAGAAATCTTTTGTATAAAGATATATATATGATTTGATTAGTCATTCAGTAGTGTCTGACTCTTTGTGACCCCATAGACTTTATCCCTCCAGGCTCTTCTGTCCATGGGATTCTCCAGGCAAGAATACTGGAGTGGATTGCCATGCCCTCCTCCAGGGGACCTTTATATATATATATATGAAATTACATATAGGTAATTATTTTCTATTGTGAAAACCATAATTCTGAACTTAATTCAATTAAATGTACATATTTCAGAGATGTAAGCCTGTTAAAAGCATAGAGCAATATTAGAAAGATATACCCAACTGAATTCAGAGTTCCAGAGAATAGTAAAGAGAGGTAAAAAGGCCTTCTTCAATAAACAATGAACAAAGAAGTAGAGGAAAACAATAGAATGGGAAACACTAAAGATCTGGATGAGTTACAAGCTGGAATCAAGAAAGGCAGGAGAAACATCAACAACCTCAGATATGTGGATGATACCACTCTAATGGCAGAAAGCAAAGAGAAACTAAAGAGCCTCTTGATGAGTGTGAAGGAGGAGAGTGAAAGAGCCGATCTAAGAAAAAAAAAAAAAAAAACTCAGATCATGGCATCTGGTCCCATTACTTCATGGCGGGGGGTGTGGGGGGCGGAATGTAGAAATAGTGACAGATTTCCTCTACTTGGGCTCTAAAATCACTGTAGATGGTGACTGCAGCCATGAAATCAGAAAATGATTGCTACTTAGTAGGAAAGCAATGAGAAACCTAGCAGTATGTTGAAAAGCAGAGACATTACTCTGCCAACATAGTCAAGGCTATGGCCTTCCCAGTGGTCACATACGGTTGTGAGAGCTGAACTGTAAAGAAGGCAGAATGCCAAAAAATTGATGCCTTCAAACTGTGGTTCTGGAGAAGACTCCTGAAAGCCCCTTGAAAAGCAGGGAGATCAAACCTGTCAATCTTCTTTTTTTCCACCAACTTTTTATTATTCTTATTATTAGTTTGTTTATTTTAATTGGAGGCTAATTACTTTACAATATTGTAGTGGTTTTTGCCATACATTCACATGAATCAGCCATGGGTGAACATGTGCTCCCCATCCTGAACCCCAGTCCCACCTCCATCCCCATCCCATCCCTCAGGGTCATGCCAGTGCACCAGCCCTGAGCACCCTGTCATACATCAAACCTGGACCGGTGATCTATTTCACATATGATAATATATATGTTTCAATGCTATTCTCTCAAATCATCCCACTCTCACCTTCTCTCACAGAGTCCAAAAGTCTGTTCTTTACATCTGTGTCTCTTTTCCTATCTTGCATATAGGGTCACCATCACCATCATTTTAAATTCCATATATATGCATTTATATACTATATTGGTGTTTTTCTTTCTGGCTTACTTCACTCTGTATAATAGGCTCCAGTTGCATCCACTTCATTAGAACTTATTCAAATGAATTCTTTTTAATAGCTGAGTAATATTACATTGTGTATATATACCACAGCTTTCTTATCCATTTGTCTGCCAGTGGACATCTAGGTTGCTTCCATGTCTTGGCTATTGTAAACAGTGCTGTGATGAACATTGGGGTACACATGTCTCTTTCAATTCTGGTTTCCTCAGTGTTTATGCCCAGCAGTGGGATTGCTGGGTCATATGGCAGTTCTACTTCCAGTTTTTTAAGGAATCTCCACACTGCTCTCCATAGGGGCTGTACTAGTTTGCATTCCCACCAACAGTGTAAGAGGGTTCCCTTTTCTCTGCACCCTCACCAGCATTTATTGTTTGTAGACTTTTTGATAGCAGTCATTATGACCTGGGTGAGATGGTACCTCATTGTGGTTTTGATTTGCAGTTCTCTGATAATGAGTGATGTTGAGCATCTTTTCATGTGTTTGTTAGCCATCTATATGTCTTCTTTGGAGAAATGTCTGGTTAGTTCTTTGGCCCATTTTTTGATTGGGTTGTTTACTTTTGTGGATTTGAGCTGCATCAGCTGCTTGTATATTTTTGAGATTAATTCTTTGTCAGTTGCTGCATTTGCTATTATTTTCTCCCTCTATGAAGGCTGTCTTTTCACCTTGCTTATAGTTTCTTTCATTGTGCAAAAGCTTTTAAGTTTAATTAGATCCCGTTTGTTTATTTTTGCTTTTATTTCCATTACTCTGGGACATGGGTCATAGAGGATCCTGCTGTGATTTATGTCAGAGAATGTTTTGCCTATGTTTTCCTCTAGGAGTTTTATAGTTTCTGATCTTACATTTAGATCTTTAATCCATTTTGAGTTTATTTTTGTGTATGGTGTTAGAAAGTGTTCTAGTTTCATTCTTTTACAAGTGGTTGACCAGTTTTCCCAGCACCACTTGTTAAAGAGATTGTCTTTTCTCCATTGTATATTCTTGCCTCCTTTGTTAAAGATAAGGTGTCCATAGGTGCATGGATTTATCTCTGGGCTTTCTATTTTGTTCCATTGATCTATTTTTCTGTCTTTGTGCCTGTCCTGATGACTGTACCTTTGTAGTATAGTCTGAAGTCAGGCCGGTTGATTCCTCCAGTTCCATTCTTCTTTCTCAAGATTGCTTTGGCTATTCGAGGTTTTTTCTATTTCCATACAATTGTGAAATTATTTATTCTAGTTCTCTGAAAAATACTGTTGGTAGCTTGATAGGGATTGCATTGAATCTATAGATTGCTTTGGTTAGTATACTCATTTTCACTATATTGATTCTTCAAATCCACGAACATGGTATATTTCTCCATCTATTTGTGTCATCTTTGATTTCTTTCATTAGTGTTTTATAGTTTTCTATATATAGATCTTTTGTTTCTTTAGGTAGATTTATTCCTAAGTATTTTATTCTTTTCATTGCAGTGGTGAATGGAATTCTTTCCTTAATTTCTCTTTCTGTTCTCTCATTGTTAGTGTATAGGAATGCAAGCAATTTCTGTGTGTTAATTTTATATCCTGCAACTTTACTATATTCATTGATTAGTTCTAGTAATTTTCTGGTGGAGTCTTTCGGGTTTTCTATGTGGAGGATCAGGTCATCTGCAAACAGTGAGAGTTTTACTTCTTCTTTTCCAATCTTGATTCCTTTTATTCTTTTTTCTTCTCTGATTGCTGTGGATAAAACTTCCAAAGCTATGTTGAATAGTAGTGGTGAGAATAGGCACCCTTGTCTTGTTCCTGCCTTTAGGGGAAATGCTTTCAATTTTTCGCCATTGAAGATAATGTTTGCTGTGGGTTTATCATATATGGCTTTTATTATACTGAGGTATGTTCCTTCTATGCCCACTTTCTGGAGTGTTTTAATCATAAATGGATGTTGAATTTTGTCAAAGGCTTTCTCTGCATCTATTGAGATAATCATACGATTTTTATTTTTCATTTTGTTAAAGTGGTGTATCACATTGATTGACTTGCAAATGTTGAAGAATCCTTGCATCCCTGGGATAAAGCCCACTTGGTCATGATATATGATGTTTTTAATATATTGTTGGATTCTGTCAAACCTGTCAATCATAAGGGAAATCAACCCTGAATACTCATTAGAAGGACGGATGCTGAAGTTGAAGCTCCAGTATTTTGGACCATCTGATGTGAACAGCTGACTCATTGGAAAATTCCCTGATGCTGAGAAAGATTGAGGGCAGAAGGAGAAGAGGGCGTCAGAGGATGCGATAACTGGATGGTATCACTGATGCAATGGACATGCACTTGGGCAAACTTTGGAAGATGGTGAGAAACAGAGAGACCTGGTGTGTTGCACCATGGGGTGCATGGGGTCACAAAGAGTCAGACACAACGGGGCAACTGAAAAACAACAGTAGAAGATCTCTTCAAGAAAATTGGAGATAACAAGGGAACATTGCATACAAAGAAGGGCATGATAAAGAACAGAAAGGACAGTAAGGATCTAACAGAGGCAGAAGAAATTAAGAGGTGGCAAGAATACACAGAACTATACAAAAAAGTCTTAATGACTCAGTTAACCACAGTGTGGTGGTCACTCACCTAGAGCCACATATCCTCGTTTGAAATGAAGTGGGCCTTAGGAAGCATTACTACGCACAAAGCTAGAGAGGTAACAGAATTCCAGTTGAGCTATTTCAAATCCTAAAAGATGATGCTATTAAAGTGCTATGTTCAATATGTCAGAAAATTTGTAAAAGTCAAAGTGTCCTCAGGAATGGAAACGGTCAATTTTCATTCTAATCCCAAAGGAAGGCAGTGCCAAAGAATGTTCAAACGACTGGACAATTGCATTCATTTCACCTGCTAGTAAGATTATTCTCAAATCCTTCAAGCTAGGCTTCAACAGTATGGGAACGGAAAACTTCCAGATGCACAAGCTGGATTTAGAAAAGGTAGAGGAACCAGAGATCAAGTTGCCAGCATTTATTGGATCATAGAAACAGAAAAATAATTCCAGGAAAAAAAATCTTCCTTTGCTTCATTGACGACACAAAAGCCTTTGACTGTACGGATCACAACAAAGTGGAAAATTCTTGCAGAGGTGGGAATACCAGAACTGCCTTACCTGTCTCCTGAGAAACCTGTATGCAGGTCAAGAAGCAACAGTTAAAGTCTTACATGGAACAATCGACTGGTTCAAAATTGGGAAAGGAGTAGGTAAAGACTATATATTGTCACCTTGTTTATTTTACTTATATGCAGAGTACATTATGTGAAATGCCAGGCTGGATGAATCACAAGCTAGAGTCAAGATTACAGGGAGAGAAATATCAACAACCTCAGATATGCAGATGACAAAACACTAATGGCAGAAAGTGAAGACAAACTAAAGAGCCTCTTGATGAATGTGAAAAAGGAGAGTGGAATAAGCTGGCTTAAAATTCAACATTCAAAAAACTAAGATGATGGCATCTGATCCCATTACCTCATGCAAATAGAAGGGGAAAAAGTAGAAGCAGTGACAAATTTTCTTTTTTTGGGGCTCCAAAATCATTGTGGATGGTGACTGCAGTCATGAAATTAAAAGATGCTTGCTCTTTGGGAGGAAAGCTATGACAAATCTAGACAGCATTTTAAAAAGCAAAGACATTACTTTGCTGACAAATTTCTGTATAGTCAAAGCTCTGATTTTTCCAGTAGTCATGTGTGGATGTGAGAGTTGGACCATAAAAAAGCCTGAGTGCCAAAGAATTGATGCTTTTGAATTGTGGTGCTGGAGAAGACTCTTGAGAGTCACTTGGACAACAAGCAGATCAAACCAGTCAGTCCTAAAGAAGTCAACCCTGAATATTCATTGGAAGGAGTGATGCTGAAACTAGAGCTCCAGTCCTTTGCCAACTGATGTGAAGAGCTGACTCATTGGTAAAGACCCTGATGTTGGGAAAGATTGATGGCAGGAGGAGACGGGACCAACAGAACATGAGATGGTTGGATGGCATCACTGACTCAATGGACATGAATCTGAGCAAACTCCAGGAGACAGTGAAGGCCAGGGAGGCCTTGCTTGACATGCTGCAGTTGACAGGGTCAGAAAGAATCAGACATGACCGAATGACTGAACAACAACTACGGCAGAACATGAATCCTGTGTTATTCATATTATCTTAAATCAGATCTATTTTCACTTTCTAGGTTAAAAGAATATTGCAGAGAGAATGTTAAACTTAGATGGAAACTCAAAATAATTTAATTCAACTCCTTAGCTTAAAAAAAAAACAACTGATGAAAAATATTTTCTTAGGCTAGTAAGTAGCTAGTGACAGCTAGTGATAAAACCTGGGTCTTTCTAATTAGTAACCAAGACGTTTTCTATTATAACTTTTAGATTCAGATTTGATATTTATTGAATAAATGCCTTCTATGCCTAAAGCACTGCTTTGAAATATAGTCCCTATTTATTTTTTATTTTGTCTTGACAGAATCTTATGGCTAATTATTTTCCTGCTTATCTAATATACAATTGTCATGTATATATGTATGTGTATGCATTTGAGTTAGAAAAGACACACTGCATGGAAGAAACAAATAGCCTTGCATTTCTTAGTCTTAATATTGTTTATAATTAGCCAACTAGTCCTTCTAACATATTTTCTTCTCCTCATTCCCATGAAATGACATTCTCTTGATTTTCTTCCCCTTTCTATGGCCACTCCATTTAAAGGTCATTTGTTGAGTTCCTTCCTTTGTTTGACCTCTAAATATTGGCCTGATCTAGGGCTGAATAATAAGTTTTCTCCTGGTTGTTCTCTATGTTATCTTCTTAGACAATTTTATCCAGTGCCATGACTTCAGATACAATTTAATACTAAGAACTCTCAAGTCAATTTCTAGCCTTGACATTTTCCCTATATTTATGACAATAAGACACAATCACATACTAGATATGTCTGTTTGTATGTAACCGGTGTCCAGAAACAATGCATCTAAGTTATAATTATTGATTTTATCCACAAATCTTTTTTTTTGAGATTTTACCACCTTATAAATGAGCAGGAGCATTCACCCACCTTTCAAGCAAAGCTTAGAAGCTGGACTTGATTTCTGTTTCCTTCTCCCACTATGTATAATCCAACAGAAACTCCTGTAGCTCCTTTTTCCAAAACTTACTGAAGTAGCTCCAAAGCCTGGAATAGTACCTAGCACACAGTAGGTGCTTGACAAGTATTTGTTAAATTTAACTTGAATATTTTATGCTTTACATTTATATTATTATGAGATTTTAAAACTTTATTTTATGAAAGCCAATGATTTCCCTGGGAAACAATTTCTAAATAACATAATTTTGTTTCTTTAAAATTTATGCAAGAGGAAGTAAATGAATAAATTCAATGTATTTTTAAACAAAGGAAATTTGTTTAAACTAAGGAAAAGATCAATTTAGAGTGTAGTTCTATTAGAAGACTAACATTTTCTCAGCATTGTAAGAGGTCAGGAAAATTTGTGTCATTGTTTATAATGAAATATATGACAAAACTGTTATGTCAAATTTTAATTAATATATTCTGGACAGATACAACGAATATATTCTAAGAGTAGCAGAAAGGTTTCCTAGATTGGAAGCAAATAAAATTTAAGATACATTTTAACTTTTATATGGACAATAAATAACAAGAGCTAAAAAGATATCCAAAATAATCGATGACTTGTTTTAGAAAGAGAGACAAAAATAAATGTAGAAATGAATGCCATTACCACTTCTTATTGATTTTATTTTTGTATCATTTTTATAAAATAGCTTTTACTATAAACTTTATGTCATAAATGCCTTACAAATAGTTTTCTATTCCTACTCTTTTTCATAAGATAACTCTATTCCATTATTGGTGGATGCCCCTCGAGGGCTTAATATGTCCTGTAATTTTTGTCCTTCACCATTTATATTTCAGAAACTTTAAGACTTAAATTACCTAGTTGGTGTCTAGTTATTGTCTTAGTTGTCATGCATCTTACTTTTAATATGAAAATTGTTGTGTGCCTTAAATGGCATGTTAAAAATGAAAAGTTTAAAAAATTTAGCAGAAGTTTTCATTCCTCAAAATGAAAAAAAGGAGAGTTACTTTAAGGATGAAAACTCAGAGAATGATAAAATGTATACTATTCTTTGATCAAATTCTTCTTTGTACTATTAATAAAGCTGTTAATTTCCCTGCTCTCCTCTTTTACTCCCTCTCTGTTTTCTTTATTCTCTCTCTGGTATTATGTGGTTTACATACACATCTAAGCTTTAAGTTATTTGACCTCTAAAAGTCTCTTTTCTCATCTGTAGAATGGATGATATGTAATGCACACAGTATTACACCATTTAGAGGCTTAAATGAGACAATCCATAAAAAGTACTTTAAAAAATTTGCTCTGTCCACTGTAGGTACATATCAATAATATACTTGGACTTGTTCCCAACCTCTGCTATTATTCCTACTATTGTTCCTTTTACTACTGCAACTGCCACTTATAACAAAGCTGCCATTATTATTATTTTGTAAGCTAATATGTAGGGCATAGTATTAAATTATTGCCTTAGTGGAAGACTAAACGGCTAATAAATGTTCACAGAATATTTACTGAAAAAATACTTAGTTTTCTATAATTCCCCAAACTGTTAAAAAAAAAATGTAAAATTATATGTTGTTGTTCAGTCACTAAGTCATGTCCAACTCTTCGTGACCCCATGGACTGCAGCATGCCAGACTCCTCTCTCCTTCACTATCTCCTGGAGTTTACTCAAATTTTGTCCATTGCATCGGTAATGCTATCTAGCCCTCTTATCCTCTGCTGTCCCCTTCTCCTTTTGCCTTCAGTCTTTCCTAGCATCGGAGTCTTTTCCAATGCATCAGCCCTTCACATCAAGTAGCCAAAGTATTGGAGCTTCAGCTTCAGCATCAATCCTTTCAATGAATATTCAGGGCCAGTTTCCTTTAGGATTGGCTGGTTTGATCTCTTTGCTGTCTAGAAGACTCTCAGGAATCTTCTTCAGCACCACAATTACATGAGTGCACAGCAAAAGACTAAGAATTGCACTGAAAATTTAGCTAAGATTACATGGAAAGAAAAGATAAATGTTACTTTCTTTTTCTTCTGTGAATATTTCTGTATTTTCAAAAGTTTCCATCCTTACCAAACTAGATTTAAGATTCCATCCCACACAATTAATGTAATGATATAAATAATCAATTTATAAATTTATAAATCATCAATCTTCAATAAGAAAATGATTCAATCCCACACATATTTGATACCCATTTTATGTGAAGCACTTTATGTCGTGGAGTGATGAATACCCAGTCCCTGACCTCAAAAAGGCCTCCATGTGCAGGAGAAGGTCTAGTTAACACAACATGGCTTTAATAATGTTTCAGCCAAAGCAAGAATGAGTGAACGGCCTTTGGCACATACCATCCAAACAGGCCTGCAAGAGTTAAACAGTCTTGGTTATATTAACAAACACTTGTAACTGGACTTGTTGTTCACAAAGCTAATTACCTCTGACTCCATATAGATTATACTCTGCACCTAGCATCCTTCTCCCCCTAAAGTCCCTTGTAGGATTTTTACATCTCAAAAGGAAGAAGCTCATGGTCAATAACTTCAAGGACTGGACTGCTGAGCCATCTGAGGCCAGCTTTTGACTGTAAACTTACAGAAAAAAAAAAAAAATCTACAAGACCTTCATGAAAACCGCTCCCAACTCCCCAGGAGAGGGGGCATAGTTCTTGAGGTGCTAGCCTGCTGTGTATTCCCCAAAGTAACAGCTAAAGAATAACCACACTTGTTTAACTCTTGCAGGCCTGTTTGGCAGGTATGTGCTGAAAATTGCTCACTTATTTTTGTTTTTGATGCAAAAATAATGACCATCCTGGAATTCCCTCATCCTCATATACAGAAAATTGTACATCCACATTTCTTGTCCGTGTCTCCTTTTAGAAAATCATCTGAGCTGAGTTTGGAGCCCTGTGTGCTTTCATTATGGGTCTATCAAAAGCTCTGCTTAGTTGAGCCACCTCATGAGACTCTCCTCTGGGCTCTGTCCTTACATCCTCAGTGGACTTCTTTCCTTTTCTGGCAATACCTCCTGGGAGCTGGCTTCTCCCTTAACCTTCTCAGCAGTGGACTCTCTGTGAACATTGCTCAATTGTCTCAGGACCCCGATTATAGTCCCTCATTCATCATTTCAGGCTACACACCTTTCCTACCCAGCCTATCAGCACTGAATAATCAACCATCCTCTGTGTCTTGTAGCCCTAATTTCACTTCCATGCTTTCCTCCCTACCAGTCAAGACAGTTTCAAAGAAGAAACTGTGGCAAGGTCTTTGGATCACAGTTTCTCTCTGTCACATGGAATGGAGTTTATGAAACATATTTTGATGCATAATATTCTAATTTCAGTTTATACATAGGAACCAAAGCTGTAACAGAAATAAATTTAATTCAGTCTACTGAAAGATTCTTATACATTAAATCCCAGACATGATGTTTCACTTCTAGAGTATTTGTTTAAGAGAAGGTGTATGTGAATTATACTGGCTCATAAAATTGATCTATGTGAAGCTTAAAGTAGATTGATGAGGTGATTACCATTTACAAAAAAAAAGATGGAATAACAAATGGTATTTCAGACACAAAACAAGAAAACTGATGTCATAAGCCAAGCAATAGCCTTAAATTGATAAATTACCTATTCACAAGTAGAGACAAAAATATATGCAACTAAGCACTGAAATATAGTTATGCAACATAGAGATTTTTGCTTTGAATAATAAAACAACAAGAATTAAATTACTAAGAAAATATTTTAAATACGAGGTACCACATGAAATGACAAAATACATTTTCAAAGGCTTTTTAGGATTTGTCACCAGCTGTAGGAATATCAGGAGCTCCTGCTACAAACTATTTATTTTCAGAAACTTTTCTCTTACTCCAAAGTTCATTCTAAACTTTTTGGTCTGAAAATCATCTATTTAAGGATAAATAAAGAAGATTATAAAAACAAAATTTGAAAAGTTTCTCATTTTGTCATCCAGTATGTGATATCATCTGTACTAAGCAATGGCTATATCCCTTCCTTTTTTATTCCTCCAAGCATAAGGAAAAAAATACCATTCTTTTGCTTTTACCTTTTTTCACAAGCTTGGGTTATTCTAGGATTTCTATTTCTAGAAACTATTCTGAGACATCTGTGCCTCTCCTATATTCATCCTACATTATGTGCCTTTTTCTCCATCGACTTTTTCTACTTACTCCTATTAGACGTGGGCCTGCTAGAACTGTCTTATTGATGACTTTCAAGATATCACATCCACATTTTCCCCTTCACTGGTATCATTTGGCAACATCTAATTAGATTTATGTTTTAGAGATCTTTTGATTTTCTTTCATTTTCAAATTCTAACCTGTGGATACATGCTTACTTTTGATTGGAACATTTTGGAAATCGTTCTTAAAATCTAGTGGATAGATTTAATCTGCTTTTTCTTCCACTGTCTATCAGGTGTCCCAGAATAATATGGCTAACATTTTTGATCATTCTCTTTGGTTGTTTTCATTGGTGCTGTAATCTTCTGCTAATATGGTCCATGAAAGATAAAGTCATGGTTGGGTTTTTAAAAGCAAAAACAAAATGAAAAGCAAACATGCTAATCCCACTCCTCACCCCAGCAAAAAGTTAAATTTATCTATAGAACATCACTATTGGTTCTGTATAAGAAATGTTTGCTGTTGTATACTGAACATATGTTTTTCTTTTCTTCCTTTCCACTGTCTTTCAATAGGTTTTTTTTTTTTTTCTTAACCATCTACTTCTGTTTCAAATTGGAAAGTACAAGGGATATTTACCCGATGTAAACTTGTTCCCATTACAATTTAAGAAGTTTAACATTTGAAAAAGTAGGTAAATTTTATTTAAAAATTTATAATGACTGATGAACTTAAAATGATTGAGTTATAGATTCAATTCCCCTCTGTTATAAAGAAAAATGGCTAGAATTGCCTATTTACATTCTGGTTGTTCAACAACATGGTTTTTTAAAAAAGTCTAATACAACTTAATGAAATTGAAAATTAATAAATAAGAGGTGTCCTTAAACAATGGCATTGTTATGGTTTCCTTTAACTATTTATATGCCTAACTATAGTGAAGTCAGCTTATATCCAATCCATTATTAATAAAAAACAGTCTGCCCAACACTAGTGTGTTCTTTTTTTACTCCAACTTTTCTTCCTTTATGTATGACTGACCTAAAAGTTCAGAGAAATCTGATTATAGATATGGAATTTAGTTGAAGAACACTTAGATTTTTATGAAAATTTTATATCAAAAATATATTGAAAATACAAGGAAGGTAACCTACTTCTGCTGGTGCTAAACTTTCTACCAGGGGTAAACTTAAAGCCCAGGGAAATGACACTCCAAAGTAACTATTTCCTGCACAGTCAGAGACTATCACATAGAGTGCTTTTGGAGAAAACAGGCCAAACTTTCAGTGACAACATTGTGTTGACTTCCTAGGGAAATGAATTTCAGTTCTTGCCAGGCAATCAGTCCTGTGCTTAGTATTATATATGTGTGTTTGGGTGAAGGAGCAGGTTGGAGGATTAAGAGCTCAAAGAAGAATGAGGCTAGTTCCTTCCCTCTGGATATAGTATTGACTTAATGGCTGTTCAGTACCATATGACCATAATCAAAGATTTCTTTGTGAATTTTACAGCAAATAAATAAGACTCTGTCATTTTTATTTTGTTCTCATCTTTATTTTGAAAAAATTGATAAAAGAAACAAATACTGTTATATAATAGCAAATAAATCCTTCCCCAATGGTATATAGTGACTAATTTATGTCATTTTTAAGATGGATGATTAGAATAACCAAAGCTCTATAGCCAGTATGGTCTCTGGATTCTACAAATACAGAATCACCTATAATCAAAGGAAATTAATTTCTTGATTTGGTAACCTAAGAGTGAAAGCACACCATGGAAAACTATGGAGTGTCCTATAAGAATATATTAGAAAGAATTTATTATAGGACCTTTATTAAAGCAAAGAAGAACTTAAGTGCCTCTTGATGAAAGTGAAAGCAGAGAGTGAAAAAGTTGCCTTAAAGCTCAACATTCAGAAAATTAAGATCATGGCTTCCTGTCCCATCACTTCATGGCAAATAGATGGGGAGACAATGGAAAAAGTGAGAGACTTTATTTTGGGGGCCTCCAAAATCACTGCAGATGGTGACTGCAGCCATGAAATTAAAAGACACTTGCTCCTTTTTGAAAAGCAATCACAAACCTAGATAACATATTAAAAAGCAGAGACATTACTTTGCCAACAAAGGTCTGTCTAGTCAAAGCTATGGTTTTTCTACTAGTTATATATAGATGTGAGAGTTGGACTATAAGGAAAGCTGAGAGCCAAGGAATTGATGCTTTTGAACTGTGGTGCTGGAGAAGACTCTTGAGAGTCCCTTGGACTGCAAGGAGATCCAACCAGTCCATCCTAAGGGAGATCAGTCCTGAATATTCATTGGAAGGACTGATGCTGAAGCTGAAACTCTAATATTTTGATCACCTGATGTGAAGAACTGACTCATTAGAAAAGACCCTGCTGCTGGGAAAAATTGAAGGCAGGAGGAGAAGGGGATGATGGAGGATGAGATGATTGGATGGCATCACTGACTCGATGGACATGAGTTTGAGCAAGCTCCAGGAGTTGGTGAAGGATTGGGAAGCCTGGTGTGCTGCAGTTCACAGGGTCGCAAAGAGTCGGGCACAACTGAGTGACTGAACTGAACTATTATAGGGCCTGGGCTTGGGCTAAGTGATTTTGAGGGGGGTTTAAGTGAAGATTTATACTGGGCTGGATGCCGTAAGGAAATTAAGGTAATTCTTGATTGGCAAGGAGATCCAACAAGTCCATTCTAAAGGAGATCAGCCCTGGGTGTTCTTTGGAAGGAATGATGCTAAAGCTGAAACCAGTACTTTGGCCACCTCTTGTGAAGAGTTGACTCATTGCAAATGACTCTGATGCTGGGAGGGATTGGGGGCAGGAGGAAAAGGGGATGACCGAGGATGAGGTGGCTGGATGGCATCACCGACTCGATGGATGTGAGTTTGAGTGAACTCCGGGAGATGGTGATGGACAGGGAAGCCTGGTGTGTTGTGATTCATGGGGTCACAAAGAGTCGGACACGACTGAGTGACTGATCTGATTTGATGATTGGCTATCATAATAACTTTTATTTAGAAAATGAGAAGTTGAAGCATGGCTAAAGCTGTAATTTATAAAAATGCAGCAGTAGCTTATAATCAACCAGAATAGAGGGATAGTTGGTAATTTTTGTAATTTGGACAATGGTCTTTTTACTCTTGCTCTATCAGAGTCATTGGATGTCCTTGTCTGATGATGTCATGTGAAATTTTTATGTTCGACCAAAGAACATTGTGCTAGTTCTGAGTCCTGGGCCATCTCCAGCAATACCAAGGCCTATCTGGTAACGCCAAGTCAGCTCCCAAATGACAAGAAATGCTTTCTCATTTCTTTGACCATATTAAAGAACTTAACATCTTTCAAATAAATAATAAAATAATGAAACTACAATCCATTTACCAATAAGCATTTTTTTCCCCCATTTTGCAAAGCTCGATGATATATCAGAAGAAGCAAAAGGAGGAAGAGGGATGGGAAGTGAGGGAGGAGGAAGATGTGAAGTACCAGAAGAAAGATCAAGGAGTCTCTTTCTAAGGAGCACGAGAGAGAGAGAGGTAAGGAGACGTCTGAGCTGACTCCACTGATCCCTGATGTTCACATTTTTTGCAGTCCCTTCCCTTTGTGGGTACTGGACCTCCTGCCTTGCTTCTAGTAGATAGAGCACAACAAAAGTGATATGACGTCACTGTCAAAGCTATGTTACATAAGGCTGTGCTTTCTCTCTCATTTGCTCTCACTCTCTCCACTTCTACTTGCTTGCTCACTCTGAAGAAGCAAGCCACTGTGTTGTAAACTTTTGTATAGAGAATCCCATATGGCAGCGAACTGAGGGAGGCCTCCTGCTAACAGTTAGCAAGGAACTGAAGCCCTCAGCTCTTCAACCCATGAAGACTGAATGAATACCATGTGAGTGAGTCTGGAGTCCATGTGTCCCAGTCAAGCTGGGAGGTAATTACAGCTCCCGGCTGACAACTTGATGTCAACCTAATATGAGACTTTGAGATGCAAGTGCCAGCTAAGCTGTACCTGGATTCCTGAGCCACAGAAACTGTGCAATAAGAAATATTGCTTGTCTTAAACCATTAAGATTGAGGGTAATTTGTGACACAGTGACAGATAACTAATACAGAACATCAGGGTGGGATAAGGGGGAGATGAGTGAGGAAACTAGAACATGGATTTTAAGGAGGCACTTGCTCTCCAGGCTGTGCAAGTTCCTCACTCACCCTGGTCCAGCTCTGCAGGAGAGGTAACATTTAAAAATGAGGCGTGAAGGTGAGACTGCAGGAAAAAGCACCGGAGCTTTGACTACAAATCCATTAAACTACTATGTATTACATTTATTTTGTGAGAGTTTAATTCCATTGATGTATGCTATATGCTAATCACTCCAGTCGTGTCCAACTCTGAGTGATGCTATGAAATGTAGCCTGCCAGGTTCCTCTGTCCATGGGATTCTCCAGATAAGAATGCTGGAGTGCATTGTCATTCCCTTCTCCAGGGGATCTTCCCGACACACTGATTGAGCCCATCTCCTGCTGCTGCTACTGCTGCTAAGTTGCTTCAGTGGTGTCCGACCCTGTGCGACCCCATAGACAGCAGCCCACCAGGCTCCCCCGTCCCTGGGATTCTCCAGGCAAGAACACTGGAGTGGGTTGCCATTTCCTTCTCCAATGCATGAAAGTGAAAAGTGAAAGTGAAGTCGCTCAGTCGTGTCCGACTCTTAGCGACCCCATGGACTGCAGCCTACCAGGCTCCTCGGTCCATGGGATTTTCCAGGCAAGAGTACTGGAGTGGGGTGCCGTTGCCTTCTCCGCCCATCTCCTGCATCTACCGCCAAAATTACAATAAGTGCTCTAGGAAATCGGCCAACAATGAAAACTAGTAGATAAAATAAGAAACATGATATTCTACACAACTTTATACACACCTATTTTTAGGGAAATTTAGACAATTATGTTCTTAGTTCTGGAAAGAGGTGGAAGGCAGAAGAAAGAGAATTCATTGTTGCTAAATGTTACAAAATATTTTGTTATAGGAGAGTTTCTTAGTAATATCTTATATATACACTAATTTTATGAGCTCATCTCCCTAAACACCCCAGCAGGAAGTAGACAGAGAAAGGATAAAAGCACCAAAACAAAGTATAAATGCACTCTATGGCACAGCAGGAGCAACGTGAATGAATGAGTCATTTAAGCAGAACTTTGTGTGTGTGCCAAAAGCCATGTTGTGGAAGAAACCATTTTTAAGGACTTCAAGATAAAGCTAAATTATGTCAAAATATCAGATCAGGAAATAATGGAGAGGCAAAAGAAAAGTGAAAGGATTAAAATATTTTGTTATATTTTCATACAAGTTAAATTTGATTTTAAGGAAATAAAACATAAAAGCTAATTGCTGTTTTGTAGTATATTGATTAAATGTGTGCTGGTGTTTAGCAAGCTTGACAGCTCATTTTCAAAATTCAAATCATAGAAATTTCAAGAAACCTTAGACCAGTTCTTTCTTCTCCAGTCATGATGTGCACCTGAGTCACTTGGGGATCTTATTAAAAAGTAGATGTTATACCCTTCAATTGAATAATTTATTTAAATAATAATAAATTATTAAAATTATTAATTAATAATAATAATGTAAATAATAATTATTTAAAATAAACACATTTTTTAAAAAGTAGGATGGCTAATTTAGTGAGTCTGAGGCAGGTCCATGACTACATTTCAACAATCTCCCAGAAAATATCTTTCTAACAGGTTGCCAAGGGTTGCATTTTTAAAGAAGCGTTGCTGCTGCTGCTGCTAAGTTGCTTCAGTCGTGTCCGACTCTTCGTGACCCCATGGACTGCAGCCTACCAGGCTCCTCCGCCCATGGGATTTTCCAGGCAAGTGTACTGGAGTGGGTTGCCATTTCCTCCTCCAATGCATGAAAGTGAAAAGTGAAAGTGAAGTCACTCAGTCGTGTCCGGCTCTTTGTGACCCCATGGACTGCAGCCTACCAGGCTCCTCAGTCCATGGGATTTTCCAGGCAAGAGTACTGGAGTGGGGTGCCATTGCTTTCTCTGTAAGAAGCGTTACAAGTTCTTAAACCTTGGATTTTAGGACAGGTGTAGTCCTTGGAAAAGCAATATCAACATCACATGGGAATGGTTAGGAATGCAAATTTTTGAGCCCCACTCCATATTATAGAATCAGAAACTCAGGATGGTGCCCAGAAATTTCCTATCTATCAAAGCTCCCAGGTGAATCTGAGACATAAGTAAGTTTCACTGTCTTAGGATACAGTGTTTCTGAACCAAGGGTACATATTAGAAACTCCTATGGAAGTTCTTTAATTTCAATGAGAATGTACTTGTTCATTGACTCTGAGTAAACTGGTTAGAGAAGGAACCTAGAGAAAATTTTAAATTATCCTTAGTTGGGTAGGGGATAATAATGAAAAAAAAAAGAGAGAGAGAAGGAGAAACACTGTATTTGAAAAATTGCAGAGAAGTTCAATGATTTATCAAAGTCTGAGAACCAGAAATGAAAGACTGCCCAGTTTTCATTTAGGGGGTTCCCAGGTGGCACTAGTGGTAAAGAATCTGCCTGCCAGTGCAGGAGACATAAGAGACATGGGTTGGACCTCTGGGTCAAGAAGATCCCCTGGAAGAGGAAATGGCAACCAGCTCCAGTATGTTTGTCCTTAAAATCCTAAGGACAGAGGAGCCTGGTGGGTTATAGTCCATGGGGTCACAAAGAATTGGACATGACTGAGCATGTGAGCACATCACAATTTTCATTCAAGTTCTTTTCCTGGCACTTCAAGATGATAGCAGGATGACTTGAAATAATCCAAAATGGTCTCTTTCTCATGGAATGTATATAATCTCAGCATGCTGTTGTCTTTTCCTCTTGGGATAAAGAAACAGTCACCCATTCTGAATTGCCCTCTGGGACACAGCCCATTCAGAGGCCTGTATTAGTCACTTAATTACATTCTCTTTCAGTAGCTTCACATTGCTATTACAACACAGAAACTAAATAATTGTTTAAAGCAAAGCTGTGATAGCCCAGGCAAAGCTTTGAAAGCATAGTGAACGTAATACACACACTAAGACTACAAGTGCCTACTTTTAAAAATGTTGTTTCCTTGCTTTTTAAAAAGGGTTTGAAAATAGGTTATTTTTACAGTTGGTGTTTTTTTTTTTCCTTCTAATTTCTATTTTACAATTTTTCCAGTTTAAGAAATATTTTGTTCAGCCTACATGAGCCTATATATTTTTTACTACTGTATAATGAAGATTTGTACCTAAAACAAAATTCTTTTGAAAGTTCTTACTGTTCAAGGAGAAAGCATATTGAGAAATGTTTATCCTTGCATGTATCTTATGTTCTTAATAGATTCATATATCAAAAGTACCTAATAGTACCCAGGACTTTTCTAGAGTCTAATTCAAATGAGTGTCTCTAGTCCTTTTTAGGGAGATGTTAAGAGAATTTTAGGGGACTTCCAAGTCTTTTAGATTCATGAACAGTGGTTCTGAATTTGAATGATGCTGCTCTGCTAACTTGGCTTCTCACTGGTAAAGAATCCACCTGCCAATGCAGAAAACGGGTTTGATCCCTGTATCAGGAAGATCCGCTGAAGAAGGAAATGGCAACCCACTCCAGTATTCTTCCCTGGGAAATCCATGGACAGAGAAGCCTGGTGGGCTACAGTCCAAAGGAATGCAGATTCAGACACAACTGAGCATGCACGAATGCTCTGCTAACTGGCTTTAAAAATAGGTGGAGACAGTTTGGATTTTACATTGAGTAGTGGCATTTAGTAGATGGAGGCACGGTGGCTAACCATGCTGCAGTGAGAGAGAAAGTGTGGCAAAATGAAGGATTCGACCCCAGATGGCACTCTTTTGACAAACACTTAAGGAAGGAATCATGGGTTCTATTTTGCAATCTCAGGGAATGGGGTGGAGAGCAAGTGCCCTCTGGGCATATGGAACTCACTGTGAAGTGACAGAGGTCGTTCTATCCAGGGAACAGCAGCAGATGGGGGCAGCTGAGAGCACACCAGTTTCAGGCTTTGAAAATACTCTTTGAAAGATTTGTTTGTTAAAAAATGTTCTCCTTTTAGAATGCTCAGCAGGAAAGAGCAACATGTACTCTCAAAATGATGTTGAAAAGTGACTCTAACTAGAGGCAGAGGACAGGAGTCTGATGTTAAGCAAAGAAGCAAGACATAAGAAGGAGTTTACTCAAAGAAAGTGAAACTCTGACACATGATCAGTTCAAGTGCATGCTCTGTGGTCAGGGGGCACAGGGAAGAAAGATAACTGTAATAAATGTAATATTTATTACATTCTTCTCTCTGGGCTTTATAAATTTCATGCTTTCTAGAAAACCGGTTTCCAACCAAAAGTTAGCATGATAGCTACACTGGATAGCTTTTATCAAATTAGACATAACTTTGTTCTTACGGTGTTCTCAGGTATTCAGCCTAGGCATGTGTATTCTGTACTTTAATGAAAGTTTCTTAAATCTGAAATACATCCTTGGATAAAGAGGAATTAATGAACAGCATTTCATATATATATGAAGAACTCAACTTAGTAAGAACTTAGTTAGTAAGAACTTAGTAAGAACTTAGTAAGAACTTAGTAAGAACTCAACTTGAAGACCATCTTAAACAAATTTTTAAGTGTACAATATGGCATTCAACATTCAGAAAACTAAGATCATGGCATCTGGTCCCATCACTTCATGGCTGATAGATGGGGAAACAGTGGAAACAGTGGCTGACTTTATTTTTCTGGGCTCCAAAATCACTGCAGATGGTGACTGCAGCCATGAAATTAAAAGACTTTTATCCTTGGAAGGAAAGTTATGACCAACCTAGACAGCATATTAAAAAGCAGAGACATTACTTTGCCAACAAAGGTCCGTCTAATCAAGGCTGTGGTTTTCCCAGTGGTTGTATATGGATGTGAGAGTTGGACTGTGAAGAAAGCTGAGCACCGAAGAATTGATGCTTTTGAACTGTGGTGTTGAAGACTCTTGAGAGTCTCTTGGACTGTAAGGAGATCCAACCAGTCCATCCTAAGGGAGATCAGTCCTGGGTGTTCATTGGAAGGACTGATGTTGAAGCTGAAACTCCAATACTTTGGCCACCTGATGCAAAGAGCTGATTCATTGGAAAAGACCCTGATGCTGGGAAAGATTAAGGGCAGGAGAAGAAGGGGACGGCAGAGGATGAGATGGTTGGATGGCATCACCAACTCGATGGACATGGGTTTGGGTGGACTCTGGGACTTGGTGATGGACAGTGAGGCCTTGCGTGCTGTGGTTCATGGGGTTGCAAAGAGTCGGACACGACCAAGCGACTGAACTGACTTGAACTGATGGCATTTTAAGCTATTGGCACAATGTTGTACAGCAGATCTCCATAGGTTATTCAAGCTTGCACAAAATATTAGCTTTTTCTGCTCCAATTGTGATGCTATGGATGGTGAATTCCTGACCACACTTCTCAGAAACAACATGGAATACAGCTATGCTGTAACATAGGGGAGTGTCCAGTAAAAATTTTGATTGAAATAATAAGTGAATATAATCTTTCTGCTGTTTGTTCACTGAGGATCAAGAAACTGAGGCTTTTCCTCTACAATTTTATGAAAGGTTTCTGGAAGTCTAGGGGAAAAAAATATTTAGTGTTATATGATTCAAAACAAACAAACAAACCAAAAAAAAACAAAAAAACTTCACCCTTCAATTCCTAACAGGAGGAAGTTCTGAGAGGGAGATAAATAAAAAGAATTGCCACAGAAGGATAATTTGATATATCCTAAGCAGCAATAGCAACAAAATAAGTCTCAACATGTCTCTCTATGCGTTTTCCCATTCATTCACACATGCTCAGTTTAAGGTGAATTGTGAGATGTTAGTTATGAGTTAGGGGCTTCCCTGGTAGTTCAGTTGGTAAAGAATTTGCTTGCCTTGTAGAAGACCCCAATTCAATTCCTGGGTTGGGATAATCCCCTGGAGAAGGGATAGACTACCCACTCAAGTAATCATGGTCTTCCCTATGGCTCAGATGGTAAAGAATCCATCTGCAATGCAGGAGACCCAGGTTTGATCCCTGTATTGGGAAGATCCCCTGGAGGAGGGCATGGCAACTCACTCTAGTATTCTTGCCTGGAGAATCCCCATGGACAAAGGAGCCTGGTGGGCTGCAGTCTATGGGGTCACAAAGTTGGACACAATTAAGTGACTGGGCATAGAACAGTTAGGAGTTAAGCAGACTCACAGCCTTGTTTTTGAAAATGAAGCTTCAAATGCCTATAGCATCTTCTCTGTTCCACAGACAAACGTACATCTGTCAGAGAATCTACCCCATCTAACTGATAGATCACATATTTTTTAATTTGTGAAGCTGTGTTTATTTATTAGTGTGATATTGAAAATACTTGTTTGAAATGAGTTGGGGTCCTAAAGAGGTTAATTACTTAATAATTATTCTGTCATGTACTTCCCTTCTTCCTGGGGTAGACTATTTTCACTTCTAAATGAAATTTGCAAATCACTAAATATTTGAAAGACATAATACCTAAAATAATTTGTGCCTGCTCTGAATGACTACAGCATAGATTTATATTCAACAAATGGAGGCTTGAAGTCTCTGCAATAGAGCCTTAAATGTTCATTTATATTTCTCTCCACACATATATTTCTAGTTAGTATTTTTAATATTTGGTCATAATAGTTTTACATTAGAAGATTAGGTTTGATACTTAAAAATATCTATGCACTATTTTAGGCCTTGTGACTTTGCATGATAGAGAAAGAGAAGAGAGAGATTCATAAATTCATGTATAGGTGAATGGGTGGATGAATGGATTGGTGGATAAATAAACAGGAAAATTACTGAATCATCTCTGTATGGGACATAGAATAGTTCTTCTTCACTTAGAACCAGTAACAAGAAATATTCCAACCATCTTGCTTCCTCCTTAATGTGTATCTCCAAGGGGAAGTAGCTCTTGCTAATATAATTAATGAGAAATGCCATGTATCATTGTCATGAGTGAGCCTCTCCTTTGTTCTCTCTTGTAAGATCCATGTATAAACTTTCCCTGTGTCTTCTCTCTCTCTTTTTTTTTTTTTGGTAAAGGAAGTAGAAATGATGGGGGACATGCCCATGTCCAGCAACTGCTGAAAACTGAATAATTTCGAGTAAAATGGCAGAAGTAGAGATGCCATTTTCCATATCAGGAAGAATCTACTATGTAAGTCAATTTTACTGGTAATACAGCTGGTAGTTTGAACCTTATCTTTTTCTCATGTCTATTTTCAATTGCTTTAATACTTGGAGAAAGAGAAAGTTGATTGATTGCCCCCATCTCTCATTAAAACAAGTTTCTTACAAACAAATATGCTATTTCAAAGGAATTAATTTTTTTTCTATAATGAAGTTCAGCAGTGATAGTCTGTCATTTCAATATCTAGAGTAGAAATATAATTTAATGAACAGTATGTGTTACATGGTCTCTTGAGCATTTCCCATTATCCATTTGTTTCATTTCCTTTTTCATAATATCTTTCTTGATTCAGACCTTAACTTCTTTATTAGCTGGCTATAGAGCTATTGATGAGACTTTAGACAAGCAAATAAGAAGCTTGAAAATTATATAATTTTCTGTTTGAAGAGTCTTTTGAAATGTTTAGACAATACGAGGGAAGTCCTGAATTTACTGTGTATTTTCTGTGCATTGTCATTATAGACCACATAAGAGGATTTATTAAAATTTTCACATACCATCTTTACACTCTTTTTCTATTTCTTGTGAACAAAATTTTAGCCAACCAAAAAAGGAAAGATTATAGTCTAATAGAGAAAGCATGGATTTGGTGCCAATAGATGTGTATAGAAAGCACAACTGTGCTATTTACTAAGTCTTTAGATTTTTGTGTGAATTACTCTGTCTGCCCTTGGTTTTCTCACATGTAAAATTAATGTAATAATGTATAAAAGTAAAAATTGCCACACAAATTAAACAGAATTTCTCTTCTCTCTTTATTAATGTTTCTCTGTGTCTGAATCTATAGATCATATATAGATGATCTATAGATCTATAATCTATAGATCATATCCTTAATATTTTATACCTTATATATTAAATAATTCTTAGAGTGGCTCTTGGTGTATAGTAAATAACTCTTCTGTCAGGAAGGCTTCATACCACAACCATTGACCCTGAAATTTTCTAAGAACTTGAAACTGACAGTCACTGGATTGAGTTATTTTAATGTCAGGGCCCTAGATAGCATGAGCGCCCTGGAGCCACTTAAGCACATGCTCTCCCTGCAGCTCAGACATACACTATTCATGAGCATCTGGGATGCAGTATGGCAGAAGGGATAAAAGCACAGGGCCGAGAGTCAGGCTGTCCAGGTTTGAATTCTAGATCTGTCATTTACTAACTGTGACCTTGGGAAGATTATATAACTTAGTACAACTGTTTATTGATCTGTAAAAGGCATATAATAGCTGTAGATACCATATAGAGCTCACGGGAAAATGAAACGAGGTAATTATATAAAGAGCTTAGAATGGTGCCTGGAACATAGTGGATGCCCGGCAAGTAGTAGCTATTATTAAGATTCTGGGAGATATTCCAGTTCCTTCCAATGAACAGCCTACATTCTTTTATTTCTATTCTTAAGTAAAACATCATAATTTCTGTTGTTCCTCATAACCAAGTGAACCTCAAGTAAAAGCCTGGGTGAAACTGTCTTTGGTATTTTGTTTGAACAAGTTCAGTTTATGCCCCTTAGATATGTTTATGGCTAAAATGAAAATTTTTCCACAGTTTATTGTGATCCACACAGTCAAAGGCTTTGGCATAGTCAATAAAGCAGAAATAGATGTTTTTCTGGAACTTTGCTTTTTCGATGATCCAGCGGATGTTGGCAATTTGATCTCTGGTTCCACTGCCTTTGCTAAAACCAGCTTGAACATCTGGAATTCCACAGTTCACGTACTGCTGAAGCCAGGCTTGGAGAATTGTGAGCATTACTTTATTAGCATATGAGATGAGTGCAATTGTGCGGTAGTCTGAGCATTCTTTTGCATTGCCTTTCATGACCTGCCTATTGAGAAACCTATATGCAGGTCAGGAAGCAACAGTTAGAACTGGACATGGAACAACAGACTGGTTCCAAATAGGAAAAGGAGTACATCAAGGCTGTATATTGTCACCCTGCTTATTTAACTTATATGCAGATTACATCATGAGAAACGCTGGGCTGGATGAAGCACAAGCTGGGATCAAGATTGCTGGGAGAAATATCAATAACCTCAGATATGTAGATGACACCATCCTTATGGCAAAAAGTGAAGAGGAACTAAAAACTCTCTTGATGAAAGTGAAAGTGGAGAGTGAAAAAGTTGGCTTAAAGCTCAACATTCAGAAAACTGAATGTTGAGATCATGGCATCTGGTCCCATCACTTCATGGGAAATAGATGGGGAAACAGTGGAAACAGTGTCAGACTTTATCTTTTTGGGCTCCAAAATCATGCAGATGGTGACTGCAGCCATGAAATTAAAAGATGCTTACTCCTTGGAAGGAAGGTTATGACCAACCTAGATAGCATATTCAAAAGCAGAGACATTACTTTGCCAACAAAGGTCCGTCTAGTCAAGGCTATGCTTTTGCCAGTAGTCATGTATGGATGTGAGAGTTGGACTGTGAAGAAAGCTGAGCACCGAAGAATTGATGTTTTTGAACTGTGGTGTTGGAGAAGACTCTTGAGAGTTCCTTGGACTGCAAGGAGATCCAACCAGTCCATTCTAAAGGAGATCAGTTCTGGGTGTTCTTTGGAAGGAATGATGCTAAAGCTGAAACTCCAATACTTTGGCCACCTCATGTGAAGAGTTTACTCATTGGAAAAGACTCTGATGCTGGGAGGGATTGGGGGCAGGAGGAGAAGGGGACAACCAAGGATGAGATGGCTGGATGGCATCACTGACTCAATGGACATGAGTTTGGGTGAACTCTGGGTGTTGGTGATGGACAGGGAGGCCTGGCGTGCTGCAATTCATGGGGTCACAAAGAGTCGGACATGACTGATCGACTGAACTGAACTGAACTGAACTGATGGAGGTAGGTATCCATAAGCCTCATTTTATAGATGACAAATTTAACATTTCTTTTTTGCCACAGGCCATACAGCTAGAAAGTGGAGAGATCAGACAATGAACCCAGGCAGTCTGGCCTGAATTAACCCGATTAAAGAGCCTCTTGATGAAAGTAAAAGAGAGTGAAAAACTTGGCTTAAAACTCAACATTCAGAAAACTAAAATCATGGCAAATAGATGGGGAAACAATGGAAATAGTGACTGACTTTACTTTCGGGGGCTCCAAAATCACTGCAGATGGTGACTGCAGCCATGAAATTAAAAGACGTTTACTTCTTGGAAAAAAAGTTATGACCAACCTAGACAGCATATTAGAAAGCAGAGACATCACTTTACCAACAAAGATCTGTCTAGTCAAAGCAATGGTTTTTCCAGTAGTCATGTATGGGTGTGAGAGTTGGATTACAAAGAAAGTTGAGTGCCAAAGAATTGATGCTTTTGAACTGTGTGTTGGAGAAGACTCTTTTTTTTTTTTTTTAAATCCAGGACTTTAAAAGGTATATTTATTGTTTTTTTGTTGTTGTTTTTTTTTATGCTTTTTTCTTTATTCTTTTTAAAAGTATGAAAGTATGATAATACATTTACAGGAGACTTGGAAAATACAGAACAAACTTACATATAGTTCCATTATATATTACAATTATTTTTTAAGTGGATAAATTCCTTCCACTTTTCTCTCTATCCATTCTATTAATTTTTGAGAGTTTGATATTGGAGAAGACTCTTGAGAGTCCCTTGGATTGCAAGGAGATCCAACCAGTCCAGCCTAAAGGAATCAGTACTGAATATTCATTGTATGGACTAATGATGACGCTAAACCTCCAAAACTTTGGCCACCTGATGCGAAGAACAGACTCAGTGAAAAAGGCCCTGATGCTGGACAAGATTAAAGGCAGGAGGAGACAGGGACAACAGAGGATGAGATGGTTGAATGGCATCACCAACACAAGGGACATGAGTTTGAGTAAGCTCCAGGAGTTGGCGATGGACAGGGAAGCCTGTCTTGCTGCAGTCCATGGGGTCGCAAAGAGTCAGACATGACTGACTGAACTGAATTGAACTCTGAAAGACTATAATTTCTAGTGAGAAAACACACACACACATTTTTTCTTTTCCATTGCTCTATAGTTTTTATATCTACTTTTCCTGTTTTTCTGCCTCCACTTCCCATTTGAGATCTGGTACACATTTTATATGTACACTTAGCCTAGAACAAGATAACACTATTCAGTTGAGCTTGCTGGCTTGGCTGGCAATTAATTTTACCATGAAGTCTACTTTCTGTTCTTTTTACTTATAATACATTATAAATAACTGAACAGCATGTCTAAAGGGTAGCTAAACAAACTACCAAACAATTTTGCACACTTACCAAGTCTGCATAATGCATCTTTTAACTTCAGAAGTTATAATGTGTAATATATTAAACAAGTCAATGTTCAAAATTGTCACCAATTGTATTATCCTCTATTTCACTCAACAGGGAATACCTATGGTTTTTCAAACTTATACTTCAGAACAAAAGGAACATACTTTAATTCATCAAAGAGTTAGTTGTTTATTTTTAACAAGTACCAATTCAATGGAAATACATATTATATTACTTTTTATGAAATGCATCCTTCTATAAAATATAGCATTGTGAATCATTATAATTGGGGGTTAAGATGAGGGGACATTGAGCTGAAGGAGTATGTTATTTGTCAAAATGCTTTCTGGTTATAAAGGGCAGTTGTTTTTACATATTAGTACATTGCCTTTGCTTTCTTATGTTATCATAGGTAGAAATGGATAATTTCCAAGAGCTCCCCATGAAAGTTCTCCATCTGGCTGGATTTTTCAACCCTCATCACATTAGATTTCTTATATAATTTTGCTCTAGGGCTCTTCACTTGGATTTTAAGGTATAGCTATTTAATATGATATTAATAATAAAAAGAAATAATAATAATAGCCTTCCCTAGTTTGGCTTCTACCACAAGTTGTGATTAATCTTTCAGTGCTCTATAAGTACGTATTTACTTTTAGCTCTAGGTAAAGAAATAAGACAGACAGTTTAGATAATTGGCCCCAGTCCACACTGTTGGTACATTGTGTTAGGATTAAAAAGAAATCTTCTAGCATGACAGAGTTCATGCTCTTTCTTCTGGATGCACATGCAGTTACAAATGCCTAGTATTTTCTCCCAATAACATTTTCTTGTTGCAATAGTTCAGAACCGAGTCTGTGAAATCAGTCAAAACTGTGTTTAGCTAGTGGCTCTTAAGTCACTTAACTTCTATAAATCTGTTTCTCCCTCTGTGAAATAAGGACAAGAATAGTGCTTACCTCTTAATATGACTGTAAGAGTTAAATGAAAGAATGTCTGTAAAACATAATAATTTTCCAGAGCATTTCTGTAAACATTATGCTGCTGCTGCTAAGTCGCTTCAGTTGTGTCCGACTCTATGCAACCCCATAGATGGCAGCCCATCAGGTTCCCCCATCCCTGGGATTCTCCAGGCAAGAACGCTGGAGTGGGTTGCCATTCCTTCTCCAATGCATGAAGTGAAAAGTGAAAGTGGAGTCACTCGGTCACGTCCGACTCTTAGCGACCCCATGGACTGCAGCCTACCAGGCTCCTCTGTCTATGGGATTTTCCAGGCAAGAGCGCTGGAATGGGGTGCCATCGCCTTCTCCGGTAAACATTATAGTTATTATTTTAAAGATTATGATCTCATGTCATTCTGGTGGAGGAATATGCCGGACTATTATGAATATCATTGGACAGATGGGGTATTCTGTAGTATATAGATCAGTATAAAACATTAGAGCTTGGGCTTCCCAGGTGGCACAGAGTTAAATAATCTGAGACACACGTTCGAGCCTTGGATTGGGAAGATCCTCTAGAGAAGGAAATGGCAATCCGCTCCAGTATTCTTGCCTAGAAAATTCCATGGAAAGAGGAGCCTGTTGCACTGCAGTTCATGGGGTCACAAAGAGTCAGACAGTACTGAGCGACAGAGAACACACATGCATCCATTTACTCTGATAGGGTCAAGTAGAAAGAAGAATTTGAAAATTTGTGACCCCTAAATTGTAACTGTGTTTCTTTGCCCTTCACTGAGTTCTTTGAAAATCATATTTGAATTTGTTTGTGTTGTCCCATCATTCTTCTTATTTTGACTACCTGGTTCCTGTTTTAGAGCTTTCGGTTTATTTTAAACAGATTTAATTATTTATAGAAATTTAAAAGATATTATTGAATTCATTCCACATCATTCAAGAATTATTCTGAAGGAGCAGACTCCATTCCCAACTTTAGGATGAGGATAATAAAATGGGTAAGTCACTCTAGTTTTCTCTTTAAGCACCACTTTTCATATTCTAGTGGGCATTTTAATCATCTGAGGAATTTTATTCAAATTCAAATTTTAACTCAGATGGCCTGGGTGGGATGTATTTCTGACAGACTCCCAGTTACTGCTGCTAGTCTATGGCCATACTTGGAAGAGCAAGATCTTAGAAGCTCACAGCTATGCCTGCAGTTAGAGATGAGCACTAATAGCTATGAGCAATGTATAAAGTTACACAAAAGAGAGAATAATCAATACTGGGTAGAATGGAGATAATTAGAAAGATACTGTTGAAAAAGTCTAAGCAGAATTTGTTATTGAATATCAAGTCATCTTTTACCAATAATAACCATATAACTTTCAAATGATAACACCCAATTTGATTTTTGATGCGTTTGTGACAGTCTGTTACATCTGAGTAATGCTTGGTTTGGAGTGAGTTAACACTATGAATAATTGTCCTTATAGGTGTCCCTGATCTATCTGTGCCTGCCATTTTCCAATATACAATTCCTAAGTGGGGAAGTATCTTCTAAAAATTTTACCTTGAAAATCTCACTGCAATGATCAGCCTCAGTAATTCTGAGTAACTTTGAGGACTTTCATATAGTTTTGATGTATTTTCAATCTTTTATAACATTTCATCTGACTCTTGACTTTTAAGGTCCAAAGATAAATGTAGAACCAAAATTCTTGGAGAAATCTAGTGTGAGATGTGGCATGACAGAGGCAATATATAATGCCCAGAGCTGTTCAAAGATGAAATGAGCTGGAGGTATCAAGGACATAATCCTTTTTGTCTAATTTCTGAGGAGGTTGCTAAGAGACTGAAACATCAGAAAGAAGATATGAAGAGACCCACAGCATCACATGGTAAATTATCAGAGAGCAGGACCTCAGACCTTACTCCAAGCCTACTGACTCAGAATCAACCTATTAACAAAATCCAGAGATGGTATACTTTCATTTTACAGTATAAGAAGTAACAAATCTACTCTATCATTGCCCTTGAGAGATTCTGTAATTCTGCTTTAAGTTTTGAAAATCTTTAAATTGCTATTTTCCAAAGAGATGAGTAGGTTTATATCTACACTGTTTAGATGGTAATGAGCCATATGGATCAGAAATTGACTCTGGTTCTAAACTGGGCCCAAATTCTCAGTAGAGAATATCCTAAAGAGACTGGGTTAGTTGGATAGGTTAAAGTTTCTCAGACTTCAGCATGCATCAGAATACCCTGGAAGATTTGTTAATGTGAAGAATGATAAGCTCTACCTCCAAAGTTTCTGATGTAGTAAGTCTGGTATACAGCCTAAGAATCTGCACTTCTGACAAGTTTCCAAATAATGTGGATGCTATTGGTTTAGGGTCCATCCTTAGAGAACCCCTGCTGTAAATGAAAAGTTGGCTGGCTGTGCTCTTCATTCCAACCTGTGCCAGACAAATCTTGTTCTAAATAAAAGTAAGGTAATTTTAGTTTATAAGAAAAATTTTGGCTTCTAGTGTTAATCTGTGACTGACACAGATTCCTTAAGAGCACTGAAGAAAAGAGCAGCTATTTCACATCTACCCAAAAGTAAATAATATTAGACAAAGACTTAGGATTGTATTAGTGTGGGCCAAATGGGTCAGTGAAGTTTGTATAGGTACGTTAATTATCAACCCAGGAAACACTGGTTTTCTAACTAGATCTGAACAAGGAGACAAAGAAAGAATCATAAATGAAAAAGAAAGCTTTTTAAACAGTATTTTGACTTGATATAGTAAGAGTAAAAGCAAACTGTATATAAATACTGTACCCTAGTTGGGAAGTGTGGTTGGTTCTTATAGACACACTTTTGAAGTTACTTTATATATTTACTGCTGCTGCTGCTGCTGCTAAGTCGCTTCAGTCGTGTCTGACTCTGTGCGACCCCATAGACAGCACCCCACCAGGTTCCCCCATCCCTGGGATTCTCCAGGCAAGAACACTGGAGTGGGTTGCCATTTCCTTATCTTTGCTAAGGTGATCAAATAAATACATAAATTGTAGAAAATGAAAATAAGATTTCTGTCAGAGAAAGAAGTCACAAATAATAAAGGAAGGAAGACCAGAATGATGCTGGATTGGAGTGGGGAGATGCCAGTATAAACTCATAAATGAGTTTGTGTAGATACATGTATTCTTAGCTCTACTTGAGCTAAGACACTTGAGAGTGTCTATAAATAGTAACAGTTGAGAGGCAATGGGCATTCCTAGTGATCAGAGCTTGTTTTCTAGCAACTATTATCTGATAAACAGAATCTGGGCTCCTTGGGGAAATGATTGCTTCTAAGGTTGGGGCAAAAAAACAAAACAAAACAAAAAAAAACTACAAGATGAACCTACACATATTGTAGTGCCAGAAAATAAGGAGGCATTAAAAAATATATCAAAGGGGCACAGAAACCAACTGAAACTGATGGCACAGTTGGACCAAATAATAAGAGTAATAATAGATATTAACCCAAACAAAATAATTATCACTGAGCCTGATTAAATGATTAAATACACTCATTCTAAATAAAAATGTACATACAGACAGACATATATAGTCAAGGAGAAGGGACAATTCTTTCTTGGGGGAGAATAATTCTAATTACTAAATATAGTAGACTGAGAGAAATAGAAAATTTTCATTAGAACATCGCAGTAATAATTGCTGCAAACAAGATCCACCAGTGAAAGCTAAATTTAATGGGTAAAGTCTCTCAAAGAGACAGTCCAAAATTAAATATGTGTTAATTTCAAAGGGAGATATAGTAACTTCATAGTGGGGAAATTTTGCAGACTCCACCTTGACCAAGGGATCAAGATTAAACTTATTAGTAATAAAAGATACTGAGATTATGTGCTCTTTGATATGATGCACTGAGAAGGAAACATCACATCTGTGATGTGCATTCCTCCCAGTTACGCTTTACCTCTTTTTAACCACAAGAAACATATTAGATAAATTCATATTGAGGGACATTATGAAAAATAACTGACTTGTGCTTTTCAAAGTCAAAATCACTAGATAATAAAAAACTGAGGAACAGTCCAATTTAGGGGAGGTTAAGGAAATATGGGGCTTCCTTGGTGGCTCAAACAGTGAAGAATATGCCTGCAGTGTAGGAGACCCAGGTTTGATCCATGGGTTGGGAAGATCCTCTGGGGAAGGGAATGGTAACCCATTCCAATATTCTTGTCTGGGAAATGCCATGGACAGAGGGGCCTGGTGGGCTACAGTCTGTGGGGTCGCAAAGAGTCTGACAGGACTAAGCAATGAACACTTTCACTTTCAAGGAGACATGACATCTAAAAATGCAATGTGGGTTCTTATGTTAGACCCTGGGGCAGAAGAAATTAGCAAAAAATTTTGGTAAAATCTGAATAAACTCTGCAGCTTAGCTAATAGTATGGTACTAAAATTATATTCATTTTTATAATTTAAATTCATCATGTAAGATGTTAACATTAAAATTATCTGAGGAAAAGGCATATATGAACTGTACTGTCCATACCCTACTGTAAGTCTAAAATTGACTCAAAATAAAAAGAAATAATAAAAAATACAGAATAAGTGGAATTAGCTCCCCATACATTTCTAGAGGTAATCACAGGTTTCAGTTAGAGTGTGTCCTTACAGGAATTATAATGATTATAATAAAGGGTTAATAAAATAGTGAAATAATGTTTTCTGATTTCAAGCATCTTACAATTAGTTTAAAAAGCATACCTATAAGAAGTTACTGGAGAATAATTACCAGGCAAAATTTCAAACTGAATACCGATGAGAACAGATTTAATATAAATTAAATGTTTCACAAGCTCTGGTCATCTTGTTTTCTTCAGTCTATTGCTTGGTGGCTGGTAATGATCAAAAGAGTCACCCCTAGACTTCCATTCCTTGTAGTGATTTTCTGCTTGTCTCTCCTTTCAGTATCACCCTTAGCTTCTAGCTCCTGCTCCTGCCTTCTCAAAGTAGAATTGAGTTACTTGAACTAATTTACATGAAATTGTTCTGGGATAAGTGATGAAATGCTTATTAGGAATATTTTATGTACAGAAATTTCATTATATAAATTACTTAAATTAATTAAAATAGAGAAACCTAATGACTAATGTTCAAAACCCATTAACCGAGAGAGGCAAATTGAATTCCCGTGGCTTTCTATATGCCTTTCTTAATGCTTCTAGCAGTCAGTAACTTTGTTTATGAGTTTATCTTGAAAAAAATGACCTTTCTTTTTCAGTCTTAGGCAGAGTCCAATTTTGACTACCTTTTTCAGTGTCTCCTACTTAAAACAATTCAATTTTGAAAACCTACCATCTGTTAACAAATAGTGTTCTCACCATGAAGGCAGTGATTATGTTTATTGCAATTTCACAGGATGAGAAACCAAGAAAAATACAAGAATAGAAACTAGAGAAGAATAATTCCAAAGGAAAAGGAGCTATATGAAATGAACAAGCAATAAAATATTTTTGTTGCAATGGAATTAAAGGTAAACAATGTGAAGTAAAAATATGGTTAGTTAAGGCTGTAAGGATCTCCTTGGATTGCAAGGGGATCCAACCAATCCATTCTGAAGGAGATCAGCCCTGGGATTTCTTTGGAAGGAATGATGCTGAAGCTGAAACTCCAGTAGTTTGGCCACCTCATGCGAAGAGTTGACTCATTGGAAAAGACTCTGATGCTGGGAGGGATTGGGGGCAGGAGGAGAAGGGGACGACAGAGGATGAGATGGCTGGATGACATCACCGACTTGATGGACATGAGTCTGGGTGAACTCCGGGAATTGGTGATGGACAGGGAGGCCTGATGTGCTGTGATTCATGGGGTCGCAAAATGTCAGACGAGACTGAACTGAACTGAACTGAAGGCTGTAAGAGTGAAGAAAAGAGAATATTATAAAGGATATTTCATTCCTCATTTTAAATGGGAATTACTGATGTACTGCATTCAATATGTTAAGTATAAGTCTTTTGAAGCTTTAGAAATATTCTGTGCACAGTTTGACTGATCCTGTGGTATTATAGACATAAAGATAATCACTGAAAAATATAAACAAAGAATCACAAAATAATATAGAACAAAAGAAATTTGGTGGACAAATTCTGGATTATATAGATGAACTCTTCAACTATACAGAGCCTATTAAGCAAAGCTGAAATAGTATAATTAACGATGATAATGCTAACTCACACCGGTAATAGGGTTTGTAGTAAGTGTTTTAACTGCATTGTTCTCTCTTATTCCTGACAACATCGCTATTAAAATTGAAGAGAAAACCAAAACTTCAGTGTTGCTTTTATACCATAAAGGCTCCTCAGCTGTGTCTTCTTCAAAAACAGGCCTACCTTGACTGTTCCCAGCATCTAATGTGTTTCTTTTTCTAAATGTGTCTAAATTCAACTGGGTCCTTGAAAACTGGCAAATTTTTGTGTAATACTTACATTGTTCATTTAGCAAAATAAATTTTTCTCAGTTTCTATTACCTGCAAAGAACCGATCTAGGCCCTAGGAGTAGAAATTTTTCTATTTCTAAGCAAATAGAAAAATTTGCTAATGTGGGGCTTATATTTTAATGTAGGGAAACATAAAATGAATAAGTACATTTATGAGAAAAGGTTCTAAAGTGGTCATTAACATAAGAATATACAATCAGTTCAGTTCAGTTCAGTCACTCAGTCATGCCCGACTCTTTGCGACCCAGGCCTCCCTGTCCATCACCAACTCCCGGAGTCTACTCAAATTCATATCCATCGAGTCAGTGATGCCATCCAGCCATCTTATCTTCTGTCATCCCCTTCTCCTGCTCTCAATCCCTCCCAGCATCAGGGTCTTCTCCAATGAGTCAACTCTTCCCATGAGGTGGCCAAAGTATTGGAGTGTCAGCTTCAACATCAGTCCTTCCAGTGAACACCCAGGACTGATCCTCCTTTAGGATGGGCTGGTTGTATCTCCTTGCAGTCCAAGGGACTCTCAAGAGCCTTCTCCAACACCACAGTTCAAAAGCATCAATTCTTCAGTGCTCAACTTTCTTCACAGTCCAACTCTCACATCCATATATGACCACTGGAAAAACCATAGCCTTATATCAAAATGAATCCGCCACAGGTATACATGTGTTCCCCATCCTGAACCCTCCTCCCTCCTCCCTCCCCATACCATCTACCAAAAGGACAGTCAATCTTGAGCTTCTGTCTTCTGTTCCCAAAAGAACTCTTGAGAAACTAAGAATGGAGAGTAAAAAAAAAAGAAAAAGAAAAACCATAGCCTTGAATAGATGGACCTTTGTTGGCAAAGTAATATCTCTGCTTTTTAATTATGCTATGTAGGTTGGTCATAACTTTCCTTCCAAGGAGTAAGTGTCTTTTAATTTCATGGCTGCAATCACCGTCTGCAGTGATTTTGGAGCCCAAAAAATAAAGTCTGACACTGTTTCTACTGTTTCCCCATCAATTTCCCATGAAGTGATGGGACCTGATGCCATGATCTTCATTTTCTGAATGTTGAGCTTTAAGCCAACTTTTTCACTCTCCTCTTTCACTTTTATCAAGAGACTCTTTAGTTCCTCTTTACTTTCTGCCATAAGGGTGGTGTTATCTGCATATCTGAGCTTATTGATATTTCTCCCGGAAACCTTGATTCCAGCTTGTGCTTCTTCCAGCCCAGTGTTTCTCACGATGTACTCTGCATATAAGTTAAATAAGCAGTGTGACAATATACAGCCTTGGCATACTCCTTTTCTTATTTGGAACCAGTCTGTTGTTCCATGTCCAGTTCTAGCTGTTGCTTCTTGACCTGCATACAGATTTCTCAAGAGGCAGGTCAGGTGGTCTGGTATTCCCATCTGTTTCAGAATTTTCCACAGTTGGTTGTGATCTACACAGTCAAAGGCTTCGGCATAGTCAATAAAGCAGAAATAGATGTTTTTCTGGAACTCTCTTGCTTTTTCCATGATCCAGTGGGTGTTGGCAATTTGATCTCTGGTTCCTCTGCCTTTTCTAAAACCAGCTTGAACATCTGGAAGTTCAGAATATAAAATAAGGTGATGTAAAAGCAAGTGTTTGAGAAAGAGTGCCTTTAGCAAGAGTGCTTAGGGTAGATCTCTTTGAAAAGATAACTTTAGAATTGATCCATGAAGATGGGAAAGAGTTGGTAAGACCCAGGTCATAGCAAGAATGTTCCAATTAGCAGGAATGGGACATGCAAAGATGTTGCAGTGTGAATTAGCCTGGTGTGTCTGAAAAAAGAAGGAAGGTCAGTAGAAGGTAGGGAGGATATTGTAAGATTGGTGGTAAAGTAGGAAAAGGTCTTCAGGGCATAGTAGAAATTTGGGTTTTATTGTAAGACAATGGAAAGTCATCAGGAAATTCTTAATGGAGGAAAGGTATAATCTGCTTTTCATTTCAAAAATATTACTTTGTTTTAGGGTTAGGAATGGATGAAAGGCCAGAGGGTAAACAGGACAAACAAGGACTGTTGAGTTGACCAATCTGAGAGACGACACAATTTGGAGAAAGATAGTTTTAGTAGAGATGGAGAGACATGGATGGATTTGCTGTATATTTTGGAGGCAATGCCTCCAAATGATGTTTTTAATGGATTGAATGTGGGAAGAGGAAAAAGGAGAAATAAAAGTTGCTTCTCAGATGTTTGTCTTATGTACCAGGGTAGAAAGTAAACATTTTCTAAGATGGATAAAACTGAGAATTAGAGGAGAGTTTGGGAATTAAATCCTAAGGAAAATGACCCAGTGCTATGTTAATACTTCCTCTACCTCACTCCCCACCCTTCCTTCCCAACTCTTTCATCACTGCTAGCATAAGTGTCTCATTTCAAAGACCTGGATCAATCAGTGTAAGCTCCCTCATTTCTAGTTGCCTCCAGAATATGGTCTTCTTTTGTTGTTTGTTGTTCAGTCTCTAAGCCATGTCTGACTTTGCGAACTGCGACCCCATGGACTCACAAAAAGGAGTAGCCTTCCTCCCTCTAATGCTAACTGTTCCATTGATCTCAGAGTTATCAAATATCTTGAGGAAATTTTCTTAAATATTTCCCCAAGATTTTTCGTTTACTTCTTTAATAGATTATTCCCTTTTATATTCAAAGGCTTATAAGTATTCTAAAAAAAAAATCTCTGGATTCTCCTCTTTGACTATCATCCTCTTTATTAACTTTTTAAAACAAGGGCTTAAAGCCCTCTATCGTGCCTTTACTTGAGACCTCCAGTTGTCGTTCTGAGTTTCAGAGAATTGGACGTAGTTCCTCTAGGTTCTGCTATCAATTTTGCCTCCACCTTTCTTCACCTGTAACTGTAGGGAAGAAGCTCTATGCTTGTCTAGACCTAGGTCTATTCCCAGAAGAGGAGGGTTGGTAAGAGAAGAATTCTCAGTACTCTGGTATTTTCTCTTACACTAGTGGCTTTTGTCACATACCATGCTACATCACTTAAGCCTCTTATTCAATTTCCTGAATGTATCTTTATCCTTCAATTATCTCAAAACCAATAACTAATAGGTGAATCCACTTGGAGGTTTCTAATGACCTCTCTTTTTGATTAACCAAGAATTGTAGGTGGCTGAAGTAAGCGAAGAAGAGTAATGCAGGTGTGGTGACATCAGGCAGTATTATATTGTAACATGGTAGAAGGGCTCAGAATAACTATGATGAGGTGGCCAAATTGGTAAATTTGACACTGGAGGAAGCATAGATAATTAATGGAGTTTCTCCATCTGATGAGTAACCACATGGGTTAGAATAGAAACAAATCATGTATACAAATGCAGTCAAAAATCAAATTGGCCTTCTTATACTAGAAGCAAATATTCTAAATGTTAATGACTTTTATCCTGGGTGGTGGAACTATGTGTATTTCTTTCCCTCACTTCCTTCTAACATTATGAATTTTCAAAATGTTCACAATAAGCTTCTGTCAAATATATAATATAACACATTTTAAGTTGAATACTTGTGGCTTTCTCTTTATTAAGTGAACCAGGAAAATATTCTTCTTTTTCTGCCAAAACAATTACAAGAAATGCTTAACTATATAAAGAAGAGGATAAAATTAGCTTTTAGGAAAGTATGATAAAGTGTGTTACTTTTTGCCAAAGAGGAATAATTGAAATTTAAAGAAAAGAAACTAGATTTGAAGAAAGTGTACAGAAATGGTTTCAGTCCTCATCAGTTTGAAATGGTACATAGTTGATGTAACTGGCAGATTCACTGGATAAATTAACTCTGAGTACTTTTAGACATATATAGAGAGGAAAAAAGCTTGCATAACCTTCATATATATAGAATCCAAGCTATTTTTAGTGAATTTCCAAATTAACTGGTGCTTGATAAGCTTATCTAAAAATATAAGTCCCTTTTATATTTAAAATAGAGTACTGACTATGAAAAGAATTCATAAAATATAAATTGTTTTGGTATGATTATAAGGGACTAAGAGAACGACTCATAATTTTAATGTAATAATAGCTCTTCTACCTCTTCTAAATAGTAGAAATTGCTTGTTTAAAAGAAAACATATTTAGAAATAGCTATTTTAAAGAGTAATTGAATAATCTTATAGTTTTTTAATCTTTAAATGTCAGTGTTACTATTCTTTTTTGTATCTGTAGTTCTAAGCATGTTACTGTGTATGTGATAGTGAGTATCAGCTATTTTAGCTGATGATTGTTAAGATTAATCAGAAGATTTGAGAGAATAGCATTGAAACATGTATATTACGATATGTTAACTAGATCACCAATCCAAGTTCAATGCATGAAACAGGGCACTCCAAGCCAGTTCACTGGGACAACCTTGAGGGATGGGATGGGGAAGGAGGTGGGAGGGGCGTTCAGGATGGGGGACACATGTACACCCATGGCTGATTCATGCCAATGTATGGCAAAAACCACTACAATATTGTAAAGTAATTAGCCTCCAATTAAAATAAATAAATTTACAAAAAAAGATTAATCAGAAGAAATGAAAATGTAAAATCTTGTTTTTATCATTTTTTTCTTCTGGATGTTCTGTGCCACTATCCTTATCATTTTCAACCCTGGAATTACCACAGTTCTGCTAGGGAATTTTGATATCATATCCTTCTTTCATTGGGCTTTTATATGTTCCATTGAACAAATAGAAAACCAGGTAAGTTTTTAGCCCAGTTCCTCCACAGCACTTATGGTAGAAAATTTTTTGTAGATCTGGTGTGAAAACAGTAACCATCATTTTTCCCACTCCTGGCTTCCTGATCAATAAAGCAATTCTTCATGCACCCATTCAAACAGCTCTTTGAATGTAAGTTCTTTAAAGTTGAAGTAAATACGTCAGTATCAAATGATACTCTCTAGTCAATACGGAGTAAGTACCAGAGGTATACTCCTGGCCTGAAACAACTAAAAGAACAGACAAAATGGATGGAGATAAAAAGTATACTAGAACAGTCTATAGTCTATTCTATAGCCTATAGAATAGACTATAGGCATTAGGGAACAGACAGTGATCCCTAAGTAATGAGAGAGAAATGAAGTAAGTCCTACAGTTGTCCCGGTGTACTGGATGGAGAATGTTTTCAAACTCCAGGACAAGCAGCAGGAACCCAAGGGTAGTCTGGCAGTATCTCTCAATTAATAAGATGACCATGGAGGTCTTGAGAAGCTGAAGAACCTACACAAAGAAGGGCAGAATACTGAAGTGGAGATAACTTCAGGAAAAGAGAATTCTGGAGACATAGAGTAAGCATTCTTGAGTATGGATAAGTGAGAATGTGTGAATAAATTGCTAAAGTCTCAGACAAAAACCAACTAAAAGGATTAAAGAAAGTAGTTTCTGAAGTTCAAACAAGGCTAGGAATATTGTCTCTTCCTAATAGAAAGAGTAAGAAAGAAAAAAATGACTCTCATTATTCAGAGATCATAAGTATGAATAATAAGGTTCTTGCCTCTGCAAGTGGGAAAAGTTAGCTTTAGACTAAGAAAGCTTAACTGCAGATTCAAATGGACGAAATTGTTTTCAGGTGAAAAGTCTGTCACAAATAAAGTCCATATCCATATCTAGTCTGAAATCACCAGACATACAAATAAGCAGGAAAATATAATCCATATTGAGGGAAAAAAATCAATCTAATGAAACTGAACCAGAAGTTATAAAGATGATAGAATTAGCAGACAAGAAGAATAGAATAGTTATTTTGATGGTATTATATGTTTAAGAACCTAGAGGAAAACTGATCATGTTAAAAAAGAGAAATGAAAAATTTTGAAACACCAAACATCCAGGGATAGAAACTAAAGTGTCTGAGATGAAAAAAAAAAAAAATCAAAAACAAACAAACAAAAACATTGTGTGATTAATGGGAAATTGGACATTGTTGCGAGCAGGGGAAGTTAACAACTATCCAAAATGAAACAAAATGAATAAATTGATTGGAAAAGAAAATTTGGAGAATTAGTGAAATGTAGAAGAACTTCAAACAGCCAAATCCATGTATAAGCAGACCCCCAAAGAACAAAGAGAAAGAGTGAGACCAAAGCAATATTTGAAGAGATGACAGACTTTTTCCAAATTTGGAGAAAGGTATAAACTCACAGCAGAGAAGGCAATGGCACCCCACTCCAGTACTCTTGCCTGGAAAATCCCATGGACAGAGGAGCTTGGTGGGCTGCAGTCCATGGGGTCGCTAAGAGTCGGGCACAACTGAGCGACTTCACTTTCACTTTCACTTTCATGCATTGGAGAAGGAACTGACAACTCACTCCAGTATTCTTGCCTGGAGAATCCCAGGGACGGTGGAGCCTGGTGGGCTGCCATCTATGGGGTAGCACAGAGTCGGAGACGACCAAAGCAACTTAGCAGCAGCAGCATAAACTCACAGATCCAAGAAGCACAACAAATTCCAAGCAAAGAAAGTAAGGGGAAAACTACACCAAGTCACATCATAATCAAATTACTTAAAACTAGTGACAAACCAAAGAGAAACTCTTTATATTAGCCTCAGAGAAAAAATCTATTACATAGAGAAGCATAAAAATAAAGATGATGACAGACTTCACATAGAAAACAATACAAGCTAGAAGATAGTGCAACAGCATTTTTAAATACTGGAATTTCAAAAAATATCATACTGGAATTCTTTACTTGGTGAAATATGTTTTCAAAAGTTAATGCAAACTGAGTGATTTTCTGATATACAATGACTGAAATAGTGACTTTGAGACATACACACCAAGAAATGTTACAGAAAGTTCTTTAGTCAGAAGGAAAATAGCATCATGTGGAAACAAAAATCTATACAAATGAATAAACTATACCAGAAATGCTAAATACATAGGTAAATATAGATAATTTTATTATTTTAATCTATTTTAAAATAGTAAACTGTATAAAGTAAAAACAAAATGTATTTTGGAGTTTATAACATATATAGAAGTATAACATCATCAGAAATACTAAGATAGAAGAAATGGAAGTAAACTATTTAAGATTCTTACACTGTCAAAAAATATCTACAAGGGTAGCTTGTGATACGTTAAAGATGTATACTATAAACCCTGAACACAACATATAGTGATTGCTGGTAAGCAAATTAAAGAGATAAAATGGGAATATTAAATACTTGAATAATTGTTTCAAAGCAAAGAGGAAAAAAAAGGACATAGGCAAATAGAAAACAAAGATCAAACCAAGCATATTATCATATTAAGTATGTATAGTCTAAACACTTCAATCAAGAGGAAGAGATTTTTACATTAAATACAAAATCAAAACCCATGTGTCCTGCCTAAAAATCTTAAATAAAGATATAAATGGATTTAAATTAAATAAATGGCAAAAGTTTTATCCTTTAATACTAGTCAAAAGAAAGCTGGAATTACTGTATTATTATCAAAGCAGATTTCAGAGCCAAGAATATTACCATATAAAAGAGAATTTAGTAATAAAGTCTTCAAGCCTTTCAAGAAGACAACACAAAAGGTATTATCATGAAAATAAATGTTGATTTGTTAGATTTCTTCAAAATTATGAAATTCTGTGTTCTGAAAGACATTGCTAGATGAGTAAAAAGATAAGCCATAGACTGTGAGAAAATATTAGAAAATCACATAATGAAGTGTTGAGAACTGTAAAAGATCTGAGATTTTAATCAATTTAAGAGCTAATAAATTAACCTGCCACAATATGAACTTCATATTCTTATTGGTTCCTCTTCCTTCTCCAAGTCCCACAATTTGATGCAGAGAAGTCCAGTGATTCTGAGCAGGTAGTGAGTTTGCATGACAGGTGAGGATCTCTGAACTTAGGAAATCCCAGTCTTCTATGGTGGCTGCTAGCCAATGTCCTCAACCTTTTCCCATAGGAAATATCTTTATTATCCTGGAAAGCAAACAGTATGTCCTCTGCCCCAGAAAAAAACACTCTTTCTCATTGCTGGAATATTTACTGTATAAACAACTTTGTTAATGCCACTGCTCAGAAGACATTCAAAAGTGTGAGAGAACCATGGAGAATTATTTCCCAATATCAAGTTCAAATATCCATAATATATAAGAATTCTTAAAAATCTTCAATAAGAAAATAAATAACCCAATTTAAAAATTGGCAAAAGGTTAGAACAGATATTTGACTGGCAAATAAGCACATGAAAAGTTTCTCAGCTCTACTAGACATCAGGAAAATGTAAATTAAATTCATAATGCAGTACCACTCAACACCTATAAGAATGGCAAAAAAATAGTCTGTCCATATTCATATTCAAGTTGAATATTCAAATCATTCACCCTGGTTTTAAGTGTGTAAAATGGCACAACTACTTTGGAAAACAGTTTTGTACTCTTAAAAAGTTAAAAATAACAGTTGTCATATGATCTAGCTGTTCTACTCCAAGGGATACTCAAAGTAATCAAGCATGTGTCTGTACAAAGACCATAGACAAATGTTCATGGAGGCTTTATTTGTAGTAGCCTGAAACTGCAGACAACCCAAATGTTTTTCAATAGTTTATTCAATGAATAAACCAACAAACTTTATGGTGGCATACTACTCAACAATAAATGAATTATTGATACATGCAAAGACTCAGAAGAATCTCAAAATAAATGTGCTTGGTGAAGCAAGCCAGACCGAAAAGTGTACATGCTGTATGATGACATTTAGGCGACTGAAGCTAATCCAGAGTGGCAGAAAGCACATCAGCGGTTGCCTAGGGATGATGGAGGCCAGGGCGGGGTGGGAGGAAGGATGGACTGGAGTTGGCTTTTTCTATGCCTTCTGTTTCTCTGGACTCTTCTTCTGTGCAGACTTGCCACTTTGTTGACATTGAGTTAGATATTGCAGGTTTAAACCTGATATCCTAACAAGAAAATATATGGAAGGAAAGGAAATATCTCTTCATAAGCAATAGCCTCAAAAGAATAGGGATTTATTCCCCAAATCTCAGCAAACTCCCTGTGGTAGCATGTTTGGAAACATTGCTTTTCTTTACTCTCTGTAGCCACAGCCCTTACAATGTGACTTTGAATTGTTCCCATCAAGAGATGGCTTTCAAAAGAGAGAGAACATATGTATACCTATGGCTTACTCCTTGGAAGGAAAGTTATGACCAACCTAAATAGCATATTCAAAAGCAGAGACATTACTTTGCCAACAAAGGTTCGTCTAGTCAAGGCTATGGTTTTTCCTGTGGTCATGTATGGATGTGAGAGTTGGACTGTGAAGAAGGCTGAGCACCGAAGAATTGATGCATTTGAAGTGTGGTGCTGGAGAAGACTCTTGAGAGTCCCTTGGACTGCAAGGAGATCCAACCAGTCCATTCTGAAGGAGATCAGCCCTGGGATTTCTTTGGAAGGAATGATGCTAAAGCTGAAACTCCAGTACTTTGGCCACCTCATGTGAAGAGTTGACTCATTGGAAAAGACTCTGATGCTGGGAAGGATTGGGGGCAAGAGGAGAAGGGGACGACAGAGGATGAGATGGCTGGATGGCATCACTGACTCGATGGACATGAGTCTGAGTGAACTCTGGGAGTTGGTGTTGGACAGGGAGGCCTGGCATGCTGCGATTCATGGGGTTGCAAAGAGTTGGACACGACTGAGCAACTGACCTGATCTGATCTGATGGCTGATTCATGTTAATGTTTGGCAGAAACCAACACAATTCTGTAAAATAATTATCCTTCAATTAAAAAATAAATAAATGTTTAAAATTTTTATTTTATTTTTTAAAAGAGGTGGTTTCTGCTTTCCCACCCATTAAATCAGGGCCTGCCTGTGTCTTGCTTTGACCAACAGAATGCAGTAGAAGTGACAGTGAGCACTTCTGAGCTTAGGCCTCAGCAGGCCTTTTATGTCTCTGCTTTCACCCTTGGAAACCTATCCAGATTCAATGTGAATAACCTAAGATTGTCTGCTGGATGATAAGAGATAATGTGGAGCAGAAATGAGTCTTTGCAGTTGAGTCCATTTTAGTCTAATCAGTGCCCAGCATCCAAGCAACTCTTCAAATAAAAACACATAACTGAGCCCAGCTGAAACCAGAAGAGATACCAGGTAAAACCAGCCCATGTCACCAACTCAATTATGTATAAATGGTAACTGAAGCTACTAAGTTTTAGAGTGGGTTGTTATATAACAGGATAACTGATTCACATTCTTTTTCATCTCATCTCATTGGCCTGAGTTGATGCGGCTATGAGACAGAATGGACTAGGTAAGAGAAAGGGGTAGGGATGGAATAATAATTGTTAGGAGAAAAGGGAGAAGGGTTATTTGCAGGCAAACAACCATGTGCATTATAGCAAATCATGTTCTGAAAGTTAAAATAGTACTCATGTCCAGGGTAGAGTAGCATTGCACACAGCAATGGATTTTAACTAAAGAACAGTTATTTACAGTTCTTTATTAAAGGAGAGAAAATTGAATTTTGGTGGTGTTATTTGTTCAATTTAATTCTGACTCACTCATTGGGGAAAATAATCTGCTTTGGGCTATTTTTCAAAACCTAGCACTGGGGATTATACTTTCTTTTACTTTGTTTATGAAAATTTTACTTTCCATAATTACATGAAAAAATTAACCACCAGGTGTGTGTTTTTCATAGCATTCCATAGGGCTTCCTAATATAGGGTATTTTCAAATTTATCTTAAATTAAAATAATTTAAAAGAGATGAAGCTTGTATGCTTATTTCTCCTGCAAGAATTATCAATAATTAGAGTACAGAAGAGACATAAAGAATAAAGAGAAAGTACAAGATTACTCTCCAGTTGATAGGAAACCTATAATTTAAGGTATCATGTCATTTATTTGCTTTCAGAACATGTGATTATGATGAATTGTGCTTCAGAGCAATTATAAAGCTTCCATTAGCAGCATTTGCATGTCTGATTATATAAATCTTGTCAACCTTCTACCCTGGTATGTTGTTGTTAAAAAAAAATTGGTATGTACTTTAAAAACATTTTTTACATAATTATGTACTAAAGATTCTCATATTTTCAATTTATGCCCAAAAGGAACATTGGCAACAGTGTCTAATGCTGGATTGATGCCTCTTTATATAGCACAGAATAATAGAAAGTTAAAGGCCCATACACTGTTATAGTATAAATCCAGGTCATGGGTAAGGATTATACATTACTGTGCCTGTTTGTCCCTGTAAGTTTTCTTATCAGATGGAAGAAAAACGTCAGAAAAGTTTTTGCTTCAAATTCTTACATAAAAAAATATATTAGGAAATAGTTTAGGTACAATTTTCTACTAACAATTATCTATGTTTCTTAAAATACTAATGTAAGGTACTAGTACTAACATAGACTACTGCACCTGTATAAAACCTCTGTGGTTTGTAGTAGCCTTTTAATTGTGCTATCTAGTCATTGGTGAATATAACGGAAAAGAAAAGTATATGATGTCTTCACATCACACTGTATAGTCAGCCCCCTATGCCATCTATGCATAAAGTTTAATTGGATTCTTCATATGGCATTCATTCAGGCCAGTTGCTTTTTATCATGTAAATCAGAGCTTGTCAATAAAATTCGAATGCCTTTGGGAATCAAGCAGATAGCATAAATGTGTGAGCTGACCAGGTATGATAATACATTAGCTTCTTATAAATACATGGATCTAATATAAATGTTATGGTTAGATAGCATATATATACATAATCTATATCTATCTTTATCTTCTATTTCTGTCTTTCCAACTATATAGAGTAGGCCCTTTGTATCTGCACTTTTCCTATCCATAGATTCAATCAATTGCAGAACAAACATATTCAAAAAAATTCTTGGAAGTTTCAAAAACATAACTTGATTTTGCCACATGCCAGCAACTATTTACATAGCATTTACATTTTATTAGATAGTATATGTAATCTAGAGATGATTTCAAGTATAAAGGAGGATTGCAAAGGTAATACACAAATACTATATCATATTATATAAAGGACTGGAGTATTTTGGTATCCAAGGACTAGAGTATTTTGCTATCCAAGAGTGTTCCTGAAATCAATCCCCTTTGAATATCAAGGGACAATTTTGTGTATGAGTATATCTGAGTATGTGTATATGTATGTATGTATATGTATATATACATATATCACCTAATATAGAATGTATTTAATCGATACAGTTAGTGGTTAACCTGGCATGAGGGTGCTCTAGAGAGTGAGAGAATGTGTGCATGTGTGCTAAGTTAGGTTTGACTCTTTGCAATCCCATGGACTGTAGCCCGCTGGGCTCCTCTGTCCATGGGATTTTTCAGGCAAGAATACCGGAGTGGGTTGCCATTCCCTCCTCCAGGGGATCTTCCCAACTGAAGGACTGAACCTTCATCTCCTATGTCTCATGCATTGGCAGACCAGTTCTTTACCACTGAGCCACTGGGGATCCCCAGAGAGAGAAGCTTCTATGAAACGCACTCAGACTTACTTTTGTTAAAACTCTGTGTTGGTCAGATTTGGTAAATGGGCCTCTAGTCTGATAAATCAAACAGTCTGATGCTTTCTGGAATTACTAGCACATTTTAATGAAACACTGCTGCTGCTGCTAAGTCGCTTCAGTCGTGTCCGACTCTGTGCGACTCTGTGCGACCCCATAGACGGCAGCCCATCAGGCCCCACTGTCACTGGGATTCTCCAGGCAAGAACACTGGAGTGGGTTGCCATTTCCTCCTCCAATGCATGAAAGTGGAAAGTGAAAGTGAAGTCGTTCAGTCGTGTCCGACTCCTAGCGACCCCATGGATTGCAGCCTACCAGGCTCCTCCGTCCATGGGACTTTCCAGGCAAGAGTACTGGAGTGGGTTGCCATTGCCTTCTCCTTAATGAAACACAGATGTGCCTATTTCTTGTTTAGTGGAAAAACCAGGAGAAAATGAGATATAAGAATACAGATGAACTAAGTAAGCATTTGCCAAGCTACATCCTGTGGAATTCTAATTAACATGATGTTTATGGGGATTACAAGTCAAAAGGAGCTTTGGGGATTGCCAGAGAAATACAACACACATGTACGAACAATATATGACACAACGTGGGGTAGTGAAGTATTCTGAAGAAAGACAAAGCACAGATGGGGAGTGCCGTATGCAATGGTGGTGCTGAGGTGATAGTTCTGATGAGAAGGCCAAGGCTTCCTTGAGGTGAGCTTCAAAACAAAGACCTAAGAGTATATCAGAAAAGTAGAAATAGCAAAGGTGCTGAGGCCAAAATGAGCTTGCTTTATTAGAGGAATAGTGGTAAGGTTAGTAGGAGTAGAGCTGAGTGAGCGCCGTGACAGGTTGTAATACCAAGTCAGGGCTTGGGCAGGGTCAGATGCTGTAGGTGGGGTAAAGATTTAAGCTTTATTCCTGTGAATAAGACCCTGTGAAGCTAGTTTGGATCAGGAGATGGTCCAATACTCAGTTAGGTTACAGAAAGGTCACCTGACTGCTTTATGTATTATATTTGAGACTCAAAACAGTCAGGTATTGAAGCACTGAAGCCAGACGTCCTGGGTGATGCCTGTGAAATCTCCAAGTTCAGAGCCTATTATGCTCAGGTTACCTCACCCTTGTCTTGGCAAATGTTAGGGATTTTTTTTACCATAGATAGAATAAAAATATACATATATTAATGATGAGTGACATGTTACTCATTTCTTATCTAGGAAAGGATTAAAAAATAAGCAGAATCAAAGGAATAAATCTGTAAATGCAGAGACAAATATGAAGCATTTTGGTATTGAAAAATCTTGGTATTCCTAAGACTCATACCATTCAGGTGGCCAGTTTCCTTTTTATTATTATTAGTTTTATTGAAATATAATTGATATGCAATACTGTATAAGTTTAAGGTGTACAGCATAATGATATGGCTTATATAAACTGAGACGTGGTTATCACAATAAGTTTAGTTAATATTCAGGATCTCACAGAGATACCAAAAAAACAATTTTTTCCTTGTAATGAGAACTCTTAGGATTTACTCTTAACAACTTGCAGGTATTATGCCCTACAGCACTGTTGACTCTAGTCATCATGCTGTGCTTTACATCCCTGGTACGTATTTATCCTGTAAATGGAAGTTTTGTACCTTTTGACTGCCTGCATTCAGTTCCCACTCCACTCCTCTGGTAACCACAAAATTGATCTCTTTTATCTATGAATTCACATTTTTGTTGTTTTAGATCTCACATGTAACCAGTCATACAGTATCTGTCTTTCTCTGACTTATTTCTTTAGTATCATACCCCCCACGGTTTATCAATGTTGTCATAAATGAAAGCATTTCTTTCTTTTTTAAGGCTGGGTAATGTTCCTTCGTTTGTACACACACCAAGTTTTCTTTACCTATTCAATCATCAGTGGATCCCTAGGTTGCTTCCATGTCTTACCTATTGTGCAGAATCCTGCTATGCTTATGGCAGTGCAGAAATCCCTTTGACATGGAGTTTTGTTTCCTTTGGATATATTTCCAACAGTGAATTGAGGGATCATGTAGTAGTTCTATTTTATTTATTGAGATCAACAGTTTCTAATATCAGTTTTTGGATTGTCTGTCTACTTTAAGCTTCTAGACTCAGTCAAATGTAAGGAAGCAAAGAAATCAGTATTGGATCAGAGTTTCTCAGTTTTATTAATATTGACATTTTGGCCAAACTACTTGCCATTCTTTGCTGTAATGTGCTGCCTTGTACATTTATAGAATATTTAAGAGCATCCCTGGCCTCTACCTACTAAATGCAAGTTGAACACTTTCTCCTTGCCATTCCTCAATCCAATCAAGACAATAAAAAATGTCTTTAGACATTACCAATGTCTCCTTGGAGACAAAAGTTGCTTCCAGGGAGAACCACTATGTTAAATGATAGGAGTAGTTTATACAGAGTCTCTTCCAACAGCTTAAAAATGTATGCAAATGTGAGCAAGGACATGTGTAAGGAAAATCTGTACTGGAGAGCATTCAAGAACTATAGCAATGAGGGAAACCCAAGCCTTCATATCAAGGACATACAACATTTCACTGAATCTTGATAAAAAAAAATAATTGTTTTTTATCCTAAATCAAATGAGTATTATGGCTCAGAGATGACACACTCAAACTCAGAGTTGGCATATCTTACATCACCCAGCTAATAACTAGAGGAGTGGAGACCAGATTTCAAAGCCTATTTTCCTTCCAATATATTATGGTATGTCCTGTTAAGAAAACCAAGGCAATTTCATGTGTAAGATGGTTCTTACATGGCATGATTTGGATTGTGGTTTGAAAAATTAGATAACCATTAGCAATCACTTCTAAAATAAGTTTCTTTTTGCCAAATGATTCTATTATTATGAACAATAATTGTTATAGTAATAGTTTTTTAAATAACAAGTGGCATATATCAAGGACTTACCATGTATAAGGCACTGGAATATATGTTCCATGAATAGAGTCTGATTAAATCCCCACAGTAACTGGATGAACTAGATTTAATTATTATCCACATTTTATAAAAATAATAATTAGGGAGAAACATCATTTGTTTGTTTACTAAATACATGGTCCATTACTAGATGCTTCACATGGATGTCATCCTTGTAATAGTTTTATGAGGCACAAAGTATTCTTTCCATTTTGCAGTTGAAATTGGCACTTAGAAAAATAAAGCAACTACTTAAAATGCAGCTTGAAAGTTATGTAGCTGACATTCACACCTCTATGTATCTGACACCAAATCTAGTATCTGACATCATAACCATTTGTTATCCTTTCCTGATATTAGTGGTACATTTAAAAATTAGGACAATTGTGAGTGAACATGTGTCTTTCCTCATAACAAAAAGATAGCAATAACAACTTTCCAAGTAATTTTTTATTCTTTACTGGTAGAAACAACTTTCTTAGAGATGTGTGCTATATTTGCATGATCTCTCCATCTTCCTCAGCACCCTCCCTCTCCCTCCCACCAGGGGCTACAGAGTAGATAGTGGAGAAAGTGAGAGAGCGCAGAATGAAAGGAAATGTCAACCAGTAAGAGCTAGACCTTAAGGTCTTGTCGGCAAGTACAAAAGGTGAAAAGCAATGTTTCTCTGGCAAGGCAGAAATGCTTATGTTTCTTGTCACACTCTGTCTTCATCCCCTCTTCCAGGCTTCAACTCAAAGTGTCCCCATCAGAAGCACCAGGAGCAGCCGCCAAAGAACACATTCTCCCTTTCAATATGGGGTGCTGGAACAGACCTTAACGTATTAAACAGCATTACTGCCTGATTCTTTCTGCTTCATTGACACATTTCAACAATCATAAAAAATACATGCATTTGACTTGCCATGTATTTTTCAAGGTCCCTTCTGTCATTCTTCACAGAGACAGCAGAGTTATAGGAACACAACAGGAAATATAAAAACGGTTTTATCTTTTGCATTCTAGACATGTTCTATTGAAATGAGCAACTTAAAATTTTCATATGTATATAGCTTACAGCTTATGACTCATGTTCTGGTATAAAAGATGGATAAATTAGCCAGTGACAATCTATCATTAATAAATACTAGAAGGGGATGACAGAGGATGAGACAGTTGGATGGCATCACCGACTCAATGGACATGAGTTTGAGTAAACCAGAAATAGGTGATGGAACAGGAAGGCCTAGCTTGCTGTAGTCCATAGGGGTTGCAAAGAGTCAGACACGACTGAGAGACTGACCTGAACTGAGACTGCATTTATTAAATCAGTCATTGTAAATTGAAATGAACGCAGATGGGAGACCTGTAACTGAAATGGGTAAAGTGATACAATAGATGATAAGGAATGGTGGGGAGTGCGGTCTAAATCAGAGTATATGTGCTTTCTCTGAGTCTGGTGCCCATGACTCAACTCCAGCAGACTTTTGCTATGTATGCAAGAATGTGGGCTCAGTGTTGCCAGATGCTATGATTTATAAGAGGAGCCGGAAATCCATATTTTCAAGTAAAATCTTCCTGACTTTAAAATGTTGGCAAATTTCTTTCTTTTCTTAAATACTATTCAGGCTGCTCATATGTTACTTCACTTATAATGGATGGATATTGATTTCAGAATGTGGAAAGCTTTGTGGTGTGGAAAGCTTTGTGGTAATTTATACTTCTTTCTATGGCCCAGGTGGTGCTAGTGGTAAAGAACCCACCTACCAATGCAGGGGATGTAAGAGACAAGAGTTCTATTCCTGGGTCAGAAAGATCCCCTGGAGGAGGGCATGGCAACCCACTCCAATATTCTTGTCTGAAAAATCCCACAGACAGAAGAGCCTGGCAAGCTATGGTCCATGGAGTCACAAAGAGTTGGACACAACTGAAGCAACTCAGCATGCAGGCACCCGCACACACACACTCCATTCTATTTAGGGGTGCTTTCATGGAAATTTTATGGAAGTTCACTGCACCTCAGCCTTTGACCTCACACTTGAGTGGGCATCAATCTAGGAACCTGTTGCAAATTCATAACCATAAAAATTCCAACTCAGTCATACTGAGGTAGGACCCAGGTATTCTGCTGTGGATGACGTTGTGAACATACTTTGAACAGTATCTTAGAAAGTGAGAGGAAGGGACCCATTAGATCAGGGGTTGGCAATTTATGGTTCATCTGCCAAGTCCAGCCTGCTGCCTGTTTCTGTAAATAAAGATTTATTGGGATGCAGCCACATCCATTCATTCACGAATTGTCTATGGCTATATTATGCTACAAGGCAGAATTAAGTAGTTGGAATGGAGACTGTATAGCCCTCGAAGCCTAAAAATATTTCCACCTGGTCCTTTACACAAAAGCTTGCTGACTTCTGCCTTAGACAACATAGGTCCTACATCTCGAAAACCTCAATAAAAGCTTGACTCCTCAATATTACTTGGGAGTGATAAAAATAAAAAGAGCCATGTTACTGATGGTATTGATTTATAATTCAGTTAAGTCCAAATTATTTCTCCTAAGCGAAGACTATCCTGTTGCTATGACAACAGTTATACCAAGCTATATAGAGGAGAAGAAAAGAAAAAGGCAACAAAATTATATTAAATGTTAGACCAGAAAAAAGGACAGTGAATGCCTTGTGATTTGGCTTTGACTTGAAGGGTTATAAACATAAGCAAGTGCACATTTTCCCCCATAGGTGAGACAGTCACAAGGGACTCTGAGGATCCCTGCCTCTCCAACAGGCCGTCCCCTATTCTAATCTCTGCAAACACCATCTGTGTGTACGGAGGAAATGAATTCACAAATAAATGAGTCATATGCCAGAGCTTTTCACTTGTCAGTAGTGCAGATAATGGGTTTATGAAGGATTAAAAAATAGATCGATGTTGAATTTCTGTTGCCTTATCCTAAATATATACCAGTCTTAGTCCCACAGAATCTGAGTAGCTTTTCTATTTCTCACTGCATTAACAGTCCTATAGTCCAGCTACTGTGTTGTTCCCATCTTTGTAAATGGCACAACCATTCACCCTTTTCCAAAGGCCAAAATTCCCAGAGTCAAATTGAATTTCACCCTTTCTGTCTCAGATCACATCCATATAGCAGTCATGCTGACTCTCTGGTCCAAGCCATAATCATCTCTTGTCTGGCCTTCTGTGGTCTCCAGCTGACATGCTAGCCTGCACACAAATAGTTTCTACCTACAAACAAAGTTCTATTTTAAACAAATGGATCAGGCTGAGCTATTCCAAAGGCCAAAACCAATCCCTCAATATCATCCTATCATACTCAGTTAAAAATCCAAAATCCTTCCTGTGGACTTTTGTTGCTGTTGTTCAATCACAAGTTGTGTCTGACTCTTTGCAGCCACAGGGACTGCAGCACACCAGTCTCCTCTATCCTCCTCTGTGTCCCAAGGTTTGCTAAACTTTATGTCCATTGAGTTGGTGATGCTGTCTAAACATATCATTCTCTGTGGACCTCTTCTCCTTTTGCCATCAATCTTCCCAGACAGGATCTTTTCCAATGAGTTGGCTCTTCACAGCAGGTGGCCAAGGTATTGGAGCTTCAAGCATCAGTACTTCCAATGAGTATTCAGGGTTGATTTCATTTACAATTGATTGGTTTGATCTTGTTGTCCAAGGGACTCTCAAGAGTCTTCTCCAACACCACAGTTCAAGAGCATCAATTCTTCAGTGCTTAGCCTTCTTTATGATCTAACTCTCACATCCATACATGACTACCAGAAAAACCATAGCTTTAACTAGACAGACCTTTTTAATTTCATGACGGCAGTCACCATCCACAGTGATTTTGGAGCCCAATAAAAGAAAATCTGTCACATCTTCTACTTTTTCCCCTTCTATTTGGTATGAAGTGATGGGCCTGGGTGTCATGATTTTCATTTTTTAAATGTTGAGTTTAAGCCAGTTTTTTCACTCCTCTTTCAACCTCATTAAGAGGTCTTTAGTTCCTCTTTACTTTCTGCCTTTAGAGTGGTATCCTCTGCATATCTGAAGTTGTTGATATTTCTCACAGCAATCATGATTCCAGCTTGTGATTCTTCCAGCCCAACATTTAGCATGATGCACTCTGCATATAAGTTATATAAGCAAGGTGACAGTATACAGCCTTGATGTACTCCTTTCCCAATTTGGAACCAGTCTGTTGTTCTATGTCCAGTTCTAACTGTTGTTTCTTGATCTACATACAGTTTTCTCAGGAAACAGGTAAGGCAATCTGGTATTCTCATCTCATTAAGAATTTTACAGTTTGTTGTGATCCACACAGTCAAAGGCTTTAGCATATTCAATGATGCAAAAGTAGATTTTACTGGAATTCCCTTGCTTTCTCTATGATCCAAAGAATGTTGGCAATTTGATCTCTGGTTCTTCTGCCTTTTCTAAGCCCAGCTTGTACATCTGGAAGTTCTGAGTTCACATACGGTAGAAGCCTATCATGAAGGATTTTGAACATAACCTTGCTAAGATAGGAAATGAATGCAATTGTATGGTAGTTTGAACATTTTTGATGTTGCACTTCTATGGGATTGAAATGAAAACTGACATTTTCCAGTCCTGTGGCCACTGCTGAGTTTTCTAAATTTGCTGACATATTGAGTGCAGTACTTTAACAGCATCCTCTTAGGATTTTAAATAACTCTGCTAGAATTTCATCACCTCCACTAGCTTTATTCATCGTAATGCTTCCTAAGGCCCACTTGACTTCACACCCAGGATGTCTAGCTCTAGGTGAGTGACCACACCATCGTGGCTATCTGGTTCACTAGGACCTGTTTTGTATAGTTCTCCTGTGTTTCCTTGCCAACTCTTCTTAATCTCTTCTCTTTCTCTTAGGTCCTCAGCATTTATGTTCTTTATTGTGCCCATCTTTGTATGAAATGTTCCCTTGATATCTCCAGTTTTCTTGAGGAGATCTTTGGTCTTTCCCATTCTATTGTTTCCTCTATTTACTTGCATTGTTCGTTGAATAAGGCCTTGATATCTATCCGTACTATTCTTTGTAGCTCTGCATTCAGTTGGGTATATCTTTCCTTTCCCTCTTGCCTTTCAGTTCTGTTCATTTCTCAGCTATTTATAAAGCCTCCTCAGACAACCACTTTACCTTCTTGTATTTCTTTCTCATGGGGATGGTTTTAGTCACTGCCTCCTGTACAATGTAAGGCAGTTCCATCCACAGTTCTTTAGGAACTCTCTCTAACAGATCTAAACCCTTGAATCTATTTGTCACCTCCACTGTATAATCTTAAGGGATTGATCTAGGTCATACATGAACAGTCTAGTGGTTTTCCCTACCTTCTTCTAGTTAAGTCTGAATTTTGCAATAACAGCTGATGATATGAGTCACAATCAGCTCCAGGTCTTATTTTAGCTGATTGTATAGAGCTTCTCCCTCTTTGGCTGCAAAGAACATAATCAATCTGATTTTGGTATTGACCATTTGGTGATGTCCATGTGTAGAGTTGCCTTTTGTATTTTTGGAAAAAGGTGTTTACCATGACTAGTGTGTTCTCCTAAACTCTGGTAGCCTTTGCCCTGCTTCATTTTGTACTCCAAGGCCAAACCTGCCTTTTACTCCTGTTCAAGCTGGTTTTAGAAAAGGCAGAGGAACCAGAGATCAAATTGACAACATCCGCTGGATCATAGAAAAAGCAAGAGAGTTCCAGAAAAACATCTATTTCTGCTTTATTGACTATGCCAAAGGCTTTGACTGTGTGGATCACAATAAACTGTGGAAAATTCTTCAAGAGATGGGAATACCAGACCACCTGATCTGCCTCTTGAGAAATTTGTATGCAGGTCAGGAAGCAACAGTTAGAACTGGACATGGAACAACAGACTGGTTCCAAATAGGAAAAGGAGTTCGTCAAGGCTGTATATTGTCACCCTGTTTATTTAACTTCTATGCAGAGTACATCATGAGAAATGCTGGACTGGAAGAAACACAAGCTGGAATCAAGATTGCTGGGAGAAATATCAATAACCTCAGATATACAGATGACACCACCCTTATGGCAGAAAGTGAAGAGGAACTCAAAAGCCTCTTGATGAAAGTGAAAGTGGAGAGTGAAAAAGTTGGCTTAAAGCTCAACATTCAGAAAACGAAGATCATGGCATCTGGTCCCATCACTTCATGGGAAATAGATGGGGAAACAGTGGAAACAGTGTCAGACTTTATTTTTCTGGGCTCCAAAATCACTACAGATGGTGACTGCAGCCATGAAATTAAAAGACGCTTACTCCTTGGAAGGAAAGTTATGACCAACCTAGATAGCATATTCAAAAGCAGAGACATTACTTTGCCAACAAAGGTTCGTCTAGTCAAGGCTATGGTTTTTCCTGTGGTCATGTATGGATGTGAGAGTTGGACTGTGAAGGCTGAGCACTGAAGAACTGATGCTTTTGAACTGTGGTGTTGGAGAAGACTCTTGAGAGTCCCTTGGACTGCAAGGAGATCCAACCACTCCATTCTAAAGGAGATCAGCCCTGGGATTTCTTTGGAAGGAATGATGCTGATGCTGAAACTCCAGTACTTTGGCCACCTCATGCGAAGAGTTGACTCACTGGAAAAGACTCTGATGCTGGGAGGGATTGGGGGCAGGAGGAGAAGGGGACGACAGAGGATGAGATGGCTGGATGGCATCACCTACTTGATGGATGTGAGTCTGAGTGAACTCCAGGAGTTGGTGATGGACAGGGAGGCCTGGCATGCTGTGATTCATGGGGTCGCAGAGTCGGACACGACTGAGCGACTGATCTGATCTGATCTGATCTCTTGACTTCCTACTTTTGCGTTTCAATCCCCTGTGATGAAAAGGACATCTTTTTTGTGTGTTAGTTCTAGAAGGTGTTGTAGGTCAGCTTCAGCTTATTCAGCATCAGTGGTTGGGCATAGATTTGGGTTACTGTGATGATAAATTGTCTTAGAAATAAACCTATGGCCTACCATGCCCCATAGTTTTGGTCTCTGAGAATCTCTCTGTCTTCACTGGCTACTGCTCAGCCCTTCTTCAGTCCTCTCCATCCTGGCCATCTTCTTGCTTCAGATGCCCAGACATCCTGAATATTTTCCAGCCCTAGGACCTTTGGACTTGCCATTTATCTTTACCAGGAAATGTTTTCTCATAGTCCTTTCCCTGCCTGTCTCTCCCTTCTCACTCATGTCCTCTCTAGCGAGGGTGGTGGGGAGGATCATTTTCCATTTACATCCGCTTTCCCTTCATTATTTTTTATGGCATTTATCATCACATAAAACCTATTATATAGTCACTTGTTTACAAATTGTCATTTACCTGACTCAACTGTAACTTTCATGAGGGCAGAGAACTTGTCTGTGTTGTTTCCTACTTTATACACAGTACCTAAGTGAAGCATGGCAGAGTAGGTGCTATATTTATACTAAATGAATAATTAATGGAGATAATGTCTGAGATTGAATTTTGACTGACTTTACTGTTTTGGTTTTTGTGTGTGTGTGTTGTTTTTTTTTGTAACATTTTAACACACCTGGGCACCTCAGAACCAGTAACTTCATTTAATGTAGAAAAAGATATTCTCTGTTTGGCACCTGAATTCCACAAGAGGATTATAGAATAGATAATTCTCAACATAAAAGAAAAAAAAAAGAATTTCAGGTGAGATTATACAAGCTAATTTTTAAAAGAAAAAGTATAGATGTGAAGTCTGAGTGGTCTGATCAACAGCAAAGTCAGGTGGAGCTGCAGTTCTTGGGGGCCAGGGAGGACAGTTACCGTTCTGGGCTCTGCATTCCAGCCTCGTTTTGCCCCAGCAGCTGCCTGCTCTGCCCCTTGATAACTTTAGTTGATAACTTTAGTGTCAGAGTTTATCCAAATGTGACTGGTCATTTCATAAAGAGGTGAGTGTAAGGAAGTTGAATTGAGGTGAAGGAAGGTGACAGGATTGCTGTAAAAAGTCTCTTGCTACTCACTGAAACACACACACACACACACACACACACACACAACATAGAGGCCACAGAATCAGCTCAGATGACAGTTCATATCAGACAAGGGGGGTTTGGCACAAATATGGTCTGGAATGATCCCCAGGGCTTAAGAATCTCATGCAGTGTCCCAAACTCAACTTTCCTCTCATATTCTAAAAGGTGCAGTAGTTGTAGATGACTGGGAAAATATTTCTTAAAAGAACCAAATTGTCAAAATTGATCCTTAGAAACTGATTATATGTATATAGATCATACTGAGGTATTATTACATTGAGATATACTATGACAAATTTCACATGTCTTTAAGCAAGGTGAATTTTTAAGTTCTTTGCCTCAACTTTTAGCTTTATAAAATTCATAATTTCTTGAGTGTGTATATATATATATACACATATATATTCAAGACTGTTATATGTTACACATACTTTTCATCTCATAGTGACAGACATTCTGTCATATTATGCCTTTCTATAGTACTAAGTAATTATAAAAATGAAATCATGAAATAATTTAAAACACAAATGGAATAGTCTTAATACTCTGATAATAAATTTGAAATTATAAACCAATTGGATAAAAAAATATTTAAAACTGCAAATAGTTATGATTTTTATTTGTTTTGTATTTTTTATTATTTGTCTTATAATAAATTGATTACAAAAAACTCACTAGAAAATATGTACATGTATAATTCTGTCTACTCAGTCATTATTAATATTTTGGGACATATGTTTCTAGATACCTTTCTATTTATATATGACGTTCGTCAGGTCTCAGATAAATAGGATGCATTCATCTACGTGTGGTTTTTTTAGAAAAGTAAAGCTGAACATTATAAACTTACATGCTTTTCTCATTTAGCTATATATGTATTAAATTTTTTTTTATTGAAGGATAATTGCCTTACAGAATTTTGTTGTTTTCTGTCAAACCTCAACATGAATCAATCATAAGTATACATATATCCCTTCCCTTTGGAACTTCCTTCCCGTCACCCTCCCCATCCCATCCCTCTAGGTTGATACAGAGCCCCTGTTTGAGTTTTCTGAGCCATACAGCAAATTCCCATTGGTATCTATTTTACATATGGTAATGTAAATTTCCATATTACTCTTTCCATACATTTCACTCTCTCCTCCCCTCTCTTCATGTCCATAAGTCTATTCTCTATGTCTGTTTCTCCCTTGCTGCACTGTAAGTAAATTTTTCAGAACCATTTTTCTAGATTCCTTATTGCAGCACTATTTACAATAGCTAGAACATGGAAGCAACCTATATGCCCATTGATAGATGAATGGATAAAGAAGTTGTGGTACATATACACAATGGAATATTACTCAGCCATAAAAAGGAACACATTTGAGTCAGTCCTGATGAGGTGGATGAACCTAAAGCCTATTATATACAGAGTGAAGTGAGTCATTTAGCTATATATTTTGACCATCATTAAAAGTCAAAAATATACTACTTAATTTTAGGTATTTACAAAACTCTAACAGGAATTTTTTTTTCACATTTGTAATGGTTGCATAAATCATATGAAATGCTAGCATTATTAAACTTATACAAGTAAGTACCAGACTTATAACAATTAAACGTATTCTATTTCAATATTTAATATTTCTAATGTTTTAAAATAATTAATGGAACAGACAAAAGCAGTTGAAAATAAATTAGAAATTTAAAGATAGAAATCTCTCGAGTCTAAATTCTTAAAAGCAACATAATCTCAGTTTAAAAAAAATGATTTCTAAAGTGCCTATGGCACATCATTATCAACTTGTTAGAAACAAACAACTCAAAATGTATAGACTTACATGTTTAATTTTGACTAGCCTATGATTCTTAACACAGTGTTATTGCAGTGACAAGTATTGGCTGAAAGAGGCGCTCCTGCTCTGCCCTTGAGTACCATTTACCTAGGACCGCCTTGAGATTGCATTGCTGATTTATATATATAGTAGCTCCTTGTGTCTGCCCTCTTGTCTGGAGAATTCCATGGACTGAGAGCCTGGTGGGCTACAGTCCATGGAATCGCAAAGAGTCGGACAGGACTGAGCGACTTCACTGTGTCTGTCCTCAGTTACTTTAACCAGATGGGAAAGGAGAGTTGTACAGGAGATTCCTAAATTGTTCTTACCCACATTATTCAAAGCCTAAGAGACTCTGCCAGTCACAGGTCCCAGACAGCCACCAGAGAATGAGTTTTTAACTGCAGACATGGAGCTATAAATAATATCTCTTGGGTTTTAGCACATAGCAACCATCTTCTCTAAACCCAAAAGTACAATGCATGTTCTAACCATGAGATAGGAGACTTGAAATCTGTGGTTTCTGGTAAAATCCAGGAAATTCAGTCCAAATATAGACATTTAATTTTTGGACTTAACTTCAGCCTGAGCATTTGATCATAGTGTGGTATTTGTATTTAAATTTTGGGTTTCTCGGTGCTGCTGGCATTTTATAGTTGGAAAAATATTCATGCAATTTGATATTCATTAATGCAATTCTTCATTTAATTTTGTATCATTAATGTTTTTATTTGATCTCCTTGCATATGGAAAATATAGTTTTGACATGATCTGGCCTGTAAGCAGACTTGAGTAATGCTCTGTTCTGATCCATTTCATGCTGGTATCCCCTTATAGTGCCTGGAGGCAAAATCTATACAGCCCACCAGCAGTCCTAGGAGAATATCGTGGAATAGTGGTTGGGATTGAGGGGGTGACTTCAAGAAGGTAGGAATCTCCCCAAGGAGCTAAGCATACTCCTGCAAAAGTAGAACCTGAAATGCTAGCCCCACTGTTCTTAGACAATTAAAAGTAGAGAATGCTAAATGAGTGAAAGTCACTCAGTCATGTCCAACTTTTGCGACCCCATGGACTGTAGAGTCCATGGAATTCTTCAGGCCAGAATACTGGACTGGGTAGACTTTTCCCTCTTTAGGGGATCTTCCCAATCCAGGGATCGAACTCAGGTCTCCTGCATTGCAGGCAGATTCTTTACCTACTGAACCACAAGATAAGCCTAAGAATACTGGAGTGGGAAGCCTATCCCTTCTCCAGGGGATCTTCCCAACCCAGGGATCGAACTGGGGTCTCCTGCATTGCAGGTGGATTGTTTACCAACTGAGCTACCAGGGAAGCCCTAGAAAATGCTAGTATCCCAGAGAATACTAGTGGGAAACTTTAATGAGGAGTGATTTTTACTAAGTATTTCTGTCTCTTTGACTACCTTATTCTTTCCCATGAAAGTGGAGCTCATTACTGGGTCATTAGGCTATTGCCACTAATCCATGTACTCAAATGTGTGGAGCGTGTCTTTCAAAATCCCTTAATAGGGAGTTTCATTTCTGATGTTTTATCTCGGCTTTAATCAGTAGGAGAAAACAATTTCTGTAAGTGAGACTGTTTAGCAGACTTAATTTTCTCTCTGATGCCCTGTTCCAAGATCTAGCCTGAGTGAACAAGCAGGAACAATTCCATTTAGGTGCTTGCCCTTAACTGATTCTTCTTACTGAGTTTTTATGATATTTGGGTTTTTTTTCCTGCATCTTTCATCTCATTTCTTAATTGGTTTAGAACTTAGGTAGGCAAAGGAGGTGCTATTTATTAGATTTTCTTCTCAAAGAGAAGGCAGAAAAGCCTAGAAGCAAAGTAGACTTGCCCATGTATGGATGTGTGAACCTCTTTCATGTTCTTAATAAGTATGATATGCTACATCTCAATTATTATAAAAGAGCATAATTAGTTAGCCATATAATAATTTATTTAATTCCATTTTACAAAACAATTACCTAAAAATGTGAATTGTTACTATGTGGATTTTTACTATTTAGTTCTATAAATCTTCATCTTGGAATATTTAAGGAACTCTTTTAAATAAAACTCCAAATAGTTACTCCTACCAGAGTCTAAATGAAATTTTTAAGCTCAGTCTTATTAACTATATTTAGAAAATAAATGTGTTAGAAAAATAATACATATTTGTGTAGATTCAGTCTCATCCATAGGGAATTGAGGTGTTAGTAGATATTATTTGCTACAGATTCAAATAACAGCTGCAAAAAGCTTAATTATCTAGGTGCCATTTTTCATTCTTTTTCAGTTTGCTATTTGGGGTTCTGATTTATATTTGTGCAAGTGACTGCAAAAGAAACATATTTATATTAAGTCACTAATGTTCTCAAGTATCTTCTCTTTTTGGCCCAATTTCTTTTAGTGGCCCTGAACACCAGGGAATGGATCATTGTTGAGGGACAAGCCAGATAACCAAGGAGCATATAGCTCATAAAAAAATCATAGGGTGCTTTTGCTAGACTTTTTTGCAACCCACTTCTCACGTAGTGGGTTGCAAAAATAGTCCCCATTTCTTTTTCTCTTCAGTCACCACCATCACTAAGAGATAACTTCTTTTCCCCTTTAGCAGCACACACAAATTCCACCTCTAATTCAAGATCAATAATTACAGAAAAGATCCTATTGCAGTCTTGATCATCTCGACAATGCTCTTCTGAAGAGAGGAATGATCTCTGATCATCAACAGAAATATTGGACCACATAAAAATATTACATAAATAATCTCTGAAGATCATTACCATAAAAACCAACATGCATAACTCCTCCTCCAAATGTATGGTTTCTTTACAAAACAATCTACTTCACTTTTTGGTAATTACATTGTATGTGTTTATGCTGTCAAAAATCAGAATGATGGGTTATCAGATACTGTTGTTCATGGGTCCTTTTTTTTTTTTTTTTGACCTCAAAATACTGATTCTTAGTTTCTGCCTGTGTTATTTTCACTATGAATCTATCAGACATTCTGACTATGTTAGCTAAAAATTGTAATGAAAGCATATTAGAATTGGCCTTTTTATCCTGCTGAATCTGCAGTAATGAGCTATTCCAGAGAACAGGCAGTGTGTGGTTGATGTGCAGGGCAGCTCATACCCTTTCATACAGCAGTGCTCCCCATTGCTCCTGCACATGTTCATACCAACAGATGCCTTCATTAATGCCTATGGTGATTGGGACCAAACAGTTAGTCACGTGTTTAATAGAGGCTTTCAGATGCTTCATCTGGTTTTATTCTTCTAGGAGATTGAATCAGCATTTCTAATATTTAATTCACAAGTAAGAAGGCGAAAAAGGAGAGCAAGAAAAGAGAAAGAGAATGGTAAAAAGAGATTGAACCAATTATTGGGGTAAAAAGGAGGATACAGACTTATATGAAGTAATACTTGCAAAATGAATATCAAGCAATATTAATAGAGAGACAGATGTCAGAATTCCCAAAAGGATGCACTGATATTATGGCTACTGATGAAATGCTGTTTCTGCTTCATTTGTTCATTCTGTCATTACTTGACATGCTTTATTGAATTTTTACTCAGTACTGTGCACTGAACATGGCTCTGAGAATAGAAGAAGAAATAAGACCTTATGAATCTTATATATAACTTAATTAATCATTTATAATTACTACTACTAGAAAATTATTATCTTGAATAGCATCTCCAGTTACACCAAGAAAGGCCTCTATAAAACCTAGGATTATATAACAGCATTACGGAAATGAACCATGTACACACATTCAGAATTGACTCCAAAAAAGCTATCTATCTCACACTAGACACTAAGAGGGTTCTGAACTCCTGATCTAAAATTATCTAAAATGACATTATAGACCATTATCCTCTTTAGAGAAAGACAAAACGTTTATTAACGTTTTCCAAAAAATTGTTTTAATGATTACAGCTCTTCCTTGGATAGCAAGATGAAGTAACCTTTTAATTATAGCAACTAGCATCTTAGCATTTATTTTTCACATCAGATACTGTTTGATAAACATCAGGACAATCCACTGGAGTACAACGTGAGGCCCTAAAGGCCTGCAGATCAAGTAGACCTAAAGCAATACAAATAAAATTGTTTCTCTATATGAAAAAATATGAATTTTTATTTGTTTTTTGGGGGGGTTGATATTGTTATTGTCTCCTGAGAGAAAAGTGCAGCTAGAAGAGGAGAACAGCATCAAGACAATTAGATGCTTGCATATAGGTCAGTAAGCTCCGGGGGCAGTAGGGCTAAAGCAACAAGAATTGAATGCTTTCTGTACTATTTAAACTGTGGGATTCCAAAGTAGTCTGTAAAATCTACTAAAATGTTTCCTGTGCATTTTTCTTTCTTTTTTCATTTTGTTTTTGGAAAACAACGAAGAAGAAATAATTTTCCATCAAAAGTACTCAGTGAGACCCAGGGAAAGCACAGCAGTAGGAGTAACAGACAAACTTGAGAAGCTAAGCTCACTGCACATTCTCAGAAGTCTTAGGACTTGCAGTTTCCTCTAGGTTTGCATCAGGGCTGAAGTCGATCTCATGTAGACAGACCCTAGATTTCACCTAAGATAGTTTCACAGAAAAAATCAAGATGAGATATATCTAGAATTCACGTGAGTTTCACATGGAACCCAAAAATGACCACGGTGAAATGTGTTCACTACTTTGAAATTTAAAAATTAGTTTTAAATGTCATGCCACCTCCCTCAATTTTTCTCACAGATGAAAATCTGAGGTCCAGAAATCTAAGAGATTTGTCAAAGGTCACGGGAGATGAAGTTGTTTACGAGCACAGATGATCCCGCTCTCAGTACTAAATGTTGTTTATTATGCTATTGTTCAGCATATTTTAAAACAATTATTCTGGATATAATTACAGGAAAAACTCATTTACATCTTAAGCATGAAAGAAATAATTAACATTTTCCTAAATTCAAAAACAGAATTTTAATATAAGTTTCTAGTGTGAAAACTAAGTGATTTGCATATATTCCTTTGACTTAAATACCTAATTGCCAGGGTATTTGCATTTTTCTATCTAATTTTGCCAGCACACTCAATTTATTTGCATATTCCTGTTAGTCTAGTTGCTGAGAATGGGTGGCCTTTTCTATCCATAATCAAAATTAACTTTAGCTTCAACACAACTCAAGAAAGGAAATTTCATAGAGCATGAAGAGGAAATATTTTCAGACTCAAATCTTGTCAACTCTTTAAACAATGAGTAGTTATTATGATATTCTTCTCAGGGTGCCTGAGGCTATCTAAAACAGGATTAATATTGAAAGTATCCTAATAACACATTCATATGTCAACTTAGAGGTGGATAAAGAGGATTTATCTATGAAAGTACAAATATTTTAACCCAGGTATGAGACACTAATGGGTTATACATTCTCTCTCAGTTCCCATAATACATATGCCCTGTGGCTGACTTTGGTGTTGAATCTCTGAATTTATAAATTAAAAAGAACAGAAATCTGATTTACTGAAGAGGCTTTCAACCTATGTAATTAACACCCCACAAGTACTCACAACGAGATGTTTGGGCTCGAATTGTGTCATTTATCTAAAAGAAAATGAATATGACTTATACATGATTTTACTGTTAATTCATTGTCCTCATAATCCATGTGTGCTTGCAGTTACTTTTACCTTCATCCTAAATATTATCAACAAGATGACCCCTCAGTTTGACTAAACTTTAGACAGTCTGTTTCCTGACTTGAGGCTCCCCACTCCCTTTTCCTAGAATAGTTACTGAAGTAAACTTTTCATTGCGTATTTTTCCTCTGCCCCTTGAAGACATAATTCTTCACCTAGCCTCTTTTGCCAGTTTTACAACCCAGGAATGACTTTCTCATAGCCCTGGGAGTTGGTTTTTCAAATGGAATCATCAAAAGAGATACAGTCCTATCTCCCAGTCTCTGTGGGAGGGTGGGAGCTTAAGTCAGGCCAAATAGCAAACATGCATGGCCTGATTAGATTGACCTCCTACTCGCCCAGCGTTCTCCAGTGCTAATCTACTAGCTCACCCCATGTTAGAAACCACTCCTGTTTTTTTTTTTTTTTTATTCCAATGAAGTTCATTCTCCCTCCAGTATTGCAGTAGTCTTGAGTAAATCTTCTTTGTATCTTTAATTCTCTCTGGTATACATTTTCTTTGATAATCATCATCATTATTATTGCTAACATATTTGGATCACTTAGCATACACCAAATACTTTGCTAAATCCATTACTGTTGAAAGTCTTATTTAATTTTCACAGCAACCTAGAATTATTCTTGTTCCGATTTTATAAATGAGAGAATGAATACACAGAAGACCCTTGGGTTGGGAAGATCCCCTGGAGAAGGGCACGGCAACCCACTCCAGTATTCTTGCCTGGAGAATCCCATGGACAGAGGAGCCTGATAGGCTATAGTCCATAGGGTTGCAGAGTCGAACATGACTGAAGCAACTTAGCACACATGCAGGCTGTCTCTGTAGGGCTTCCCAGGTGGCACTTGTGGTAAAGAACTTGCCTGCCAATGCAGGATATGTAAGAGATGTGGGTTCAGTCCCTGGGTTGGGAAGATCCCCTGGAGGAGGGCATTGCAACTCATCCCAGCATTCTTATCTAGAGAATCCCATGGACAGAGGAGCCTGGCAGGCTACAGTCCATGGGTTGCACAGAATTGGATATGACTGAAGCAACTTAGTACACACACACACCCCTGTCTGTAAAGGAGCACCTAGAAGTTTTCATAGAGAAAGGGAAAATAAAAGAAGTGGGGAAGGAAAAAGAAAGAGATGGAAAGAGAGAGAGAGAGAGAAACAGAGGCAGAGAGACAGAGTCAGAGACAAGACATTTTGGCATTATTGGAAGGTTGGCATAGAAATTTACCCAGGACACATGGTGTGTAAGTAGCACTGCTTTCGTGATTGCCAGATGTTTTGGATTCAATGTTTGCATCCTCTGAAAATTTGTATGTTGAAGCCCTGATCCCCAGTGTGGTGGTATCTGGAATCTTGGGAAATAATTAGGATTTGATGAGTTCCTGAAGAAGGAGAGCCCTATGGTGAAATCAATGCCCTTATAAAAAGAGGAAAAAATACCAGATCACTCTCTATGCATGCATCCATCAAGGAAGGTTATTTGAGTATATAACCAGGAAAAAGGCTCTCACCAAGAACCTGACTATGCTGGCACCTTGATTTTGGAGTTCCAGCCTCCAGAACTATGAAAACTAAGTGCTTTTTATCTAAGCCGCTCAGCTTGATGCACTCTGTTATAGCAGCTCAAACTAAGGCATCACTTGAAACCACTGTCCCTGCCTTTCATATGACTAATCATTAATGCTTAATTTGGCCCCCAAAGTTATTGATATTTTTACACAATACCAGGATTAGAGAGCTATCTTCATTTTGATTGTTTCTCGGTGTCTTTACAAAGCAATCTTCATCATTTTGCTCTATGTATTAAGGTCCAGGTTGATTGGAAATTTTTAGCAATTGATTTGCTATGTATGTATTAGTCTTCATATTATATACCTATAAAGGAAATGCTGAAACTTGCGCTTTCCTAAATAGGGTACTGTTTCTATATTGATCTATTTTAAAATTTCAATTCAAAAGACTATTAAAATATTATACTCTGGGAATGAAAATGATATTCTCTTACACTAACTTTTTCAATATTTTATATATTAAAATATTTGTTTTTCTTTAGGATCTAAGCATTTCTTCACAATATTTTGAGCACTGATGAGTTGTATTTTTCTAAACTTACCTGGGTTGTAGTAGTTGGAGAATGCAGGTAGATGAAAAACTGTGTCTATTTCCTGTACTAATCAGAATGCTTTAGACTTATAAGGCTCAGTCAGTATGGATGAGAGATGAAGAGGGGAGGGATTTCCCCTTTCTCCTTTTGCACAAACCCCTCACAACACATTGTAAATTGAATATGACCTTATGGCCACATAGCCTATAGGTATGAATTTGTCTGATGTTTATTTTTCTGATTTAAACAGCAAACTGAATGGAAGAAAGGCCATCAGAGAATGAGCTTATTATTCTGATTCTGACCTCTTTTCCTTTCTCCTCTCACTGCAATGATAATTTAGATATTTAATCAGAACACCTGACTGACTGCTGCTGCTGCTGCTAAGTTGCTTCAGTCACGTCCGACTCTGTGCGATCCCATAGACGTCAGCCCAGCAGGCTCCCCCGTCCCTGGGATTCTCCAGGCAGGAACACTGGAGTGGGTTGCCATTTCCTTCTCCAATGAATGAAAGTGAAAAGTGAAAGTGAAGTCTCTCAGTCATGTCCAACTCTTCGCGACCCCATGGACTGCAGCCTCCCAGGATCCTCCGTCCATGGGATTTTCCAGACAAGAGTACTGGAGTGGGGTGCCACCACCTAACTGACTAGGGAAGAAGAAAAGATTGAGAGCGTCTTTTCTTGTTTTTAATTCAATAGCTCTTTTAACCTATAGTTTGCAGAGTAAAGTGGTAATTCCCATTTTTATTTCTAACAGGAGGGTCAAAATAGATGCTTCCACGAAGACTTATTTAAGCAAATAGTAAATTAAATAAAATGGCTTAAGGTGGCAGTAGGGATCAGAATGATATAGAGAATTTAGCCATAAGTTTCAGACACCAAGGAGAAAATTTCTCAGACAGAAGTATCCCCATGAATTGCTTAGTGAGTTGCCAAAGATGTATATGGTAATTGGCTGTCAAAAGCCAACCTTTGTGATTCCCCTTCCATGGTGTAAACTTGTCACTGCGGGGTGGCTACCCAGGTAGGGACAGTATATTCTGGTCATACTTCCATCCAGATATGGCCGTATCAATGGAAGGTGGGAAGTGACATGGAGTCGCTTCTTCATGGTAAAGAAGTAAGCATGCCTTCTCCACTCTTTTTCTTCTACTGGCTGTAAGCAGATGACCCCATGGCTAGGAGATAAACCACAGAAAGGAAGGAACTTGTGAAAGTGAGTGAAAGTCTCTCAGTCATAGAAAAGAGCTTAGATTTTTGATTTTCCATGTGGAGTGTTACATGAGGAAGAAATAAAAATCCCATCTTTAAGAACCTGAAATTTAGGGGGAATATTTGTTATAGCTACCAGGGCTGTCCTAACTGATGCACTTTGAATGGTAGTACTGCCAGGACAATCACACCAAAGCATTCCACATTTACTACTATGAACTGTGAAAGAAAGCATCTCTGTTCTTTTTACTGCCTACCTTAATCTGTGCTTCTTTAAGGGCAGGAAATATTAATATAATTGGTTAAGTGGCAAGATAAAATTTAGACTCTATTTTATAAATGCATGAAATAATTGTGCTTAAATGTCCTGTGCTCATATCTCCTTTTTCTTGTCTTTTCTTCTGTGTACTAGAACATATGCTGAACTAGAGCTAAGGTCTCTTTAGATTCTGATCACATTCTGTTTTAGACTAAAACAGAGTGTTTGCTGTTTTGGTTGCTTTGTGTTTCTACACCATGTGACTGATCAAAGAATGATAAGATTCTATGATTTAACACTTGGATGAGGCATCCAAATTGAACTGAGATTTCAGATCAAGCTTTACTAGAGTTCTACTATAGGAAATATTACAGAAGACTCAGCTAATAACAAAGGAGGGGTGGATTTGCTTCTCACTCTTTATGTATTAGGGCTCCCATGGTGGCTCAGATGGTAAAGAAACTGCCAGCAAGGCAGGAGACCTGTGTTCAACCCTGGGTAGGGAAGATCCCCTGGAGAAGGGAATAGCAACCCACTCTAGTATTCTTGCCTGGAGAATTGCACAGACAGAGGGGTCTGGTGGGCTATAGGCTATGGGATTACAAAGAATCATATATGACTGAGTGACTAAACACTTTATGTATTAATATCTTAGGTGCGTTTCTATCCTGGGAATTTTGTGATTTGCAGAGGAGATAGGCTACACAAGATTCAATTAAACTCTCCCTTTGTCTCTGGATATTAGTGGCTAATGACAAAAAAATAACTACAATACACCCCACACACACACTTTAACCACTTGTATTAGGCTTCTTGCGTAAGCATTTTGACTGCCTCTTTTTGTCTGTTCAAAACATTGAATGCTATATAAATAAAATGTTATTAGTCCAGTGCACAAACCTGGATCTGGTACACAAACCTTGACCCAAAGGTCTGTTATAGCCCCAATCCCAGGTTTTTCCATTTCTCATAGTTATGCCCATAATTCATGACAATATTACCTGTAATGTCATTCTATGTTCTTTTCCTTAAGATATCTGTGTGTGTTTGTGCATGTGTGTGTCTGAACAAGATCTGTTTTTTTCTTGGACTTGCAAGTACCCAGATATCCAAATTCAGACACTTGTTAGTATCCTAATTTTGGCTAGTTGTAATCTACCGTCTTTCATATTCAAACCTACCTTTCTTTAAGACCAAGTTGGCATATCCTCCTGACCATAGCCTAACAAAATTACATTATTTCATGATAGAAAATGGAGAAGGCAATGGCAACCCACTCCAGTACTCCTGCCTGGAGAATTCCATGGATGGAGGAGCCTGGTGGGCTGCAGTCCAGGGGTCATGAAGAGTCGGACATGACTGACCGACTTCCCTTTCACTTTTCACTTTCATGTATTGGAGAAGGAAATGGCAACCCACTCCAGTGTTCTTGCCTGGAGAATTCTAGGGATGGAGGAGCCTGGTAGGCTGGTGTCTATGGGGTCGCACAGAGTTGGACACGACTGAAGTGACTTAGCAGCAGTAGCAGCGTGATAGAAAATACTTTTACTATTAGAAAAGTACTTTTACTATTACACCTCTTACCACAACATACCTGTTCTGCTATTCTCTTAATAGCAGGACTTGCTTATAACAATGCATGATGTTCTTCCAAACTTAAATATGCTCTTCAACTTTAGTTTCCATCTCCATTTCATAACCAATGGCCAGGATCTGGAAGAACGTCCAGAAACAATGAATCTTAAGGCAGGAATTTGAGTGAGATGTGTAATCTGGCTCTGCTCCAGCATACAAAGACTGTTTAAGCCAGAGACAGGGAGCCCTGGACCTGGGGATATTTGAGATGATGGAGTTCGTCAGTAATGTTACCTATTGACTCTGGCTACCACTTTGCTTTCAACTCCATTTCATGGTTCACAATTACAGGCTATAGTCAACTCAGTGAGAGCCCCACTTTCCATTTTGTACCATAGTGACTTGTCTCAGTTTTCAGGACAAGAATGTCAGCAGCACCAGCCAGTGTCTGGCATATGGAAAGGGGATGGTTGGGAGATGTGACTCTTGAGAAACATCTTTTGGCCTCAGATATTCATATATGCATATTAGGCCTTCCATCTAGATGCCTCAGGAAAATTCGGGGGTGAAGATTGTGAAAAGCGGGTGGTGTTGGTTTTATAAAAATCCCTATGTCAGGGAGTACTCCTGTCCTATATTTTTGTTTTGGCCAAAACCACTGTATAATGGATCCCCCATGGTCTAAAAACTACTGGACTTAATATAGTTCCATTCTCCCACCTGCTTTGCACATGTAGAATGAACCATCTTTTTACAGCTTCTTTTAATCCTGAGGATCCCCTGAGGATCCCAGCCCTGTAACAGTGAAGAAAAAAAAACAGACAGTGCTAGTTGTATTATTTCCCTATTGTGGCTGTAACAAATTACCTCAAATTTCATGGCTCAAAAACAACACAGATTTGTTACCACACATTGCTGGAGGTCAGAAATCAAACCAGGTCTCACTGGGCAAAAATTAAGGTGTTGGCAAAGCTGCATTTCTTTCTGGAAATTCTAAGGGAGAATTCATTTCCTTCCTTCTCTTGAACAGGCTGTCAGCCTTCCTTAGCTCTGGGATCCCCTCCCCATCTTCAAAGCCAGCAATGTTGCCTTTGTCTCTGACTGTCTCTTTATAGTCACAGCTCTCTCTGACTCTCAGACCTCTCCTTTTCCCACTTTTAAGGATCCTTGTGATTATACTGGATTCACCTAGATAATTCAAGGTAATCTTATTTTAAAGTCAGTTGATTAGCAACCTTAATCCCCCCTTTTCATGTCACCTAACATAATTATAGTTTCTGGGAGTTAAGATGTGGCCCTATTTGGGAAGTTAGGGAAATTATTCTGCCTAAATTGGTCAAAGCAGCCGGCCCCACAGCCTACCCCTGGCTCTCCCTGTTACAGGCTGTTACATCAGCAGTCAATTTTCACTACTTGCCTCTTGCAGTAACATTAGGTGACAAGCATCTATATACGGCCCGTCGTTTTTCTAGTTTCTACTTGCACTGTTCATTTGATCAACATCTCAATTTCCATATGTTTGTCATAGACTATGTTTAGTCCCCCTAAAACTCTGTTGCCTGGGAGACACCCACAGGATTGGAAACATGTCAACAAACCTTGAGAGATGTTATACTTTACTTGGAAATATGAAACCTATGTTTGATGTCAGATAAAATAGGTTGGAGAAAAACAACACAAGTACCTAAGGAGGCTGCCCTTCAGAGGAAGTAAGATGTTTTTATATACATGTGGTCATTAAGAGATTTATCTCAGTAACTAAATAGCACAACCCCAGACAGATACTTTGTAAGCTGTCATTTTTATTCTTTTTAACTAAGCAGAGTTATGAAAGTTTGAAAGAAGGTATAGAATTGTACATTAAATGATTTAATTATTGTATTCAAAAGCAGCAGGTGTATGGTACAAATAAAGCTGTGGACTGACAAGAAAGCACTAGTTGTCACTCCCGTAAAAACACAAAGGGAGAGCACTAAGCAATTACACACTTTAGCACTGCCCATCCAAGCACAGTGATTCTCGTTTTGTCTCTAGCAATTACCATTTTCCATTTCACAAAGCAATTATTTTTGTTCTTTTTTTTTCTAATGGGTTTTATTAATCACATCTGTCAACCATACAAGCAGCATCTATTAACTCTGGAAGTAAAACATTTAAAAGGTTGCATTATTTTTCAATCGGAGAGGCAAATACTAATTGATGAAATCTCTAAAAACCCAGTCTTAACATGTGGATCAAATGATATTGGCAGCTCAGCAATGGAGTAGTGAAACAATCTATGCAGAAAGCAGTTGGATTCTCTGCTGAACTCTCCATCTGGATGTCTCTGTTAACATACTTCAAAATCATGCATTAAGACTCTCTGTGTGATAGATGGCTAATTTTTTTTAAGTTGCCATCTGCTACTTGTAAGTCACTCTCCTAGACACTAGAAAGATACACAGAGATAGATATGATGTGTGACCTCATAAATACTGAGGATGAGGAAAAAATCCTTGCAGCTAAAACAGAATAAATGTAAACTAATGTATGACGAAGTGGTACAGAAATGTTCCAAGTACAAAGGGGTCTATCGAGAGTAAGAGGAATTTAATCCTGGAGGATAAGGTGATCTTTCAGAACCATCTTGAGTTTAACTGCTATTAGGTTATGAAGGAGCAGAATTTTGGTTGGGCAAGGAAGGACATATGAGATTTCAATATGTTGAGATAGAAAAGGAGTTGAAGGAGGCAGCATATTTCAAAAGGAAGAAAGAGTGAGCAGTGAAGCAAAGATGACATCTTAAGGCACAGGTAGGGCTTCCTTGGAGGCTCAGATGATAATGAATCCTCCTGCAAGGCAGGAGACAGGGGTTCGATCCCTGGATCAGAAAGACCCCTGGAGAAGGGAATGGCTACTCTCTGTAGTATTCTTGCCTAGAGAATGCCAAGGACAGAGGAGCTTGGTGGGCTTTGGTCCACGGGGTCACAAAGAGTCGGACGTGACTGAGCAATTATCACTTTCACCTTTTTTCCTTCAGGGAATTGTGAATGAGAGCAAGTCTCCTTCCACTCTTTCTTGGTCCATGCATGTCTCTGGCCACCATACTTCACTTTATAAACCGTACTTTACTTTATGCTGATCTTTTTAAAAATGCAAGTGTACCAGAGGGAAGAGGTGTGAGAGGACAGAAGGAATAGGTAAAAGGGAATAAGAGGAACAAATTTCCAGTTATAAAATAAATAAGTTGGGTGATATAATGTATAGCATAGGGAAAGTAGACAATAAAATTGTAAAAACTTTGGTAACATGTTAACTAGACTCATAGTGGTGATCATGTTGTAATGTATAAAAATATCAAATCACTATGTTGCACACCTGAAACCAATATATTTTAAGTCAACTATGCTTCAATAAAAATAAAATGCATGTATGATCCTGTCTTTCCCCATTTTAGGAAACATCAGTGGTTTCCAGTTGCTCTAGGTGAAGACCACAAGCCTCATAATGCCCCCATACCTACATGATCAGCCCCCTGTGGAAACTTCTAGCCTCATCTCTTATTTCTGCTTACATTAGGAGCAATAGTCACCTTCTTTCAACCACTTCAAGTAATGACTGCCTCTGGTATAGAACCCCTGTGGTCTCATAATTAATCTCTACATTTCACCCAGCTTGACAAATAGCTGTAATGACCCAACTTCCTCTTGGTCATTTGAGTCCTGACTTGCTGCTAATCCTTGAGGGTTCTCTTCAGCTCCAGCTGTACATTACACACATATTACATCCATAAGTGGGCAGTGACTGCTTCCGACTACCTTATGATCTTCTCACATGCTTTCCCCTCTTTCTTGGAAAGACCTCTCTCCATCTACCTCTAAAGCTTCTCTATCTTCCAGCTAATACCTACTCAAATTTAGAGCTAAACCTAACTACCATTTCCTCACTTATTTGACAGAGAAGGCTTGGTTAAGTCCCTTTGTTATATGACCTTGTATGGTTGTGTATCTCTTTTATTCTTATTAAACTTCCATCCAAAAATCAGCTTTGGAGATTGTCTACAATATTTGTCTTTCCATCAAGATAGTAAATCTCTGTTGCAGGAGGCTGCATATGTCTTATTAACTTTGTCTCCCATGTGCTAGCAAAGTGCCTGATAACTGGTAAGTTCCAAATAAATGCTATTAAAAAATGAATGCCTGAACAAATGAGATATGATCAGGAAGACTGGCTAGATCCAGATTGGAGAGGCCTTGAATTTGATGCTAAGGATTTTGTGTAGAAAATAGGAAAGTTTCAGCATTTGTAAAAATAACTTCTAGGCTGAAACAAATGTTTAGACATGAGAGAGGAGAGCCATGACATAAATTATAATACTATTTTCATCCAGGCAGTCCTAAATCAATTCAAACTAGATACAGAAATCTGACACAACCTCTTTTGTTTTCTTTGTATATATACACATTCAATTTCTCAATTTCCACTTCATCTTACTCTTGTCTGCTCTCTCTGAAGCTGAAATTTTTCCTAAAGTAATCTCTCTTTTTCCAGTTTATCAGCCTATTTTCCTTTATCGTACTCACATTCTTTTATTGCTCCTGTTTTAATGGTAATAATGAAACGTATTTTCCCAAACACTCCAATTTTTCCTTGATTCTCTGCAAGTATGATTCCAAGAGACACAGGTCTTTTAAATTGTTATCTTAACTTTTGCATCTGCTTCATTTAAATTTTTGTTTGACTTTTAGAAGAAATATATTGTGGTAAGAACACAACATGAGATCTACCCACTTAACATATTTTAAATTGTATAATATAGTGTTGTTATCTTTAGGCACAAAGTTGTATATCAGATCTCTAGAATTTATTCAACTTGCATAACTGAAATTTTGTATGCAGTGATTAGCAAACTCCACATTTCCCCTCCCACTGGCCCCTAGTAAGCACAATCCTCTTCTTTTATGAATTTGACTATGTAACTCATATAAGTGGAATCATGGACTATTTTGTCCATATGTGACTGTTTCATTTCACTTATCATTATGACCTCTAGGTTCTTACACACTGTTACACATTGCAGGATTTTCTTGATTTTTAAAGCTGGATAATATTCCATTGTATGTAGATACCACATTTTTAATCCATTTTCTGTCAATGTATATTTAGGATAGTCACAACATTTTCATTACTGTGAGTAGTATTGCAATGAAAATAGGGGTGCTGATACATCTTCAAATTTCTGATTTCAGTATTTTTTAGGTAAATAATCTGAAATGGAATTGCTCACAAGTGGATTGTTCTGTTCTTAACTTCTTGAGAGATTTTGTACTGTTCTCAAAAGCAGCCGTGCCATTTTACATTCTCACTAGCAGTGTACAAGTGACCCAATTCCTTCACATCTTCACCAAGATTTGTTGTCTTTTGTTTTTATTGATATTAGACATGCTAACAAATGTGAGGTGACAACTATTTATGATTTTCAGTTGTATTTCCCCAATGATTAGTGACTTTGAGCATCATTTTATTGTACATGTTTGTTTATATTTTATGTGAGTATAGTTGCTTTACAATGTGTTAGTTTCAGATGTATTGCAAAATGATTCAGATTTATGTATGTGTGTATATATGGAACTCCCCATGTGAGCTAATGTCAAAGAACCCTCCTGTCCATGCAAGAGACGTAAGAGATGTGGCTTTGATCCCTAGGTTGGGAAGATCCCCTGGAGGAGGACATAGCAACCCACTCCAGTATTCTTGCCTGGATATCCCATGGACAGAGGAGCCTGGCAAGCTACGGTCCAGGTTGCAAAGAGTGGGTCATGACTGAAGAGACTTAGCATGTAGATATATATATGTATATATATATGTGTGTGTGTATATATATATATATATACACGTATATATGTATATACACTTCCCTGGTGGCTCAGATGAAAAGAATCTGCCTATAATGCAGGAGACCTGGGTTCAATCCCTGGCTCAGGAAGATCCCCTAGAGAAGGGAATGGCAATATTCTTGCCTGGAGAATTCCATGGACAGAGGAGCCCTGTGGGCTACAGTCCATGGGGTTGTAGAGAGTTGGATATGACTAAGCAACTAACACACACACACACACACACACACACACATATATGTAACTGCAGATTTGGCAACCACAAGTCTGTTTTCTATGTCTATGAGTCTAGTTTTGTTTCACAGAGGTTCATTTATATCATATTTTCGATTCCACATATAAGTGATATCAAATAGTATTTCTCTTTCTAATTTACTTTATTTACTATGATCACCTCTAGTTGAATCCATGTTGCTCAGATGGCATTATTTCATTATTTTTTATGACTGAGTAATATTCCATTGTACATACATACGTATGTTCTCTAACCATTCATCTGTTGATGCACATTTAAGTTGTGTCCATGTTTTGACTATTGTGAATAGTGCTGCTGTGAACATAGGGGTCCATGTATCTTTTTGAATTTTAGTTTTGTTCAGATATATGCCCAAGATGGGATCGCTGGATCATATGGCAAGTCTACTTTTCATTTTTTGAAGAACCTCCATACTTTTTTTGATAATGACCGTATGGTGCACAAGCGCAGGTGGCTGCGACGGCGCACAAGCACAGCCGAGAGGAGCTACCCCACGTCCGAGGTCAGGGGCAGTGGCCGAGAGTGCCAGGCTGTGAAGGCGCAGGAAGAGCCGAGAGGAGCTACCCCACTTCTGAGGTCAGGGGCAGCGGCCGGGAGGAGCCACCCCACATCCAAGGTCAGGGGTGGCGGCAGAGAGTGCTAGGCTGCGACACCGCAGGAGCAGCTGAGAGGAGCTACCCAATGCCCGAGGCCAGGGGCGGCAGCCAGGAGAAGCAACCCCACATCCAAGGAGTGGTGGCTGCAAGGGCACAGGAGGGCCTAGAGGAGCTACTCCACGTTCAAGGTCAGGAGGGGCGGCGGTGAGGAGATACCCCACGCCCAAGGTAAGAGAAACCCAAGTAAGACAGTAGGTGTTGAAAGAGGGCATCAGAGGGCAGACACACAGAAACCATAATCACAGAAAACTAGTCAATCTAATCACACTAGGACCACAGCTCTGTCTAACTCAATGAAACTAAGCCATGTCCATGGGGCATCCCAAGATGGACGGGTCATGGTGGAGAGGTCTGACAGAATGTGGTCCACTGGAGAAGGGAATGGCAAACCACTTCAGTATTCTTGCCTTGAGAACCCCATGAACAGTATGAAAAGGCAAAATGATAGGATACTGAAAGAGGAACTCCCCAGGTCAGTAGGTGCCCAATATGCTACTGGAGATCAGTGGAGAAATAACTCCAGAAAGAATGAAGAGATGGAGCCAAAGCAAAAACAAAGTTGTGGATATGACTGGTGATAGAAGCAAGATCCAATGCTGTAAAGAACAATATTGCATAGGGACCTGGAATGTCAGGTCCATGAATCAAGGGAAATTGGAAGTGGTGACCAACCTAGATAGCATATTCAAAAGCAGAGACATTACTTTGCCAACAAAGGTCCGTCTAGTCAAGGCTATGGTTTTTTCTGTGGTCATGTATGGATGTGAGTGTTGGACTGTGAGGAAAGCTGAGCGCTGAAGAATTGATGCTTTTGAACTGTGGTGTTGGAGAAGACTCTTGAGAGTCCCTTGGACTGCAAGGAGATCCAACCAGTCCATTCTAAAGGAGATCAGCCCTGGGTGTTCTTTGGAAGGAATGATGCTAAAGCTGAAACTCCAGTACTTTGGCCACCTCATGAGAAGAGTTGACTCATTGGAAAAGACTCTGATGCTGGGAGGGATTGGGGGAAGGAGGAGAAGGGGACGACAGAGGATGAGATGGCTGGATGGCATCACTGACTCAACAGACATGAGTTTGAGTAAACTCCAGGAGTTGGCGATGGACAGGAAGGCCTGGTGTGCTGAAGACCATGGGGTCGCAAAAAGTCAGATACAACTGAGAGACCGAATTAAACTGAACTGACCCTCTAGGGGATTGGTTGATATATGCTGGACCCTGTCAGATCTCTGCAACTGGTAGGAAAGAAGCCAGTTTCTCTGGTGTATCTAGAAATGTTGGAAAATTGTATGTGCTGTGCAACACATTTGCTTCTTCTTGGGAAGCTGGGACTTGGGGTGTACAACCACTTCAGATCAGATCAGATCAGATCAGTCGCTCAGTCATGTCTGACTCTTTGCGACCCCATGAATCGCAGCACGCCAGGCCTCCCTGCCCATCACCAACTCCCGGAGTTCACTCAGACTCACGTCCATGGAGTCAGTGATGCCATCCAGCCATCTCATCCTCTGTCGTCCCCTTCTCCTCCTGCTCCCAATCCCTCCCAGCATCAGAATCTTTTCCAATGAGTCAACTCTTCGCATGAGGTGGCCAAAGTACTGGAGTTTCAGCTTTAGCATCATTCCTTCCAAAGAAATCTCAGGGCTGATCTCCTTCAGAATGGACTGGTTGGATCTCCTTGCAGTCCAAGGGACTCTCAAGAGTCTTCTCCAACACCACAGTTCAAAAGCATCAATTCTTGGGCACTCAGCATTCTTCACAGTTCAACTCTCACATCCATGTATGACCACAGGAAAAACCATAGCCTTGAGTAGATGAACCTTTGTTGGCAAAGTAATGTCTCTGCTTTTGAATATGCTATCTAGGTTGGTCATAACTTTACTTCCAAGGAGTAAGCGTCTTTTAATTTCATGGCTGCAATCACCATCTGCAGTGATTTTGGAGCCCAGAAAAATAAAGTCTGACACTGTTTGCACTGTTTCCCCATCTATTTCCCATGAAGTGATGGGACCAGATGCCATGATCTTTGTTTGCTGAATGTTGAGCTTTTAGCCAACTTTTTCACTCTCCACTTTCACTCTCATCAAGAGGCTTTTGAGTTCCTCTTCACTTTCCGCCATAAGGGTGGTGTCATCTGCATATCTGAGGTTATTGATATTTCTCCCGGCAATCTTGATTCCAGCTTGTGTTTCTTCCAGCCCAGCGTTTCTCATGATGTACTCTGCATATAAGTTAAATAAGCAGGGTGACAATATACAGCCTTGACGAACTCCTTTTCCTATTTGGAACCAGTCTGTTGTTCCATGTCCAGTTCTAACTGTTGCTTCCTGACCTGCATACAAATTTCTCAAGAGGCAGATCAGGTGGTCTGGTATTCCCATCTCTTGAAGAATTTTCCACAGTTTATTGTAATCCACACAGTCAAAGGCTTTGGAATAGTCAGTAAAGCAGAAATAGATGTTTTTCTGGAACTCTCTTGCTTTTTCTATGATCCAGCGGATGTTGGCAATTTGATCTCTGGTTTGCTGCCTTTTCTAAAACCAGCTTGAACATCAGGAAGTTCATGGTTCACATATTGCTGAAGCCTGGCTTGGAGTATTTTGAGCATCTGCATTAAACCACATAGAAAAGGTATAGTGAAGCCTGTGTGCTACTTCTGCCTGCTGTTTTGGTCTCTTTAGCCCCTGAGGGACTCCCATAATATTAGGTCCCATGAAATCTTCACGAAGGAGAGAGAAATGTCAGTCCCTCAAGTAGCACTCAGAAAGTAAGGATGTTAGATATGAAGTCTACCTCTCGCATCCCTCAGGGAAAACCCAGAAACCGGAAACCTCCTTCCAGTTACAGCACATTGTTCTGTGGGTGGAGACTTTGTTGAGACGGTGTCTCTGCTTTTCCTTAGCAATATCCTGGTTTTCATGTTGCTAGTTTTTCAGTCACCTGCAGGGTAGGAGTCTCTTTACCTAGTTTCTTGATTTCTCACAAAAAGAGTTGATATGTGTGTTGCTGTTGAATCCATGTCATGAGGACTTCCTATTCACCCTCTCGGTGTGTCACTCCCTTGTAACATTTTTATTGTATTATTTCTTGGCTTCATTTCATGCAGATGATATATTTTCTTATTAATAAGGACATCCAATTTTTCTTATTTATAGATACAAATTACCACCCTTATGTGGTTACAAGTCTTAATTTTCAGTTCCTTAAATCTAAAAGCATAGTAAGTTCTGAGCTTAATTAACACACAGTTTAGTATTGCCCTTAGTACCCTGTGGAGAAACTGGCAGTTCCTTTCCTTGGCCTTGGAGGTAATTTAAAGCAACATGAGAGAAGGGCAGAATTTAGAGCAGCTCATCCAGCATTGTGTATCTGATAATAACAATTTAAGCCTTAACCTTTAACACACTTGTAGATTTCAGGCATCTTTCCTGTTCAAAAACCCAGTCCCCTGACCTGCATACCTGGATGTGAATTCCAAGAGAAGAAATACTTGAGACTCTGCCTTTTGCAAAGTGAGCTTTCCCTGGGACCCAAAGATTTTCTTCGCTAGTAATCCATGCAGCTACTGTGTCTATGACACAGATGCCTAAAGAAATCAGGGTTGAGCTACAGAGAGTACACATCAAGAGCCCTGCTTCTCAGGCTTGTGGAATCTCATTCCATGGCCTATCCCTGCTGAGGCCCATACTGGATACAAACAACCAGTAGCTTGTGATCAACACTGTCAAAATCACAAAGTTCTGCCAAGTTCAAAATTCCACAGAGATCAGATTTACCAAAGTGTATTTCTTACATATTGGTCCAGGTTATACAGTGTGTCATCTCTGCCAATGAAAATTCAGCCACATGGGACAACAGAGGCCCTGAAAATTGATATGGTTTAAACCACTTAATGCTAATCTTACTGATGGTAATGGCTAAAAGCCACATTGCCTGCTGATATGAATTATTTGGCCCCCGAATTTTATTTTGTGTCTTTTTTCTCAAAGTTTCCAACTGATGTCCCAAAGCTTGATCTTAGAGAACCTACTCAATAAAACCCGTTTGTTCTCTGCTTAAGTTGTAAAGACATAAGTATAAAAATGTTAAATTATTGCTGATTTGAGCCATATTGGGAAATGTGGCTTACACATTCCACCCCCTACTTCATCAAAAAGATCCAAGATGAAGGAGCCTGTTCCAATAAGGTTAATCCAGTTTGGAGAGAGCAGCCTAAACTGTAGTTTGATATAGGCAACTGTGCGCTCTCTCTCTCTGTCTCTCTCACACGCACACAACACATACACACACAGCAGGGAGAGGGAGGGGAGCCAGCCACACAGGTGAAATGTTTTTCCTATTAGAAAAAGCAGTTTTCCTTCTCTATGGAGTAATTAACAAAAACAAGGCTCAAAGTACAGGTAATGCTCCCATGTGGAAACAGGAGAGGTGGGAAAGCAGTGTTTTCTTCTAATGATGAGCACACTAAGAGTCACATTACACTATGGCCTTTAAATAAAAAGTGTCTGATGCACCAAATGTGCTAGCACTGTCTAGGTTGAAGTAAAGATACTGCATTATTGACTGCGTGGTAGACTGGAAACATACATCAAGGAAAGCTGGAATCAACCTTCAAACAGTGTGGGGAACATGTCCCCCCTTTGATATGACAGTTGTCTGATTGATCTGTTGCAGTCCACCGGAGGAAACCAAGCCCTCAAGAGCAACTGATTCCAGAAAGACAAGAATGTAATATAGTGAGAATTCTTCAGTAGCTAGAGGGCAGTGTGTCACGGTCTTTGTAGACCAGGGCCTGGGGACTGGAGTTGATGAGAAGAAGGATGCAGGGGACCCAAGTCTCAAGTGAAACAAGGGTACTTTATTTGCAGACATGCATGCTTATATATTGAAGAAGACAATGGCACCCGACTCCAGTACTCTTGCCTGGAAAATCCCATGGACAGAGGAGCCTGGTAGGCTGCAGTCCATGGGGTTGCTAAGAGTCGGACACGACTGAGAGACTTCCCTTTCACTTTTCACTTTCACGCATTGGAGAAGGAAATGGCAACCCACTCCAGTGTTCTTGCCTGGAGAATCCCAGGGACAGGGGAGCCTGGTGGGCTTCCATCTATGGGGTCGCACAGAGTCGGACACGACTGTAGTGACTTAGCAGCATGCTTATATATCTTCAATAAAATGATTACTCAGTCATCAAAAAGAATGAAATTCCACCAGTTGCAACAAAATGGATAGTCCTTTAAGTAAAAGGTCAATGAAGGGAATCCAAGCAGGTGCTCTTTCCCACGATCTCAGTCCTGAGAACTGCGTGCAGCTCTGCTCGTTCCTGTTTTCCAGGAACTGATAAGGAACAGAGAGTCCTTGAGAAATGGCACACAAAGGAAGAAAACATATTGGATCCCTTAAAGTTGAATGTCCCCTGACAGCAGTGTCCCTAGGCAACAAATCCTTTGACAATGGTTAGCAGAGCAGAGAGATGATTTTAGGTTAATTTAGAAGTTTAAAGCCAGATATGTCTAACTCTGAGGACTGAACTCTTAGTCTCAAATCACTACTGCATTTCTGAATTTGTTCACCAATATAAAGTTATCCTAGTGCTTATAGATAGAAAAATTGCAAATCCATTACCTATAATTGAAAACTCACTCCATTTTAAAGTTCCCTTTCCCTTGGAGGAGGTTTAGTTGCTAAGTTATGTCAGACTCTTGCGACCCCATGGACTATAGCCTACCAGGCTCCTCTATCTGTGGAATTCTCTAGGCAAGAATACTGGAGTGGGTTGCCATTTCCTTCTCCAGGGGATCTTCCTGACCCAGGAATTGAACCCAGGTCTCCTGCATTGCAGGCAAATTTTTTACCAACTGAGCTACAAGAGAAGCCCCTTTCCCTTAAGGAGCTACAATAATCCTTTCAAGAAACACTGGACAGTGAATAATTATACATTTAGGGTAAATTTTTCAGATCTTTGGACAAAGCATTTATATGTTTTTCTTTTTATAAATTATTTTTGTCTAATCTGTTCTTCACACAATTATTCTATTTTTAAGTAGTATTACTAGAGGGCCAGAGTCTCTCTGCCTGGGAACTGGCACTGAAGATATCCTAAATCTAGGGTCACATCAGGGAAGGATGTGTGTCAGCAACAAACAATCCTAGTACTCAATCTTCCTGGCCACAGTGACAACTCCAGAAGTGAGCATACATCACAAGGAAACCAATAAGAGTCTTCTTCAATTTCTTTCCTAATTGACCTAGAGAAAAAAAAATCTCCTGCTTTTTACATCTTGTGTTCTTATAGTATATCAGCCTAATACGTGTTTGTGTGCTCAGTTGTGTGTAACTCTTTGCGGCCACATGGACTGCAGCCCACCAGGCTCCACTACCCATGGAATGTTCCAGGCAAAGATTCTGGAGTGTGGTGCCATTTCCTCCTCCAGGGCATCTTCCCGATCCAGGGATTGAACCTATGTCTCTTCCATCTCCTGCATTGGCAGGCAGATTCTTTACCACTAGTGCCAGCCTTGGAAGCACATGTCAATCTAATATAGTGAGACCATATTTCCATGTTCCTCACCATGTGCAGGAGCTTTTATTCAGTAGATAAAATTAATATTCATTATGAAGCAGGAAAGAGAAAGATGAGTGAAAGAGAGATATCATGGGCATACAAACAGGAGGCTTAACAGTGTTGAAATATCTACCCTTTGCAGGTTCAATTTTGTGCAGTAATGTTTCAGTCACTACTTATTTGCTTTTAGGAAAAGTAAGGGAAGTCGCATAGAGTGAGAGCTACATAAAAAGCAATATAGCCTCAAGATCTACAAAATAAATCTTCTCAGGACTTAAAAGACAAATGCATATAATTCTGCTTGCCTGACAGGAATGAGTAGTGTTAAAATGATTCCTCAGTCATCAGGGTTTTCCAGCAGTGAGGGAAGTGGTTAACCAGACATTGGTACGCTGTATGTAAATCCAGGGCTCTGTGAGATCACACAATGCTTGTAGGAAATAGAAACTGGTATTTGTGGCAAGATGTATATGGGGGCCAGAGGGACAATACCATAAAAGAAATTGCTTGTCATATTTCACTTTATCCTGAAATCAAAGATGGATCACTGAAGACTTTCCCAAGCGGGACAGGGGTGTTCCGGTCTGCATTTAAGATAGATGCTTCTGCCTTATAATGTGGAGAACAAGCAGAAGGGCTGATGCAAAGGTAGGAGGCCATTTAGGGGGGTGATTAACTGAGGTGATAAATAATACAGGCATGTACAAAGATTGTCAGTGAGGCTGGAGAAGAAAACACAGATTCAAAGACTATTAAGAAAGATCTTATGGCTCATTCAGAGCATGGTCATACATAGGCAAGAGGGGAGCAGAGGCAGGTGTGGGGACAAAAGGGAGTAGAGGGACATGCTGATATGTAAAGTGTTTTTAATCTCTTTCTATGGGCCTTCTAAATTGTTCTAGAAAGTGGGTGAAAATGTAGACCTTATGTTTAGGATAGATGTCCACACTAAAGATACACAACTGAGAAACATCAGCAAATTTTTTTCATTTATGTCTGATATTAAATACAAATTTCAAAAGATTATTGAGTAGAAAGCAAGTAAAAGTATTATAATCTAGCTCCCTAAAATAATCTAGATAATATTAGTGCTATGAAGAGAGTTATTGAGAGGAGATTTTACAGAATTCTGGAAGACAGAGTACTGATTGAATATTTTTCTCTTTTCTATCCAAGGTGTGTGCTTAAATTTTTTTTTCTTTTAAGAAATCACTCAATTTCTTTAAGTGGAAGTGAATGGATGTGTACTGTTAAGTTCTTCCAGTATGGAGGTATGTCTTAGAAATAGCTTTCCTTCCCAGGTTTTAATTCCATGGCTACAGTCACTGTCCACTGTCCTTTTAGAGCCAAAGAAAATAAAATCTGTCACTGCTTCCACTTTTTCCTCTTCTACTTGCCATGAAGTGATGTAACTGGATACCGTGATCTTAGTTTTTTGAATGTTGAGTTTTAAGCCAGCTTTCTCACTCTCCTCTTTCACCTTCATCATGAGGCTCTTTAGTTCCTCTTCACTTTCTACCATAAGGGTGGTATTATCTACATATCTGAGGTTATTGATATTATTCCTGGCGATCTTGATTCCAACTTGTGATTTACCCTGCCTGGCATTTTGCATGATGTACTCTGCATATAAGTTAAATAAGCAGGGTGATGATATTCAGCCTTGACATACTCCTTTCACAATTTTGAACCATTCTGTTGTCCATGTCCAATTTTAACTGTTGCTTCTTGACCCACATACAGATTTCTCAGGAGACAGGTTAAGGTGATCTGATACTGCCACCTTTTTAAGAATTTTCCAGTTTGTTGTAATCAACACGGTCAATGCAGGGACATCAATTTGCTGACAAAGGTCCATACAAGTAAAGCTGAGGTTTTTTCCAGTAATCATGTACAGATGTGAGAGTTGGACCATAAAGAAGGCTGAGAACTGAAGAACTGATGCTTTGGAATTGTGATGCTGGAAAAGACTCTTGAGAATCCCTTGAACAGCAAGGAGATCAAACTGGTCATTCTGAAAGGAAATATCAACCCTGAATATTCATTGGAAGGACCGATGATGAAGCTGAAGCTCCAAAACTCTGACCGACCACCTGATGTGAAGAGCCAACTCATTGGAAAAGACCCTGATGCTGGGAAAGATTGAAAGCAAAAGGAGAAGGGAGCAACAGAGGATGAGATGGTTACATAGCTTCACTGACTCAGTGAACATGAATTTGGGCAATCTCCAGGAGTTACTAGAGGACAGAGAATCCTGTGGTGCTGCAGTCTATGAGGTCACAAAGAGTTGGACATGACTTAGTGACTGAACAACAACAAAAACTTAAAGAATAAAACACACACACACACACACACACACACACACACCCACAGTCCCAGCATGATCTGAGCTTCTCCAGTTTGACACAATCACCTGCAGTTGTATGCTTCCCTGGGATGGACCTTGGGCTCCAAGTGATCTGTGTTGAGGTTTCATACATCTGTTCTTGCTTTAGTGTGTGTGTGAGCATATGTGGCATGTGTATGTATGCCTGTGTGTGTGTTATGGCGTGTGTGTTGACAAGCCTATGTATGCCTGCGTGTACACATGTGTGTATGACAGTGATTGCTATCTTCCAAACAAAAACAACCTCGAATGTTGTTGTCTAGACTGGCAAGTCACTAATCACTAGTCTAGATTAGTAAGTCAGTAAGTCAATGTCTAGATTGTTTCAACCTAAACAGTCTTGAAATGATGCAAGAGTTAACTGACGTAGTTCAAGTTATCTTGTGAATTAACTTAACCAAGAACTAAAATTCTAAAATGCTCTTACTAGGTAAAGATGTAATTCCAATGTAAAATATCTTTGGAAACTGTATTGAAGATTTAAAATAATATGTTATTTTGTAATGCAACTGAGTGTAGCATGTCCAACTTAAACTAAAATTATGATGATATGTTTCAAGTAGATACTTGATAAACCAGATATACCAACTCAGTCCTCTAGAGTAACTCATGTAATTAGAATAGGTATTTTTTCCACTTGTTAATAGTTTTCATGAAAATTTATTAAGGGTACTATTTTATTTTTACCACATTTAACTAATTAACCTAAATATACTTTAAATATGAGTTTATATCTTCTTGTTCTAGCTGGTTGCTCAAAATGCTGAGATTTTAATTTTCAGAAATTGCTGCCCATTTTTGCTATTATTATATAGAAAATAAACTGTTGCTATTCAGAGTTCTAGTTCTTACACAATTAGTAATTTAATTTTAAACATATATTTTTCACATTTGCCATTATAAATGAGTATTTTCTTGTATTATTTTGTAGTAGAAGAGAGATTACAGTTCTTGAATACAAAACAATGTATGTATGTGTGTGTGCTATTATACTCTTTGAGGTCCGTTTTCATTATTTCATAAAGCAAGTGTCAGGATAATTTCCAAAGATCTATGAGCACATGCCATGCATAAGTAAGAGCATTATGGAAATATTAAATGCTAGAGAATAAATATTTATAATTCTGTAAAGACTCCTCATTCCTCAAGCCAAATGAATCAGTGTTTCTGATGTAATGGATGAGAACCTACTAAGGTTCAGGCAGGGTTCAGAGAATCACATTACCTAAATCAGGTAAGTGATAGATTGAAGAGTCATTTCTATAAATCTATCACATCATTCCTGAATCTTCTTTCATATATTAACTCTAAATACCTAGGATACTTATTAATTTTATTGGCCATAACACAAAGACCATATAATCTATTTCCTTTACATAGCTGTTATTATTATAAACATCCCTGTGTACATAAAACAAATTTTGAGATAAATTAACAAGTTAGCTAAAATACAAAGTGGGAAGTACTTCTGTGTTAGGTACTTAGGATTTTGAAACCTCCTGGATATTATATTAAGAATTTTTAAATCTGTGTATTTTAAAGATGTTTGTATTCTGCAGTCATTATCAAGTGCTACATTGTTTTAGTATCCCTGTCGTGTATAAAGGATTAAAGATTAAGAATATATCAAAATTGGGTTATTTCCTTAATCCTTTGCTTTTTTAAAAATTTCTGACAGTTTGTTTTCAGTGGTACCTGAATATGAGAGTGCAGTAGGCACATCAGGTCAAAATTTCTATATCTAAGGAAAAAAATCAAGGCAATAATACCCCACAGTCCTCATAGATAAGAAATTGAATTATTTATTTATTTAAAAATAGAAAATAAATATAAAAACTTGTAATACTTTAAAATTAATGAAATATAATTATAATTAGAAAAATTATTTCACATTGTTAAGATTAGATTTCTAGCCAATTTGTTTTCTTAATTCTCTCTTTATATACTCTTTTATATAGCTCCAGCTGTATGACAGCAACATCTGTTATCTCATAGTTTCTGGAAGAAATCCAGGAGTGGGTTAGCTGGGTGACTCTGCCTGAGATCTGTCACATGGCTGCAGTCAAGCTGTTGACCAGAGCTGTAGTCATCTCAAGACTCACTTTCATGACCACAGAGACATTGTCAGTAGGCATCAAAAGATTCATTTCTAAGCTCACTCATGTGAGTGCTGGCAGGACTCAGATGACCATTTCCAGTCTCACACACGTGGTCTTTCTACAGGGATTCTTTGGCAACTCATTTACTCTAATGTGAACAATATGAACCCAGGTTGAAAGCTCTCCATATGTTTTTATAACATGAGTTGGAAGTGGTTCTGCCATATTGTATTCATTAGAAGGAAGTCAATAAATCCAGCTCACAACCAAGGGGAAAATGATTACACAAGGGAATGATTAATAGGAGGCTAATGTCTTTGGAGTTTATATTAGAGGCTGCCTAACAAAGGTCTGTCTAGTCAAGGCTATGGTTTTTCCAGTGGTCATGTATGGATGTGAGAGTTGGACTGTGAAGAAAGCTGAGCGCCGAAGAATTGATGCTTTTGAACTGTGGTGTTGGAGAAGACTCTTGAGAGTCCCTTGGACTGCAAGGAGATCCAACCAGTCCATTCTGAAGGAGATCAGCCCTGGGATTTCTTTGGAAGGAATGATGCTTAAAGCTGAAGCTCCAGTACTTTTGCCACTTCATGCGAAGAGTTGACTCATTGGAAAAGACTCTGATACTGGGAGGGATTGGGGGCAGGAGGAGAAGGGGATGACAGAGGACGAGATGGCTGGATGGCATCCTGAGTGAACTCTGGGAGTTGGTGATGGACAGGGAGGCCTGGCGTGCTGCAATTCATGGGGTCGCAAAGAGTCAGACATGACTGAGCGACTGGACTGAACTGACTGACTAACCATACCTGTTAGCCTTTAGGAAATGTCCCACCTAGTTAGGTTATTTGGAGCCATTACAGCCACTATATAAATATAAATTTATTTATATTTAAATTCATTTAAATATAAATGCACATTCCTATGTCAGAAGAATACTCAATTACCACTTTGAATCCTCTTCATGATTCTTACCTGTAACCTCTCCCATTCAACTGTCACCATGTTCCTCAATCCTCTGATGACTTTCTTCTCTCTTTCCTTGGCAGATGACTGCACGTTCTTATCTGTCAGAGAAGCTAAAGTCCATTAAGCATTTAAGGGTTAACATTCTCAATTACCTACCACATCCCCAACACACAGAAATTGATCACTTGTACTCCTTTTCACTTCTTTCTTTCTGAATCTCAGAGGAAGACTTTTATTCCTCCTGTAATTTTGACTAGCTCTTTTGGGATTAATGAAAGCAGTTTGGCTCTCTTTTCCAAAAGAAACTCTTAGAGTTTCCCAAACCTCCCTAATGAGAAGAACCACTTAGGGCATTTTCTTCCCTGAAAATTTAAATCTATCAGGTTGGGTTGGGGATAGGAATTTTTATTTCAGCCAGGCAAACAGAGGATTCTTATCTTAGATAAATTTGGAAAGCACTGTGTCATTTAAGGAAGACTATTTCTTAAATATAGTACTCATCTTAGGGAGTTTACTAATTGCTATGGGGAATACACAATTACATATTAGAAGGGGCCTGAGCCAAAATCAGTTTTTTAGGAATAAAATAGAACATTCCTTAGATGAAAATAGCTAAGATGACAAAATGAACACTTTTTAGTTACAAACAAGGTGTTAGAGTCACTAAGTGAATTTAAGTACTGCAGTCAGATAGGGTTTCTTTGGAAAGATTATCACAGGAAGTTGGCTAATACTGTTCAATATTTTTAGTAACTTGAACATTTTTGTTTTTATTTTTTTCAGGGAGAAAATGGAAAACCATTGTGGTAGGTTCTGTTAAATTTCAGAAATGGTAGAGGTTAAGGAAGTTGGTTTACTTGGACTGGATGGAGAACATGAGTGTTGCAAAATCACTTAGGAAATAAGCACTTAATGGAGAACCTCTGAAAACTTGACTTGAACTGTTACTATGACTAATAGATTATTTGTAGAAAAAGGTAGATTTTTTTTGATATAATGATGCTTGAAGAAAAATAACATGTACTCAGTATCTATGTGTCTGCTTCCAGGTACTCAGTATCTATGTGTCTGCTTCCAGGCTAAGAATTGTATAACCATTATAATTTAACAAGTACACTGTCAGGAAAGTATTATTATACTACTTAGTAGATGGATAAATGAAGGCTCAGTTCAGTTCAGTTCATTTGCTCAGTCGTGTCCGACTCTGTGACCCCATGAATCGCAGCACATCAGGCCTCCCTGTCCATCACCATCTCCCAGAGTTCACTCAGACTCACGTCCATCGAGTCGGTGATGCCATCCAGCCATCTCATCCTCTGTTGTCCCCTTTTCCTCTTGCCCCCAATCACTCCCAGCATCAGAGTCTTTTCCAATGAGTCAACTCTTCGCATGAGGTGGCCAAAGTACTGGAGTTTCAGCTTTAGCATCATTCCTTCCAAAGAACACCCAGGGCTGATCTCCTTTAGAATGGACTGGTTGGATCTCCTTGCAGTCCAAGGGACTCTCAAGAGTCTTCTCCAGCACCACAGTTCAAAAGCATCAATTCTTTGGTGCTCAGCTTTCTTCACAGTCCAACTCTCACATCCATACATGACCACTGGAAAAACCATAGCCTTGACTAGATGGACCTTTGTTGGCATAGACATGATCAAATCAGAGTGCAAGAAAGTGGTGGATTTGGGAAGCCAATCCAGCTGTAAGCCAAATTCTTCTCATTTTCTATTACTACAATATTATAATATAACCACATATTTGTGTTTCCAAGATGGTTGCCAACCAAGGACATTCTTAAATTTACATTTATGAGAGAGGGAGAGAGAGAGCAAATCTACAAGCACTCCATATACTACACTGAAAAAGAGAAAATCCTGTTTTCTATTTGAGTAAAAAGTTAAATTGAATAAAGAGGGAATCTCTGAATGTTTTTAATCAATGTTCAAAAAAAATTGCTTTAAATTTCCAAAATGCAAATTGGAAAAACCTACCATAAAATTATTTCCAAATGTCAGGAGGGATATTTTAGAAGGGTATAAAGTGATGCTTGATGTTAGTTACAGCTCAGTAACAACATGGTAAACTCTTAGTTTAGCATCTTTGAGCCTCCTTTTGAGACAAAGCGATCACCTCCTACCTTGGCCATCAGAAGCAACTTTGAAGACCAGAAGCAACTTCTAGGACTCGTCTACTTACAAAACTCTAGGCAGAGAATCTGAATCTGAGCCTCTGTTTTCATAACCCACACCTCCTTGGGTCCAGCATTGGTTTTCCCCTCCCAGAAACCCCTCTATGGCATCTCAGATCAACAATCCACCCCAACTTCTGATACAGCTGCTGCTTTAGCAAGCCACAGTGACTATCCCACAACCTATATCTTCAGCATCACTTCCCAAGGCAATAATCTGCACAGACACTCTTAGTAAATCTTTAATTCCTACTGTAACGGCTGCTCTTGGACCCTCTCTGGCTAGCTCTTGAGACCCAGGAGAGTTATGAGGATCCAATCAACTGAGGACATTATGTAAAAACACTTTAAAGGCCATAAGGTGCTGTAGACCTATAAGAAATTATTTGTAGTTTTTTTTTTTTTTTCCCTCTTGAAAAGTTTTAATAGGCCTCATTAGAATTGGGCCAGAAGAACTTGAGTGATGTTGAGACATTGAAGGGAAAACCACGTTTCTCCAAATTTGAAAATTGCCATAGAAGAAAATAATTAGGTATGAATAATTACCTTGGCAAATATTACCATTTTAAGGAGTAAAATTTCATTTTAAAAGTAAAATTTTCATTTTCATTGCAGTATAATCGTTTAGATAAAGGTAAAATGAAGAAAAACTGCATTTGATACAGGAATAATAGTGGGGCTAGAGTTTGATCAAATTAGATAATAAAACAGTAATTCCATTTCTAGGATGCATTTTATTCTTTAATATGCATGTTCCATATGAACACTGAAATCCAGATGAATACTAATTAGTAATTAATATTCATCAACTTGTATAACAGTCCTCAACATAATGGTGATTAGCTTTAGATATTTATAGTATCATGAATTAGTTAGAGAAATGCATCACTTTCATTAGGAGTACATTATGTTCCATAGAGGAATTTGTGTTTTGATATTGAGAAAACACAATGTTTTTAAATGCGGGATTGCAAGGAAACTGACACATCAGTAAAGTTGAATGGATAATGAAATATTTTCCAAAGAGTTAATTTTTAGTCTTTTCATATTCCTTTTTTTTTTCAATCCATGGCAAAAATTAGTCTGTCAACAAGTATTTCTAACCCCAGTTAGTCTTGTGCTAGGCCACAGAAATAGGCACCAACTCTCAAGGTTCTGTCCCTCTTGGCTACTCAAGGACGTAGCCCTAACAGTTGTCCTTTGCTTCTTCTGCATCTTATTTTTCTTTCTATTAATATTCTTATCAACTTCTAAACATGCTGTTATCTTACTGTAAAAGCGTTATATCCCTTCAGAGTATCCTGTTCCTACATGCAGCTTAATACCTATCTCCTCCCTTGATGCCCTTGTCCTGTTGCACTTTGGTCCATCAGCACCATTTGATCCCATCTATCATTGTCTAATTCTTGCCTTTCAGGACACCATTCTCCACTAGTTTTTTTGTTCGCTTTACAGATAGTTCCTTCTTTGTCTTTGTTGCTTAAATCTAATATTCCTGACATCCAAAGTGTAGAATTCCCAGGGCTTGCTCTAAGGCAATTTCTATTTTCTACTTCAGTTGCATATTTTGTGATCTCATCTGCTCTCATGGCCGTAAATTCTACTAATATGCCAACAACTCCCAAATTTATGTCTACAGCACAGATCTCTCCTGTGAATTCTAGGCTAATAAATTTGACTGATGATTCTACATCCCCATTGAGAGGTAAATACCTCAAATATAATATTTCTAAAATTAAATCCCTGATATTCTCCATGAAAACAACTCATTCCACCGTCTCCTCTATCTTAGTAACTGGCCACTCCGTATTTCCATTTACTAGGGCCAGAAACATTAAACTGATCCTTCACATATCTTCTCGCCAGACTTTCAGTCATTGATCAATCCTGTTGACTCTAACTTCAGAATGCACTCAACACTGACCATTTCTCACATCCCTTGTTGCTGCTACCCTAGTCTAAGGTACTCTCATTTGTCACTTGAATTGTAGCCTCCAAACTGTGCTTGTGCCTCTTCAGTCTATTATCAACACAGAAACCTATTAAAATGTAAGTCAAATAATGAACTGCCCTGCTCAAAACCTCCAATATTTCTCTTCTGATTCAGAGTAAAGACCCAAGAACACAGTGCCCATAAAATCGAGAGCTTGTTCATGCTGACATAATGTCTTATTTCCCTCTTACTCTGCACTAGCAATAATGACATCATGGTTATGTCTTGATCAATTAAGTATGATCCCACTTCTCTTTGCACATGTTGTTCTCTCTGCCTGGCATACTTTCCTCCCAGATAACCTTATGACTTGTTCCCTTATGTCTTCAGAAAATGCCAACATTTTAATGAGGATTTTTGTGATATCTATATTAAAAGTATACCCCTTCAGAATTTATTCTTCATATGTGCTGCTCTGTTTTTGTTTATTATAGCTATCACCATCTAACAAATTGTGTAATTTACTCATCAAGTTTGTTTCTTTAGTGTCTTGCTGCACTTTAATGTAGTTTTTGAGAGCAGGGATCTTGTCTGTCTGTTTTGTTGCTACATCACCAGTTCTTGGCATAAACTAAGTGCCTATATATTTATGTGTTCAATATATATAGAACACATAAATGAATGAATGAAACAAGCTTAAAACCTAGTTGTGGAAACAATGTAAATACATAAGAAAGAAAATACAAATGGCAAAAGACTGAATGGAATAAACAGAAACAAAAGGGGGATTTACCAATCTGGAAGACTTAATGAGCATTTACAAGTATGGGCAGGTTGCAGGGCGGGGGTGGGGGTGGGGGGGTGGTTGGGCATTAATTAATAAGCTCTGAGAGCTTGAATTTTCTACTGAACATTCAAGCAAAGACACACATCCCGTCCTCTCTCAGATCACTCCATCCACTTTTTTGCTTCTGCATACAAGCTGTCTACCATGCTTGAGGAGTCATTCCTCCATTTTTTGTCACTGGGGGGAAAAGTTCATCCTCTTGTCCAGGATCAAATATTATCTCCTACTCACATAGATGGTAAGTTCTATGAGGATAGATAATGAATCTGTCTTGTAAACCACTGTTTCCCTAGTACCTAGCACATAATAAGCATACGCATTATATAAATATTTGTTGAATGAACAAATGTATCTTATCTGACCTCCACATTACCAATGCATTGCCATGTTTGATTTCATAGTATATACTGTTCTGTTATTATTTGTATTTGTCTGTATCCACACTAACTTTCAAGCTTCTTGAGAGGTTCTATTTATGCCATGTTTGTGGTTTTCAGCTTCCTTCCCAAAGAGTGTGTCACAACACAGTACCAGCAGTAAGCATTTACATTGCAAAGTATATTCATTAACTATCATTGCTTTAATAAATAACTACAAAATCCTTGAGGCACACAACAATAGCATTTATTTTGCTCATGCTTGTGCAGTTTAGCAGGGATTCAGCTAATCCATCCTGGGCTTGCCTGGGATTTTCTCAAAAGCGGGTTCAGTTTGGAAATGTCCACATGTCTCTCATCTTCCTTGAATCAGTGGGTTGGCTGGGCCATATTCTCATGGTAAGGTCAGAGGGCAAGAAGTGAGCTGAAACATGCAATGCCTGTTTTTGTCTAGGCCTAATTAGAATGTTGCCATCTCGTCCATTTTCCATTGGTCAATGTACATTCCATGTCTCTACCAGGAGTCAAGAGGTTAGGAAATAAACTCTGTCAGTAGTAGGAAGAACTGCAGAGTCATTGATGAAATGCCAGGCCAGTCATTGATGAACTTGGGCCAATAATGCAATCAGTCACACACATTGACTTAAAATGTACAATAATAATACCAGGGCATGAACACTTGGACTCATTCCTCAAAAATTTTAGGTGCCTACCATGGGCCAGGCACTAGTCTAGGTCCTGAGAGTAAAGAGACATAACAGTGTTGTGAAAGAAACAAGGGAGTGGTGATTCATTTTAAAAAAGAATTACGTGGTGCCTTAGTTTGCAGTCATAGTAAATAGGATGGTCTGGAATTGAATCAAGAATCAAAAAAGATTGGTCTTTCTTACAAATAAATTTGATACCACTAATTTTCCTATAATTTTTACAGGATTAGAATGCCACTCAGGGTCCATACTTTAAATGCAGAGACAAGGACAGAGATGATGTAACTTTGTTCTATATTAATATCTTTGGATAAATAGGGTACTTGCTCAGTTTACAAACTATTCCAGCCAGATACTTCATCCTAAAGGTAGAAGACACACAGCTTTTAGCTAAAACAATCTCCTGAAACCTATCTTCTCACTTTCAAAGAACTCTTCTACATATCCTTCCAGGGGCAAGAAAACTTTAGACTCCAAAGGAAGAGTCTTTGAAAAGAGACATTACAAGGCTTTGAAAACACACCTTGAAACTTTATTAGTAAAATGAAGCCTTGCATTTTTTTTTTTTTATTGTTACCTTGCGCATTCTCACATAGCGTTCCCCCAACAGGCTGTTCCTCATAGGAACATATTGATTTAATCAAATCTCACAGCTGTAGCTGGGAAGCACCCTAAATTACAATCAGGCCTTTATATGAAATATGACAGTTTAGAGACTAACTGCTGATACAAGATGGCAGATTCATTAAACTGACTTGCTGATCAATGTACTACCATTTGGAAAATCTAGACTAGGAACTAGATAGCTTTTTCACATTGGTTGTCAGACATTCGTTTAAATATCTTGTTATATGTTATGACAGATGGATAAGAAACAGCTTTAGGTTATCAGAAGATCAAGCCAGCAATTTGAATCTACCAGGAGGGAAAAAATCATCTACCTACAACAAATGCTGCTCTGAGCCTCAGGTTTTTCAAGGAGGGCTCTGTATCCAACCAGAAATAAAATGTGGTTCATGCCCTCTGTAATAACGATGACAGTGGAATACAAACCCTTAATTATAAAGCAGCCACTTCTCCCCTTTTCTCAATTTCCAGTGAATAGAAAGCTCCCTAAATTCAAGTGGGAACATTGTTCTTCCTATAATCTGTGCCAGAAAAGGTATTTATACAGAATTCACAAAAGCAGAGTCTTTATCTAAGAATTTTCAGGCTTCCTGCAGCTTATTGTAGAAAAAGTCATGTCCCTGAGATACCCTGGCCATAAGCCCCAGACCTCGGTTGCTTACTTCCAGATTCTCAGGGAGTTGTCTTAATCAGCAGCAATCCACCCTATTCTAACTAGCCCAATTAGGATTAAGAAAGAAGGGGAAATTTTTTGTGCCTCAAAGAACAGTCATGCAAACTGCAGTCAGTTGGCAAGGCATCTGGATTGCAGCCCATCAACAGGGAGTCACAGTTACAGACCCAAGGATATTTAATTTTAGCTCATTTTCAGTGGGAGGTCTACAGCTATGGCTGTGATTTTTAAAATGCTCTAAGTTGATATAACAGTGATGATCCTCCAAGAGCTTCCCTGCTTGATGAAGTTCTAACATTCTGTGGAAAGATGTGTAGTATTGGAGTCTTATTCAGAATTCTGCTCTTTTTACTCTTTAAAGAAAATAAGAAAGGTCAGTACATGACCAACACTTTTTAAAAGAATTTCTCTTTATGTTTCCCTTCCTAAATACCATTTCAAAATGAGGAAATTAGAATCCCCATGAATATAATGCATGTCAGAAATAATAATAAACAGAATTAATGACATCACTTCCCCAAGTCAGCCTACCTGTGACGTTATTGTCCCATCTGTAGGACAATGCCAGCTCGTTTCTTCTCACCTTCCTATTGCACAGAGAAGAACAAATGGAATAATCTAGGTTAAGGCAAAGTTGCCTCCTTGAAATATGTAATAGGTAAGGCTTTGTAGTGGTCCAGATGCAATAAATAGCAGACCCAGGATTTTCACCCAGAGGATTTGGCTCCAGAGCCTAAGCACTTACTCAACTTTACAGTGATGCCTCACATTTTCAGGAGGCCACTTCTAAAACCAGTGTAATCAACCTGGGAGTTTTTAAATCTAAGCACTGGAAGGCCTGCATCCTGGGAGCCCGTTTGGTCCTGGGCAAACCAGGATAATTGATTGCCCTAACAAACCTCACATACACAAACCTTGCTAGAAGAAAGCAAAAAGACCTCTAAGTATTGAAACAACTGTCAGAAGACACACTCTGTGATGCTCAGGCATTCTAATTGAAAGAGATCTGTCCACATCCTCACCACATACATCTAGGCTCAATTAAGATGCAATTAGAAATCTTTGGATGCAATTAGAAAACTTAGGTTAGATAAATTGATAAGGGTATTGGTTAATTGGCTTCCCAACTAATCAGGAAGGACTGAAAGAGGTGAAACAAAAGAAACCAAGCTATAAGGACAATGTCTGAGTACTTTTCACAACTGTGATATTTAATTGTGCGTTAGCTAGTGCATTTTCTAAGTGATAAAAACAACTTGAACCATTGTCAGTAATAAGATAAATTTATCAGAAGTATTTGTAGCAGGGGCATGGGTGCCATTTGAATGTGCTTCCTTTCATTGTGGTTTCTCTTCATGGCGTCTTTATTCTTTCAGGCTGTTTCTGTCTTCATGGCTGAAAACATAAATCCAAAACAGTTCCTAGGTTTCACACCTTCAGCCATAGGAGGAAGATTATTTTATTTCACAGATTTACAATACCAGAAATACTAGACATTTTACTGGACATTTTCCTAGTTGGTTCATGAAACAATTTCTGACCACTAATCTATGACCAAAATTGGGGTCACGTAAGAACATGGCAGCCTTGTAAGAATCTCGATGGTGGGAGGAGGCTCTTTGTAAAGGGAGGTGATCTTACTGATGTACACCAGAGTCCTCTGCTTGGCTGCAGAGCATACTCCAAAGTCCTATTTCAACCAATTCTCAACATGCCTTCTCTCTTGTTGTTCTTCCTGTACATAGATTATCAAAGTGTCACCATTAATATGTTTAAAATTTTTCATGTATAAGCACAAAATTACCTCCTTCCCTATCTAAAAAAATTAAGTTTTAATCCAGCTAACTATGATTTTTACAGAATTTTTTTATTTACAAAAATATACTAAGCTCAACAAATAAGAGGATGGGAGTAGGATATTATGGGCTTTCTCATCTCTAAATTCTGATTTTCTTCTGTGTGATGATAGCATGAAGTCATGGACTCTGCAATTTAGCCTGCATCATGCCCTGATCACACCTCCAATAGTGCTTTAATCAGTACTAATTAATAAATTAACCAAGTAGATGTACCAAATATGCAATAACAGAGAAGACATTGAAACAAACACCCACTCCAAAAGTGAGAAGGGAAGTTAAAATAAGATCAATATATCTTGGCCCATTAGAATATAAACTCTATAAGGGCAGTGATTTTTCTTTGTTTTATTGACAAATTTATTCCTAGTACTCAACAAATTATATATATATATATATATATATATATATATATATATATATGTAAAATGTTGAATAGATGGGCATCCTTTTCTTGTTTTATTCCCTGCAAATAGAGTGTCTTTGGACAACTGGTATGACTACCTCAGATATTGTTATTGTTCTGTGTATTGCCTGGATAGGAAACAGGGACATACTGAGTTCACTATGAAACAAGTGGTGGAATGGCTTTCAGACTGATGTAAACTGAACAACCTTTATTTAAAACTTAAATATCAGATGCTCAGCATTGCTCATTATTAGAGAATGCAGATCAAAACTACAGTGAGATATCAGCTCATACAGGTCAGAGTGGCCATTATCAAAAAGTCTACAAACAATAAATGTTGGAGAGGGTGTGGAGAAAACGGAAACCTCTTATGCTGTTGGTGGGAATGTAAATGGATACAGCTACTAAAGGAAGACAGTATGGGGATCCCTTAAAAAACTAGGAATAGAACCACCATATGACCCTACAATGCCACTACTAGGCATATACCCTGAGGAAACCTAAGTTGAAAGACACACATTCATTGCAGCACTATTTACAATAGCTGGAAAATGGAAGCAACCTAGATTTCCATCAACAGATGAATGGATAAAAGTTGTGGTACATATACATAATGGGATATTACTCAGCCATAAAAAGGAACACATGTTAGTCAGTTCTTATGAGGTGGATAAACCTAGAGCCTATTATATAAAGTAAGTCAGAAAGAGAAGAACAAATATTGTACACTAATGCATATATATGGAATCTAGATAGGTGGTACTGATGAAATTATGTATAGGGCAGATATAGAGGACAGACTAATAGACACGGAGTGCGGGGAGGAAAGAAAGGGTGGGATCTATGGAGAGAGTTACATTAGCATATGTAAAATAGATAGCCAATGGGAATTTGCTGTATGACTCAGGGAACTCAACCTGGGGCTTCTTAACAACCTAAAAGGGTGGGAGGGAGGTTCAAAAGGAAGGGGACATATGCATACCTACAGCTAATTCATGTTGATGTTTGGCAGAAACCAACATAATTCTGTAAAGCAATTATCCTTCAATTAAAAAATAAATAAATTTAAAAAATAAAACAAATATCCACACACAATTAGTCTTCCTCTATATGTGTCTTTATTTCCTAGTTGAAGTCTTCAGTTCCTGAAAGTATTTCCATGACCTGAAGTATCAGGAGGGCTTCCCTCTTGGCTCGGTGGTAAAGAATCCACCTTCAATGCAGGAGCCACGAGTTCAACCCCTGGGTTGGGAAGATCCACTGAAGAAGGAAATTACAACCCATTCCAATATTCTTGCCTGGGAAATAGGCAGGCTACAGTCCATGGGGTGGCAAAAGAGTCAGACAATACTGAACAACAGCAACAGCACAACAAAGTATCAGACAACTAACTCTCTCAGTTACAAAGTTCATGTGACAAGGCTTCCTTCTACACTTCTTTTAGCTCTAGGTAGATTATAGAAAATGTTAGCTCTGACATTGAGGTATTTTGGCAGGATTTAGAGAATCTGATGAGGAGTACATATTTCCAATAATGTTGATTAAGTGTCATGATATGTTTCTTATTAGGTATGTCAATGGGTGTGAATGTCTTGGGAACATCACATCATTTTTTTTACATCTCCAAAAATAGAGATAAAGCTATGAATGTTATGTGTGGCTATATAAGACTGTATGAATTAGCTTGTATGTTCTGTACCACTTTGTTCTGAGAAGTCATGACTTTACCCCTCTCAGTCCGTGTGGCTGGCTCCTCCTTTTGGCATCAATGCAGGGCAGGTGGCCCAAGCCCATTCCTTCAGAGCAGCTCATAACCTGACCACAGTTATCGAGTCAAGAATATACCTGTGACTCCAGTTGAGCCAATGAGAGTTATACCTGGATAATATTTTTAGACTTATGAGAAAATAAGACTATTTTTTCTCTGAAAATATTAGTAATAGTAGTGTTTCCAGGGATCAAATTTGCCAACAAAAAGAAAAGCATTGCTGAGAATGAAGACTACCCAGGGATGAAGTCAGAGATTTGGTGATATACTTTGTACCTTTGAACATTGACATATTTTAAGTCAAATCTACCCCTAGAACTTTCACTTGTATAAACCTCTAAATTTCCTTTTGACTCAAACTAGACATAGCTGGGTGGAGAAGGCAATGGCACCCCACTCCAGTACTCTTGCCTGGAAACTCCCATGGACGGAGGAGCCTGGTAGGCTGCAGTCCATGGGGTTGCTAAGAGTCAGACACGACTGAGGGACTTCACTTTCACTTTTCACTTTCATGCACTGGAGAAGGAAATGGAAACACACTCCAGTGTTCTTGCCTGGAGAATCCCAGGGACGGGGGAGCCTGGTGGGCTGCCGTCTATGGGGTTGCACAGAGTCGGACACGACTGAAGTGACTTAGCAGCAGCAGCAGCAGCAGACATAGCTTGGTAGAATCTATATTTCTTCAACCAAATTGGTTGAAAAGAGTTTCTCATTTAGCAATATGAGATAAAAATAGGTAATGTAATAATTATAAAGCTCTTTGACTACTTCATGAAAGGGAGTTATATTGAATTAATGCTCGTTATATTGAATTAATTAGTTATATTGAATTAATGAGAACTTTGAAATATAAATATCTGTAGACTACAAATATTATATAATTAGAAATCCTAACAACAAACTGTAACGATAGAATGAGTTACACCAAGAACTATAGTTCTTAGAAACAGATTCAATTTAGAATAATGGCTTCAAAATCTCTAGAAATGTTAGCAGTAATATCAATGTGCAGAATAGTGAGTTTCCTAAAATCATATATCATATTTAAACTTATGTAAATATTCTTAAAATTCCATTTGTTATGATTTCAGAAATAGTATATAAAATTTCTTAATGACCACAAATTATATCATATAAAGCACAGTTTCCTTTATAAGTGAAATTTCTTATTTCTAAAGTGTAAAAATAGAATATGAAGCCTTAGCAATAGTTCCAACCTAGCATTAAAGTAGCTCTTTCTCATCTAAAGATTTAGAATTGTGACTTTCTCTCAAGTTTAGGCTAAATGTGAAGCCCTTTGATTAATGAAGGACAATTAAGAGTATGTATCTTTTGTGAATATTAGCAATTTCCTTGTGAAACTTTGTATGCAGGATCATAGTTATTTACTAAGGCTAAGAAATTAGTTGAGTAGTTTAAACCGAGGCCTAATAGAATGCAGCGTAAGTATACAGTCTGCAGTATAATAGTTTTCACTAGGCAAACCTAATGACTTTAAAAGCTTTTATTTATGAAATAGATATTTATAGACAACAGAAGCTTTGGAGGATTCATTGACTGTCAACTTCTTCTCATCTTTTTAGAGCTATGCCTAATACACATCTTGGGATGGTTACCAAAACCTGTAGTAATAGAATTGCCAATACCATGGCAAGAGAGAGAATAAATTAATGGTAAACAAGATAAATTTGTTCTATGGCCTCTCTAGAGCTAATGGCCATAGGGAAATATTAAAGAAATCCTTCTTGTTAGAAAGAAAATTAAGCATACAAGTAGATAATAAAAATGACAGGGATATATTTAGCATAGGAATAATATGTTTGCTCGTGAAGAGCACTAATTTCAGTATTCCTCAAGCGTGGCTTGTGAAATGAGATTTACACAAGATTTGGCAGTGCATAAATTACTCTGAAGGCATAAGGTATGCATTTTTGGAGATGTATTAACTGTTTGAGGACAACCACACATATTTAATAAAGTGCTGTGGTGCTGCACTGAATTCTGTGCTAGTGGCAAAAAGTGTTCTGTTTATTATTTTACAGACACCTCTTGTAAGTATCTCTGAAACAGCATTTTGCCAGGCACTGAACAAAATGCAGACATGAGTGAAAAGAAGAACCATGCTATAGACCAAATTCTGGCTTGGGAGTTGAGATAGGAGACATGGGCTATAGCTTTGCTTCTCCTACCAACCAAATATGTGTCTCCAAATTGGCCATATTCTAAAGCATCTGGGAACAGTTTTTGTTTGTTGTAATCAACAGTTATGCTTGGTTAAACCTCTTTTTAAGGTCATTCCTGAGTTTAAAATTCTAAACTTATTATATTTCATCTTCCCTGGGAGACAAAAAAAAACTGCTTGACAAAAAATAGACTCGTGCATTTAATGACGACTGCAAATATTTAGAATGGCATCCATTTAATTACAAGTACTGAATTCATTATTTTAGAAGACACTGTACAACGAATCCTAAAAGTTCTTTGACTTCTTTGCCCAGCCCACCCAGTGGGTATGGGATTTGATTTTATCGTGATTTCGCCCCTCCTCCTGTCTTGTTGTGGCTTCTCCTTTGTCTTTGGAAGTGGGATATCTATTTTTGATCCCAGCATCATCCTGTCAATGGTTGTTCAATAGTTAATTGCTATTTTGGTGCTCTAACAGGAGGAGGTGAGCACATGTCCCTCTACTCTACCATCTTGATTTGATCTCTGGTAAACATTTTAATTTTTAATGGGGCAATTTTAATATAGAATGCTTCAGAATACTTGGAGTTTTATTTCTGAAAAGTTACCTATACATAGGTAAATTTTAAAAGTCCAAGAACAGGATTGAAGATGCAAGATTGGTTATTTTGATGATGGTCAAGAAAAAGGTACAGACACCTATGTGTGAGTCTCCTCTCAGGATATTACTAAATTGTATTTCTTTGTGTTCCTTCATAGCTCAATTGGTAAAGAATCCATCTGCAATGCAGGAGACCTAAGTTTGATTCCTGGGTTGGGAAGATCCATTGGTGAAGGGATAGGCTACCCATTCCAGTATTCTTGAGTTTTCCTGGTAGCTCAGCGGGTTAAGAATCCTCCTGCAATGCAGGAGACCTGGGTTTGATCCCTGGGTTGGGATGATCCCTTGGAGAAGGAAAAGGCTATCCACTCCAGTATTCTGGCCTCGAGAATTCCAAGGACTATAGTCCGTGGGGTTGCAAAGAGTTGGACATGACTGAGCGACTTTCACTTCACTTTTGATCCTTGCTGATCAAAGGAGAAGCATGAAAAAGAGAAACGAAACAGAAGGCTGAAAACAAGTTATACTCTTACCATTTTGCTGAGATTGTATTCTTTCTCTTCAAAACCCACGTATCTTAGTTTTCTTCACGCTAAAAATTTCTTATTACCTCCATTTTAGTAATAATTATGATAAATATATGGTTGCCTAAAAGGATGTATAAATTTAAAACACTTGTTAAAAATTAGTTGTAAATGGAGCTTTTTTTCCTCAAGGATCAGGGCTTTGGAAAGACCTCATGACCATGACTAGGGCCTTGGTCAGGATAGAATTGTTTTGAAATACAAGGAAGAAACATTTCACCTTACCTGCATTTTTCTTAGAGATTTTAATTCAAATCACATTGTAGGATCAACTCAGATCTGATTTATTTGTGTTACTAAAGTGAGTTCACAGAATTATCAATTTAACTTAGATATGTTTTTCATTCATCTATCATCAATTCAACATCAATAGTACTAATTACTGAACTGGTTATCTATTGCCTTATGTACACTACATTACACAGAACTTGGTGGCATATAGGAAGAGATATTAATTGGCTCATGTGTTTGCAAGGGTTAGCTAAAGTGAATGGCAATGCACTCCAATATTCTTGCCTAGAGATCCCATGGACAGAGGAGCCTGATGGGCTGCTCTCCATAGAGTCACACAGAGTCGGACACATTTGAAGCGACTTAGCATGCATAAATGCCTTGGAGAAAGAAATGGCAGCTCACTCCAGTGTTCTTGCCTGGAGAATCCCAGGGACAGAGGAGCCTGGTGTGCTGCCGTCCATGGGGTTGCACAGGGTCGGACACGACTGAAGCGACTTAGCAACAGAAGCAGCAGCTAAAGTAACCCAGGCTCACCTGTGTATCTGCATCAGCTGAAGATCATCTAGGCAGTGCTGCTGTTACTGTCAAGCTCGTAGACTTACGTAGGACTGTCTAGTTGTTGATCTAGGATAGCTTTAACTGGGATGATTTCAGTGAGCCAGCACTGCTCCATGTACCTTTTATATTCTAGCAGTCTTGCCCTGGCATGTTCTTAAACAAGGGCAATGGTGTAACAGTAGGCAAGCCCAACTCGAAGAGTATCTTTAAAACCTCACTTTGGTCACAGTTGCTGATTTCCTACTAACCAAAGCAAACCAATGACTGAGTAAAGAGTCAGAGCAGGACACCATAAAGTTATGTGGCAAAGAATATTGATATAGAGAGGGGTGAAGAATTAGGGCCATTTTGCAATGATTACAGCATAGTGTTCTATTCAATCTACTTTGTAGGACTGAAGAATGATATAGTTCATGCTGTCCTAGGGTTCATGGATCCAGTAATATGTAATTAATATTCCCCAAGGAAGAAGAATTTATTGACCTTTTTAGTGCTGTCAGAAGTGAATGTTACCTATGCTCTTCTCCCTGTCCATCCATGCAGGAATTTGGAGCCGGGTGCATTTCATCTGGCTCTTCTTTTGTGTGACTTGAAGTAGTAGCTGACAATATTTAATGACAAGTATAGAATAATGTTCTCTTGTACTCAGGAATGTTCTAAGGAGATAAAAGTGAAAATGAAATGACAAAGGAAATGAGCCAGAAAATAAGACCCAAGACTCAATTAAAATTCAGTGCCCAAGCCAAATAAGTGAAACTCTCTTAGATAGATTGTATAAATTCAACATATTATAGATTTAAAAAGAAAACAATTTCAAGGTTTCTTATCACCATGTACAGCTGCTAGACCTCCAAATGGAATTTCCTAATGAGTGTGGAAACAAAATCTGTTTCTTTCTTTCCCAGCTACTCTGCATTCACCTGGCTTCTGTCCAACACTGACCAGCTGCCTCTCTCAATTCTGCAGCCACCTGGTTCTGTTGCTGACATTTGAGTTTGGAAGGAGAACATACTTCTAATTATTCCAGATATTATACCTTATTTACACTGTACCTGGCTTCTGGATTGACACTAATAGAAAATGTCAAAATCTCCCTGGTCTTTCTATAAGACAAAATGCAGTGCTTGGCAGGACTCATTGGGGAGACTGTGGCAGCCCTCTCTTCCTTCTTTTGTGTTTGTCAGTAATGTGGGGATTGAGAAACTGAAATCAACATTACCAAAACTTTTGCTGTGAGGGTTCTTGATGTGATAAAGTTTACCCAATTAGGCTGGAACAGGGGAGGAGACAAAAGAGCCATAGTTTTGCACTGCTGACTGTTTTAAAGTTTGGTCAGGACGGGGGAGCCTGGTGGGCTGCCGTCTATGGGGTCGCACAGAGTTGGACATGACTGACGTGACTTAGCAGCAGCAGCAGGAAGGTTCTAGGATTGTCTGCAGCTATTTTAGCTGAAGAGCAATTATAGAAGACATTGTGAACAGTCATCAGGTGTTGCAAATTTCATCAGCTGTTGGAAATGTAGATTTAGTTTCTCAATCTCCATATTATTGACAAACACAGAAGAAAGAAGGGAGAATGGCCGCCAGAAGTCTCCACGGTAAGACTCTCCAAACCTGTCCCTGTGTCTTGTTAGGTCTGTGACCTGAGAGGCAGGGCGTGCTGAATAGTGACTTCTGGATTTCTGGATGCATGCTAAGGCTGTGAATGTGTGGAAAACATTCCGCAATTCCTGGTGGTGAGTTTCCACTTTCTCATTTCTTTATTACAGTAAGGATAGCAACTCTCTTGCTGGGCTACGTTTGTAGTGTTGTTTGGGCCTCTTTCCTAAAAGAATAGTTTCTAGCCTTCCAGTGATTTTGCAAGCATCTAATTCCCTTTATTAATTGCCACTCTGCTTAAAATACCTAGGTTTCTTTCTGTTTCCTGCAACCAATCATGACTGAAACCAAATCATGAATTACTTATGTACTTGGTTGGCCACCAAAAGTAAGATGTAAAATACAGATTCACACCAAAAATTTTTTAATGAAGAAAATAACTATAAAACTTAAGAAATATATAGAGAGTCATGCTATTGTTTAATTTTTTATTGTTTTTCCATTTGTTTACTATGCTTCAAAATTATAAAATATTTTAAGATCATAGAAAAAATATGAAATATAAGGTAACAGGTCTTTAAGTATCCACTGCAAGACTGATCAAACATTGATATTTGAACATATTTGCTTTAAATCTTATTTTTTGACTTAAATATTATAGATGTATCTAAATCTCTCCCTAATCCCACTTTTTATATATCTTCAGAGGTAACCAGTCTTGTAAAATACATATATATTCCATGCATAATGTTGTGCTTTCTCTGTACATATGTATGCATTCATACCAGTATGTATATCCTTTTATATTCTTATACTTTATACAAATCATTTCATATTGTATGAACCATGTTTCCCAGGTTACTCTTTCAGGCAGTATTACATTCCTGATATTTTTCTATTTTTTAACCTATAGATCCAGCTACTTTATTTTAACTAATACGTGATTTTCTATTGGCTGATTATACCATTTACCTCCTGAGGTTGTTTTCAAGGATTGATTTTCTAATAATGTTTCAAAATCAATATGCTAATAATTGAATTTTTAATTTCCCCTGACCTTTTACAATGGCTCCTGTAATTGATCTCTTTGTTTTTGCCAATGGCATTTACACCCCCAAATCCTTCCAGCTTTTGGAATCATCTCGCCATGTTATTTTCATTATTGATCAATTCACTGAACACTGGTTCCTTGATAGTCTTTGTCTGTGATAAAATCTTTGAAGAGACTTCCTAAAGTCTCTTCTCCATCTCTCACTCCAGCAACAGCCTCTTCCTTCCTTTCGGAACATTTATCACAATGTATAATCAGTATTTATTTATATTCTTGTTTATTTTTTGTCTATCTTCTCCAATTGACTATAAGCTCTATAAAATTGGGAACCATGTGTTTATGTTTAATACTATTATGAGTATGGTAGGAGCTCAGTAAATAACCGATAAATGAATGAAAGCATGCCGTGTGTAGCCCATTGTATTCTAAATTCAACCAGTCATGTTCTGAAGATATTTTTTTCTCCAAAATATCAATAATATAAATCTAAGAAGAGGACATTTAGAAAGAAGAGAAATATAAAAGTAAAGCAATGCTTTAGAGTAGTACATTGCTGGGCTAGGTGTTCACAGTGGTAACCATTAGAAAGGGTAAGTATTTTATTCATGTAAAATGTTCCATTTGTTTTTACCTTAGGATGAATAACCCAAAAGAAAATCACTTGTCAAATATGTGACCTATTAATTGTATGGAAGAGTACAAAAATAATACAGGCACCTATGTACTCACCATTAGGATTAAACAGATGTTAACATTTTCGCATATGTGCATCAAACCTGTCTTTTAAAATAGGGAAAAAAACTGGTACAGTTTCAGCTAAGTTCCCCCTCTTCTGTCTCCTTTCCTCCCCACAAATAATCAGTGATATGTGTGTCTTTTCTGTGCAAGTCATCTTGTACATAAGAGCAGTGTAACAATTATAGGTGCACCCTGGATCCCCTATTTAAGAAAAAACACAATTACAGAAAAGTTAGATGTAAAAGTAATTATTTGTTTAGAATAAGAAATTATAGCACACTTAAAATGTAAAAAAAAGATGTCACAAGCATTGCAAAATCTGCAAAATTAACATATTTTTAAATATATTGCCTGACCTACCACTATAATATTGCATTTTTCCCTATGCTTGAGACCGTGGGTCCTTGATTACTTCTTCCCATGATGATATTTTAAAGTGTTAATTTTCTTTTTATAATTGCTCTATAGAAACTATTTTCCTTGTAGCATTATGAACTAAATTTATTTTTTATTATAGATAGTTGGAGTGTAATAATTTAATACTTCACACATGTGCTTTCTTATTATTGTGTCGATACAGATTTATGTCCAACACATACAGGAATTCAAGAGAAAGAAACTCTTGCTAGTGGAGGTCATTAGCAGCTGCTGACGGAGGAACTGACCCATCTCAAAAAGGTAATACATGCCTATCTTTCTTCTCAACTCATTAAAAGAAACAAATGTAAATAATACAATAGCCAAGTGTATATATCATTAGTAATTTCTCTTGTATTTGATAACTTTCAATAGCCTGAAACTAAAGCATTTATGTTTAACTGTAAATTAATATTCAGAATAAAAAAAAAAAAAAAACCTCCCTAAAAAGAGGCCTATGCAAGTGAAAGTTGCCAAAACCTAAGTTTCATTCGTTAAGTCTACCTTTATTTGTGTGTATTTATACTTGACATATGCTGTTTCCAGGGTAGCAAATTAGAGTGAAATTCTGGGTTATAGGATGCATCTATCTTAAGCAAAAAGCTAACCAAAATGGTTCTAACATTTTCTGTTCTTCTAATGAGTCCCTGTTACATTTTCATCAATACCTGGTATTCCCTCACTTAGTAATTTTGACAGCTGGATGTGCGAAGTATTACTGTCGTTTTCACTTGCCTTTAATTTCTCTTCAGTCAAGTTGGACATTTAATGTATTTATACTTATTGCCCATCTTGATTTCTTAAAATGTAAATTGCCCATTGTATCCTCAAATTATTTTTATTCAATTAGCTTTATTTTTATTGATTGATTTTGAAAATATTCATTATTATCTTCCAGTTGCTAATTCCTTACCTATTAAATGGGTTACAGTGCAGTCTGACATAATATTACTTTATTTCTGATCTCTTTTGTCATACAAAGGTTTTCAATTTAATGCAGCAAGGTTTATCTTTTATAAATTTTGCTTTGTGTTTCATAAATATGCAAATCTTCTCTCTCCTTCCACAAAGATGTATTTTCATGTTTTCTTCTCTAAAAGTTTGAGTTTTATTTCTTATATTGAGTTCTTTGATGCTTTTGGAATTCATTGGGGGTATTACATGAAGTATTATATTTTTACTTGATATAGTTAGAGCTCCATTTTGTTAATATGCCTTCCTTTTACCACTGGTTTATAAAATCAGTTAATTCATTTCATCAGAATTGAAATCCAGACTCCATCCTCACTAGCTATATGATCTTAAATAAGTTACTTAAACTTGGGCATTCCTCAGTTTACAAATATTGTGCCAGATACAGATATTGTGAAAATCAAATGAGTTAATAGTTATAAAAATTTTAGATAGCTTGACATATATTAAACACTCATTCATAGCACCTCAATAAATTGTACCCTTCTTCCTTTCCCTGCTGAAATTCAGTATAATTTGATAAAGGAGTAAATAAGGAGGCCACATATTTATTATTAAAGATAAAATTAAAGAGCAGTTTATAGAACCAAACTTGGAGGCTTACTTGTAATCTCAGAGTTAGGCAGACTTTCACTTAGTTATAGGCAAGACTGGATTAGGGCAGGTTTCACATGCGGAAGGCTTGTGTAGGTAAGAATTATCATATTTTGCTAAGATACTCTTTGGAAATTTTGCACATATGTTCATTTCCTGTACTGTTATCAACTATTAGTATTTTATACTGTTCTTTTTTTCCCCCCTGGGAACAGTTTGTATCATCTGTTTACTAGATGTTGGATAACTTTTTTTTTTTTTTACAAAACCGCCTAGATGTACCCACTCACCTACTATGGATTTACTGTGTATGTGTGAATTCTATTCTATTTCTTTTTCTCTTCCATTATAGTTGTTCTACTTCTTGAGTGAATTTTGATAAATTATAATTTTCCAGAAATTTTTCATTTTATTGCAATAAAATCATGAGTCTCATGCTATTTTTAGATCTTTAGTATATAAGCAACTTCATTTACTTTCTTTAGCCCTAGTAGCGTAGGAACATATGTATATGTGCATTTGTGTATTTTATGTGTGTTTGTGTGACTGCCTCTTGAATTTTTTATAGACAATCTCACTAGAATTTTCCTTAGTTTATTAATCTTCTAAAAGCATTAACTTCTGGATTTTGTTGATATTTTTCCTTTTGCCTTTTTTTATATTTTAACTGATATTTATATTGTGCATTTACTTTCTTACATTCTACTTTTCTGATTTCTTTTGTTGAATGCTTATTTCTCATTTATCAGTATGTCTTCTTTGCTACAATAAGAATTTAAAGATAAGTAGATAAATATTTCCTTCTTGTATGGTTTTGGCTCTATCTCATCCAATTTAATGTAATTTAATTTATGTTACATTTTCTGTTTACCCTAAGATTTAGTTAAAAGAATGTTAAATTGTAAGTTGAGATTTTTAGTTATCTTTTTGTAGTTTTATTTTGTATGGTTGTAGAAAATTTGGTACTTTTTCTGTAATTTTCAAGATTTTTTTCTGTATTGTAGTTGATACTCATTTTGGAGAAACTTCTGTGATTAGTTGAAATAAAAATGCATTTCCTGTCTGAGTTTTAAATATCCAAATATATACTTTAAACATTTCAATTATATTGTTAAAATTCTTGCATTCCTTCATTAAGCAAATGTTGAGTGAGTCCTATGTGCCAGTCATATTTTTTTCTAAGCACTGAGAATATAGCAGTTAAAATATAAGCAAACCCTTTTTATGGAGCTTATATTCTATCATGGAAAAAGAAAGGTATACAAATGAATAAGTAAATATATATGATATGTAAGATGGTAATAAAGGTCATGGAGAAAAATAAAGAAGAAAGTATTGGGGGTTGTGTGTCTGCGTGTGTGCTCAGCCATGTGTGACTCTTTACGACCCCATGGACCATAGCCTGCCAGAGTCCTCTGTCTATGGAGATTTTCCAGGCAAAAATACTTGAGTGGATAGCCATTCCTTTCTCCAGGGGATCTTCCCAACCCAGGGATTGAACCTGCATCTCTTGTATCTCCTACATTGGCAGGAGGATTCTTTACCACTGTACCACCTGAGTTATTGGTTATTTTTTATGGGATGGCTTTCTCTTCAGGTAGGAGAACAAGTACATGGCCTTGGGGAGGGGGTTCTTTGGCCAGAGAGAAGTGAGCAGAGATGAGAGTGGTCAAAGATGAGGTTAGAGAGTTAGTGGGTAGCCGGATAAAATACAGATATCAAATTGATGAGCAGGAACTAGCAATAAGACTCAGATGAAGTAGATAACTAGGTAAATAAGAAGGAAAAGACTATTAACCTGCCAAACAAGAAGAGTTGGAGCAAGAGCAAGGATTTCCTATGTTCTTTATCTGGTTCTTCTACTAATAATCTGGATAAACTTGGAACATTTAACCTTTTTGATTTTGAAACTTCTTAGCCATGGGTCCTGCCAACTCTACGTTTCTATAGCAATTAAGGATTCATTATTGTAAGTGTGGGCTAGATCATTAATCCACTGCAGAGGGATTGATTCATGAACAACCTTTAAGTTTCTATACTGTCCTAAGAACTAAAGGGAGACAGTGGCCTGTCCAGTGGCATTACCAAGCAGATGGGTGCTTTCAGTTTCATCTGCATTTGGGTGAACAACGCTTATATGGTTGCTTGTGGTGCTGTTTGTTTTTCTTTTCTTTTTTTAAAAAGATCTTTCAGAATAGTAGATTCTTGGAGTTTTCTCAGAGTTTTGAGACTGTCAGTCTATTTTCATTACTGAATTCACAATAGTACACATCTGTAATGCAATCAAAAGGTCTCAGTCCAAGGTGTGCTCAGTCGCTTAGTCCTGTCTCTTCGCAACCCCATGAACTGTAGCCTGTCAGGCTCCTCTGTCCTGGGATTTTCCAGGCAAGAACACTTGAGTGGGTTGCCTTTTCCTTCTCGAGGGAATCTTCTGACCTAGGGATCAAACCAGCGTCTCCTACATTGGCGGGTAGATTCTTTACCATTGAACCACCCAGGAAGCCCAATGCATGATATTAACTCTGCAAAAGGTTAAGTAGGAGGATTTTAGGTCCATTCTTGGAGATCGGTTAATTTGGTTACCTAATTTGCCTGTGTAGAAAATGACTATGAAGGAAAGTTGCATTTTTATTGTCATTTCAATTCAGAGTTCACAGGATTTGGTTTCATTTTAGGTTTGTGATTAAATCTGTACTTTCATACTTGTGCTAACAAGAACTAAAGGAAAACAGTAACTTGCCTCACACTAGCCTGCTACTGCTGTTAACTCGCTTCAGTCGTGTCCAACTCTGTGCGACCCCAGAGACAGCAGCCCACCAGGCTCCACCGTCCCTGGGATTCTCCAGGCAAGAACACTGGAGTGGGTTGCCATTGCCTTCTCCAATGCATGAAAGTGAAAAGTGAAAGTGAAGTGGCTCAGTCATGTCCGACTCCTAGCGACCCCATGGACTGCAGCCCACCAGGCTCCTCCATCCATGGGATTTTCCAGGCAAGAGTACTGGAGTGGGGCGCCATTGCCTTCTCCGCTCACACTACCCTACCTCTCTTCTAATTTCTGTTCTCAGAAGCAAAAAGTGTTTACTTTCAGCTTTATCTGATCTTTACCTCTGAATAACTTATATATATATATATATATATATACACACTGATATTATTTACTTTCAATTTTTTTTAATGTTTAATTTTATTTTATTTTTAAACTTTACAATATTGTATTGGTTTTGCCATATATCGAAATGAATCTGCCACAGGTATACATGTGTTCCTCATCCTGAACCCTCTTCCCTCCTCCCTCCCCATACCATCCCTCTGGGTTGTCCCAGTGCACCAGCCCCAAGCATCCAGTATCGTGCATTGAACCTGGACTGGCAACTCACTTCATACATGATATTATACATGTTTCAATGCCATTCTCCCAAATCTTCCCACCCTCTCCCTCTCCTGCAGAGTCCATAAGACTGATCTATACATCAGTGTCTCTTTTGCTGTCTCATACACAGGGTTATTGTTACCATCTTTCTAAATTCCATATATATGTGTTAGTATACACTTTCAATTTTTGACACTCTACATTCATAATTCTAATGCCCAATGAAAATTATAATTTAAACAATATTATGAGATGTACCTAAAACAGCACTAAGAAGAAAATTTATAGAACTAAATGATCATATATTTTTTTTGTGTGTGTGTAATAAAGTTTTATTAAAGTATAAAGGAGATAGAGAAAGCTTCTGACATAGGCATCAGAAGGGGGCAGGAAGAGTACCCGCTTGCTAGCGTTGACAATGAAGTTATATACTCTCCAATGAATCCAAAGAATGTCTGGAGGTTGTAAAGACCTCATCAGACCTACTCCCATAGTTTACATTATCCAAAGACTGTCCTTAGGCAGGATACATTATTGTTATATAATCCTAAGGAATGTGGAGAAAGAAAAAAGTTTGTCCTTTCTTCCTCCTATGATCATATTAAAAAGGAAAAAGACTTAAAAATCAATGATTTAAATATTCACTTTATGAAGTTAGGAAAAGAGCAAATGAAAGATAAAATAACATCCGACTTCCTGCTGTTAAAGGTAAAGATTTAGCTCCTTTACAACCCCCTTTGCATTTCTCCCACACCCCCTTCATACAATCTACCTCCTCTATGCTTGCAATATAGTTAGAGGTTTCCCCTGCTATCCAAAAGTAGAACATTCCTATGAAATTTGTCATAAGCCAAAATGGCATAAAGAAGCAATCACCCTAGGCCACTTCCTGCTAATATAACAAAATAATTTGAGATAAAGTTCAGAGGCTCACAGAAACAGTTCAAGCTATGGTGGCTTAATACAGAGATGCTGAGAGTAGGCCTTAGGGTGGGCACTTGGTGGTACCACCGTCACTACTCATGGTACATGCCACCTCTATACTGGTTCACTGCAAAACAAATGCTATTTCCCTTTTGGTCATTTTTTGGTAAAAGCAAAAATCCTCTGATTTCTATGGGTTAGCAAAAACAGGTACTAATGTAGGTCTTTTGTAAAAGCAAAGTGGCCATAAAGCAAACTTTGGTAAAGAGGGGGATGTGTGCATAACCTTTAGATAACATTTCCATATGTTACATTTTCATGACTATGGTAGTATTATTCATATTTCCTTTCCTGTGCAACTTTTTTTTCCTTGCAGGAAATAATTGCCTGTATTTCTATTGTTTTTGTTTCTTAATTTTCTGTATAACTGTCATTAGTGTGAATGTAAATTTTTCTCTCTGTACATGCATACATATAAAGTAACAAATCTCTTTTTCTTCCCCTTGGAGCCATGACTGTTGCTAAAACAGCTGTCCTCCCATGTAGGTCTGGACTGGTTGCTCTCTACACTGGCTACTCAGACTTATCTTAGGATTTTCTTATGCCATCACCTTAGGAATTGCTTTGTTGTCTCCTGTGTGCTAAGTCGCTTCAGTTGTGTCCAACTCTGTGCGACCCCATAGGTGACAGCCCACCAGGTTCTGCTGTCCCTGGGATTCTCCAAGCAAGAACACTGGAGTGGGTCGCCATTTCCTTCTCCAGTGCATGAAAGTGAAAAGGGAAAGTGAAGTGGCTCAGTCATGTCCGACTCCTAGCAACCCCATGGACTGCAGCCCACCAGGCCCCTCCGTCCATGGGATTTTCCAGGCAAGAGTACTGGAGTGGGGTGCCATTGCCTTCTCCCTGTCTCCTGTGTATTAAATCCCATTTTTCCTTTTTTCTTATTTGCCACCCTTTGTTAGGGAGAGCATTTTTTCTACAATTTTCCTAAGAAAATATACATGCAACGTGATTCTTTTGAGAATCACGTCATACCTGATAGTTTAACTGGATGAAGAAATTTAACATAAAATCACAAATTCTATTTTAATAGACTTTGTTTTTGGAATGGTTTTAAGTTTCCAGGAAATTTGAAAAGATAGTAATGAGGGTTCCTCACTGGGCTCCCTCACCCAGTTTCCCCCATTAGTAACATCTTACATCAATTAATATGGTACTTATTTTACACAAATAATGAACCCAAAATAATATACTATTATATATATGTTATTTTATCTAAAGTCCACAGTGTATTCAGATTTCTTTGATTTTTGCCTAGTCCTTTTTTTTTTTTTTGTTCCAGGATCTCATCCAAGATTGCAACTTATATTTACTTGTCACATCTCTCTATGTTCCTCCTAGCTGTGGCAGTTCCTCAGACTCTCCTTGCTTTTGATGGCCTTGATAGTTTTTCATAGTATTGGTCAGGTATTTTGTAGGATGCTTCTGTATTATAATTTGTCAAATGGTTTTCTTATTAGCCTGTAATTATGGTTTTTTGAGAGAGAGACGATAAAGAAAAAGTGACATGTTTATCACATTATATAAAAAATATATGCTATCATCAGGGTTTTCCATTAATATTGACCATAATCACCCAGTATTAATATTGACTACAATCACCCAAGTAAGACGGCAGGTGTTGCAAGAGGGCAGCAGAGGGCAAACACACTGAAACCATACTCACAGAAAACTAGTCAATCTAATCACACTAGGACCACAGCCTTGTCTAACTCAATGAAACTAAGCCATGCCCATGGGGCAACCCAAGATGGGCGGGTCATGGGGGAGAGATCTGACAGAATGTGGTCCACTGGAGAAGGGAATGGCAAACCACTTCAGTATTCTTGCCTTGAGAACCCCATGAACAGTATGAAAAGGCAAAATGATAGGATACTGAAAGAGGAACTCCCCAGGTCAGTAGGTGCCCAATATGCTACTGGAGATCAGTGGAGAAATAACTCCAGAAAGAATGAAGGGATGGAGCCAAAGCAAAAACAATACCCAGCTGTGGATGTGACTGGTGATAGAAGCAAGGTCTGATGCTGTAAAGAGCAATATTGCATAGGAACCTGGAATGTCAGGTCCATGAATCAAGGCAAATTGGAAGTGGTCAAACAAGAGATGGTAAGAGTGAATGTCGACATTCTAGGAATCAGCGAAGTGAAATGGACTGGAATGGGTGAATTTAACTCAGATGACCATTATATCTACTATTGTGGGCAGGAATCCCTCAGAAGAAATGGAGTGGCCATCATGGTCAACAAGAGTCCGAAATGCAGTACTTGGATGCAATCTCAAAAACGACAGAATGATCTCTGTTCGTTTCCAAGGCAAACCATTCAATATCACAGTAATCCAAGTCTATGCCCCAACCAGTAACGCTGAAGAAGCTGAAGTTGAACGGTTCTATGAAGACCTACAAGACCTTTTAGAACTAACACACACAAAAAATGTCCTTTTCATTATAGGGGACTGGAATGCAAAAGTAGGAAGTCAAGAAACACCTGAAGTAACAGGCAAATTTGGCCTTGGAATACGCAATGAAGCAGGGCAAAGACTAATAGACTTTTGCCAAGAAAATGCACTGGTCATAACAAACACCCTCTTCCAACAACACAAGAGAAGACTCTATACATGGATATCACCAGATGGTCAACACCTAAATCAGATTGATTATATTCTTTGCAGCCAAAGGTGGAGAAGCTCTATACAGTCAGCAAAAACAAGACCTGGAGCTGACTGTGGCTCAGACCATGAACTCCTTATTGCCAAATTTCAGATTTAAATTGAAGAAAGTAGGGAAAACCACTAGACCATTCAAGTATGACCTAAATCAAATCCCTTATGATTATACTGTGGAAGTGAGAAATAGATTTAAGGGACTAGATCTGATAGATGGAGTGCCTGATGAGTTAAGGAATGAGGTTTGTGACATTGTACAGGAGACAGGGATCAAGACCATCCCCATGGAAAAGAAATGCAAAAAAGCAAAATGGCTGTCTGGGGAGGCCTTACAAATAGCTGTGAAAAGAAGAGAAGTGAAAAGCAAAGGAGGAAAGGAAAGATATAAACATCTGAATACAGAGTTCCACAGAATAGCAAGAAGAGATAAGAAAGCCTTCTTCAGTGATCAATGCAAAGAAATAGAGGAAAACAACAGAATGGGAAAGACTAGGGATCTCTTCAAGAAAATCAGAGATACCAAAGGAACATTTCATGCAAAGATGGGCTCGATAAAGGATAGAAATGCTATGGATCTAACAGAAGCAGAAGACATTAAGAAGAGATGGCAAGAATACACAGAAGAACTGTACAAAAAGGATCTTCACGACCCAGATAATCACAATGGTGTGATCACTGACCTAGAGCCAGACATCCTGGAATGTGAAGTCAAGTTGGCCTTGGAAAGCATCACTGCAAACAAAGCTAGTGGTGGTGATGGAATTCCAGTTGAGCTATTCCAAATCCTGAAAGACAATGCTGTGAAAGTGCTGCACTTAATATGCCAGCATATTTGGAAAACTCAGCAGTGGCCACAGGACTGGAAAAGGTCAGTTTTCATTCTGATCCCAAAAAAAGGCAATGCCAAAGAGTGCTCAAACTACCGCACAATTGCACTCATCTCACATGCTAGTAAAGCAATGCTCAAAATTCTCCAAGCCAGGCTTCAGCAATACGTGAACCGTGAGTTTCCTGATGTTTAAGCTGGTTTTAGAAAAGGCAGAGGAACCAGAGATCAAATTGCCAACATCCGCTGGATCATAGAAAAAGCAAGAGAGTTCCAGAAAAACAGCTATTTCTGCTTTGTTGTCTATGCCAAAGCCTTTGATTATGTGGATCACAATAAACTGTGGAAAATTCTGAAAGAGATGGGAATACCAGACCACCTGATCTGCCTCTTGAGAAATTTGTATGCAGGTCAGGAAGCAACAGTTAGAACTGGACATGGAACAACAGACTGGTTCCAAATAGGAAAAGGAGTTCTTCAAGGCTGTATATTGTCACCCTGCTTATTTAACTTATATGCAGACTACATCATGAGAAACGCTGGACTGGAAGAAACACAAGCTGGAACCAAGATTGCTGGGAGAAATAACAATAACCTCAGATATGCAGATGAAACCACCCTTATGGCAGAAAGTGAAGAGGAACTCAAAAGCCTCTTGATGAAAGTGAAAGTGAAAAAGTTGGCTTAAAGCTCAACATTCAGAAAATGAAGATCATGGCATCTGGTCCCATCACTTCATGGGAAATAGATGGGGAAACAGTGGAAACAGTGTCAGACTTTATTTTTCTGGGCTCCAAAATCACTGCAGATGGTGACTGCAGCCATGAAATTAAAAGACACTTACTCCTTGGAAGGAAAGTTATGACCAACCTAGATAGCATGTTCAAAAGCAGAGACATTACTTTGCCAACAAATGTTCGTCTAGTCAAGGCTATGGTTTTTTCTGTGGTCATGTATGGATGTGATAGTTGGACTGTAAAGAAGGCTGAGTGCCCAAGAATTGATGCTTTTGAACTGTGGTGTTGGAGAAGACTCTTGAGAGTCCCTTGGACTGCAAGGAAATCCAACCAGTCCATTCTGAAGGAGATCAGCCCTGGGATTTCTTTGGAAGGAATGATGCTAAAGCTGAAACTCCAGTACTTTGGCCACCTCATGCGAAGAGTTGACTCATTGGAAAAGACTCTGATGCTGGGAGGGATTGGGGGCAGGAGGAGAAGGGGACGACAGAGGATGAGATGGCTGGATGGCATCACTGACTCGATGGACGTGAGTCTGAGTAAACTCTGGGAGTTGGTGATGGACAGGGAGGCCTGGTGTGCTGCGATTCATGGGGTCACAAAGAGTCGGACAGGACTGAGTGACTGATCTGATCTGATAATCACCCAGTAGATGTAGTGTTTATCTGGTTTCTTCATTAGAAAGTTACTCTTTTTTTCCTCTTTGCCTGCTATACTCTTTGGAAGGACATCATTACACACAGCCCACACTTAAGGTCTGGGAATATATGGCCATTATCTTTATAATTATCTATATAAATTACTTGGAATTCTTCTGCAAGGGATATTTGTCTGTTCTTCCCTGCTTATTCATATGTTTGGCCGTTGTTTTCTATCAGTATGGACTCATAGACATTTATTTTATATTTTGGGTTATAATCCAATACTTCTCTATTTTGTTTCTCAAATTGTTCCAGCTTTGACTTTTGAGTCAGCTTTCAGTTTACTCCTGTGTCCCTTTTATAATCCCTCACATTTTCAAAGCACTGCTTTACTTTTGGGTACTACAGGATGCTCCAGGCTCATCTTGTGAGCTCCTTGCTTCTATCCCAGGTCAGCCATTTCTCCAAGGAGCAATGGTTCTTTCCCTTGGGGAATGGTATTAGAACCAAGATCCAGGCACTACTTGTACTCTGTGCTACTACAGCTGTCGCTCAATATTTATAATTAAGCTGATATGGGTCAAGAAGGGATCTTTTCGAAGTTTTACATCCTCGTTTTCTTTCTATAACTGCTCATTGTATATAACTTAAAAAGTACAGAAATAAATATATATTTACATACATGTAAATAGCCTCAAAATCAATATTTAATTTTTATCTTGTTCTTTTTTATTGCTTCTAGATAATATTCACTTTTCTTTGTATTAAAATGTTTGCAAACATAGATTATAGTGGTTGTATAATATTCAACGAATGCACATAAATATTTCTAAAGTTAAAGATTTAGGTAGCTTTCATTTTCAACATTTTGGGCAGAAAGACTATCTTTTATTTCCAATTGTTTAGTTAGAGTAGTTCTCTAGAAGTAGAATTTCCTGGTCAAAGAACATACTCAAAACAAGATATACTTTGTCTACTTTTTTTTACCAGTACCAAAGTATTAGACTGTTGTTTCTATCCCCTAAATGTCAAGGAACAGTAATGGTTTATAAATGTTAATTGAGTAGAAAGGAATTGGCTCATTATGGTCTTAATTTTTACCTTTTATTACTGAGGAGTTTGGTTGCTATTTCATTGTTTATTTGCCATCCCCAAATGGACAATGCACACTGTCAATTAGACCCTCCAATGTTTAGTTCTCTCACTAGCTTCCATGGAAGAGTCATGAGGCATTTTATCAGCTCAGAAATCTCACTAGAAATTTAGAAGATCAAAGGAAGAGGACATTTGCACAGGTAGATCGCAAAATTGTTATCTCCACCCCTTACCAAATTGCACCCCTGCCCTCCATTTCCTCTTCATTTTTCTCCCAGAATTGGTTCAGACCAAATTGAGGTTCCTCTGGGCTTTCGACTTCTGCCTCAAGGGCCTTTTAAGATATTCCTTATGAGGAATTCCAGTGAATAAAGTTGCTTCCATTTCAATATAGCCATAGTTTTTCTTTCATGAACTTTGTGTTTGGTCCTTTAGTAGATGCCATTTTGAAAGCAGATAAATACTACTTATTCATGTAATATCAACATATTTGTTAGATGCTGGAATATGTCAGACAGACACAATACTCAACAGCAGGGAGGGAGAGCAAATACCAAATGCTCTTCAAGTTGTTTAAAACTGTGTGGGAGACACAGCCTCATCACTATTTTGAAGCAAATAGAGATTATTTTAATCCCATGAAGCCATGAAGCTCATGTTACAAGTATCTCTAGAAAGGGAATATATCTCTCACTTTAGTTATTATTCCCCATGGAAAACATCTGAGAACATACTCAAAATGTATCCCCTAAAAAAAGCCAAATTAAAAAGACCTAGAGATAGAAAGACATAGGGGAAAGGAAAAGGAATGGGAAGAAGAAAATAAAATTGACACAAATATAGATAAAAACATATGTGCTATAGAGATGCATGTATATTGATAAACTGTAAAGTTTGAGAAAGAACTAGAAAGTCTAGAATGCTTTTATATTTCAAACCTTTGCAATATTTTTAAGTTCATTTTCTCCACCTTTACTTTTCTGTTTCAAATAGTTAACTCCTAATTCTAGCTATTATTTTCCCTAGAAAGTCTCTCGGATTCAGTATCTTTCTCCTTTTCCATCCACAACAGTGTAACACTAGACCAACTCTTTACTCTTCTGTGGGCAATAAACCTTCAGGATCCACTGTGTTACACGTTCCTTTTCCCTCCCATGAGCCAGAAGAACTTGTCTGCCTTCTTTCACATTGCCATCAGCTCTTCCATCCGCATTATATCCCACTTGGGCTCTGCTTGGAGCTGTGTGCCAGCCCCTCATTTCTCCCTAGGCTGCTGTTTTTGAAACATCAACACAGTTCTTTTTGGGTTTCTTAAAAAATATCTTTGTTTTCTTGTTTAAAGCCAAACAAGCAAATTATATGAAAGCCAACAGCAATAAACCATTAATTGACCATATTGCCAACTAGCAGTGATGTAGTTATTAAACTCTAGGTGGCAGACTTTGTGATAAGATGCTTGCATGTACCATCCAGTTTAATCCTAGCAATGCCCCTATGAGATTATACCGTCTATGAGATATTTGTGCTATCTCATTTTACACCAGAGAACCCCAAATCATTGAACTATGGAAAATGATAAAACCAGTTACAGAACTGCAGGAAATCTTAAAAGAATGAGATTTTTCACTGATTTTTTTACATTGTGTAAATTTAGGATTATAATATGTGGATTTGATACATTAAATAGTATAATACGATTGTCATTGTACCTATAGTACACCCCTATCATATCACATAATTATCATATTTGTGTGTGGTGGGAATAATTAAGATCTAGTCTCTTAGCCAGCTTGAAGCTTATAATAAAATATTGCTGTCTGTGTTCCCTTTACTGTGTGTTAGATATCTAGGACTTACTTTTCTGCCAGTTCTAAGTTTCTACCCTTAAACAATATCTCTGCTATTGCTATTTTAGCTGTTTATTTTATTCAAAATTATTGTTTCAGGACTAACTCCTTATAGATGTCACTCCTGACAAAGTCATTCTTAACCTTTCATTTGACCATTTTTGCTCCTGGAAGAACTTATTCTGCCCCCTTGCAACATTTTCTATTTACCTGAATTCTCACACTAAAATCTCTCTCACTTTTCTCATCATTGTCACTAACTTCATTTATTCACACGTTTAACAAATCTGTTGTGTTCTACTAAGTTTCATAGGTGCAGGGGCTATAGCATTGAACAAGACAGACACAGTTCTACATTCTAGTAGGAGTAAAAAATTAATAAACCGTGCATAAATGATTCTAGATTTTCTTAGTGTTATGAAGGAAATAAGCAGTGACTATTATAGGTAATCATGGATGACTTTCTTTAAATAGGGTGATGTTTTCTGAACAGATGACATTTTTGCCAGGGTATGAATGAATGATGAGAAGGAGCTAAAAATAAAATATTCTGAGGACGTAGCTCTTCCTGTATAGGCAAGAATAAGTTCAAAGTCCTGAGGTAGAGAAAAGGAGAGACAGGGAAAAGGTAAGGTCAGAATGGTGAGAAAAGGAGATCCAGTATTTCCTAGAGGCACTGAAAAAAGAGGGAGTTATTGAGATTACAGTGAGAAGCCATTGGTGAACTTTAAGCAACGGAGTGAAGTGATCAGATTAGTGGTTACACACAGACACACACACACACTATAATGTTAGGGTAACTGAAATTTTTAGGTGCCAAAGAGTGGGTGATTCAAATTCTCCAAAGCTCATATGAGTTTTATTTATATCCCAGAGGAAAGCTCCAAATTCTGTTCTTTGGTTTACTGCAAGAAACTTAATTTAAGAAAACCCTTGGCTATCACTTTTCCTAAAATCAGACCACTTTTGTTTTTCTTTCTTGGTAATTTTTTTTTTCTTCCACAGAGGGAAAGCAATGAGATTTAAACATTTCCATAAAAGGAAATTAGTGATCATGTTAGATCCCTGGATTCCTGTAAAAATTATGTTTTTCCTGCAGATTGAATCCAATAGTTTGGTTGTAAGTCTTGTTAGGATTAAATCTAATTTGCATAAGAGGGGGAGAGGGAAAAATTTTGCTTTTTTGTAGACTTTTGAGCCCCTGGGCCTTAGATACATCATATGTAAAATGAGAGACTTGGTTCAAAATAGATCTCAAACATGACTATGGACATTGTGGGCTGGATAATCCTTTGTTGTGAAGGGCTGCCCTATATATTGCCATGTACTTGTCAGATCCCTGTCTTCTGTGTATTACATGCAAGTAGCAGCCTCTGGATAATCAAGAAAATGTCCCCTGGGGTCTCAAACTCTCCTACAGTTGGAAACCACAGATCCAAAAAACTCTTTAATTCTCTACTTGCACTTAAATTTTAAATGCATCAGAAGCTCCAGAAATAGTCAGAGCTACTGTTGCACTTTTGATATTATGTTATTTATGAAGACATTTTCTGCTGAGAAATGCTAAGCTGTTTTCCCTCTTCACTGTCTTTATCACCATGACACCAAATTACTGCTCTAAAGTGACTCTTACCACAAAAATCAGTCTGTTAAAGCCACAGTGGATATCCCTGTCTCTAAAGCTGGTATATAATGAATCAAAGGTTGCTTGTTTTCTGGGTATATACATTGTATCTGTCTTTTTAAGGACCAGTAGTTCCATAAAAGAAGAAGAAAGGATTGTGGGTTTGAGTACGCTAGGATAGAAGTAAAAGACGATAATGAATTAGATTAGGGCAGTAACAGCAGTATTAGAAACAAATGCACTGATTTAAGATATGATTTAGGTGTACAGTCAAGCTGACACAACTTGTTCATGGATCTAAATGGTCAGTGAAGGAAGAAATATGTGCTATCAGATTTTTATGAGGAATTATCAAATTATTAAAAGCTTTTCTTTGCACTAGAAAAATATAAATAATTCCCTTCACTACTAGGAAGAAATTAATTGTTCTTGAATCTAATGAGTTGGACTGTGGTTTAATGAGCTCTCAATATATACAGTAAAATAAAAAGAGTATGAGGTTTGCCATGAAGAAATAGGAAGTAAGGATTTCCATGAGACATGCAGAGAAGTAAAGAGGCTTCAACCTTTGTATTGTCTGAGGTCAGGAGAAAGATGAAATAGGTGGAGTATTAAAAAGGCATTACTCAGCCATTAAAAAGAATACATTTGAATCAGTTCTAATGAGGTGGGTGAAACTGGAGCCTATTATACAGAGTGAAGCAAGCCAGAAAGAAAACCACCAATACAGTATACTAACGCATATATATGGAATTTAGAAAGATGGTAATGACAACCCTGTATATGAGACAGCAAAAGAGACACAGATGTATAGAATAGTCTTTTGGACTCTGTGGGAGAGGGAGGGGGATGATTTGGGAGAATGGCATTAAAACATGTATAATATCATATAAGAAACGAATCGCCAGTCCAGGTTCAATGCAGGATAGAGGAAGCTTGGGGCTGGTGCACTGGGATGACCCAGAGGGATGGTATGGGGAGGAAGGTGGGAGGGGGATACAGGATGGGGAACACGTGTACACCCATGGTGGATGCATGTTGATGTATGGCAAAACCAACACAATATTATAAAGTAAAAAAAAAAAAAAATCCTGGTTGCTAGCAAAATAAATAAATAAATAAAAATAAAAAGACATTATGAGTTTGAGATCTGATTACAAAATAGTTTCCCTAAAACAGGGTACTTTGGCTTAAAAGTGAAGGACTGTGCATAGATGAGGTACAAGGAGCTTTGTTCAAGTGCCCCAGGAACTCGTGGAGCAAAGTCCTTTTCCCCCATGCTTTCCTTTTATTAATTTATGATTTTTAAATGGACTTAATTTTTTAGAGCAGTTTTACATTCACAGGAAATTTGAGAAGGCACAGAGTTTTATAATTTACTTCCTTCCCGTTCACATGCAAAGCTCCCTCATTATCAATATTCCCCACCAGAGTGGTACTTTGATAACAGTTGATGAATCTAATACATTGACATGTTATAATCACCTATAGTTTACATTAGGGTTTACTCTTGTACATTCTATGGGTTTGAACAAATGTAAATGGCATATATCCACCATTATAGTAATATACAGAGTAGTTTCACTGACCCAAAAACACTCTGTGGGGAAGCTTTCCTTCTAAATGTTTAATTGGGAAAATGAGGGGTTGGGATGACATATTCTTCAGGAAGTTTTTGACTCCTGTTTGAGACCCATCTTCACCTGCACAACTGCTGCAGAGTCCCCAGGATCTGAAGCCTCTAAAGCCATCACTAAGGCATAGACAAGCCCTGGCAAAGCTCCCTGGTGAGGGCAGCCTGGCCTGCTTGCTCCCACCAGTCTCCCTACGGCTGTTGCAGCTGGGGGATTTACTTCAGTGCCTTTTCAGAAGGTTCTCTAGCCAATTTAGAGCCTGCAGCAGCCTTTCTGCTTCTTTCCCTAGGATACATGCACCTACAGCAGTTCCTAGGTCAATGGTCCTAGTGTCAGGCCTGCTCTCAAGTGAGGTTAATCCTAGCCCTAGAGGCTGCCTAGAGGTGCAGGTGCAGAAAGGTGACCGGTGGGAGGTCCCAACACATACCTCAACCCTCTGGGGCCAGAGCTCAGTAGGAATCCATGTAGCCGGTGGGTTCATGGTAGGACCATGAACATGGGCTTCAGGGATGGGCATGGGGCTCCAGCAGGTGCCCATCAGAGGGCTAGAAAGATGCCTTAGATTTTTTTTTTCTTTAATTCAAGGTAATACTTTTTCATGTAAATCACTCAGTTGTGTCCAATTCTTTGTGACCCCATGGACTGTAGCCCATCAGGCTCCTCTGTCCATGGAATTCTCCAGACAAGGATACTGGAGTGGATTGCCATTCCCTTCTCCAGGGGATATTTCTGACTCAGAGATCCAACTGGACTCTCCCGCACTGAGGGCAGATTCTTTATCATCTGAGACACCTGGGAAACCCATAAAGTTAGAAAATCGCATTACATTTTGCTTATGAAATAAAGTATGATTACTTTATTGCAATGTCAAAAATGTTAGATGATATCATGGATGGTTATGTTAAGTAATAGTTCATAAAATTAGAATGATATTTAATTTGTCTTGCTTTTCCAGTGCATAGAAAATTCACACAGCAGAGAGAAAGTGTCATGCCAGCTTAAGTTTACCAGGATTTTTTTTCTTTCTTAAAATTTTATTTTACTTTTTTATTGAGGTATAATTAACATATAACATTATATTAGTTTCAGATGTACAACACAATGATTTAATATTTGTATACATCACAAAATGTTTACCACAGTAAATCCAGTTAAAATCTGTCACCATGCATTGCTATAAAATATATTTTCTTTTGATGAGGACTTCTAAGATCTAATCCCTTAGCAACTTTCAAATATACAGAGTATTATTCACTATAGTCACCATACTGTATATCCCGTCCCCATGATTTACTTATTTTTAACAGATAATTTGTAATTTTTGATCCCCTTCCCCCATTTCTCCCAAATTCCAGTCCCTCATGCTGACACCTTGTTTTCTATATATATGAGCTTTCCTTTTTTAATTAAAAATTTATTTTATAGTTCATGTATAAGTGAGATCATATGGCATTTGTCTTCATCTCTTACTTTACTTAGAATTATACCTTCAGGGTCTATTGATGTTGTTGCAAATAGCAAAATTTTATTTTTTTATGGGGCTGCACAATAGTTCCTTGTATATACAGTATACCACACTTTTTTAAAGAGATGGGAATACCAGATGACCTGACCTGCCTCCTGAGAAGTCTATATGCAGATCAAGAAGCAACAGTTAGAACTGGACATGGAACACAGACTGGTTCCAAATGGGGAAAGGAGTGTGTCAAAGCTATATATTGTCACGCTGCTTATTTAAATTATATGCAGAGTACATCACTCAAAATGCTGGGCTGGATGAAGCACAATCTGGAATCAAGATTGCCAGGAGAAATATCAATAACCTCAAATATTCAGATGACACCACCTCATGGCAGAAAGTAAAGAATTAAAGAGCCTCTTGATGAAAACGAAAGAGGAGAGTGAAAAAGTTGGCTTAAAACTCAACATTCAGAAAACTATTATGGCATCTGGTCCATCACTTCATGGCAAATAGATGGGGAAACAATAGAAACAGTGAGAGATTATTTTTTTTGGGGGGGGTGGGGGGGTCTCCAAAATCACTGCAGATGGTGACTGCAGCCATTAAATTAAAAGAAACTTCCTCCTTGGAGAAAAGTTATGACCAACCTAGACAACATATTAAAAAGCAGAGACATTACTTTGCCAACAAAGGTCCGTCTAGTCAAAGTTATGGTTTTCCCAGTAGTCATGTATGGATGTGAGAGTTGGACCATAAAGAAAGCTGAGTGTCAAAGAATTGATACTTTTGAAGAGTGGTGTTGGAGAAGACTCTTGAGAGTCCCTTGGACTGCAAGGAGATCCAACCAGTCAATCCTAAAGGAAATCAGTCCTGAATATTCTTTGGAAGGATTGATGTCGAAGCTGAAACTCTGATACTTTGGCCACCTGATGCGAAGAACTGACTTATTTGAAAAGACCCTGATGCTGGGAAAGATTGAAGGCAGGAGGAAAAGGGGATGACGGAGGATGAGATGGTTGGATGGCATCACCGATTCGATAGACATGAGTTTGAGTAAGCTCCGGGAGTTGGTGATGCACAGGGAAGTCTGGCATGCTGTAGTCCATGGGGTTGCAAAACATCAGGCAAGACAGAGTGACTGAACTGAACTGATGCTTTCTTTATCCATCCATCAATGGACTCTGAGGTCATTTCATTTTCTTAGCTAATATAAATAATGGTGCAATGGACATGATGCATATACCTTTTTGAGTTAATGTTTTTATTTTCTTTGAGTAAATACCCAGAGGAGGACTTGCTGCCACATACAGTAGTTCTACTTTTAGTTTTTGAGGAACTGCCATACTGTTTTCTATATTCGCTGCACGAATTTACATTTCCACCAACAGTGCACAAGGGTTCCCTTTTCTCCACAACTTATTAACAATATTACTTTTTCTAACTCATGAATGCAAAATATCTTTACATTTATTTGTGTTTTGCCCAATTTCTTTATCAGTGTCTTATAGTTTTCAGCATACAAGTCTTTCATTTCCTTTGGTAAGTTTATTTGTAACTTTTGTTATTTTTAGTGCAATTATAAATGAGATTGCTATTCATTTCTTTCTCATAGGCTTTTATTAGTGTGAAGCTATGCCACAGATTTCTGTAAGTTGATGTTTATATCCTACAACTTTACTGACTTTGTATTAGTTCTAACAGTTTTTGGTAAAGTCTTCAGGATTTTCTATAGGTACAGTCATTTGCAAATAGTGACAGCTTTACTTCTTTTCTGATGTGAATATTTTTTTCTTTTTCTTTCTTAATTGATTTGAATAGAATTTTTGATACTATGTTGGTTAAAAGTGGTGACAGCAGACATCCTATCTGTTTCTAATCTCAGATTTCAGCTTTTTACCACTGAGTGCAATATTAGCTGTGTGTGATTTATAGCCTTTACTACATTGATGTACAATGAGATACATGCCCACTTTGTTGAGAGATTTTGACATAAAAGGATGATGAATTTTGTCAAATGTTTCTTCTTTATGTATTGTGATTATCACATGATATTTATCCTTTCTTTGGTTAATGCAGTGTTTTGCATTGATTGGTTTGCGGATATTAAGCCATCTTGGCATCCTTGGAATAAATCCCACTTGATCATGGTATATGACCTTTTTAATGTGTTGAATTCTGGGCTCCCAAAATCTGGATGTCTGTTTCCTTCCCCAAGATAGGGACATTTTAAACCATTATTTCTTCAAATACATTTTCTGCTCTTTTTCTCTTTTCCTTCTAGAACCCCTTAATGTGAATGTTAGTATGCTTGATGTGAGCCCATAAATCTCTAAGATATCTTCATTTTTTTTTTTTTTGCTCAGATTGAATGAGTTCCACTACCTTGTTTTTTAGTTCACTGATTTCTCTCTATTTAGTCTGATTTTAAACACCTCTATTGTATTTTTCAGTTCAGTTATTGTATTCTTCAGCTCTGAGAATTTTATTTGGTACTTTCTTATATTTTTCTATTATTTTGTTGAAATTCTCACTGTGTTCATCCTTCTCCATGTTCACTGAGCATCTTTATGATCATTACTTTAAACTCTTTATAAGGTAAATTGCTGATCTAACTTTATTAAGAATTTTCCTTCAGGTTTATTGTATTCTTTTGCTTGGAACATATTCCTTTGTTTCCTCATTTTGCTTGACTCTCTGTATTGGTTTCTGTCTATTAGTTGAAACAGCCATCTCTTCCAATCTGGAAGGAGTAGACTCATGTAGGAGATGAATCTTAGTGTTTAACCTCAGCCTAGCTCTTGGTCTCTCGTCTCTCAAAACTCCGTGATTGTCCAAGCAACCTATTTTGAACACCTCCCAACAGTTGAGGATATATCAAGACCTATCAGTATTCCAAAGGGGAGGATCTCAGTCAGCTCCTACATTTAGGCTGACTGAAAACCAGACCCTCAAGCAGCAGCTTTTAAAATATTCAGATTTATACAGTTCTGTGGGACCACAATATAAGCCCTGCTGGCCACCAGAGCTAGGCCATCTGTCCTGGGTATTAGTCTCAAAAGTCAGGGCTCCAGACAATTTGATAACAGTCTTACAGGCCTATTTCATGGAAAGACTGAGCTCCTGAGTCTGTTGCCTCTTGCTATGCCCTGAGGGTGGTAGTTGTTTAAGAACTCTTTCTGCATTGATTACAACCCTGTGGGACCCATGAGTGCAAGCTTCGATGGACACCAGCATCAGGAAATGTAGAGGTGTCCCCTAACAGCAGCTGTAAAAGTTGGGATGTCAGACAAATTTATAAGCTCCTCTCTTCAAGACAGCAGCAAGTGGCAGAGATGGTGTCCACTGGCCTCTGTTTCTTGAAAACACTTCCATAGGTCTCTCTACATGTGTGCCAGGCCAGAAGTCTGCCCCTGAGTCCAAAACTTTTGGATAAGCCAACAGATCTCTTTCTCAGCAATACTAGGGCTATCTTTCCAGTCAGCTATCTGCGCAATGTCCTGGGGATGGTAGTCTATCAAGAACTGTCTCTCTGAGTCTTACAGTTCTGTGAAACCTAGGAATGCAAGACTTGCCTGCCTTCAGAGTCAAGTGATCAAGGGGTGATCCTAGATGGCAACTGCAAAAGCCAGGTCACCAGATGCAAATCCTAGAGCCCCAGCAGTTGAATGTAAAAAAGAAAAACCCTTTGGGAGATAGTGGCTTGCTGGAGCATGGCAGAGGGAGAGAGTGAAGCTGGTGCCTGTCATTTGGAGGCTAAAGATGGCAGTAGATGAGGGGAAAAATGTTAAGTTCGTTTTTTTTTTTTTTTAAGTCACTGGCTTTTGCCAACCACTCTCCATTTCTAGACAGTATTCCAGTAGGTCCCTTTAAGATTAGGAAGTTAATCTCTTTTGCATAAAGTCTGGGTACTTTTCAAATGACTGCTTCTATGCATACCCTGGGGTGAGTGAGTCCTTGCATGAGCCCTTTGAAAACCTTGTTTCAGTCTATTACAGGCCTTTGGGTCTTGTGAACGCAAAGCCTGTTAATTTTCAAGGCTAGATATGTTAGGGGCTTGTCTCTTGGGTGCATGTCTTAAAAGCTGGGGTGCCTGATGTGGGTTATAAACCTTTTACTCCTCAGAGAGATGTTCTGGGTTTGTGAGTTTTCTTCTTATTGTGGGTCATCACACCAGGAATGGAATTTATGGCAAGATTATGTATTAGCTTCTCCTATCCATTTTCAAGTGACCTTATTCTCATTTGTCTGATGTGAAGGAGTTGCACAGCTAGTTTTCAGATTTTTTCCAGAGGAAGTTGTTTCATATAGGTTTGGTGTCTCCCCAGGAGGAAGTGAGTTCTGGCTCTTCCTACATTGCTATCTTGAACTACCTCCAAAATTTTTTTCCTAAATAAAAGTTGTTAGTGATTTGAACAAAGTAAATGTTATTTTGACCAAGTATTTCTAACAGTTCTTGAGACAGATATTAATGGGAAAATAAGTGGATCTCAATCCATGATTCTGCTGCTTGTGAATTTGGTAAGCCCTAAATAAAGAAATTTTCTTTCAAAAAGATTTTATTTATAATCCAGAACAGGAGGCTTACTTTATAGCTTGGCTTTTAAGTATTATATAATTTATCTGGTTTACTTGACATGTAGGGAGTCATTGAAAAGTACCCAAAGCACTTTGGAAGTCAAGAGACATCTTCTAACTTTCATGATTTTTAAACTCTCAGCTATGCGGCTTTCCCATTTGTCAGTTCTGATAGAAGAATGTCCCTGACTTAGTGTATCTTTCTGTTAGTTTGAACCTATCTGTTCAAATTCTTGCTCTAAGTTGTTTCAAGTCTGCATTTACCAAGTTAAACCAGGGGAGATTTCTATCCTTACTGACTTCTGTCTTAACTACTCCAGCTTCTTTAGTTCTGGTGGTTTATGGGGTAACATATTTATAAACACTTTTACTAGTTGCTGTGTCTTGTGGATGATGATGACAAAATAACTCACAATTTTTTTTTTCCATAGCTGGACACCAGCAACAGGTACTTTTTTTTTTTTTTTTTTGCTATTCACCCTAATTGTGAATCCTAAGCAGAATTTGTAATGTGAAATGAAGTTGCTTGTGAAAGTCTTCTACATGCTCCTCTTTGGATAGAATCCAGTACACCAGGATTAACCATTAGCCTTCCAGATCTCTACCCCAATTATGAAACTGTCACCTTGGCATGCCTTTCCCTAGAAAGTGTCCTATGAGTCGGAATTTCTGCTCTCTTCATTTCTACCAAAATTTACTTGATGAGTTTTCAGAGTTCTCAAGCCCACCTTTAAGGTTGCAATTCTCTGGAAGTATTCACAGGATTCCATAGCAGATTATGCCCATGGCTGAGATTTAGTACAGAAAAAAGACAGGGAGTAAGAACAGCAAGAGGCTGAACACTAGGTAGAGTTCAGAAAGGCCATGCACAGGTTTTTCAAGTCCTCTCCCATTTGGGGTCTTTGTATAGCATGTGCTTTTCTCTGTCTGTAAATTATGGATATATTAGGAAAACTCTCCTGAGGGAAGGATTTATGGAGAGCTAGTTACGTAGGCAAGCTATGACAAACATAGACAGCATTTTAAAAAGAAGGGACATCACTTTGCTAACAAAGGTCCATAATAGTCTAAGCTATGGTCTTTCTAGTAGTTTTAAGAATGCAAGAGTTGGAACATAAGAGGACTGAGCATTGAAGAATTGGTACTTCTGAATTTGAGAGTCCCTTGGCCAGGACAGCAAGGAAATCAAACCAGTCAATCCTAAAGGAGATCAACCCTGAATATTTATTGCAAGGACTGATGCTGAACTCCAACACTTTGGCCACCTAATGTGAAGGACCAACTCATTGGAAACGACCTGGTTGGATAGCATCACTGACTCAATGGATATGAGTTTGAGCAAACTCTGGGAGATAGTGAAGGACTGGGAAGCCTGGCATGCTGCAGTCCATGGGGTCGCAAAGAGTCGGACACAACTTAGTAACTGAAAAACAAGTCCCGTAGGAATATCCTGTTACACAACCAGTCATGATAACAAAATTAAAGATGCCAACAGTGAAACCTGGCAACCCTTGTCAGTCTTGTACAAAAGAATCTTGACAAGTTCATGTAACATGGTCTGTTGCCCCCAGGTGTATACACTACTATCAATTATCAACATAATTAGTCTTCTGAAGGCCAAGTTCCCAGGGGTTGGCCAAAGGTCAGCTGTGGCTTCAGAATCCCTTGGAGAAATGCAAGGAGTAAGCACCCAGTCCAGCTGTGCTGACCCTCCTCACAGTGCTCTGTTTGTAAGCAAATGTTGTTTTCAAAAGATCTGGCAAACAAATCCATAATATGACACTTATTCTTAAACACATTTGATAAAACTGGTCATTTTTACAGACAACGTTTTCATGCACATGGAAACACATGCATATGCACAAAACTTGGAATAAGCTCTTAGGATTCAAGTGGGAAAAGTCTATTTGGGAGATGATCCTAGGAAATGAAGGCAGAGGAGTGTGGAGGTAAGAGAGCTAAAGGCGGGAAGCCAATAGATGGTGCCTGATCAAGCCAGTTATCACCATGGGCACTTGGAAATCAGTCCTGCTGGGGAAATCTGGAGATGGTATACTACATTCCTAGAGTTATCCCAACCAGAAACAGAGGAATGGAAATATTTATTCACCAATCCCCTTCCATTATTTGTCAAGGGCTACTACTTCTAGGATTTTTAACTTCACTGAACTTCTGGCTTGTTCTGTGTACAAGTCAAATGTGCACAGACAGCTAAAAGCAAACCTCAGATAAAGTTCCAGTTTTCAGGTAAGCAAACTGAGGTGTGTGTGGAAACGAATCCTGAGATGAGATGAGCAGGGAGCTTTAAATGTCTGCTGTATAGCCATACACACAAAACATTTTAATGTGCATGATATCAGATGGTTTATGTTGTGAATCATAATGTCCACAGATTCCTGGGCATTAGAGATTAAAATAGTCTAAGGTGTGGCCAAATGTGATTGCACTTAAAGCTTTAGGAAAAAACAGTGTTTGCTATCAATGAGTAGGTTATTAGTGGTAGACTATCATATATCAAATTTGAAAATCAGGGAATCCCTTAGGGACAAATGAAACTGCCTATTACCCTTTGCATCATATATTGTAAGCTACTGTGTTTACAGAAATAATGTGAAATCAGCATTGTCTCCTTTCATCTCTTCAGTAATAGTGTCTTCAGTTTAAAGATAGCAGTTCAGAGGCAGCACTATTTGTTTCAGCTCCTAACTGAAAATGATCCAAATGATCATAAATAGTAGAAGAGATAAATACATAATTGTATATTCACACAGTGACATAGTATTACTGAGAGAGACCATTCTGCAATTAAATAGAATAATATGAAATTTCAAACGTGATTTTGAGTTAAGATATAGTACATTTTATTCCACTTATATAAAAAGTAAATGAAACAATAATAACCTATCATTGGAAAGCAAGGTAGCACTTATGCTAAGGGCAGTGACTAAAATAGATATGACAGTGACTGTTGAGGTATTGGTAATACTATTTCCTGATCTGGGTGTTTATAAAAATGTATCAAACTGCATATTTATCATTTCTTCACTTTTCTTTTTGCATATTACACTTCAATAAAAACACTTAAAGCAATAACTCAAGGAGTTAGACTTTGTTCAGATACTAACTCTAGAAAGACTTGGCACAGACTGCACTTTAGGAAAAAAAGAAGTTTAAGCAGAATTTTGAAATTTAGAATTCAATAGGAAACATTGTAGGCATAAGTATGTTGGGATTTCCCACTGTTGCTGCTGCTGCTGCTGCTGCTGCTGCTAAAGTCACTTCAGTTGTGTCCGACTCTTAGCGACCCCATGGGTTATAGCCCACCAGATTCCTCCATCCATGGGATTTTCCAGGCAAGAGTACTGGAGTGGGGTGCCATTGCCTTCTCTGGGATTTCCCACTCAGTTCAGTTCAGTCACTCAGTCGTGTCCAACTCTTTGCGACCCCATGAATTGCAGCACCCCAGGCCTCCCTGTCCATCACCAACTCCAGGAGTTTACTCAAACTCACGTCCATCGAGTCGGTGATGCCATCCAGCCATCTCATCCTGTTGTCCCCTTCTCCTCCTGCTCCCAATCCCTCCCAGCAACAGAGTTTTTTCCAATGAGTCAACTCTTCACATGAGGTGGCCAAAGTCCTGGAGTTTCAGCTTTAGCATCATTCCTTCCAATGAACACCCAGGGCTGATCTCCTTCAGAATGGACTAGTTGTGGCAGATTCATTTTGATATTTGGCAAAAGTAATACAATTATGTAAAGTTTAAAAAAAAAAAAAAAAAGAATGGACTAGTTGGATCTCCTTGCAGTCCAAGGGACTCTCAAGAGTCTTCCCCAACACCACAGTTCAAAAGCATCAATTCTTCGGCGCACAGCCTTCTTCACAGTCCAACTTTCACATCCATACATGACCACTGGAAAAACCATAGCCTTGACTAGACGGACCTTTGTTGGCAAAGTAATGTCTCTGCTTTTGAATATGCTTTCCTTTCAAGGTCATGACTTTCCTTCCAAGGAGTAAGCGTCTTTTAATTTCATGGGTGCAGTCACCATCTGCAGTGATTTTGGAGCCCCAAAAATAAAGTCAGCCACTGTGTCTACTGTTTCCCCATCTATTTCCCATGAAGTGATGGGACCAGATGCCATGATCTTCGTTTTCTGAATGTTGACCTTTAAGCCAACTTTTTTACTCTCCTCTTTCACTTTCATCAAGAGGTTCTTTAGTTCCTCTTCACTTTCTACCATAAGGGTGGTGTCATCTGCATATCTGAAGTTATTGATATTTCTCCCGGCAATCTTGATTCCAGCTTGTTCTTCCTCCAGCCCAGCGTTTCTCACTACCCTCTATCTTTTTTTTTTTTAATTTATTTTTTTTGTTAATTTTATTTTATTTAACTTTACAATATTGTATTGGTTTTGCCATATACCAAAATGAATCTGCCATAGGTATACATGTGTTCCCCATCCTGAGCCCTCCTCCCTCCCCATACCATCCCTCTGGGTTGTCCCAGTGCACCAGCCCCAAGCATCCAGTATCGTGCATCGAACCTATACTGGCGTCTCATTTCATATATGATATTATACATATTTCAATGCCATTCTCCCAAATAATCCCACCCTCTCCCTCTCCCACAGAGTCCAAAAGACTGTTCTATACATCAGTGTCTCTTTTGCTGTCTCGTATATAGGGTTATTGTTGCCATCTTTCTAAATTCCATATATATGCGTTAGTATTACTATATTGGTGTTTTTCTTTCTGGCTTACTTCACTCTTTATAATAGGCTCCAGTTTCATCCACCTCATTAGAACTGATTCAAATGTATTCTTTTTAATGGCTGAGTAATACTCCATTGTGTATATGTACCTCAGCTTTCTTATCCATTCATCTGCTGATGGACATCTAGGTTGCTTCCATGTCCTTGCTATTATAAACAGCGCTGCAATGAACATTGGTGTACACGTGTCTCTTTCAATTCTGGTTTCCTCAGTGTGTATGTCCAGCAGTGGGATTGCTGGATCATAAGGCAGTTCTATTTCCAGTTTTTTAAAGAATCTCCACACTGTTCTCCATAGTGGCTGTACTAGTTTGCATTCCCAACAACAGTGTAAGAGGGTTCCCTTTTCTCCACACCCTCTCCAGAATTTATTGCTTGTAGACTTTTGAATCACAACCATTCGGACTGGCGTGAAATGGTACCACATAGTGGTTTTGATTTGCATTTCTCTGATAATGAGTGATGTTGAGCATCTTTTCATGTGTTTGTTAGCCATCTGTATATCTTCTTTAGAGAAATATCTATTTAGTTCTTTCGCCCATTTTTTGATTGGGTCATTTATTTTTCTGGAATTGAGCTGTAGGAGTTGCTTGTATATTTTTGAGATTAGTTGTTTGTCAGTTGCTTCATTTGCTATTATTTTCTCCCATTCTGAAGGCTGTCTTTTCACCTTGCTTATAGTTTCCTTTGATGTGCAGAAGCTTTTAAGGTTAATTAGGTCCCATTTGTTTATTTTTGCTTTTATTTCCAATATTCTGGGAGGTGGGTCATAGAGGATCCTGCTGTGATGTATGTCAGAGAGTGTTTTGCCTATGTTCTCCTCTAGGAGTTTTATAGTTTCTGGTCTTACGTTTAGATCTTTAATCCATTTTGAGTTTATTTTTGTGTATGGTGATAGAAAGTGCTCTAGTTTCATTCTTTTACAAGTGGTTGACCAGTTTTCCCAGCACCACTTGTTAAAGAGATTGTCTTTAATCCATTGTATATTCTTGCCTCCTTTGTCAAAGATAAGGTGTCCATATGTGTGTGGATTTATCTCTGGGTTTCCTATTTTGTTCCATTGATCTATATTTCTGTCTTTGTGCCAGTACCATACTGTCTTGATGACTGTGGCTTTGTAGTAGAGCCTGAAGTCAGGCAGGTTGATTCCTCCAGTTCCATTTTTGTTTCTCAAGATAGCTTTGTCTATTCAAGGTTTTTCGTATTTCCATACAAATTGTGAAATTATTTGTTCTAGCTCTGTGAAGAATACCATTGGTAGCTTGATAGGGATTGCATTGAATCTATAAATTGCTTTGGGTAGTATACTCATTTTCACTATATTGATTCTTCCAATCCATGAATATGGTATATTTCTCCATCTATTAGTGTCCCCTTTGATTTCTTTCACCAGTGTTTTATAGTTTTCTATATATAGGTCTTTAGTTTCTTTAGGTAGATATATTCCTAAGTATTTTATTCTTTTCGTTGCAATGGTGAATGGAATTGTTTCCTTAATTTCTCTTTCTATTTTCTCATTATTAGTGTATAGGAATGCAAGGGATTTCTGTGTGTTGATTTTATATCCTGCAACTTTACTATAGTCATTGATTAACTCTAGTAATTTTCTGGTGGAGTCTTTAGGGTTTTCTATGTAGAGGATCATGTCATCTGCAAATAGTGAGAGTTTTACTTCTTCTTTTCCAATTTGGATTCCTTTTATTTCTTTTTCTGCTCTGATTGCTGTGGCCAAAACTTCCAAAACTATGATGAATAGTAATGGTGAAAGTGGGCACCCTTGTCTTGTTCCCGACTTTAGGGGAAATACTTTCAATTTTTCACCATTGAGGATAATGTTTGCTGTGGGTTTGTCATATATAGCTTTTATTATGTTGAAGTATGTTCCTTCTATTCCTGATTTCTGGAGAGTTTTTACATAAATGGATGTTGAATTTTGTCAAAGGCTTTCTCTGCACCTATTGAGATAATCTTATGGTTTTTATTTTTCAATTTGTTAATGTGGTGTATTACATTGATTGATTTGCGGATATTGAAGAATCCTTGCATCCCTGGGATAAAGCCCACTTGGTCATGGTGTATGATCTTTTTAATGTGTTGTAGGATTCTGATTGCTAGAATTTTGTTGAGGATTTTTACATCTATGTTCATCAGTGATATTGGCCTGTAGTTTTCTTTTTTTGTGGCATCTTTGTCAGGTTTTGGTATTAGGGTGATGGTGGCCTCATAGAATGAGTTTGGAAGTTTACCTTCCTCTGCAATTTGCTGGAAGAGTTTGAGCAGGATAGGTGTTAGCCCTTCTCTAAATTTGTGGTAGAATTCAGCTGTGAAGCTGTCTGGACCTGGGCTTTTGTTTGCTGGAAGATTTTTGATTACAGTTTCCATTTCCGTGCTTGTGATGGGTCTGTTAAGATTTTCTATTTCTTCCTGGTCCAGTTTTGGAAAGTTGTACTTTTCTAAGAATTTGTCCATTTCTTCCACGTTGTCCATTTTATTGGCATATAATTGCTGATAGTAGTCTCTTATGATCCTTTGTATTTCTGTGTTGTCTGTTGTGATCTCTCCATTTTCATTTCTAATTTTATTGATTCGATTTTTCTCCCTTTGTTTCTTGATGAGTCTGGCTAATGGTTTGTCAATTTTATTTATCTTTTCAAAGAATCAGCTTTTGGCTTTTTGGATTTTTGCTATGGTCTCTTTTGTTTCTTTTGCATTTATTTCTGCCCTAATTTTTAAGATTTCTTTCCTTCTACTAACCCTGGGGTTCTTCATTTCTTCCTTTTCTAGTTGCTTTAGGTGTAGTGTTAGATTATTTATTTGACTTTTTTTCTTGTTTCTTGAGGTATGCCTGTATTGCTATGAACTTTCCCTTTACGACTGCTTTTACAGTGTCCCATAGGTTTTGGGTTGTTGTGTTTTCATTTTCATTCGTTTCTATGCAAATTTTGATTTCTTTTTTGATTTCTTCTGTGATTTGTTGGTTATTCAGCAGCATGTTGTTCAGCCTCCATATGTTGGAATTTTTAGTAGTTTTTCTCCTGTAATTGAGATCTAATCTTACTGCACTGTGGTCAGAAAAGACGCTTGGAATGATTTCAATTTTTCTGAATTTACCAAGGCTAGATTTATGGCCCAGGATGTGATCTATCCTGGAGAAGGTTCCATGTGCCCTTGAGAAAAAGGTGAAATTCATTGTTTTGGGGTGAAATGTCCTATAGATATCAACTAGGTCTAACTGGTCTATTGTATCGTTTAAAGTTTGTGTTTCCTTGTTAATTTTCTGTTTAGTTGATCTATCCATAGGTGTGAGTGGGGTATTAAAGTCTCTCATCATTATTGCGTTATTGTTAATTTCTCCTTTCATACTTGTTAGTATTTGTCTTACATATTGCGGTGCTCCTATGTTGGGTGCATATATATTTATAATTGTTATATCTTCTTCTTGGATTGATCCTTTGATCATTATGTAGTGACCTTCTTTGTCTCTTTTCACAGCCTTTGTTTTAAAGTCTATTTTATCTGATATGAGTATTGCTACTCCTGCTTTCTTTTGGTCCCTATTTGCATGGAAACTCTTTTTCTAGCCCTTCACTTTCAGTCTGCATGTGTCCCCTGTTTTGAGGTGGGTCTCTTGTAGACAACATATGTAGGGGTCTTGTTTTTGTACCCATTCAGCCAGTCTTCGTCTTTTGGTTGGGGCATTCAACCCATTTACGTTTAAGGTAATTATTGATAAGTATGATCCCTTTGCCATTTACTTTATTGTTTTGGGTTCGAATTTATACACCCTTTTGTGTTTCCTGTCTAGAGAATATCCTTTAGTATTTGTTGGAGAGCTGGTTTGGTGGTGCTGAATTCTCTCAGCTTTTGCTTGTCTGTAAAGCTTTTGATTTCTCCTTCATATTTGAATGAGATCCTTGCTGGGTACAATAATCTGGGCTGTAGGTTATTTTCTTTCATCACTTTAAGTATGTCTTGCCATTCGCTCCTGGCTTGGAGAGTTTCTATTGAAAGATCAGCTGTTGTCCTTATGGGAATTACCTTGTATGTTATTTGTCGTTTTTCCCTTGCTGCTTTTAATATTTGTTCTTTGTGTTTGATCTTTGTTAATTTGATTAATATCTGTCTTGGGGTGTTTAGCCTTGGGTTTATCCTGTTTGGGACTCTCTGGGTTTCTTGGACTTGAGTGATTATTTCCTTCCCCATTTTAGGGAAGTTTTCAACTATTATCTCCTCAAGTATTTTCTAATGGTCTTTCTTTTTGTCTTCTTCTTCTGGGACCCCTATGATTCGAATGTTGTAGTGTTTAATATTGTCCTTGAGGTCTCTGAGATTGTCTTCATTTCTTTTAATTCGTTTTTCTTTTTTCCTCCCTCATTCATTTATTTGTACCATTCTATCTTCTAATTCACTAATCCTATCTTCTGCCTCTCTTATTCTACTATTTGTTGCCTCCAGAGTGTTTTTGGTATAATTTATTGCATTATTCATTATATATTGACTCTTTTTTATTTCTTCTAGGTCCTTGTTAAATCTTTCTTGCATCATCCCAATCATTGTCTCCAGGCTATTTACCTGTGATTCCATTTTGATTTCAAGATTTTGGATCAATTTCACTATCATTATTTGGAATTCTTTATCAGGTAGATTTCTTATCTCTTCCTCTTTTGTTTGGTTTAGTGGACATTTATCCTGTTCCTTTACCTGCTGGGTATTCCTCTGTCTCTTCATCTTGTTTAAATTGCTGAGTTGAGGTGTCCTTTCTGTATTCTGGCAGTTTGTGGAGTTCTCTTTATTGTGGCATTTCCTCGCTGTGTGTGGGTTTGTACAGGTGGCTTGTCAAGGTTTCTAGGTTAGGGAAGTTTGTGCCGGTGTTCTGGTGGGTGGAGCTGGATTTCTTATCTCTGGAGTGCAATGAAGTGTCCAGTAATGAGTTGTGAGATGTCTATGGTTTTGAGGTGACTTTGGGCAGCCTGTATATTGGAGCTCAGGGCTGTGTTCCTGTGTTGCTGGAGAATTTGCTTGGTATGTCTTGCCCTGGAACTTGTTGGCCCTTGTGTGGTGCTTGGTTTCAGTGTCGGTATGGAGGCATTTGATGAGCTCCTGTCAATTAATGTTCCTTGGAGTCAGGAGTTCCCTGGAGTCAGGGTTTGGACTTAAGCCTCCTGCTTCCAGTTATCGGTCTTATTTTTACAGTAGTTTCAAAACTTCTCCTTCTATACAGCACTATTGATAAAACATCTAGGTTAAAGATGAAAGTTTCTCCACCATGAGGGTCACCCAGAGGGGTTCACAGCGTTACATGGAGAAGAGAAGAGGGAGGAGGGAGTTAGAGGTGACCCAAATGAGATGAGGTGGAATCAATAGAGGAGAGAGTGGGCTAACCAGTAATCACTTCCTTATGTGCACTCCACAACTGGACCACTCAGAGATGTTCACGGAGTTATAGAGAGAAGAGAAGAAGGAGGAAGGAGACAGAGGTGGCCAGGAGGATAAAAGGAGGGAATGAAAAGGAGAGAGACAGATCCAGCCAGTAATCAGTTCCCTAAGTGTTCTCCACTGTCTGGAACACACAGAAATTCACAGAGTTGGGTAGAGTAGAGAGGGGTTAGGGAGGAGACACAGGCAACCTGGTGGAGAAAAAGGAGAGTCCGAAGGGGGAGAGAGCAGTCAAGCCAGTAATCTTGCTCCCTAGTAAAAAATAGATACTGAAGATTGGGTTCTTAAAGGTACAAAATTGGTAACAAATACCTAAAAGCAAAAATTAAAAATCTAGAGTAGAGTTTGGAATTTCAAAAATACAATGTTAAAGAAAAGAAGAAGGAAAAGAAAGAGAGAAAAAGAAAACAAAAATAAAACAAACAAAAAAAAAAAGTCACAAAAATTATAAAGAAAATATAGGTACAAAATTGATAAAAAATACCAAAAAGCATAAATTAAAAATCTAGAGCTGAGTTTGGAATTTCAAAAATACAATGTTAAAGAAAAGAAGAAGAAGAAAAAAAACAAGGTCACAAAAGTTATAAAAAATATATATATAAAGTTTGCTTTTTTAGAAAAAAGGGGTCTTTTTTTTTCTTTGCAAAGTAATAGTAGGTTATAAAAGTGAAAATTAAAGGAGTAATAGAGGACTTAAAAATTTTTTAAAAATTAAAAAAGAAAGAAAGAATGATTGTAAAAATAGTAAAAATATATATAGTACTTTCTCTGATGTTGTTGTGGGTATTGTGGGTTCAGTTCATTTTCGGCTAGTTCCTTGGTCCGACTTATATTTCTTAAGATCTATAGGCCCCTTCCTATGTAGTTGGTACTAACCACGGGGTTTTAATCTATTGCCTGTCGCTTCCAAGGCGGTTCCCTCTGTTATAGCTTCTTCTGTTTGCTGGTCTCTTCAGTGTCTGATTTCTGCCCTGATACAAAGTGGGCGGTGGTGGACACCTTTTTTTTTTTTTTAAGGCTCACTTGTTCAGTCACACTGTGGGGAGGGAGGGACGCTGCAAACAAATATCACTGGCGTGTGCTCGCAGTGCCTCAGCCACACTGGGCCTGCCCCCGCTCACAGCGCATGTAGCCTCCCTGCCCACACTGCTCAGGCTCTAGGTTGCTCTGCCGGGAACCATCCTCAGCCAGCCCTGGGCTGCTTGCACCTCCCAGGTCTAAGCCGCTCAGGTTCAGGCACTCGGGTATTCCTCAGAGGCGCAGACTCGGTTCGGCCTACGTTTTTTGCCCTTCCCAGGTCCGAGCAGCTCAGGTGATGAGGTGTTTGGCGAGCACGTTGCTGCGACTTACACCTCCCCGCCGCTCGGTTATCTGGGTGTACAACCGGCGCACCTTCTCAGGCGGATTTTGACTGTCCAGAACCACAAGAAGTTTTAGTTAGCAAAGAAGCCTGCTTACGGTTTTGTAGATAATGTCTCTCTGGGGCTGCAATTGCCCCCTTCCGGCTCTGGCTGCCTGTTACCGGAGGGGGACGGTCTGCAGCCGGCTATCTCTGTTCAGTCCTTTGTTCCGTGCATGGGCCTGGCGGTGTCTTAGGTTAGGGCTGGCTTTTCGTGTGTTAGATATCCCACAGTCTGGTTTGCTAGCCCAAATTATTTCGCTCAGATAGCGCTCAGGGTATTCAGGCCAGATCCTTACTCTAAGTGATGCAACCCGCGCTGCACCTCCCTGCCCAGCCCACACTTGCTAATGGCGGATGCAGGCGTCTGCACTGCTTCTCCCCTGGGGGAGTTACCATAGGGCTCGTAATCTGTGGGTTTTAATTGTTTGTTTATTTTCCTCCCTGTTATGTTGCCCTCTGTGCTTCCAGGGCTCGGCACAGACTCGGCAGTGAAAATGTTTCCTGGTGTTTGAAAACTTCTCTCTTTTTAAGACTCCCTTCCTGGGAAGGAGCTCTGTCCCTCCCTCTTTTGTCTCTTTTTTTGTCTTTTATATTTTTTCCTACCTCCTTTCAAAGACAATGGGTTGCTTTTCTGGGTGCCTGATGTCCTCTGCCGGCATTCAGAAGTTGTTTTGTAGAATTTACTCGGTGTTTAAATGTTCTTTTGATGAATTTGTGGGGAAGAAAGTGTTCTCCCCGTCCTATTCCTCCACCATCTTTCACTACCCTCTCTTAATTATTGTCTTGCCTTGGCTCGGTGTGAACGACAAGATAAAAGGGGATGAGTGGGTTCTTCATTTTCTCTCCTAGTTTACCTACTTCTCCTTGTCTTTTACTTTTCAAGGAAAATGGTGTGGAACTAGAAGTGAGATGCAAATTCATGTGTGTACCTGGACGTTCTGAAGGATAGAATTTGTGTCTGATGTGTGATTCTACACATTTTATAATGAATTAACATGCAATTGGGTACCAAATACTTCAGGAATGACCAAGTTCTACGGTGTGCTCCCATTCAGTTTAAAATGAGATGTACATTTAAACATGTATAATATCATATATGAAACGAGTCACCAGTCCAGGTTCGATGCACGATACTGGATGCTTGAGGTTGGTGCACTGGGACAACCCAGAGGGATGGTACAGGGAAGGGGTAGGGAGGAGGGAGGTGGGTTCAGGATGGGGAACACATGTATACCTATGGTGGATTCATGTTGATATATGGCAAAACCAATATAATATTGTAAAGTTAAAAAATAAAATAAAAATAAAAGGAGATGTACAGGAGCCGTGTGGCTTGATGGTTAGCTTTGATCCTTGAATTCTCATTTCTCCATCTATAGAGTGGGATTATAGTATTTCAGTGTTGTTGTGAGGATTAAATGAAGTAAAGCCTATGGAGTCCATATACAATTTCAGGGTAAATGTTCAATAAATATAATTTTTATTATTTTTCAATACAGGTGGTACTTAATAAAAACAATATTGAATATGGAGCCAACAGTTTAGGGCTTTCTTTTCTGGTCCATTACTTTCTAGCAGTGTGAAACTCTATTTAACTACATGTACTCTCACATTATTCTTCTGCAAAATGCTGAAAATATACCTAAAAGAGATAAAGTGTGTGAAAGAATGTAGCTCAAACATGGTCACATGGTAGGTCTGTATTTTATATTATAAATGCAAGTTTAACTTGATTAATGAGGAATCGAATCAGTATTAGTTCTGTGAACAAATATTTTTATTGCATAATATAAATTTTAAAGAACTATTCAGATTAATTTTGACTGTTGTTTTATTATGTATATTTGAATGGGGGGAAAAACTTACTTCATTGATACGAACGGGTAAGATAAGCATGTCAATTATACCTAAGGAGCATGTCCTCTGAAAATATGAGTCATAGTAATGAAAAATTCTATAAAAATATTAAGACTTATGGTTAAGATACATTTTCTTTGGCACACAGCAAGGTCAAAATAAGGTTCTAAAAGTAAAGTAAAAGTATATGGTAGAGATTTCAAGGGCTTTACTGTTGTAATTGCACCTCTGAGGTTTTAGTTAGAATGACACTAGCATGTTTTTGTCTATCTAGACCATCTACGTCTGGCCAACACTCTGGCCATGTGTATCAATATTCAGAAGAGAGCAAGGGGTTTCTTGCAAGAAGGCTTGCCTTGGCTTGAGAGATTGTCAAAAGGAATGAGTCACTCTCAGGATTGATTCCAGAAATCTTTTGCCAAGCTGCATTTGCTAATGCAGTCATCTAAATCCTGGTGTCCACAGTGTCAACGCAAGGCAAATTTGTCCTTGTCATTGTATGGTCAAAGGTCTCTCTTAAAAGATAGGAGAAAATTAATTAGACTACAGATATATCCATAAAATGAAAGGAAAGGCTGCCTGGGCAAAGGGATCTGGAAAGGAAGGCTCATTTTTATTAGGAAACTCTTCACGTTTAGCCCAAGTAGCATACATTTATGCTGAAGAGATAATAGTTTGTTATTATTTCCAACATTGCAGTTAGCCAAGGAACAAATAATGTGAATATTTCATCATTATTGATTATATTTCTATTTACTTTATGGAAATATCTACAAATTTGGTGATCTAAAAAGCTGTTAAGCAAAACAAAAATTGAGCCATTTAGACTATGGAAGATCTCAAAAAATAAATAAAATAGTTGCTGCCTGAAGTCCATGGAAAACTAAACCAGGAAATGATTGTCTTACTTTTATTTTAATCATCATAATAGAAATATATGTTACACATTTTAAAATGGTTGGCCATTGAAAATACTTAACTCTTATATGCTTTTGCTATCTTACAGCAAGAAGAAAATTTTTTAGAGTAGCTAACATGAAGCTTTTTTTTCAACCTAAAAACTATTTCGCCCCTATTCCTGACTGTTGAGCAGTATGACGATAAAATGTCATAAAAATACATTTTGTAAAAGTGAGACTCAGATCAGATCAGATCAGTCACTCAGTCGTGTCTGACTCTTTGCGACCCCATGAATCGCAGCACTCCAGGCCTCCCTGTCCATCACCAGCTCCCGGAGTTCACTGAGATTCATGTCCATCAAGTCAGTGATGCCATCCAGCCATCTCATCCTCTGTCGTCCCCTTCTCCTCTTGCCCCCAACCTGTTGCAGCATCAGAGTCTTTTCCAGTGAGTCAACTCTTCGCATGAGGTGGCCAAAGTACTGGAGCTTCAGCTTTAGCATCATTCCCTCCAAAGAAATCCCAGGGCTGATGTCCTTCAGAATGGACTGGTTGGATCTCCTTGCAGTCCAAGGGACTCTCAAGAGTCTTCACTAACACCACACTTCAAAAGCATCAATTCTTCGGTGCTCAGCCTTCTTCACAGTCCAACTCTCACATCCATACATGACCACAGGAAAAACCATAGCCTTGACTAGACGGACCTTTGTTGGCAAAGTAATGCCTCTGCTTTTGAACATGCTGTCTAGGTTGGTCATAACTTTCCTTCCAAGAATTAAGTGTGTTTTAATTTCATGGCTGCAGTCACCATCTGTAGTGATTTTAGAGCCCAGAAAAATAAAGTCTGACACTGTTTCCACTGTTTCTCCATCTATTTCCCATGAAGTGGTGGGACCGGATGCCATGATCTTCGTTTTCTGAATGTTGAGCTTTAAGCCAACTTTTTCACTCTCCCCTTTCACTCTCATCAAGAGGCTTTTGAATTCCTCTTCACTTTCTGCCATAAGGGTGGTGTCATCTGCATATCTGAGCTTATTGTTATTTCTTCCGGCAATCTTGATTCCAGCTTGTGTTTCTTCCAGTCCAGAGTTTCTCATGATGTAGTCTGCATAGAAGTTAAATACACAGGGTGACAATATACAGCCTTGACGAACTCCTTTTCCTATTTGGAACCAGTCTGTTGTTCCATGTCCAGTTCTAACTGTTGCTTCCTGACCTGCATACAAATTTCTCAAGAGGCAGATCAGGTGGTCTGGTATTCCCATCTCTTTCAGAATTTTCCATAGTTTATTGTGATCCACACAGTCAAAGGCTTTGACATAGTCAATAAAACAGAAATAGATGTTTTTCTGGAACTCTTGCTTTTTCCATGATCCAGCGGATGTTGGCAATTTGATCTCTGGTTCCTCTGCCTTTTCTAAAACCAGTTTGAACATCAGGAAGTTCACAGTTCACATATTGCTGAAGCCTGGCTTGGAGAATTTTGAGCATTACTTTACTAGCGTGTGAGATGAGTGCATTTGTGCGGTAGTTTGAACATTCTTTGGCATTGCCTTTCTTTGGGACTGGAATGAAAACTGACCTTTTCCAGTCCTGTGGCCACTGCTGAGTTTTCCAAATTTGCTGGCATATTGAGTGCAGCACTTTCACAGCATCATCTTTCAGGATTTGGAATAGGTCAACTGGAATTCCATCACCTCCACTAGCTTTGTTCGTAGTGACGCTTTCTAAGGCCCACTTGACTTCACATTCCAGGATGTCTGGCTCTAGGTCAGTGATCATACCATCGTGATTATCTGGGTCGTGAAGATCTTTTTTGTACAGTTCTTCTGTGTATTCTTGCCACCTCTTCTTAGTATCTTCTGCTTCTGTTAGGTCCATACCATTTTTATTCTTTATCGAGCCCATCTTTGCATGAAATGTTCCTTTAGTATCTCTGATTTTCTTGAAGAGATCCCTAGTCTTTCCCATTCTGTTGTTTTCCTCTATTTCTTTGCATTGATCGCTGAAGAAGGCTTTCTTATCTCTTCTTGCTATTCTTTGGAACTCTGCATTTAGATGTTTGTGTCTTTCCTTTTCGCCTTTGCTTTTCACTTCTCTTCTTTTCACAGCTATTTGTACGGCCTCCCCAGACAGCCATTTTTTTTTTTTTTTTTTGCATTTCTTTTCTATAGGAATGGTCTCGTTCCCTGTCTCCTGTACAATGTCACGAACCTCATTCCATAGTTCATCAGGCACTCTATCTATCAGATTGAGTAACTAAAAAGTTTCCAACCACTTTACTAGTGGAGAAAATGGCCCTTGAGATTGGACACTGTAGAAGTTGGCTGTCTGCATCTGAAGACACAATTAGCATTAACTCCCACTGGGAAAATAATAAAGGTTGTGACGTAATATACTGGAGGGAATATTAGATTTGACTTATGGCAAGTATTTTGCATTCTTTAATTCATGACATATAAGAAGAACAAGAGAAATTGGGTGTCACATGCTTCATAGGTATCATTCCCCTAAGTGGGTCATAGAAATATGATGATTGTGTTTTCTCTATAGTAATAAGTGCTAAATATGAATGCTGTAATTAGAAAAATAAGAAAAATTTAATATCTTTTGTGTCAAAAGTGTTTTGAGCAAATGATGATTAAATCACATAATAAATTCTATGTGTCAGGGACAAAGAAAAATAAACAGATCTTTACTTACAAAAATACTTAATACCCCTCACTTCACCAGCAGGGCTCTCAAAATTCCACGTGATAAAGATCACAAAAGAATATTGGCAGAATAGAGTCAGCTTGATGAATGCAAAATGGTTCTGTGGACACATCAAAAAGACATTTAAAAAACTTTGCTTTGAGAAACAAATTAAATCTATATAATTTGATGTTCTTATTTCTCTCTTACTAGACTTAACTTTCTACTCTTTCTTTATAGCCAGCATTTTTAGTGTTTTCAAAGAAAGCATTTAGTTTTTATTTACTTAATAAAGGCTCAGTAAGCAAGTTGAGCATTAAGTCTTTCATGAAAGAAATGTTTGGCAAGAAAAAAGGACAATGTTCTTAAATGAATGAATACTTCAAATAGGATGGAAAAATTGTGGGTGGATTAAAGCTAAATAAAAGTGTTGAAAATTTATTTCATTTATAATTTCTCAGAATCTGCTATGCTCTAAGAACTGTATAAGGCACAGAGGAAAATACAAGTAAAATACAAGAAAGTGAGTTTACTGTCAATAAGTTTTAAACATCATTGGGAAGACAAACTAGTATTCTACAACTTTTTTTCATGAAGAGCAGATTTAGTATTGTCATGATTAATTAATCATATTTTTATCTTCAACAATCTAAGATTACAGTTGAAGTTAAATTGGTGAACAGTTGTGAACCTGGGTGCCCCTTTGGTTGCTACCACTGTATCAGAAGGAACCACCACTACCACGGCAGCCACACCACTTACTAAATGGGTACCTAAATTGTCAGGCACTGTTTTAATTCTTTTACGTTCATTAGAAGCAGCAGCAGCAGCCTATTTAATTCATGAAATGACCCAACTGTGCTGCGGTAGTTAGAACTATTAGGTTTATTTTCACAAATAAGAAATTCAGGGAATAGAAGTATTAAAGCAACAGTTCCAAGGTTCTAAATGTAAGCAGCCTACTGCCTGAAAGACAAAGGCTGAAGTATGTCGTTCCCACAGTAGTGAAAACTAGTTATATTGAAGACAAGTGAGAATGAAAACAAAACCTCCCAAAACCTATGGGATGCAACAAAAGCAGTTCTAATTGAGAAGTTCATAGTTATACAAGACTACCTCAAGAAACAATAAAAATCTCTGATAAAGCTTTTAAATGTACATTTAAGAAACTAGAGAAAAAAAGAACAAACACCCCAAAATAGAAGGGGGGAAATAATAAAGATTAGAGTGGAAATAAGTGAAATAGATAACAATCAAAACATAAAACCACAGAATTGGTCAGTGAAACTAATAGCTAGTTGTTTGAAAATAAAAACACAGCTGATAAACTTTTAGAAGAAAGAGGACTCAAAATCAGAAATGAAAGAAGAGAATTTAAAACCAATTCCACAAAAATACAAAGCTCTCTAACATCAGTTTCAGGAAAATTTTCTGGATCTGTCTCCAGAGACAAGACAAGACAAAAGCAAAATAAACGAAAGGGACTTCATCAAGCTAAAAGGTGGAAAAGCAAAGGAAACCCAAAACAAAAGGAAAGAAAACCTACTGAATGGGAAAAAATATTTGCAAATTATATGACTGATAAAGGTTAATATCAAATAATATTCAGTTTAGTCACTAAGTCGTGTCTGACTCTTTGCAACCCCATGGACAGTATCTCATCAGTCTTCCCTTATCATCACCAACTCCTGGAGCTTGCTCAAACTCATATCCGTTGAGTTGGTGATGCCATCCAACCATCTCATCCTCAGTCATCCCTTTCTCCTCCTGCCTTCAGTCTTTCCCAGCATCAAGGTCTTTTCCAAGGAGTCAGTTCTTTGCATCAGGTGGCCAAAGTATTGGAGTTTCAGCTTCAGCATCAGTCCTTCCAGTGAACACTCAGGACTGATCTCCTTTAGGATGGACTGGTTGGATCTTCTTGCAGTCCAAGGGACTCTCAAGAGTCTTTTCCAGTACCACAGCTCAAAAGTATTGATTCTTTGGCATTCAGCTTTCTTTATAGTCCAAATTTCACATCCATACATGACTACCGGAAAAGCCATAACTTTGACTAGATGGACCTTTGTTGACAAATTAATGTCTCTGCTTTTTATTATTATTATTCATTGAAGGATAATTGCTTTACAGAATTTTGCTGTTTTCTGTCAAACCTCAACATGAACCATCCATAGGTATACATATATCCCCTCCTTTTTGAAACTCCATCCCATCTCTATCCCCATCTCACCCCTCTAGGTTGATACAGAGCCACTGTTTGAGTTTTTAATATGATGCCTTTTCATCACATTTCTTCCAAGGGTAAGCATCTTTTAATTTCATGTCTGCAGTTACCATCTGCAGTGATTTTGGAGCCCCTTAAAATAAAGTCTGTCACTGTTTCCGTTGTTTCCCCATCTATTTGCCATGAAGTGATGGGACTGGATGCCATGATTGTCGTTTTTTAAATATTGAGTTTTAAGCCAGCTTTTTCACTCTCCTCTTTCACTTTAATCAAGAGGCTGTTTAGTTCATCTTCATTTTCTGCCATAAGGGTGGTGTCATCTGCGTATCTGAGGTTATTCATATTTCTCCCAGTAATCTTGATTCCAGCTTGTGCTTCATCCAGGCACACATTTAGCATGATGTACTCTGCATGTAAGTTAAATAAGCAGGTGACAATATACAGCCTTGACACACTCCTTTCCCCATTTGGAACCAGTCTGTTGTTCCATGTCTAGTTCTAACTATTGCTTCTTGACCTGTATACAGATTCCTCAGGAGGCAGGTAAAGTGATCTGGTATTCCCATCTCTTGAAGAATTTTCCACAGTTTGTTTTGATCCACACCATCAAAGGCTTTGGCCTAATCAGTAATGCAGAAGTAGATGTTTTTCTGGAATTCTCTTGCTTTTACAATGATTCAGTGGATGTTGCCAATTTGATCTCTGGTTCCTCTGCCTTTTCTAAAACCACCTTGAACATCTGGAATTCCATGGTTCACGTACTGTTGAAGCCTGGCTTGGAGAATTTTGATTATTTTGCTAGTGTGTAAGATGAGTGCAGTTGTGCGGTAGTTTGAGCATTCTTTGGCATTGCCTTTCTTTGGGATTACAGTGAAAACTGACCTTTTCCAGTTCTGTGGTCACTGCTGAGTTATCCAAATTTGCTGGCATGTTGAGTACAGCACTTTAACAGCATCATCTTTTAGGACTTGAAATAGTTCAGCCAGAGTTCCATCACTTCCACTAGCTTTGCTCGTAGTGATACTTCCTAAGGCCCACTTGACTTCAGACTCCAGGATGTCTGGCTCTAGTGAATGATCACGCTATTATGGTTATCTGGGTCATGAAGATCTTTTCTGTATAGTTCTTCTGGGTATTCTTGCCACCTCTTCTTAAGATCTTCTCCTTCTGTTAGGTCCATACCATTTCTGTCGTTTATGTGCGCATTTTTGCATGACATATTCCCTTGGTATCTCTAATTTTCTTGACATCTCTAATGTTTCATTTTCTATTTTTTCCCTCTATTTCATTGCACTGATCGCTGAGGAAGGCTTTCTTGTCTCTCCTTGCTATTCTTTGGGACTCAGCATTCAAAGGGGTATATATTTCCTTTTCGTTTTTGCCTTTACTGTCTCTTCTTTTCTCAGCTATTTTTAAGGCCTCCTAAGACAACCATTTTGCCTTTTTGCATTTCTTTTTCCTGGTGATGGTCTTGATCCTACCTCCTGCACAATGTCATGAACCCCAGTCCATAGTTACTCAGGCACTCTCTCTGTCAGATCTAATCCCTTGAATCTATCTGTCACTTGCACTGTATAATCGTAAGGGATTTGATTTAGATCATACCTGAATGGACTAGTGGTTTTCACTACTTTCTTCAGTTTAAGTCTGAGTTTGGAAATAAGGAGTTCATGTTCTGAGCCACAGTCAGCTCTCATCTTGTTTTGGCTGACTGTACAGAGTTTCTCCGTCTGTGGCTGTAAAGAATATAATCAATCTGATTTTGGTATTGAGCATCTGTTTAGAGTCTTCTCTTGTGTTGTTGGAAGAAGGTGTTTGCTATAATCAGTACATTCTCTTGGCAAAACTTTGTTAGCCTTTGCCCTGCTTCATTTTGTACTCCAAAGCCAAATTTGCATGTTACTCCAGTAATGGCAACCCACTCCAGTACTCTTGCCTGGAAAATCTCATGGGTGGAGGAGCCTGGTAGGCTGCAGTCCATGGGGTCTCGAACAGTCAGACATGACTGGGCGACTTCACTTTCACTTTTCACTTTCAGGCATTGGAGAAGGAAATGGCAACCCACTCCAGTGTTCTTGCCTAGAGAATCCCAGGGACGGGGGAGCCTGGTGGGCTGCCCTCTTTGGGGGTCGCACAGAGTCGGACACGACTGACACCACTTAGCAGCAGCAGCAGCAGCAGCCAGGTATCTCTTGACTTCCTACTTTTGCATTCCAGTCCCCCATGATGAAAAGGACATCTTTTTTGGGTGTTAGTTCTAGAAGGACTTTTACGTCAACATAGAACCATTCAATTTCAGCTTTTATAGCATTACTGGTTGGAGCATAGATTTGTATTACTGTGATATTGAATTGCTTGCCTTGGAAATGAACAGAGATCACTCTGTCATTTTTGAGATTGCACCCAAGTACTGCATTTCAGACTCTCTTGTTAACTATTAGGGCTACTCCATTTCTTCTAAGGTATTCTTGCTATAATGGTAATCTGAATTAAATTTGCCCATTCCAGTCCATTTTAGTTCACTGATTCCAAAAATTTGATGTTCACTCTTGCCATCTCCTGTTGACCACTTCTAATTTACCTTGATTCATGGACCTAACATTCCAGGTTCCTATGCAATATTGTTCTTTATAGAATCGGCCTTTACTTCCATCACCAGTTTTGTCCACAACTCGGCATTGTTTTCACTTTGGCTCTGTCTCTTTATTTTTTCTGGACTTATTTCTCCACTCTTCTCCAGTAGCATATTGGGCACCTACCGACCTGGGGAGTTCATCTTTCAGTGTCCTATCTTTTTGCCTTTTTATATTCTTCATGGGGTTCTCAAGAATACTGAAGTGGTTTGCCATTTCCTTCTCCAGTGGACCATGTTTTGTCAGAACTCTCCACCATGATGCATCTTGGGTGGCCATACATGACATGGCTCATAGTTTCATTGAGTTAGACAAGGCTGTGGTCCATGTGATCAGTTTGATTACTTTTCTGTGATTGTGGTTTTCATTCTGTCTGCTCTCTGATGGATAAGGATAAGAGGCTTATGGAAGCTTCCTGTTGGGAAAGACTGGCTATGAGGGAAACTGGGTTTTGTTCTGATGGGTGGGGCCATGTTCGGTAAATCTTTAATCCAATTTTCTGTTGCTGGGCAGGGCTGTGTTCCCTCCTTGTTGTTTGACCTGAGACCAAACTGTGGTGGAGGTAATGAAGATAGTAGCGACCTCCTTCAAAAAGTCCCATGCATGCACTGCCACAGTCAGTGCCCTGACTCTGCAGCAGGCCACTGCTGACCCACGTCTCTGCCAGAAACTCCTAGACACTCACCAGCAAGTCTGGGTCAGTCTGTTGTGGGCTCAGTGCTCCTTTCACCTAGGTCCTGGTGTACACAAGGTTTTGTTTGTGCCCTCCAAGACTCCGTTTCCCCAGTCCTGTGTAAGTTCTATAATCAAATCCCACTGGCCTCCAAGGTAAAATTCCCTTGGGTTTTCAGTCCCTTTTTAGATCTCCTGGTTGGGAAATCCGTTGTAAGTCCCATAACTTTCTTCATGCAATTCAATATCAAAAGACATACAATCCAATTTAAAAATGGTCAATGGATCTAAATGGACATTTTTCCAAAGAAAAATACATAAATATACAAAAGGCACATGAAAAGATGCTTAACATCACTACTTATTAGGGAACTGCAAATCTAAACCACAATGAGATATCATATTATACTTGTCAAAATGGTTATTATTAAAGAGAACACAATAAAATCAAATTTTGGTGAAGATTTGGAGAAAAGGTTACCATCATTCACTATTGGTGAAAATGTAAATTGGTACAGCTACTATGTAAAATGGTATAGTCATTTCTCAAAAAATTAAAAGCAGAACCATCACATGATTTGGCAGTTTCACTTCTAGACATTTATCTGAGGAAAATAAATACACCAATCAAAAAGATATATTCACTCCAATATGCAGCCTTATTTACAATAGCCAAAATGTGATTTCATTGTTAGTTGAATGGATAAAAAATATGCGGTGTAATAACGTTCCATACACAGTGGAATTCTACTCAGCCATAAATATAATGAAAATTTACCATTGCAACAACAAAGAGAGACCTAGTGGATATTATGCTAAGTGAAATAGTTCATATCAAATGTGGCATGATTTCACTTTGTGTAGTATCTAAAAGCAAAACAAACTAACAAAAACAGAAAGAGATTCATGTGTACAAGGAACAAACTAGTGGTTTGTTTGTTCGGAGCGAAGAGATGTGTGGGAGGGATCAATGAAATAGGTGAGGAAGATTAAGAGGTACAAACAAAATAAAGAGGGACAAATTTTAACAACTTCAAGTTATAAAAATAATGAGTGATGGGAATATCATGTTCAGCATTGGGAATCCAAGGGATAACATTGTTACAACTTTATATGGTGACAGATAGTAGCTAGACTTATCATGCTGATCATTCCGTAATGTACAAAAGATATCAAAAACTATGTTATATACCTTAAACTAATGAAATAAGTTGATTATATTTCAATACTTCTCTAATACATTAGAAGTGTTAGAGAAACTGAACAAATCCTAGAGGTCAGGTTTTATCAGTTATATTCTTTGTACTGCTCAATATCATGGTTATTCTCAAAGAGTGGAACATTCTATTTAATAAAGAGTTTAAATTGATGTTTGCCTCTCTTAGCAAAAGTGGATGTCTGAATTTGTTATATAGGCATGCAGTCATAGATTTAAATAGAATTTTTAACATTATCTATCTAGTGTTTTTTGAGGTATAGTTTTTACTGGACCATGGCCCCTTACCAGAAAGTCCTCCTTGTTCTCTTTGAACCACCAAGGGCTGCAGTTACAAAGATCTCCCCATGCTCTAAGAAACTGCAAAGTGAAAATCACCTTCTATCTCTTTTTTGAAGATTTCAAAAACAGACGTCTTTCCTTTCTCTCCAATTTTCACTTTGCAAATCCTGTATGAAAATCTATGAGTAGTAGGGAAGTGACTGGAATAAGCTTCTCTCAATTCACTGGTAAGTTTGTGGGAAAAAGACAACATTTCATCATGTGACATTTGATTTTAGAAAAAATTATAGCAAATTAGAAAATAAGTTGTTGGAACTGAGCTCTACTATATGTTGTTCTTTGAAATGCCCCCAACTTGACAATATCGTACCAATGAAAGAATAATAAATATATTATTCATTTCTCAGCAGTTTAGGCTGTGCAGTTAGACAAAGTGATATTTCTAAAGCTTACTTCATTACTATTAATAATTAGTTACTATTACTATTAACAATTACTATTGACAACTATTATAAAACTATTTTTATAATACATAAATAAAAATAAAACAGCTATTATAAAACAACTATTATGCAACTATTACAAAAGTGCTTCTTTTATAAAGTAGGGTGAATAATACTTTCTCTGTCATAGGAGATTGAGAATTAACTATACCTGATTAATTAAAACTGTGTGTAAAGCATACTGTTTATTTGATACAGGGTAACCACTCAACAAATGTTAGTTATTATCACATACATTTTAGAGAAGAATATTTTATATTTATTTATTTTATATTTATCTACATTAAACATGTTTTAGTATAACTTTTCTTTTTTTAAAAAATATAGAGCAAGTTTGTCAATTGTTTAAAGTGAGATTGCTGATGTGCTCAGTTGTGACTGACTCTTTGCAACCCCATGGACTGTAGCCTGCCAGGTTCCTCTGTCCATGGAATTTTCCAGGCAAGAATACTGGAAAAGGTTGCCATTTCCTTCTCCAAATCTGAGATTATGCCCTTTCTATTACCTTGCTGCTCATATATTCCCTCTTGTGTTAAATGACAGTGGTAGCATTACTTAGTGGTAGTCAATTTTATTGTGGTATTCTTATCTGACAAATGCTCAAACTACCGCACAATTGCACTCATCTCACATGCTAGTAAAGTAATGCTCAAAATTCTCCAAGCCAGGCTTCAGCAATATGTCAACCATGAACTTCCTGATGTTCAAGCTGGTTTTAGAAAAGGCAGAGGAACCAGAGATCAAATTGCCAACATCCGCTGGATCATCGAAAAAGCAAGAGAGTTCCAGAAAAGCATCTATTACTGCTTTATTGACTGTGCCAAAGCCTTTGACTGTGTGGATAACAATAAACTGTGGAAAATTCTTCAAGAGATGGGAATACCAGACCACCTGATCTGCCTCTTGAGAAATTTGTATGCAGGTCAGGAAGCAACACTTAGAACTGGACATGGAACAACAGACTGGTTCCAAATAGGAAAAGGAGTTCGTCAAGGCTGTATATTGTCACCCTGTTTATTTAACTTCTATGCAGAGTACATCATGAGAAATGCTGGACTGGAAGAAACACAAGCTGGAATCAAGATTGCCGGGAGAAATATCAATAACCTCAGATATGCAGATGACACCACCCTTATGGCAGAAAGTGAAGAGGAACTCAAAAGCCTCTTGATGAAAGTGAAAGTGGAGAGTGAAAAAGTTGGCTTAAAGCTCAACATTCAGAAAACGAAGATCATGGCATCCTGTCCCATCACTTCATGGGAAATAGATGGGGAAACAGTGGAAACAGTGTCAGACTTTATTTTTCTGGGCTCCAAAATCACTACAGATGGTGACTGAAGCCATGACATTAAAAGACGCTTACTCCTTGGAAGGAAAGTTATGACCAACCTAGATAGCATATTCAAAAGCAGAGACATTACTTTGCCAACAAAGGTTTGTCTAGTCAAGGCTATGGTTTTTCCAGTGGTCATGTATGGATGTGAGAGTTGGACTGTGAAGAAGGCTGAATGCTGAAGAATTGATGCTTTTGAACTGTGGTGTTGGAAAAGACTCTTGAGAGTCCCTTGGACTGCAAGGAGATCCAACCAGTCCATTCTGAAGGAGATCAGCCCTGGGATTTCTTTGGAAGGAATGATGCTAAAGCTGAAATTCCAGTACTTTGGCCACCTCATGTGAAGAGTTGACTCATTGGAAAAGACTCTGATGCTGGGAGGGATTGGGGGCAAGAGGAGAAGGGGATGACAGAGGATGAGATGGCTGGATGGCATCACTGACTCGATGGACGTGAGTCTGAGTGAACTCTGGGAGTTGGTGATGGACAAGGAGGCCTGTGTGATACATGGGGTTGCAAAGAGTCGGACACAACTGAGTGATCTGATCTGATCTGATCTGCTCTATCTGACAAAAATAAAGGTAAAAGGAAAAATAAGAGAAAGGTAGGGTTGCTAATAATATGATGCCCTAGAAGTTACATAAAGAATAAGTTTCAAAAGATAAAAATAATTGAAAGCATGAAAGGCTGCTTGGAGAGGTTAGTGGATAAAAATTTAAGAAAAGATTAGTTTTATCAATTTATTTTTCTAAAATTGTTTTCAGAATTTTGCTAAATTAAAAAACTCAGTTTCTTTTCTGTCAACTGAAAAGTCTGATAAAATAAAAGTTGAACAGAAACAAATTCAGCATTTTTCACCTAAACTTTTATAGATGGTTTTTGTGTGGATCCATTAGAATTTAGTGCAGAGGGGAAACTATATGCATAGCTTGCATTTCCTAAACAATGCCTTCATTAAGCCCATCATGGTTTATTAGTCAGATTACAACAGCTGCTGTCCCTTCATTTTACCAGATGTTATAGGTTCTCCATAGACTTGATGGATCATGGACGCAACAAGTAACAAAATATATCATTAAATAAACATAATATTCTATATTTTTGTGTCAATAGATACCCTTGTTATATACAGGTGATTACTTACTTACTTGAAAAAACAGTTTTGTATAGTCCTGGGGTATTCTACTTTCATGGGATTTAGTTAGCTCTTAAATTATGCAAAATTCTTTATATTTTTTTGAAGTTAAAAAAATGTCATTTAACTCATAGTCAACTATTTACATGTGATGCTTTAGTTTTTTTTTTTTTCCTATACTCATTACTATCATTTAAGTATTCAACTCAACAAATTAAATTTAGTAGTGAATGCACATAAAATTCTAATGTAATCTCTTTGGGGAAATACCATGATGAATAAGACATGGTTAGTGATCTTTAAAAGCATTTACTAGGATGAAGTCAAGACAAATTAGAAGAGTCAAAGTAGAATTGTTGGAGTATGTTTTGGTTCCCCATAAATTCAATATGCATAAGCAAGGTCCAAAAATGTGGACATGAAAATGACAGCAGTAGCGAAAATTTATTACATTTACTTATATTGTGACCACATTGTAGTCAAAGGCACGCCATATATATTTATATTCTTAAAGGAACTTTAATACAGTATCCTTAAAGCATTTCCAAAGCTGCAGACTGCAGTCAGCATTGGTACTTTGGTCAGAACTTGATTTACTATGATGAACTCTTTTGTCACTTTCTTGAAATGGTGGTGGTTCTCTACATCAGTAAAGATCATTTCAGAATTTCATTCTGCTTCTTTATATTGAAACTGATGTCTGAATTTTGTCTCTTTAGTATCAGTTGTGTCTTTTGTCAATTTCATCAACAGAAATACTTCCTAGTTGTGCTAAAGTAAAGATATTCTCTTTACCACATATCGATTGTTATACCAATAGTAAATAATTTAGCCATTAACCAATTACAAGATGAATTTGGATGGTTCTTTGAATGTTCGTGTGAAGATGGGCTCAATAAAGGACAGAAATGGTATGGACCTAACAGAAGCAAAAGATATTAAGAGGTGGCAAGAATACACAGAAGAACTATACAAAACAGATCTTCGTGACCCAGATAATCATGATGATGTGATCACTCACCTAGAGCCAGACATCCTGGAATGTGAAGTCAAGTGCACCTTAGAAAGCATCACTATGAACAAAGCTAGTGGAGGTGATGGAATTCCAGTGGAGCTATTTCAAACCCTGAAGGATGATGCTGTGAAAGTGTTGCACTCAATATGCCAGCAAATTTGGAAAACTCAACAGTGACCACAGGAATGGAAAAGGTCAGTTTTAATTCCAATCCCAAAGAAAGGCAATGCCAAAGAATGCTCAAACTACTGCATAATTGCACTCGTCTCACATGCTAGTAAAGTAATGCTCAAAATTCTCCAAGCCAGGCTTCAGCAATACATGAACCGTGAACTTCCTGATGTTCAAGCTGGTTTTAGAAAAGGCAGAGGAACCAGAGATCAAATTGCCAACATCCGCTGGATCATTGAAAAAGCAAGAGAGTTCCAGAAAAGCATCTATTTCTGCTTTATTGACTATGTCAAAGCCTTTGACTGTGTGGATCACAATAAACTATGGAAAATTCCAAAAGAGACAGGAATACAAGACCATTTGACCTGCCTCCTGAGAAGTCTATATGCAGGTCAAGAAGCAACAATTAGAACTGGACATGGAACAATAGACTGGTTCCAAATAGGAAAAGGAGTATGTCAAGGATGTATATTGTCACCCTGCTTATTTTACTTGTATGCAGAGTACATCATGAGAAACGCTGGGCTGGAAGAAGCACAAGCTGGAATCAAGATTGCCGGGAGAAATATCAATAAGCTCAGATATGCAGATGACACCACCCTTATGGCAGAAAGTGAAGAACTAAAAGAGCCTCTTGAAAGTGAAAGAGGAGAGTGAAAAAGTTGGCTTAATGCTCAACATTCAGAAAACTAAGATCATGGCATCTGGTTCCATCACTTCATGAGAAATAGATGGGGAAACAGTGGAAACAGTGTCAGACTTTATTTTTTGGGCTCCAAAATCATTGAAGTTGGTGATTGCAGCCATGAAATTAAAAGACGCTTACTCCTTGGAAGGAAAATTATGACCAACCTAGACAACATATTAAAAAGCAGAGACATTACTTTGCCAGCATAAGTCAGTCTAGTCAAGGCTATGATTTTTCCAGTAGTCATGTATGGATGTGGAGTTGGACTATAAAGAAAGCTGAGCACAGAATAGATGCTTTTGAACTGTGTTGTTGGAGAAGACTCTTGAGAGTCCTGTGGACTGCAAGGAGATCCAACCAGTCCATCCTAAAGGAGATCATTCCTAGGTGTTCATTGGAAGGACTGATGCTGAAGCTGAAACTCCAGTATTTTGCCACCTGATGCAAAGAGCTGACTCACTTGAAAAGACCCTGATGTTGGGAAAGATTGAAGGCAGGAGAAGGGGACCACAGAGGATGAGATGGTTAGATGGCATCACCGTCTCAATGGACATGAGTCTGGGTAAACTCTGGGAGCTGGTGATGGACAGGGAGGCCTGGTGTGCTGTGGTTCATGGGGTTGCAAAGAGTCAGACATGACTGAGCAGCTGAACTGAACCTGAATGTTTAAAAATACTTTCTAAATTGACAAATTAAATTTAATTGGGAATCTTGCTTTCAGTGCACACATTATGTTCACTAAGAAAAAATATTTAATTTTTTTCTAAGAGGGTAAAAACTTCCGATGACTTAAAATAGCCTTCCCTTCAGAGAGCCCATCTATAAATAGTTTATAAAATATAAGTTAATCTCAAAAGAAAGGAATAATATGTAAAAGTTGCTTAGTCTTCTCTGGGGAAAGTGTTAGATAAAGGATAAAGTGTTGTCGCTGAGTCATGTCCAACTCTGCAAATTCATGCACTGTATTTGCCAGGATCCTCTGTCCATGGGATTCTCCAGGCAAGAATATTGGAGTGGGTAGCCATGCCCTTCTACAGGGGATCTTCCCTACCCAGGGATCAAACTCAGGTCTCCCACATTGCTGAAGATGATCATAAAATAAACTGGGTTTGACACGTGGCAACATTTGCCTAAATCATCCAGATTGGAAGAAGAAAGAAACCAACAAACCAAAGAAATATCTGCCATACCATACTTTGTCTGACACTTACAGTATTGATTTGTAAACTTGTTAAAAGAGATGGCATAAGAGGAGTCAGAGTCTTGGATTTAGGGAAAATAAAAGAGAAGCTTTATGAGAAAAACATTTACTAGCAATAAGAAAAAGCAAGTCACTTTTTCAAGTCTTTCACTCGCACCTTTGAAGCAGAGCCTTCAGAGTTCGAGGTAGATTTCTGACTCTGAGAACAATTTTTAGTAATATATATATCCAAGATATTTCCCTTGACATATTTACTGCATAGCTATAAAATATGAGGGATCTTTTTATACACTTCACTTCTGCTGCTGCTGCTGCTAAGTCGCTTCAGTCGTGTCCGACTCTGTGCGACCCCATAGGGGGAAGCCTGGTGGGCAAGAACACTGGAGTGCGTTGCCATTTCCTTCTCCAATGTGTGAAAGTGAAAAGTCAAAGTGAAGTCGCTCAGTCGTATCCGACTCTTCGCGACCCCATGGACTGCAGCCTCCAAGGCTCCTCCGTCCATGGGATTTTCCAGACAAGAGTACTTCTGTAACATTTTCCAAGTTATAGTTAGTAATTCAATGTGGCTGTTTTAAAGCGTATCTACAGATTCTTTGATACTCTTTTCTTCAATCAGTTCAGTTCACTTCAGTCGCTCAGTCGTGTCCGACCCTTTGTGACCCCATGAATCAGAGTATGCCAGGACTCCCTGTCTATCACCAACTCCTGGAGTTTACCCAAATTCATGTCCATCGAGTTGGTGATGCCATCCAGCCATCTCATTCGCTGTCATCCCCTTCTCCACCTGCCCCCAATCCCTCCCAGCATCAGGGTCTTTTCCAATGAGTCAACTCTTCCTATGAGGTGGCCAAAGTATTGGAGTTTCAGCTTCAGCATCAGTTCTTTCAATGAACACCCAGGACTGATCTCCTTTAGAATGAACTAGTTGGATCTTCTTGCAGTCCAAGGGACTCTCAAGAGTCTTCTCCAACACCACAGTTCAAAAGCATCAATTCTTCTGTGCTCAGCTTTCTTCACAGTCCAACTCTCACATCCATACATGACCACTGGAAAAACCTTGACTAGACAGACCTTTAGTGGCAAAGTAATATCTCTGCTTTTTAATATGCTGTCTAGGTTGGTCATAATTTTCCTTCCAAGGAGTAAGCATCTTTTAATTCCATGGCTGTAATCACCATCTTCAATGATTTTGGAGCCCCCCAAAATAAGTCTGACACTATTTCCAGTTTCCCCATCTATTTCCCATGAAGTGATGGGACCAGATGCCATGATCTTCATTTTCTGAATGTTGAGCTTTAAGCCAACTTTTTCACTCTCCACTTTCACTTTTATCAAGAGGCTCTTTAGTTTCTCTTCACTTTCTGCCATAAGGGTGGTGTCATCTGCATATCTGAGGTTATTGATATTTCTCCCGGCAATCTTGATTCCAGCTTGTGTTTCTTCCAGCCCAGTGTTTCTTATTATGTACTCTGCATAAAAGTTAAATAAGCAGGGTGACAATAAACAGCCTTGACATACTCCTTTTCCTATTTGGAACCAGTCTGTTGTTCCATGTCCAGTTCTCACTGTTGCTTCCTGACCTGCATATAGGTTTCTCAAGAGGCAGGTCAGGTGGTCTGGTATCCCCATCTCTTTCAGAATTTTCCACAATTTATTGTGATCCACACAGTCAAAGGCTTTGGCATAGTCAATAAAGCAGAAATAGATGCTTTTCTGGAACTCTCTTGCTTTTTCCATGATTCAGCGGATGTTGGCAATTTGGTCTCTGGTTCCTCTGCCTTTTCTAAAACCAGCTTGAACATGTGGAAGTTCACAGATCACGTACTGCTGAAGCCTGGCTTGGAAAATTTTGAGCATTACTTTACTGGTGTGTGAGATGAGTGCAATTGTGCAGTAGTCTGAGCATTCTTTGGCATTGCCTTTCTTTGGGATTGGAATGAAGACTGACCTTTTCCATTCCTGTGGCCACTGCTGAGTTTTCCAAATTTGCTGGCATATTGAAAGTAGCACTTTCATAGCATCATCCTTCAGGGTTTGAAATAGCTCAACTGGAATTCCATCACCTCCACTAGCTTTGTTCGTAGTGATACTTTTTAAGGCCTGCTTGACTTCACATTCCAGGATGTCTGGCTCTAGATGTGTGATCACACCATCATGATTATCTGGGACGTGAAGCTCTTTTTTGTACAGTTATTTTTTGTATTCTTGCCATCTCTTCTTAATATGTTCTGCTTCTGTTAGGTCCATACCATTTCTGTCCTTTTTCGAGACCATGATTTTCTTGAAGAGATCTCTAGTCTTTCCCATTCTGTTGTTTTTCTCTATTTCTTTGAATTGATTGCTGAGGAAGGCTTTCTTATCTCTCCTTGCTATCCTTTGCAACTCTGCATCAGATGCTTATATCTTTCCTTTCCTCCTTTGCTTTTCACTTCTCTTCTTTTCACAGCTATTTGTAAGCCTCCTCAGATAGCCATTTTGCTTTTTTCATTTATTTTCCATGGGGGTGGTCTTGATCCCTGTTTCCTGTACAATGTCATGAACTTCTGTCTGTAGTTCATCATGAACTCTATCAGATCTAGTCCCTTAAATCTATTTCTCACTTCCACTATATAATCATAAGGGATTTGATTTAGGTCATACCTGAATGGTCTAGTGGTTTCTCTACTTTCTTCAATTTAAGTCTGAATTTGGCAATAAGGAGTTCATGATCTGAGCCACAGTCAGCTCCAAGTCTAGTTTTTGCTGACTGTAAGAGCTTCTCCATCTTTGGCTGCAAGGAATATAATCAATCTGATTTCGGTGTTGACCATCTGGTAATGTCTGTGTGTAGAGTCTTCTCTTGTGTTGGAAGAAGGTGTTTGCTATGACCAGTGCGTTCTCTTAGCAAAACTCTATTAGTCTTGGTCCTGCTTCATTGAGTACTCCAAAGCCAAATTTGCCTGTTACTTCAGGTGTTTCTTGACTTCCTACTTTTGCATTCCAGTCCCCTATAATGAAAAGGACATCTTTTTTGGGCACTAGTTCTTAAAGGTCTTGTAGGTCTTCATAGAACTGTCAACTTCAGCTTCTTCAGCATTACTGGTTGGGGCATAGGCTTGGATTACCATGATATTGAATGGTTTGCCTTGGAAACAAACAGAGATTATTCTGTCATTTTTGAGATTGCATCCAAGTACTGCATTTTGGACTCTCTTGTTGACCGTGATGACTACTCCATTTCCTCTAAGGGATTCCTGCCCACAGTAGTAGATATAATGGTCATCTGAGTTAAATTCACCTATTCCAGTGCATTTTAGTTCACTCTTTCCTAGAGTGTCAACGTTCACTCTTGCCATCTCCTGTTTGACCACTCCAATTTGCCTTGATTCATGCACCTAACATTCCAGGTTCCTCTACAGTATTACTCTTTACAACATCAGACCTTGCTTCAATTCCTCTATGTTTTAATACAGCAGAAGTTATAGGCTGTCACTGTGAATATTAGTTGCTGTTTTAACTTTTTGTTTCATACTGTTTTATTTTTACTCTTTTACAACAAGTTATAATTTGTTACTAGTAATTTTTAACAATATGAATTCAAAAAGCAAACAGTTTATTAGGTTTTTAGAAGACTATGATCACTGTCTTAACTGTGTTCTCTCATTATTTCTGTCTCAAAGCCCATGTTCTAGGGGAAGCCAGCAGCTATGTGCTGAGGTAGTTTTAGAAAGGGGGAACTGGCTACTATGTTGGGAGGACACTCAAGAAGCCAAAGAAAAGGCCATATAGCAAGCCTGCTCCCACCACATGAATAAGCTTAGAAGAGGTTCTTTTGAGACCTGCTAACAGCTATGTCAACCAGCTAGGAAGTAAATCTTTAAGTCTAACCTGAGATGACCACAGCCCTGACTGAGACCTTGTCTACCAGCTCAAGAGAGACTCTGAGCCAGAATTGTCCAGCTAAACCACTCTTGGACATCCACAGAAACTATGAGATAAGAAAATGGTTTGTGTTTTAAGCCACTACATTTGTTGTAAGTTATATAGATAACTATTATGTTGATAAAATAAAATGATAAGGAAAACAACTTTTTGTGTCACAGATTTATGGTTATTCTTTAAAAATATGGCTCTCAAGAAATATTTATGATTTTTTAAATCAGAAGTTAACTTTTATTTCTTAGATAAAAGTGCCTTCAGAAAGTAAGTTTTGTTATTGGATGATGACTATATGGATATACATTTTTTTAACTTTTTATTTTATAGTGGAATAGAGTTGATCAACAATGTTGTATTAGTTTCAGGTATACAGCAAAGTGATTCAATTATACATATGCATGTATCTATACTTGTTCAAAGTCTTTTCCTATTTAGGTTGTTAATTAGTATTAATTAGAGTTCCCTGTGCTATACAGCAGGTCATTGTTGGCTATTCATTTTAAATATAACAGTGTGTACATGTCAATCCCAAACTCCCTAACTATCCACCCCAACCCTTCCTCTCTTGTAACCATAAATAAATTCATTCTCTAAGTGTGTATCTCTTTATTTATGCTTTAATGATATAGTTATTATTCTGTTATGTTTTATTGAGACAGAATTTTTAAAATAGCATTTAGCTTATTTTTTGAACTTCCCTGGTGGCTCAGATGGTAAAGCATCTGCCTACAATGTGGGAGACCTAGGTTTGATCCCTGGGTTGGGAAGATCCTCTGGAGAAGGAAATGA